>NC_140954.1:133613622-134213622 GCF_014529385.1 Adiantum capillus-veneris | reverse complement strand
TAGGCCTAGATCGGTCAAGCCTTTTTCCACCTGCCAGCTGCAATAAATAGTAAAATATCAATTCCATTACAGAGAGAGGAGCTTCTTTGTTGCAACAATGGAGATGGTGTAGAGAGAGTGTTGAAGTAGAGGGTGAGTGTGTGGTTGTAACCAAGGAGGGGTTGGAAAAGAGGTTCTAGAGAGACAAAATCACTTTTTGACTAAGCAATAGTTTTGGGGAAGGCTTTGGATAGTAAAAAATGATGTTTCAAAAGTTTTTGAATTTTTTTGAATCTTAGGGTTTTTGGTGCACATTTTGACTTTTTGAGATCAAAAAATGTTTTTTTGACCATAAAATAGGTTTAGGGGGGGTTTTAAGAAGATAAGATTTGATTTTTGAAAATTTGAAAAATTTCAAAATTTTGGGATTTTTTTCATAACCGGATAAAAAAGGAGGGAATCAGAGGTTCTAAGTACCCCCCCTCCCCCCTCCCCACCTTTTCACTAAGTAAGAGGCCATTAAGAAGTGTAAGACTACTTTATCTCCCTACTTTTTTGAGGGCATAGAGTGTGTCCACCCCCCTCTTCTCATTGGTTATTCTCTAATTAATCTTAATCCCAAAGGGTCCCTAGAGGGTTCATATTTTTCCTAATGATAAATACAAAGAAAATAAAGAATAATCATGGCACATGGTTTTTATCCTCATCTTCTGCTTCATTACACGTCCAAAACATTACATCCATTTGGGATAAAACACATTTCTTGATCTGAAGAGGTTTTTTTGACCCTTTTTACATTACATTACTAACTACTGATTGAAATTAAGAAACTAGTTAATTTTGGCTTTAACACCTGACACAACTTGGTGGCAAAAAAAAAAAAATCAAGCAAAAAACTTTTGACTCAAACCCATACATCCCTTGACTCCTAAAAGTAAAGTAATTCCTCATGGATTACAGTGCTTAGGACCAAATCCAAGATGCAATTACATGTGAAAATCACTTCCTCTACCCTTGATCAAACAAGCCTCCCTTAGTGTTTAAAAACACTTTTCTAGTCAATCATCTCAATTGGGAACTTTTGGTAACTCCCTTGAGGACACCTCCAAGGTATTAGCACATTCTGACATCTCCACATCAAGCTCCTTCACTTTTCTTGTCGCTTCAGGTTTATTCTTCTTTAACACTAGTCTGGTAACCTAACAGGACATAAAAGTGTCCTTTTAGGGTTTTGGAAAAACATTTCAAAACCATAGTAACTCATTCTGAACAATCCTTTCATGAGATTATAGGTCAAGGACTACTACATATGGCAAAAATGAGAAACTTATAGAATTTCTCATCTCTTGGTCACAAAAAGCCTCCAAATTTGATGGACCAGTGCATTTTGCCCAAAACAGTCATTTCTTATGGTTGATTGCATATAAATAAGACTGGGGATTTTTGTAGGACAAATATAGCAAACATGACAAAATTGGGCTTAGCATTATGACCTCTAGAATCCCATAGAAACTACTCAAAATCTAGCCAAATTTGTAGTTTATGATTAGATATGGTTACTACCTACAAAATACACACAATTGGTCTAAGAAACTAGCAATATTGAGAAAGCTATACTTGCGACACTAAAATGTCTCATATTCTTCAACAATAAAAAAACTCAACCATCATCATATACTATGCTATAAAGTGTATTAGGTCCCCCAAAACTCAACTAGAGTGCTTCGTGCCGCATTTGTATTGAATTGAAGTGGGTCCAAGGGTAAGAGAAAAGAAGAACTTAGAAGAGAAATGATGAGAGAGAGAGAAAGAGAGAGAGCTTGTGCTTTGTTTTCCACAAATCCTATTACCTTGAGTTAACATAATCCTATTTTGACGACGATGATCTTCATGTCTCAATGTTGATATGTCTAAATATGTTTTTTGATTTTAGATTGTATCAATTCTTTGAGTCAATCTTGCTCTATTGTCTGAATTCTTGTCATTTGTATATGCCACTTCAACATTTCTCAAATGAAAAAAAAATGACAAATTCTATTATTTGATGCTGTTAATTATGTCTCAGATATTTATTAATTGGGAGGTGAGACATTAAAATGAAGGGGAGAGAGAGAGAGAGAGAGAGAGAGAGAGAGAGAGAGAGATTATCATCAAAGAGGGCTAGATTTTTTATACCTGAGAGCATGTTTGGGATATTGATCATAGTGTTTCAGAGCTTACCTTGCAAAAACCACAAAGAGGGTTAGAGTTTTGTCAAGATCAATGTTTGTAATCATAGAAGATGTCAAGGTTATTAATTGTTTGTTGTTCTATTTTTATGTTTCAAAAAAAAGAAAAACATGCAAGTCTCTTTGCATAGGGGAGTTTGCACAGTCCTTCCCAATTTTTATAATACGAGGGAACGTGCCATTCCCACGAGAGCATGCAATTTTCAGGGCATTCATTAACTGCATTCTCAGTGTCAAAAATAAAAAAATGGTAATGCTTACTCATCGTGCATTTATCATCGATGCACTTAGATTACATTTAACCTTTCGTACATTGCACTGCTATGAACAAACATGATAGTTGAGGTGTAGTGGAAGCTCCTCGAGCGCTTTTCGTGCGTTCTGAAGAGCACCATATGTGATGTACACATAGTCCCAGGCAAAGCCAAGCACAACTTCTTTCATGTATCGCTCATTGGCCTTGCTCTTGTTGCACACATGCCACAGTGAGTGCATTCTCCTTGTCCACACTTTAGATAGAAAGATGAAAATAGACTAGAGCTTTCTGGGCTTGCTCTTGCAGTGTGTGTCCCACTACCTATGCATTGAAAGAGGCACCATTCCCATCATTTAATGCATTCAACAAGCAACATTTCGGGAAAAATGGTCATGAAGAACATGAATTTCAGAGCTTCCTCACCCGCCCTTGCTTGGCATAACTGGATATAAAAGCACTCCAAGAGACTTCGGCTGGTGAGAAACCGTCACTTTTCTGAAGTGCAACACATGTGTCAACCGACCAAAATTGTGCCAATTGCGACATCTTCTTTCAACAGCCTCTGAACAACAATAAAAAGGTTATTTTTTGTGCCCGTATCAGCCTCTTGCCATCTCTTTTCGAGAGCAATTTTCATAGAGCCACATGCTTGCAAGATGCACACATAAGTGATAGCGTCTGGAGAAAGTCTTTTGCTTTGCATGTGCTAAAAAAGGCCCAAACCTTGCTGGCCCTGCCATTGTTGGGCATACCCTGCAATCAGTGCGTTCCAAAAGATGACATCCTCACAGGAGCACCACATTTGGCATACATATAGACCAAGGCATTGCCAAGCATGGAAATTGTTTGCAACAGCCCCTTACTAACAATATAAGAGTTTGCCAAGCACGACAACTTTTTGCTAAAGTGTCCCACAATTGGCGTACATTACTGCAGTCAATGCACTCAAAGAGATGGCATTCGGGACATGAAGCTCCTCAAGCACGTTTTGTGCTTTTTGAATTGCACCACATTCAACATACGTATTGACCAAGAGATTGCCAAGCACGACAATTTTATGAAAACGCCCTAGTGAAAGTGTCCCACATTTGGCATACATATCGATAAAGGCAGTGCCAAGCACGCCATCTCTTTTAGAGAGCCTCTTGCATAGAGCCACATGCCTACAAGATGCACACGTAGGTGATAGCATCTAGATAAGGCCCTCGCTTTGCACATGTTCTAAACAGCCATAGCTTCCTGACCTGGCCGGTGTCGGGCATATCTTGCAATCTATGCATTTCAAAAGATGACATCCCACATAGGAGCACCACATTTCGCGTACATATGAACCAAGGCATTGCCAGGCACAACAGTTTTCTGCAGCAACCCATGACTAACTACAACAAAGTGAATTTTTAAGCCCATATTGGCATCTTGCGTACAGACAGATGCCTTGTAGATGAACGCATATGTGATTGCATTTGGAGAGAGGCCCTCCCTTTGGATCCGATGAAAACAGCCGAGAGCTTTCTGTCCCTGCTCCTGTTGCACGTATCCTGCAATCAGTGCACTCCAAGAGACGATATTGGGAATAGGAAGCTCCTCAAGCTCGTTTTGTGCTTTCTGAAGTGCACCACATTTAGCATATGTATCAACCAAGGTATTGCCAAGCACGACAATTTTTATGAACAACCCTTGCTGAAGTGTCCCACATCTGGCATACATATCGATCGAGGCATTGCCAAGCACCCATCTCTTTTTGAGAGCAATTTTCATAGAGCCAGATGCCTGCAAGATGCACACATAGGTGATAGCGTCAGGAGAACCTTGAAAGGCCCTGGCTTTTCACCTATTGAAAACAACCCAAAGCTTGCCGGCCCGCTGTTGTTGGACATATCCTGCAATCTGTACGTTCCAAAAGATGGCATCCCGCACAAGAGCACCACATCTGGCATAGCTATCGACCAAGGCATTGCCAAGCATGTCAGTTTTTTTCAACATCCCCTTACTACCAATATCGGAGTGAATTTTTAAGCCCACAACAGCGTCTTGTGTGCCTTCAAGATGCACGCTTATGTGATTGCATATAGAGAGAGGCCCTCGCTCTGCATCCACTGAAAATAGCTAAGAGCTTACGGGCGATGCTCCTGTTGCGCGTATCTAGCAATCAATGCACTCCAAGAGACGACATTCAGGACAGGAAGATCCACAACCATGTTTTGTGCTTTCTGAA
The DNA here is from genome assembly GCF_014529385.1 of Adiantum capillus-veneris. Classification (NCBI taxonomy): domain Eukaryota; kingdom Viridiplantae; phylum Streptophyta; class Polypodiopsida; order Polypodiales; family Pteridaceae; genus Adiantum; species Adiantum capillus-veneris. Next base: position 134,208,944 of record NC_140954.1, on the reverse strand, counting down.
GTGCACCACATTTGGCATATGTCTCGACCAAGGCATTTCCAAGCATGGCAAAGTTTTGCAACAGGCCCTGACTAAAAATATCAGATTGAATTTATAAGCGCAAGTTGGCATCTTGCATACAACAACATGCCTACAAGATGCACGCTTATGTGATTGCATCTAAGTGAGGCCCTCCTTTTGCCCCGCTGAAAAAGACCAAGAGCTTTCTGGCCCTGCTCCTATTGCATGTATCCTGCAATCAATACACTCCAAGAGACAGCACTTGGGACAGAAAGCTCCTTAAGCACGTTTTGGGCGTATTCTACAGACAACACATTTCAAGTGAAGAGCATGCCTATAAAGACATTTCATGTTTCCATGATGGCACCACATTTGACATACATATGGACCAATGCGTTGCCAAGCAGCGCCAGTTGATTGTAAATTCTCTTACCCATATGACAGTCTTGCGTAAGAACATACCCCAAGCACGACAATTTTTTGAAACAACCATATCTGAAGTGCCCCACAGTTGGCGTACATTACCGCAATCAATGCACTGCAAAAGACGACATTCAGGAGTAGAAGCTTCGCAAGCACGTTTTGTGCTTTCTAAAGTGCACTACATACAGCATACGTATACGTATCGACCAAGGCGTTGCCAAGCAAGACAAATTTTTGAAAAAGCCCTAGCTGAAGTGTCCCACATTTGGCGTACGTATCAATGAAGGTAGTCCCAAGCACGCCATCTCTTTTACAGAGCATGTTGCATCGAGCCACATGCCTGCAAGATGCATACGTAGGTGATAGCATCTGGAGAAAGGCCTAGCTGAAGTGTCCCACATTTGGCGTACGTATCAATGAAGGTAGTCCCAAGCACGCCATCTCTTTTACAGAGCATGTTGCATCCAGACACATGCCTGCAAGATGCATACGTAGGTGATAGCGTCTGGAGAAAGGCCCTCGCTTCGCGAATCGCACCTATTCAAAACAACCCATAGCTTCCTGGACATATCCTGCAATCAGTGCATTCCAAAAGACCACATCCCGCACAGGAGCACCACATTTGGCGTACATATCAAGCAAGGCATTGCCAGGTCCGATAGGTTTCTACTGCAACCCCTGACTAACAATATCAGAGCGAAATTTTAAGCCCATATTGGCATCTTGCGTACACACATGTGGCTTCAAGATGCACGCGTATGTGATTGTTTTTGGAGAGAGGCCCTCGCTTCGGATCCTCTGAAAACAACTAAGAGATTTCTGGCCTGGGCTCCTGATGCGCTTATCCCGCAATCAATGCATTGGGGCAAGAAGATCCTCAAGCTTGTTTTGTGCTTTCTGAAGTGCACCACATTCAGCATATTTTTCGACCAAGGCATAACCCAAGCACGAAAAGTTTTATAAACAACCCTTGCTGAAGTGTCCCACATTTGTCATACATATTGACCAAGGTAGTGCCAAGCACACCATCTCTTTTCGAGAGCAATTTGCATAGAGCGACATGCATGCAAGATGCACACATAGGTGATAGCCTCTGGAGAAAGGCCTTCACTTTGCACCTGCTGAAAACAGTCCAGAGCTTGCTGGTCGGGCCGTTGTTGGGCATTTATTGCAATCAATGCGTTCCAAAAGACAACATCCCGCACAAGAGCACCACATATGGTATACATATCAACCAAGGCATTGCCAAGCATGGCAGTTTTTTGCAACAGCCCCTTACTAACAATATCAAAGTGAATTTTTAAGCCCAAACCAGCGTCTTTTGTGCTTTCAAGATGCACGTGTATGTGATTGCATCTAAGAGAGGCCCTCGCTCTGCATCGGCTGAAAACAGCTTCTCGAAACAAGCATGATACTGGAGGAAACAGAGGGTCTCTCTCCACATGCAATCGCTTATGCTTGCATCAAAGTCTCTTTCATCCTGCAATCAAAGCGCTACAAGAGACATCCCAAAAAGGATGCCTTACATGCTTTGGTGAGGGCACCACATTCGGCATACATATCGAGCATAGATATCCTAGAGACGATATTCTGGACATGAAGCTCATCAAGCACTTTTTGTGCTTTCTCAAGCGCACCACATTTGGTATATACATTGACCAAGACAGTGCCAAGCACGGCATCTTTATTCAATTGTGATTTTTTGTGCCCATATCAACATCTTGCATAGGGTCACATGCCTTCAAGATACATGCGTAGGTGATTGCATCTGGAGAAAGGCCCTTGCTTCACATCTATTGAAAACAGACTAGAGCTTTCTCTTGTGCAGAAAATCTTGCAAGCACTACATTCCAAGAGTCCACACTCTTGATAGGAAGCTGAAACAACCTAGAGCTTTCTGGCCCTGCTCCTGTTGTGCGTATCCCGTGACCAGTGCATTCCAAGAGACATCATTCTAAGTGATCCTTACATGGGGATATAGAGAGAGCTTGCTTTGATCTGCTGAAAAAAGCCTAAAGCTTTTTGGTCCTGCTCTTGTTGCGCACATCCCGCAATCATTGCAATCCAAGAGATGACATTCCGGACAGGAAGCAGCTCCTTAAGCACTTTTTGTGCTTTCTCAAGCGCACCACATGTGGCATACATATCGACCAAGACAGTGCCAAGTATGACATCTTTCTTAAATAGCCTCTGCAGAACTTACAATATATTGGTGATGCTTACAAGATATTTTATCCACCCCGCAAAGATAATCATGGAAAGGATACCCATCAATAACTTTTTGTGCTTTTGTGAGAGTCTCACATTTGACATACATATTCGATCAAAGCATCGCCGAGCACACGATCTCATAATGAATTCTCTTTGAGTTGTTGCTGCCCTACTGCTGGGTCGAGACGTGTGTGAGGTCCCCACCATGCCATATCAAACAACGGATCTGATGGTGAACCTGGTGGCCACTAGATCTATAGCGGAAGCAAACAAAGTGGTTTAGGGTTCAGCTAGCGGATGATCTCTCATCACAAAGTAAGTCGAGCTCGAGCCTACAAGCAATGAGATCTAGCTCCACCTCGCAGGAGAAACGTACTTAAACCTTCTAGCGATCCTAAGACCCACCTTCCAAGAGGAGAGAAACCCCGAGTGCCTTTTTCCCCATGTTTCAGAGGCACGTACTCTCAATATTTCACTGCTCTAGGGGCAGTGAGTATTACGAATATCGAATTAAACACTATGGGGACAGAGAGTTCCCGACCAAATGGGACCACCCATCTCATAGGCATTGGCAACTTGAGCCAAGCCCCCACTTTCCACCCCGAGTGCCTTTTTCCCCATGTTTCAGAGGCACGTACTCTCGAGATTTCACCGCTCTAGGGGTAGTGAGTATTACTAATATCGAATTAAACACTATGGGGACAGAGAGTTCCCGACCAATCGGGACCACCCATCTCATAGGCATTGGCAACCTGAGCCAAGCCCCCACTTTCCACCCCCACACTCACACTTCCTTGTGTGACCTAATTACTACCACAAAGGTTGTTCAACATAAACATTCCTTGTTTTAATTCCGAAGCACATTGTTCGTTAAGACAGCCCTTCAACCAGTATTTCAAACAACACCAAGACAGTATTCTAGTAAAAATTCTACTCAAACTTATTCATTAAAATTCCAATGTTCTGGAGGTACAACATCCCCCCTCTAGCGAGAGTTTACTCCTCCCGTTGTCGCCTAGCTGCCCATACAACTAGGTATGTCCACCGCATAGAAAGCATGTCATGGACACTCCCACCGCATAGAAAGCAAGACGTGGGTTCCCACCGCATAGAAAGCAAGTCGTGGGTATCCACCGCATAAAAAGCAAGTCGTGGATTCAAGAGCCCTTAACGAGGAACTCTGTCCCCTGTGATCAATAGGGGGTCAGGACTGATTCAACATTGGAAATAAAATAAACATGTCGAGCTAAATTTTCCCTAGCAGACGTTCTTTCCTATTGCAAACAGCATACCCATCAGTCATTTCTTTCTTACTTTAGACTTTAATGTAGAAATGAGTTCAGTGCCGAGGTTTCCGTCGGATTTCTCCAACATGTTTTTGGGGATATGTTCATTCCTAACTAGACGTGTGCAATGTTAATTCAAACGACTTGAGAGAAAATATGACCTACCTCTTCCATTTCTTCGTCAATGGCCCGTGAGATGACCGGTATTTGTTCGTCCATGGGAGCTTTTCCCTTTCCGTTCACCTTGCTCGTTCCTGCCTCATGGTCGTGGGCTCCACCAAAGCGACTCCTCTTAACCGGGGCCATTTTAAACTCACTACTTTAAATAATTAACTTGGAGAAAAGAGCTAATGTCCGCAAGCGTCATAACAAGCCAATTGATAGATTAGCAACATCAAACAATGCCTGCTACATGAGAGGTTTAGATTTTTCCATATAGCAATCATTATGTATGATGCATATTCCTATGGGAACCGGCCCTAAGAATGATTACTCGACTTAGATGATTAAGAATAATAAGGTCTCATTAATAGATTTACCAGAAAGATGAATCAAGCATAATTAATCTCTTCCTAGCAATTAGAGGATGCAGGTTCACCTCATGCATAGGTGTGAGAAAAATTAACTCTTAGAGACTCAATGACGGCTTTAATTTTACCTTATTTACATCTTAATGCATAAGAGAATGGATCTAATTTAGCTACATTGTTAATAAAAAAGTGATTTTCATCCATCTACACAGTTACCAGCTTATCGATTAATCACTATGCTACCTAGAGAGAGAAAATTCTGTTAATCATGCACTAATCACTAATTAAGGATGATGAATGGCTGATAATTTAGCTATGGTGTGATGATTACATAATAGAATATGGTTAAGGAGAAATTAGAGAGTAATTATAGAGAAATACGACTAGGAATAAGCATAATAGATGAGGAATTTAGATGGTAATGAAAAGGATTTGCAGAAAGCATTAATTAAACCGTGGTTACCGTGATTAAGAGCTGATAATCCTCTCGATTCTCTGATCTAATCGAGGTTTTTGAGGCGAGAATTCGAGAGCACCTCCCTCTTTGCTTCTCCTTCAAAGGATGTGTGTACCGGCAGCACCTTCCCAAGGTTTGTGTAGGTGTGTGTGTGTGCACTGGGTGTGTGTGTGAGCATGTGTGTGTGTGTGTGTGTGTGCACTAGCCTTTAAATAGGCTCCTACAGGCTGAAAATCGACCAGCCCTGCTATTAGCATCTGGAGGAGCACTCAGTCTCTGCATTGGCAAGTCCAGTTCCCCTACCCACCAAGTGTCAGGTTGGCTAGGTTAACTGGCCCTGAGAGTAGGTTTCTGGCTTGGCAGCTTTCCCAGGACTCCACAAGGACAAAGGGCGCCCCCTAGCTGCTAAAGCTGATCTGCAGTGGCCTGGGACCTGTTCCCACACAGTCCCGGGCTCCAGTGCCTCCCCGCTCAATTGTTGGAAAAATTGATTTTAGGCTAAAACGGGTCATACGAGTCGGATTTTGATGCCGTAAATTGCTATATGGAGCTCTAACTAAGAGGTAATGGCCCGAGTACCTGCCATATTTAGCAGCCCGTGGGGTCCAAAAATGCATTTTTTCAAATTCGGGGTACGGGTGCAATTTTTCGAGACGATCAAAACTAGACGGGTCAGGTGACCAAAAACTTACTAGTTTTGGAATTTTTGTTGCAAAAATTATTTTAATTCACATTTGGAAGCTTTAAAACATTCTAAACATCATGGCACTGACAGAATTCAGAAAACTGCTAAAAATAGTAACTTTTTCTATTATGATCATTACATGGTACACGGTGCTCTTTTTGGTCGGGGTTAGAGATCTTACAACGTGCCTCAATTCAAGGAGTTGCACTTTGCACAACAGAGAGTTACTTAGATTCAAGGAGCTGCTTAGCACTACATTCCAAGAGTCCACACTCTTGATAGGAAGTTGAAAACAGCCTAGAGCTTTCTGGCCCCGCCCCTGTTGTGCGTATCCTGTGACCAGTGCATTCCAAGAGACATCATTCCAAGTGATCCTTACATGGGGATATAGAGAGAGCTTGCTTTGCATCCGCTAAAAACAGCCTAGAGCTTTTTGGTCCTGCTCTTGTTGTGCACATCCCGCAATCATTGTAATCCAAGAGACGACATTCCAGACAGGAAGCTCCTTAAGCACTCTTTGTGATTTCTCAAGCGCACCACATGTGGCATGCATATCGACCAAGACAGTGCCAAGTATGATATCTTTTTTAAACAACCTCTGACTTACAATGTACCGGTGATGCGTACAAGATATTTTATCCACCTCGCAAAGATAATCACGGAGAGGATACCCACCAAGAACTTTTGCGCTGATAATCCTCTCGATTCTCTGATCTAATCGAGCTTTTTGAGGCGAGAATTCGATAGCACCTCCCTCCTTGCTTCTCCTTCAAAGGATGTGTGTACCGACAGCACCTTCCCAAGGTGTGTGTAGGTGTGTGTGTGTGCACTGGGTGTGTGTGTGAGCATGTGTGTGTGTGTGTGTGTGTGTGTGTGTGGACTGGCCTTTAAATAGGCTCCTACAGGCTGAAAATCGACCAGCCCTGCTATTAGCATCTGGAGGAGCACTCAGTCTCTGCATTGGCAAGTCCAGTTCCCCTACCCACCAAGTGTCAGGTTGTCTAGGTTAACTGGCCCTGAGAGTAGGTTTCTGGCTTGGCAGCTTTCCCAGGACTCCCACAAGGACAAAGGGCGACCCCTAGCTGCTAAAGCTGATCTGGAGTGGCCTGGGACCTGTTCCCACACAGTCTCGGGCTCCGGTGCCTCCCCGCTTAATTTTTGGAAAAATTGATTTTAGGCTAAAACGGGTCATACGAGTCGGCTTTTGATGCCGTAAATTGCTATACGGAGCTCTAACTAAGACGTAATGGCCCTAGTACCTGCCATATTTAGCAGCCCTCGGGGTCCGAAAATGCATTTTTTTCAAATTCGGGGTACGGGTGCAATTTTTTGAGACGATCAAAACTAAACGGGTCAGGTGACCAAAAACTTACTATTTTTGGATTTTTTTTTGCAAAAATTATTTTAATTCACATTTGGAAGCTTTAAAACATTCTAAACATCATGGCACTGACAGAATTCAGAAAATTGCTAAAAATAGTAACTTTTTCTATTATGATCATTACATGGTACATGGTGCTCTTTTTGGTCGGGGTCAGAGACCTTACAACCTCCCCAACTTGAAAAATTTGAGATGTCCTCATCTCAAGAATGTGTCTAGGTAATCTTTTATGAGCGTTGGTTCATCCTCCCAAGTTGCATCTTCTTCAGGGTAATCCTTCCACTTTACTAGATGCTCCGTGATAGTTCTGTTGCGTAACTTTCTTTCCCGCGTTTCAAGTACATAGTCCGGTTGGAGCTCGAGAACTCCTTGTGCTGGCATGACTATCTGATCTGAGTCCAAGAACTGATCAGGATTAGGGATATAGGGTTTGAGTAAGCTGACGTGAAATACATCATGAACCTTCAAGTTTGCAGGTAACTTTAGCTTGTAGGCTTGGTCACTTACAACTTTAACAATCTCAAATGGTCCACAATACCTTGGGCTTAGCTTCTTATATATGCCTAGTGATAAGTTAATTTTCTTTGGTCGGACTCTCAGAAAAAACTTATCACCTTCTTTGAAAGTTCTTTCCGAATGGTTCTTATCTGCATAGTGCTTCTGTCTATCCTGAGCGGCCTGAATGTCTTGGCGAATAGCTCTAGTCTGTGCTTCCATATCTTCTAACATCTTCCTAGATGCTTCTACCCTGATGGTTGGATCCGAGAAGTTCAGTGGTGCTAAACAGTCCTATCCATAAAGAGCTTTGAAAGGTGACATTCCAATGCTTCTGTGTTCGGAAGAGTTATAAGCATACACCACCAAAGGTAGATACTGTAACCACTTCTTTGGCTCTTGCGAGCAATAGGCTCTGAGAATGTCCTCGATGACTTGATTAACTCTTTCAGTTTGCCCATCTGTCTTGGGATGATACGTTGTACTGAAAGCTAATTGTGACCCAATAGATTGGAAAAGAGAAGTCCAAAATTTTGATGTAAACTTGGCATCTCTATCACTGACGATACGCTTGGGTAGATGATGTAGCCTAAAAATCTCCTTGATGAATACCCGACTAATATCTGAAGCAGTAAAGGTTGTCTTTACGGGTATTAGATGAGCCACTTTTGTGAGCATATCAACAACCACGAAAACAGAATCATACCCTCCTGTAGAAGGTAATCTTGTAACAAAATCCATACTAATGCATTCCCATTTCATCTGGCGTATGTCAAGAGGTTGAAGTTGCCCTGGTAACTTGATCCTTTCGGCCTTTATCCGCTGACAAGAAAGACACTGCCTCACATAGAGAAGTATGTCTCCTTTCATTCCAGTCCAAAAATAACTCCTCCTGATAGCATGAAGAGTCTTAGCATAGCCTGGATGTCCCGGATGTAGGGCTATCGTGTGCTTCATACAAAATGGCCTTCTTTAAAGCTGGATCTTGGGGTACACATAGTCTATGTCTGTAGTAAAGACATCCTCCCATAAGAGAGTAATCTTTAGCTTCAGGCATCTTATTTTGATGGAGTGATGCTACTATACGTTGGTATTCTGGATCTACCAAAGATGCTTCTTTGATTCTATCCCAAATAGGGTTATTTGGAATAGAGATAGCTTCGAGAAAGGATTTTCGGCTAAGACCATCTGCAACTGCATTCTCCTTCCCTGGTCTATGCTTTATGTCAAGGTCATATTCTTGTAATAGCTCTATCCATCGCCGTTGTCGCATGTTGAGAATAGGTTGAGTAAAAATCCATTTTAAGCTCTTGTGGTCTGTAACCAGCTGAAACTTGCGTTCGAGAAGATAATGTCTCCATAACTTCAGCGCGTGAATAACCGCTAAAAGCTCCAAATCATGAGTAGGATAATTCTTCTTGTGATCCCTCAGCTTTCGTGAAGTATAAGCCACTGGTCTTCCTTCTTGAGTAAGAACTCCACCTAGAGAAAATTTGCTGGCATCGATCGCTACTTCAAATTCCTTACTGAAGTCCGGAAGCTTTAAAATAGGAGCTGAGACCAAGAATTCTTTTAGCTTAGCAAAGCTAGATTCGTGCTCGGCCTTCCATTCAATCCTCATTCCTTTCTTCAAGAGTTCCGTCAAAGGTGCAGCAATACGTGCATAGTCCTTGACAAAAATCCTTTACCATCCCGTTATCCCAAGAAATCCTCTGACTTTGCTGACGGTAGATGGTTGAGGCCAATCAATGATGTCCTTGACTTTATCTGGGTCCACTGAAATTCCTTCAGCCAATATGACAAATCCAAGGTAATTGACCTTCGGTGAGCAAAAGGTACACTTGCTCTCTTTAGCGTAAAGCTGATGTTCTCGAAGGAGATCAAGTACCTTGTGAACATGATCTTTGTGATCTGCTTCGTTCTTAGAGTAGACCAAAATGTCATCAAAGAAAAACAAGACAAAGTCACCCAGGTAAGGTCTGAAAATATCCTGCATAAGTCGATTGAAGCTTGCAGGAGCATTTGTTAGACCAAAAGACATTAATGTGAATTCGTAGCGTCCATACCTAGTATTGAAAGCTGTCTTTGGAATATCCAATTCCTTGATTTTGATTTGATAATATCCTGACCTTAGATCAATCTTAGTAAACATTTTGGCGCCGAGGAGTCTGTCCAAGAGTTCGTCAATCTTTGGAATTGGATACTTGTTCTTGACAGTTAGCTGGTTTAGTCCACGGTAGTCTATGCATAGCCTTAAGGTTCCATCCTTCTTCTTTTGAAAAAGAACTGGAGCACCCCAAGGAGAAGTACTGTGTCAAATGAATCCTTGCTCAATGAGTTGCTTAAGTTGTTCCTTGAGTTCATTGGCCTCTGGAAGTGACATCTTATAAGGTCTTTTTGAGATAGGTTCACATCCAAGGATAGTCTCAATCTCATGATCTACCTCTCTATGTGGCGGAAGATTTGTAAGGTCTTCAGGGCATACATCATCATACTCTCTCAACCAGTTTGGTCAAAGTGAGGTATCTGATTGGTCCACCTTGTTGAGTTTTACTGCATAAATTTACTGACCCTTCAAAAGTCTGCTGGCCTTAACTAGAGTAGCCCTAGGTCTCCCATTTTCCCCCTAGATTAAGGCTTCATTACCCAAGTTATCTGTAAAGGTAAAATTCCCTTTTGCACAATGTATGTGGGCCCTATTTTGCTTTAGCCAGTCCATCCCTAGTATCCCATCAAAGAATCCTAAGGGTAGGGTTCGAAATTGGGCAGAAGTTGGGTGTCCCCCTAAATCAAAGTTGATTTTTTCTGCAGAATGTTGAGATACTACTTCCTTGCCGTTTGCTAACTCTACAACTAGCTTGCTTGTTGGATACTTATCTAGCTTTAGCTTCCTTATGCATCGGGGTGAAAGAAATGAAAGAGTACTACCACAATCTATAAGGAAGTTAACTTGTTCACCTCTAAGAGATCCTGGCATATGAATGACTGCGTATTGCTCGCAACCATTGGGATTGTCAATTGCAGCATGTAGGGTTGCTCTCTCCACTGCTTCGTCACCCACAGTTGGTTGTACCACTGCGGCATTCACTCTGGCGGTAGCTCCACGCCCTCGCCCTCTGTTTATCCTTCCTCGTCCTCCTCTTCCATTAGCTTGGCCACGCCCACGGGTATTCAAGGGTATGGCATTGGCGTTGGTTGCCTGAATGTTCCTGGGGCAATTGGATCTATAATGTCCATACTCGCCGCAACCATAGAATCGAACATCTGGGAACTCCATGGTTGTGGTGGTAGCCACAATAGGATGCTGGTCATATGCTTGGTTGGCTGGTCTGTTATTCCAAGCAGTTGTCCTTGCCCTCTTTGCCCAATGATTCCTCCTGTTGTGATTAACCTTTTGTACTTTGAGAGCTAGAGGTTTGGCCCTCAACAAGGCATCCTGTAGTGTTGTCGGCATGAGAGCTTCCAACCGAGTATTCAAGGGATCGATTAGTCCTTGGTAGAACCTCGTCACCTGTTGTTCCAAGGTCATCTTAGGAGCATATCTCCGAAGAGTGACAAACTTTGCATAATATTCTTCGATAGATGAATTCAGCTGCCGAAGTGAAAAGATTTCATTCATCCTCAAGGTTCTATAGGCAGGTGGTAAATAACGTCCCATTATTGCAGCTTTGATGTCTTCCCAGGACTGGGAAGATCCCTTAATATCCATGTCTCTGCAATGTTGCTTCCACCATATCTTGGCATCGCCAGTCAAGCGGAACATCGCAAGCATGGTCTGATTTATAGGTTGGCTCCCCGCAGCTTCAAAGTAGTCATCCATGGCTTCCATCCACACTTCCGCGTCTCTCTCCACATTTTCCCCCTCGCCCTTAAATATCGGAGGTTGGGCTTGCTTAAGGAGGAGCTTCTTCTCTTGCACTGCCGAGTACAGAGCAACAAGCGGTGCCTACATGGGTTATACGAAATTCTTGATACCATTACTTGGATTTCAAAATAGACACGAGACTTTAATAAAATTTCAAAATTCCACTTTATCAAGTGACAAAGATTCAGAGAGAAAAAGCACTTTATTGATGAAAATTTATTATAATCGAAACCCCTCAAGGTTTAGGATAGCTGATGATTAGCTTATTACATGGCTTCATGGATTGAGTATGACATACGCCTAGGAGATGGTATTCACATGATACACTACTTCGTTCGTGAAATAGTTCCTGTACTCATTCTTGAGTGGATAATAAACTAAGATATCAAGCCGGAATTCCTCTTTTGGTACTCCAAAGGTTTTGACTTTGTTTGCTGGGATCACATTGGTGACCTTCTCCAAGAGCCAGTCGTTGAGGGTTTGATTGGTGTCGTTTGAGACAGTCAGGTCCAATCGTGTAGGCACCAATTAGAATATCCCCACCACCCTCAACTCTTCTCCCAACGTATCTTCTTCAAATCGGTAGCCAGGCATCCTAGCTTCCGAGCGTTGATGTAGTAAACCCCTCCTGGAAATGTCCAATCAAGTTCCCATCCTTTATCAATGCGAGTGGAGTGTGGCGTATGAGCCTTCATCAATATCTCCATGACATCTCGCCTGAATTGGTTAACTAGGGATCTTTGAGCTTGCTCATAAATAAGCTCAAACACTTGGAACTTCCGATATTCGAGCACGGGGTCTTCCTACAACACCAATGCAAGGAATTCGGATCAACTACATATATACTTTCAGTTCCTTATTTAAATATTCAAACAGTACGACTTTATTTCCCAGCCTAACCTAGGCTTCGCTCTGATACCAGGTGTGAGGTCCCCACCCCGACATATCAAACAACGGATCTGATGGTGAACCTGGTGGCCAATAGATCTATAGCGGAAGCTAAGAAAGTGGTTTAGGGTTCAGCTAGCGGCCGATCTCTCATCACAAAGTAAGTCGAGATCGAGCCTACTAGCAATGAGATCTAGCTCCACCTCGCAGGGGAAGCGTACTTAAACCATCTAGCGATCCAAAGACCCACCTTCCAAGAGGAGAGAAACCCCGAGTGCCTTTTTCCCCATGTTTCAGAGGCACGTACTCTCGAGATTTCACCGCTCTAGGGGCAGTGAGTATTACGAATATCGAATTAAATACTATGGGGACAGAGTTCTCGACCAATCGGGACCACCCATCTCATAGGCATTGGCAACCTGAGCCAAGCCCCCACTTTCCACCCCCACACTCACACTTCCTTGTGTGACCTAATTACTACCACAAAGGTTGTTCAACATAAACATTCCTTGTTTTAATTCCGAAGCACATTGTTCGTTAAGACAGCCCTTCAACCAGTATTTCAAACAACACCAAGACAGTATTCTAGTAAAAATTCTACTCAAACTTATTCATTAAAATTCCAATGTTCTGGAGGTACAACATCCCCCCTCCAGCGAGAGTTTACTCCTCCCATTGTCGCCTAGCTGCCCATACAACTAGGTATGTCCACCGCATAGAAAGCATGTCATGGACACTCCCACCGCATAGAAAGCAAGACGTGGGTTCCCACCGCATAGAAAGCAAGTCGTGGGTATCCACCGCATAAAAAGCAAGTCGTGGATTCAAGAGCCCTTAACGAGGAACTCTGCCCCCTGTGATCAATAGGGGGGTCAGGACTGATTCAACATTGGAAATAAAATAAACATGTCGAGCTAAATTTTCCCTAGCAGACGTTCTTTCCTATTGCAAACAGCATACCCATCAGTCATTTCTTTCTTACTTTAGACTTTAATGTAGAAATGAGTTCAGTGCCGAGGTTTTCGTCGGATTTCTCCAACATGTTTTTGGGGATATGTTCATTCCTAACTAGACGTGTGCAATGTTAATTCAAACGACTTGAGAGAAAATATGACCTACCTCTTCCATTTCTTTGTCAATGGCCTGTGAGATGACCGGTATTTGTTCGTCCATGGGAGCTTTTCCCTTTCCGTTCACCTTGCTCGTTCCTGCCTCATGGTCGTGGGCTCCACCAAAGCGAGTCCTCTTAACCGGGGCCATTTTAAACTCACTACTTTAAATAATTAACTTGAAGAAAAGAGCTAATGTCCGCAAGCGTCATAACAAGCCAATTGATAGATTAGCAACATCAAACAATGCCTGCTACATGAGAGGTTTAGATTTTTCCATATAGCAATCATTATGTATGATGCATATTTCTATGGGAACCGGCCCTAAGAATAATTACTCGACTTAGATGATTAAGAATAATAAGGTCTCATTAATAGATTTACCAGAAAGATGAATCAAGCATAATTAATCTCTTCCTAGCAATTAGAGGATGCAGGTTCACCTCATGCATAGGTGTGAGAAAAATTAACTCTTAGAGACTCAATGACGGCTTTAATTTTACCTTAATTACATCTTAATGCATAAAAGAATGGATCTAATTTAGCTACATTGTTAATAAAAAAGTGATTTTCATCCATCTACACAGTTACCAGCTTATCGATTAATCACTATGCTACCTAGAGAGAGAAAATTCTGTTAATCATGCACTAATCACTAATTAAGGATGATGAATGGCTGATAATTCAGCTATGGTGTGATGATTACATAATAGAATATGGTTAAGGAGAAATTAGAGAGTAATTATAGAGAAATACGACTAGGAATAAACATAATAGATGAGGAATTTAGATGGTAATGAAAAGGATTTGCAGAAAGCATTAATTAAACCGTGGTTACTCTGATTAAGGGCTGATAATCCTCTCGATTCTCTGATCTAATCGAGCTTTTTGAGGCGAGAATTCGACAGCACCTCCCTCCTTGCTTCTCCTTCAAAGGATGTGTGTACCGGCAGCACCTTCCCAAGGTGTATGTAGGTGTGTGTGTGTGTGTGCACTGGGTGTGTGTGTGTGTGTGCACTGGGTGTGTGTGTGTGAGCATGTGTGTGTGTGTGTGTGTGTGTGTGTGTGTGTGCATTGGCCTTTAAATAGGCTCCTACAGGCTGAAAATCGACCAGCCCTGCTATTAGCATCTGGAGGAGCACTCAGTCTCTGCATTGGCAAGTCCAGTTCCCCTACCCACCAAGTGTCAGGTTGGCTAGGTTAACTAGCCCTGAGAGTAGGTTTCTGGCTTGGCAGCTTTCCCAGGACTCGCACAAGGACAAAGGGCGCCCCCTAGCTGCTAAAGCTGATCTGCAGTGGCCTGGGACCTGTTCCCACACAGTCCCGGGCTCCGGTGCCTCCCCGCTCAATTGTTGGAAAAATTGATTTTAGGCTAAAACGGGTCATACGAGTCGGATTTTGATGCCGTAAATTGCTATACGGAGCTCTAACTAAGACGTACTGGCCCGAGTACCTGCCATATTTAGCAGTCCGCGGGGTCCAAAAATGCATTTTTTCAAATTCGGGGTACGGGTGCAATTTTTCGAGACGATCAAAACTAAACGGGTCGGGTGACCAAAAACTTACTAGTTTTGGAATTTTTTTTGCAAAAATTATTTTAATTCACATTTGGAAGCTTTAAAACATTCTAAACATCATGGCACTGACAGAATTCAGAAAACTGCTAAAAATAGTAACTTTTTCTATTATGATCATTACATGGTACACGGTGCTCTTTTTGGTCGGGGTTAGAGATCTTACAACGTGCCTCAATTCAAGGAGTTGGACTCTGCACAACAGAGAGCTACTTAGATTCGAGGAGCTGCTTAGCACTACATTCCAAGAGTCCACACTCTTGATAGGAAGTTGAAAACAGCCTAGAGCTTTCTGGCCCCGCCCCTGTTGTGCGTATCCTGTGACCAGTGCATTCCAAGAGACATCATTCCAAGTGATCCTTACATGGGGATATAGAGAGAGCTTGCTTTGCATCCGCTAAAAACATCCTAGAGCTTTTTGGTCGTGCTCTTGTTGTGCACATCCCGCAATCATTGTAATCCAAGAGACGACATTCCAGACAGGAAGCTCCTTAAGCACTCTTTGTGCTTTCTCAAGCGCACCACATGTGGCATGCATATCGACCAAGAGAGTGCCAAGTATGATGAGAGGATACCCACCAAGAACTTTTTGTGCTTTCGTGAGAGTCTCACATTTGACAGACATATTCGATCAAAGCACCGCCGAGCACGCGATCTCATCATGAATTCTCTTTAAGTTGTTGCTGCCCTACTCATGGGTCGAGCCGTGCCTCAATTCAGGGAGTTACACTCTGCAATAGAGAGTTGCTTAGATTCAAAGAGCTGCTTAGCAGTTTTTTTAGTACGAGGACCATCGTACGTGAGCCGTGACGTAGGCTGAGACTAGATAAAAGACTAGACAGGGTGGAGGTAGTCGTAGGCAGATAGAGCCAGAGGACCGTCGATTTGCACCTGGATCATTGCCCGGAGCCGCATGCCTTCAAGATGCCTATGTAGGAGACTCCTCGCTTTTTTTTGCCTGCGTTAAAAAAATCTTGCGAATGTTAATAATATGGATGCGGGTGTTACAAAATGCCACTCACGTGGACAAATGTGCTTCCATATTTGCGATTTCGCCTCTACGGTAACGAAGTAAAGAAGATTAGCTTTATGCTATACATACCAAGTACACAATCAAAACTAGATTTGGATATCAAGAAAGCCACCTGAAAATTCATAAAAGTGCAAACTTTGGCCAAAAACAGGATTATGCAATTCTTATAAGTTTGTCATAACTTTCAATTTTAACACTTAGTTCTCCCTAGAAGCATCATAACATGTTGAGAACTATGAAGGCTTTATCTTATAGCAATCTAAACCTCACAAACATGAAGTTTAGAGTGGTGTAGTTGCAAAACTTTGAAAAGCAAAACAGGACCCGTTTTTTCACACAGTTTAGGTTCAAAAATGTTGTGCAAGAGTAAGGTTAATGTTGAGATCGATATTCCAAAAAACATCTTATGTTTTTTTCAGTTCATAAGACAATTTTGTGATATATAGTGAGACGGTCCGGAGCAGGCAATAAAAGAGGCAACCTCTAAACACCCCTCAAGGCTTCCGTGCTGCTCAATTGGAGCTGGGGCAACCACAAACAAGAGAAACCACAACAAACCCACAACCAATAACAAGTGAAAGGGCGAGCAAACTAGGACGCCAAAGACGAAAATCCCTGAGCAATACAAGCGAGAAGGAAGGGTACACTAATACTAATATCAATGCTATAAATAAACACACCAAAAACACACACACACACACACACACACACACACACACACACACACACACACACACTAAAATACATGAGTTGTTACTCAAGGTTCTCCACTTTATTTAGTTTAAAAGAACTTGGTTTTTTTCAAAAAAAACCCCCTCCTTGCTCTTCACCTTTACATGTCTAGTAGCCCATCCATTACATGATCGCACAAACAGCTGTCACAATAAAAACAGGTGTTTGGACGGTCTGACAAAGGTAGGATTCGAATAGATAAGATTACTCCATACTCCAAGGTTCGTGGAGTGATTTTGAAATACCCTCTGAGTGGCTGACCATAGCTCCGAGACAAAAAAATCTTTTGCGATGGAATAAACTGCGCTAGCAGATATAATCGTTCTGAAAAACCTCGCTTCATTGAATATTCTACATAATAGTATCGTGGCCCTATACCCATTGCTTCAGTTACCATCGCAAGACGAACATTATTCATAAAATGCTCTCAGCCCCAAAGAATCACCCTTGTCACTCGGTTCTGATATGTCCACCACTTCGTCTGAGACACAGATGTGCCTAAGTGCGAAAATAAAAGCCATTCATAACGGAGGAGTGTGGCTCGCTTAGTAGATTCACTTGACTGCTGAAGATGTGCGATAGATATAGCTAAAACCTGATCCCTATTATGAGCCATAGCAGATACATGTGTTGAATACACCTGATGATAATTTTAGATGTTTGATTTTAACTCTCAAATAGCTACTCGCAACAATTGCTATGCACTGGTTTGATGAAAAGAAGCTCGCCTTTTATAGACATTTTGGTGACAGAACCCTTTGGTTGTTTATAAAAAAAGAAATAGAACTTTACTTCGGATGCCTCATCTAGTATGCTTTGGCATCAGTCTCTAAATCTGTCCTAGGGGAAGAATCTCTTACCATAGAATCTCATGAGATGTAGGTTTATGGGTTACTGTCGGCTGGTACCCACCCTAGGTCGAGAGCACTGGCTCGTATGCAGACCGGGTATTGATATTACCAAAGGAAAAAAAACTCTTGGTATCTACGGCCACTTTCATTTAAACACATAATGTGTTTTGGTATTTTGTAGTGTTTTTTATTTTTTTGAAGCTGGGGACTGCTTTGTACATAAAAGGAAAAGGGAAAATTTTATACCCTTTAAAGCTTCCACCTGTATTAGACTTCATATGCACTGCTGTACTCTGTTGTGTCCATAGCACGCTGGCGTTCTGCCGCTTGTAAGGAATGCTGTAGCTTTCTTGTGCTGATACATCTTTGAGCTCTATTCTGGCTTCATGATCCCGGATCTCACGCTGAGTATAATCCCGGAATGGATGGTCTTGAAGGCCGGCCTCGATGGGGGGATGCGTGCAGATCTCATGACCGTGCTGAAGCATGACAATATCTCGCCTATAAAAAACCATCAAGGTGAGCGCCTATGCTCACTTAGCACCGTGATTTGTTACCTCTGTTTTGCATTCAAGTCTGCGTTACTGTGTGACTTCATCATGCCGAAAAAAAATGAGAAAGCTATCATGGAGGCTTCTGCATCGAATTTACAGGTGTTTTTTTTCTGCTAGTTTCTAAATTTTAAAAAAAAGAGTGGAGTGAATCTGATTCTGCCTTTATTGCTTAACGGGAAATGTTGCTTCGAATAAATGATTGTCGATAACAGATTAACATTGGTAAAACTAACTGCTTTTTCAATTGGATCTATCGCTTGAGAAAGTGATTCGACTGGTTACTGGATGACTTTTTGGGTAACTTGACTGGGGCTAATTGATGCCTGTTTTAGTGAATAAAAGATTTTGACTTGAGCTGGTGACTTTAGGGCAGCCAAGTTTGATTTAATATGCTGAGGTTATTGGAGTTATGCATATCAATAAATGGTTCCTTTTAAAAGCTTATAAAAACGGGAAAGTGTCTGCTGAAAGAGTTTTTGCCGGTGTTGTTGCTTACTGGTTGTAATTTGAGGCTAAATGCAATTTGTTTTAGAATAGTAGTGGTTCACCAACGGTAAGAAACCTTAAAAAAGGTTATTTCAAGGTTGACATTTTCCTTCTCGCTTTGATCTATACTTGGGTTATGGGCACCTACCAGCAAGAATATGAAAACTTTACTCCCTCCAGCTTACTATATAGACTAAAGGTAAGTTGACTTGGTTTAAAATAAAAAAAACCTGTTTTTGAACTGTTTTATCTGATTTGTGATATTTGATTACCTCTAGACTGCTGGAAGATTTGAGTCTCTTTTGACTAAAGTTGAAGGTTTTCGTATAAACGGATTGTGGGAACTACTTTCTGGTTTGATATTCTGGGTATTTGGGATGTGATTAAGTTGACCCTGTTGGATTAGAAATGCCAGTTCTCTTGTATAGCTGTATTATGGTGTGGAAGACATTATGTCTAAAATGGAAATGGTGGTTCTAACTGGCTGAGGATGCTTATTTTGTGGAAGAAGGTAAGTATGTATCTGACACTGCATGGATTTGAATCTGGCTGATGATTCTAAAATAATAATTTATAATGCCCAAAAACAGTAAGAAAAGATTGTCGGATTCCTTGGTTAGTGGTAAAACTATTGGTTCGGTTTATGCAGGGTACATTTACTGACCTCATGCTGAGTCGGTCTTTAGTACATATACCTAATATTGTCAATAGTCTAAAAAGACTCTGACTGAAATGAAAACGGTGGTCTGTAATGTTGCCAAATTGGATGATGCTCGGAATGCATTAAATGACGTCACATACCCTAAATTCTGTGGAAATTGGTCTCTCTCGCTGGTTCGTACCATTGTACAACACAGGATGGGCAATTTGGTGAAGGGTCTGTTTGAGAATCACAGATTGAGCTTACTTCTTCTGGCTGTGACTGTGTTGACCGTATGTTATACAAATAAGATAAAATTTATGCATCTGACTCGCTTCGGATATTCTCTCTCTTATATATTCGAACTTTTCTTGGCCTACGAGTTTGCAATATATACTACGGAAAGTTGATAGATGTTCTTGGCTTGTTTTGTCTACTTTGATACTTTCTCGGAAGAGGACTTGACTTGCTCTAGTGAAGGAGCCTTCTAAAAAACTTTTAGTACCAGCTTAACAAAAGTTTGTCAGTCATTGCATTATGACAGAGGTAGGTTTCGATAATAATAAGAAATGGCTATGATCTGAAAATTAGATAATGGGTTTTCTCAAAATATTTTTTAAAAAAAAATATATATATACGGAATGTTTTTTGGATTAAGAACCAGTCCAAAGGTCAGGTCTATACTTCTAATTTCGAAGGGGGTATTGTCCGTAACAGAAAGCTGGCCTGTGCTGGCATATAATATGTAGTTCTCTCGTGTCTGATTTTGAAAGTAGTTCATGTTCGGCTTTGATAATCTGCCTATAAAACCTACCAAGGTTATGCAAAGAAAAAATTAAAAAGTTTTAATCCAAAAATTAAAAACCTACACTAGGGGATTTCACTTTCCTTATTGGATTGGTAGCAATCCAAGAATCTTTTTTCATTAAAACAAGATACTAGTTAAGAACTGTGTGTTTTTTAAAAAGTGACATGGATAACAACTGGGATGCCCAGCATCACCTGCGTACAGTCACGTGCTAACGAATTGTTTTCTTGTGGCTATGGGTGTAGGTGAGGGCTACCTTCTTTGATTAAGAATTCAGTTCTATGATATTGATGACTGTGGATGTTCGCTTACCTTGAAGCAACATTACTCCAAAAATGGGGGACGACTGCTTCCCATGATTTACTTTGATATCTTTACTGCCTTGTACAAGATTTATTTTCAACTGCAAATAAGTTATTGTACAAATTCCATTGTACTTTCCTAGAATTAGTGGTCTGTGAACTGTAATGTTCGTTTGCGTATATATATATATATTTAGAACTGCTACACACACACACACACACACACACACACACACACACACACACACAGAGACAGAGAGAGAGAGAGAGAGAGAGAGAGAGAGAGAGAGAGAGAGAGAGAGAGAGAGAGAGAGAGAGAGATTTGTGCAAGAATTAAGCTTCAATTTAAATGATTGACACAGATGCATAAACAACTTAGAGAAGAGTTAAGAGACGCAATTAAGTTTGATGATGTTGCAATCTACACATTATCTTAGGGTTATGGAAACCCTCTCACCATACAACCCTCTTATAATGTAATACCGAGCAACAAAACAAACACAAGAGCTCTTGAGTCACATACAAGCAAATACTACACAAGAATCTCAAAATGAAAACACATCACCTTAAACCAAACGAGATGAGGTTGTCAAGCATAAATTGGAGAGACTCAAAAGAGTTTTGAACTATGGTTGCACCCAACTTATTGATTCTATTGTTGTGCAAGAGTATGTACAACTTTGATTGGAAGTTATGAATCACTCACTCCCTTGCAATGCTACAACTAGCTCAAAGAAGCTTTCATATACACCACAAGGGAAGGTGTATAGAGATCTCACGCTCTCTCTCCCTACAACTAAGATGGAGAATGGTATGATCAAAGTAGTGAGCAATAGTGTAGAGATCATGCCATTTACAAAGGAAAAAGGGATCTGTTTATAGGTGAGTAGAGCCCTTATTTGGATTATCTCTTGATCAATATTTTTATAGAAAACCATGTTTATGAATTTTTTTATATGTTCTTATGAGAGTCGGGCTCTCTTGTCTCTTGAGTCACATGGATGTGGGCTCAAGAGGAGAGAATTATTGAAGTGAAATAGAGAAGATTCTAAAGAGGTGAGTGATTTTTATGTGAGGTTGCCTACTCCAAGGTAGGTAGAGTGGGTGCACTTTACAGGAAAGGGTTAGCAATTAATGTCAGTAATCACTAGAAAAAGTTAGTAATATAGTTACAATGGGTAGAATGACTTGAAGGATGAGAAAAGAGGGGGGAATGAGATGGATGTACCCTTGAGATGGTAAATCCTTGAGGAATCATGGACTCACCCTTGTGTAGATTATCAGAAGTGACCGCCGTTGTCCTTCTTCTTCTTTTCACACCGCCGCCATAGTCGAATCACCACAAAGAGAATGAGGGTTTTGTTGATTAAAAAAATGCCCATTTTGCAGAGATTAAGTATGATTAGGTTGCTGATTCTTTATACATTCTTGAAATGGTAGAATAAAATTGTAATATGGGAGTAATAGAGAATAGAGATAAATGAATGTGTGTGTGGAAGTAGTCCAAAGGAGGTGAGAGAAGACTATGGGTTATTTTGTGAGAAAAGTGGGCAGAATGGGGTCCACAAAAAACATTCTCTCACCAGTGCTAGGTCCAAAAATTATTAAAATTTTTGAGGTAATTATTTAGCTCTTGGTCCACATTCTGCTTAGTTATCTCTTCAAATTTGGAGTGGAGATAGATATAAAAAATCCCACCAAAATGCCTATTTTTCTTCACAAAACACGTCTTCAATGGCCCCCCTTTTTGTTGAATTTGCATAAGGCTCCAAAGGTGAGCCCCTCCTTGCATGAGAGCACGACCTAAAAGATTTCTAAAGATTTGAAAACATGCATAGTCATGGATTATGCACAAATATAATATATGGATATGATGAAAAAAATACAGATTAGTATATAATTAATTCATGGAATCTAAAATAGTGTTAGTCGTATATATAAAAAATAAATATATGAAAATATAGAGAATCAAATGAGGGGGGTTCTCATTTGTTTTTATTGATGTATATTTTTTTACAAGAGATAAAGAAAAATACCTGTAGAAAATAGAAATTTAGTGAAAAGCAATGACTAATGGTGAAAGGTATTTTTTTGAGGTTTTTCCTTGGAAGTAAGAGAACTTTGCATGAAATGATTTTTTATAGAATATGGTAAGAAAGATCATGATAGTGGTTGAGTAAATGTACACAGCATACTTAGTAAATAACATACACCTATGTAGAAATATTTAAATAAAAACCAAAATAATTATAAAAAATACTTATATTTAAGCTCTATATACAATGAAATATTTACACACAAAGAGGCCATAATATACGCTTATTTTTTATTTTATTTATTTATTTGACTTAAATAGCCCAGTGACTAGCTAATTGAGCGTTTTAAGGAGATATGGGGAAAGTCCCATAACTCACACACACTTATGTACAGTGAAAGGGTGAGGATAACCATAGTGTTTGAGTAATTTGATAGGGTGAGGTAACTCACTATGGAAATTTTGAATAGCCAAAAAATGGCTATCATTAGCCCTCCCCTAGGATGATGGTATATTCATGTACCATCATAAAACATCTTTTCCAAAGAGAGTGCTTCTGAGTCCTTGACAAGATTTTCATTGTTTGGCCCCTTGGCATTTTGGCTTAAGTTATCATCATACTTCATGCAACAAAACTTACATGAGATAGTTGCCTTTTGATAGATCTTTGGTAGATCCTTAGGTAGAAGGAGACTTAAATAAATCTTTAGCCAATACCCATTTACCTTCTTGGAGTGCTTTTTACCACTTAGGTCCATGAGCAGTAGTAACTTGAATTGAAAGACTTCTTGACTATGTACAGTCCCTATCATCTAGTTTCAAACTTGGCATCAAAACAATTGTCAAGTTGATTGTCTTACCTTAGCACAAGATCTCCTTTCTTGATGCCTTTGTACTTCAGTTTCTTGTCAAGCTTTTCTTTTGCTTGTATAGCTTTCCTCTTATAGCACTCATAAGCAAATTCTCTCTTCCACTCAATTTCAACTAAGGTAAGAAGTCAGTTTGTCCATGTTTCTTGATCATCTTGTGTCCCTTTGCCATGAAGCTGCATTATTGGAATGTTGAGCTCGATAGGCTGCAAGGCCTCTTGACCATAGACCAAGTGCAATGGTGTGAACTTTGTGGCCTACGTATATGTGGTTTGATATGTCCATAAGGAACCATCCAAGAAGTCATCCCACAACTTTGTATTGTTTTGCACCATCTTTCTAATGATGCTTGCAATGACACCATTGGCCTTCTCCACCAAACCATTTGACTGTGGATAGTAGGGTGTGCTATGATGATGGAGAATGTGAAGCTCTTCACAAACTTCCATGAGTAAACCCTTCCTGAACCTTGGACCATTATCAGAAACGATCTCAAAAGGTGTGCCAAATCTACAATAAATATTAGTGTAGACAAACTTGCTCACTGTTTTTCCATTTACCCTTGCCACACTTTGAACCTCTACCCACCTAGTCATGTAATCTACAACCACTGTAGTGTAGAGTTTACCAATTTTTTTTTCTAGGTAGAGGACCCATAGCATCAATGCCCCACTTTTCAAAGGGTCCGTTTGCAAGCACTATTTACCTTGGACCATGCACCAACCTTGTATTTCCATTTACTTGACAGTTGTGACAACTTTTACACCAATATTGGACATCCACATGGAGGTTGGCCAAACATACCCCGCAAGCAAAATCTTCTTCACGGTTAACTCTTGGGCAGAATGACCACCATATGCCTCTTCATGAAAACCTTTTAGAATGGCTGGAATTTCCTTGATAGTTGGTACTCTTTTGCACACTTGATCCTTCCCTCTTTGATAGAGGAAGCCTTCTAGGAAGAGATAGAAACTTACCTTCTTCATGAGTCTCCTCTTCTGAGCTTTTGTGAAGTCTTGTGGAAACTTGCCCTCCAAAATGTAGCCGATAATGGGAGCCAATGACTCCAATCCCTGGTATCTTGGTTGCTTGACAACTGCTTGCCACCATGATGACCTGCACTTCTTTCTCAACACATGTAACTGCTTGTTGTGCAAGTAAATTAGCATCTTCATTCTATTTCCTACGAATATGATACAATTGCACTTCTTCAAATTGGTTAAACAACCTACAGATGACATGAATCTTTGTCCTTAGAATTTCATTCTTGCATGCCCAAATGCCTAAGATTTGCTTCACAATGAGAAGTGCATCCCCTTTACCATGAGATGTTGTATATCTTGACTAATGCACATCTTCAAACCATGAAGTAGTTTGTCATACTTTACTTCATTGTTGCTAGTTGAAGCTGGTAGATTGAACTTCTCTTTCATGACCACCTCTCCACTTGGGTTGAGCAACACTAGCCTTCCTCCTGCTTTTCCCGTGGCTCATCAAAAAGCTCCATCAAAGAAAAAGGTAAATGCATTAGGGATACTTTTAGGTGGTGGCAATGGTAAGATCTTTACTTCAGGCACCTTAATCTTCTGCTCATGTACCCTATAAGTGAGAATCCCTGCCAATTGTGCATGCACACTATCTTCTACCTTGAAAGAGTATTGCCTTTGTAAGAAACTTTGTGACCAAACAAGATCACTTCATCCTCACCTATGTGGCACTTGTCGGGGTTCACAACTGACCTCCCATGTCATAGAGTTTCTTCAAAGCTTCTTCCACCATTTGTAGATGCGATGATTTTGAGCTATAAATGCAAAAATCATCAATAAAAACCCTAATGGAATTTCCAAAGAATGCTTGAAACACCATGTTCATGAAGTGTTGGAAAGTTGCAGGAGCATTTGTCAGGCCAAATGGCATGACTCTGAAAGCATAACAACCCCAAGGAGTGATGAATGTTATTTTCAACTGATCCTCCAATGTGATATCTATTTGAAAGTAACCCAAATAGCCATCGCACACAATGTACTTCTTGTGAGTAGCTACCTCATTTAGCATCTCATCTTGAAATGGGAGGGGAAAGTGATCTCTTTTTGTTGCCACGTTTAGTGGATGGTAATCCGCACCCACCCTCCACTTGCCATTCTTCTTGGGAGTGACAACAATGGGAGAGACCCACTTTGAATTCTCCACTGGATAAATGAAACCTACTGCTAGAAGATTTCTTACCTCCTTGAGTAAAGCCTGCTCCTTGATGACTCCTAGCCTTTGTAGCTTTTGAACCTTAGGTGTGGCATCTGGCTTTAGCTTGATCTTGTTGAACATAATCTACTCCATGCACGCCGGTGTAGTCTTTAGCAAAAAGCCTAGGAAATTTCCTTAAAACACCTTTGAACTCCTCTCTTTCATCCTTTGTAAGCGTTGTAGAAAACATACCTTCTAACATTCCTTTATCTTCCACATTTTGGTTCTCTTGGAAACCTACCTCCTCCAAACCTTGACAAGAGGTCTTTTGGTTGTTTGGATTAAATATCATCCCCATGACTTCAATGGAAGACTCCTCTTCCGTAGTGCTACCACTACCTTCTTCTTTTGAAGTGCTATTAGTCCACTCTTCCTCTATCTCACTTTGATATGATTCTTCATGGAGCTCCTCTTGACGTTTCTCCTTCATGTCAAAGACAACCTTCTTATGATTGTCATTCCTGCAAATCAACTTTCCACTTTCTCAATCCTACAAAGCTTGCATTTTCATTAGCCATGGTCTTCCTAGGACAAAAGGATAGCCACTTCCCTTGGTCGACAACATAAAACCTAGCCTTGCTATTGTTTGCCATTTTCACTTTGATTTTGGGTGTCTCATGGATGTTCATGCCTAGTCTTTGCATAAGTCCTTCTGGTCATGATGCAAATTTGTGTACCCCCATCCACCAGACCTTTCCTAATCAACCTTCTTTTGGTGTAACAATCTATCACAGGTGTAATATCCTCATTCATTTTAGCTTGTGCAATTTTTACAATAGGCACACTCTCTTTTACCTTTCTCCTAGTGCTAACTGCCTTCATTAAACCCCTCCTAACTTGTGGGCATAATGCAAGAAACGTAGGCCATGAGATATCAGGACCCTTACCTCTCATGTCTTCCAATAGGTTGTATGGAGCCGTACCATGTCCAAGAGGAAAGTCTTGGAGGTTGATACGACGTCGAGTCGTTTTGGCTTCCTTGGTCTCCTTCGCCTTCTTCTCTCGTCCATGGTCACTTTGTGACATGACTCTTTCTTTCTCCTTACCTTTTCCACTGCCAAACTTGATGCCATTTGCTTCCATGTCAATCTCATTTGACTTTGTCACCTCTACCACATGCACATTTGGATCTGGATAAGGTGGAACTCCTTCCACTCCTCCTGGATGTGGTCTTGCTCCATTTGGCCTTTGTAGAAGCCGTGGTTGTTGACTAGTTCCTTCACCTGTATTTCATCATTGGGTAATTTAAGTTAGGTCTCCCTGGCTCCCCACGGGGCCAAGGACAATTATACATCCCATTTCATACTCTCCGCAATTCCAACATTGCAAAAGTCTCCTAGGTTGTGGCTCTCGCTCCTCGGATTTCTTTGTTTGTCCCTTGGGACCTACAGCTTGTGCAAGGTGGATTGACAAGTTGCTTAAGGATTCATTTAACTTTTCTATTACCTATGCTGTTACCTCAGGAATCTCTCTAGATATTGATGCTTGCAATTTCCCTTTAGGTCTAGGGCCCTCTATTGGAACCTCTCCTCCTAAACACTTGAGTTTCCTATACTTCTCAATAGTCCTAGTTTCAGTTGCATCAAAGGTAGTAGGTGCACCCGACTCGACTTTTATCTTGAGTGTGGGAAAGAGACCGGCTATGAATCTTTCCTTGTTTAGGAACTCTGCACCATCCCCATGGTTAGCAACATTTCTCACCATATAGCCCAAAGACGTAGAAACTCTTGTTTATACATGTCGTAGTAATCTAAGTCTTTTTGTTTGTGAGAAACGATGTCTTGCCATAGCTTTTGAGTGTTTTGGGGGTCAAAGAAATATCTCTTGAAATGATCAACAACTTCCTTATAGTTTTCCTTAACATCCTGAGATAGAGAGTTAAACCAGGTGCTAGCATCTTTTCTAAGGACTACTTCAAGCATTTCTAAGCATTCGTTATCTCCTCATGATGTTACATGAATGTACCATCATCCTGGGGGAGGGCTACTGACAACCATTTTTTGGCTCTCTATAATTGCCATAGTGAGCTACCTCACCCTATCAAAATCACTCAAACACTGTGGTTATCCTCACCCTTTCACTGTATGTATGCATGTATGAGTTAGGGGGCTTTCCCCATATCTCCTTAAAACCCTCAGCTAGCTAGTAATTGGGCTAGTTGAATCAAAAAAATAAATAAAATAAAAAATAAAAACATATTATGACCCATTTGTGTGTAAGTATTTCATTGTATATAGGACCTAAATATATGTATTTTTATAATTATTTTGATATTTATTTAAGTATTTCTACCTAGATGTGTGTTATTTACCTAAGTATGCTATGTACATTTACTCACCATTACCATGATCTTTCTTACCATGTACAAGCTTCTCTTATTTTTGGTGTGAATCCACTCCAAGAAAAAACCTCAAAAAAATACCTTTCACCATCAGTCATTGCGTTTCACTAAATTCCTATTTTCTATAAGTATTTTTTCTTATCTCTTGTAAATAAATATACATCAATAAAAACAAACGAGAACCCTCCTCATTTGATTCCCTATATTTTTATATATTTATTTTTTTGTATATACAGCTACCACTATTTTAGATTCTATGAATTGATTATATACTAATCTGTTTTTTTCCATCATATCCATATATTATATTTGTGCATAATCCACAACCATGCATGTTTTCAAACCTCTAGAAATCTATTAGGTAATGCTCTGATGCAAGGAGGGGCTCACCTTTGGGGCCTTATGCAAATTCAGCAAAAGAGGCGCCATTGAAGACGTGTTTTGCGAAGAAAAATAGGCATTTTGGTGGGATTTTTTATATCTATCTCCACTCCAAATTTGAAGTGATAACTAACAGAAAAAATGTGGACCAAGAGCTAAATAATTACCTCAAAAGTTTTGATAATTATTCTCAACATTCTTTGTTTGGGCCACAACTTGCATATGAGAGGAATTAGGAAGCACATTGTTACCATTGGAATTCAATTGTGTAAATCGGATGCAAAAAGCAAGGAGGCTTTCCCTTTTGGGTTGGATGAGTACATCAAAGTCGATGTGCAAGTGTTCAACCCTATGGACTACAATGCCGCAAGGATAGCTCTCGCACAAGAAATGAAGCACAACAAAGGTAAGTATGAAGAGAATAAGTCATCTCAAAGTACCTCGCAAAACCCTCAGACCCAACAGTGGACTAGATGGTTTTAGAACTAATGATTTTCATATGAAATGCTTTTAGATAGGCCAAGGAACTTTAAATATGTTGTATACACTCTCTCGCTTTCTCTCTCTCTCTCTCTCTCTCTCTCTCTCTCTGTCTCTCTCTCTCTCTCTCTCTCTCTCTCTCTCTGGCATCCTATCGCGTGGAGAAGGAGAGAAGAGTTCCCAGAGCTTGTACTTTGTGGAAGCAATATAAAGAAATACCCAAGGGATTACAAGATTTGAGGCTAGTGCCTTCTAGGAGTGAGACTCCCTACTAAATTTGATATACTTGCTAGTCTCCCTTCTCATATAGCTACCAAAAATTTCAAGCACTATAAATCTAATGGAATTGTGGAGGATCCCCTCAAGAAAAAAATCAATAAAAGTGGATATTAAATTGGATTTGCAAGTAGTGGTGGACCTTTATCCAAGTATGCAAGGAGTGCAAAGATAAGCAAAGAGAAAAATCATGGAAGGAGTTTACCTAATCATGCTCTTTTGAGAATCCTTGAGCAAGCATCCACTTTGGTTAGAGGCACCATGAGTCATTTATTGCAAGCCAAGTCTCTTGAAGCCAAGTATTAGCAAACATAAGCTCAGAAAAACCATCTACCCTTTCAAGAATGCATAAAAAATCAGCAATCTAACCATACTTAATCTTAGCAAAATGGGGGTTTTTAATCAACAAAACCCTCATTCTCTTTGTGGTGATTTGACTATGGCGGCGGCGTGAAAAGAAGAAGAAGGAGAATGACAATCACTTTCAACAATCTACGCAAAGGTAAGTCCAAGATTCCTCAAGCATTCACCATCTCAAGGATACACCCATCTCATTCACCCCTCTTTCTCATCCTTCAAGTCATTCTATCCATTGTAACTATATTACTAACGTTTTCTAGTGATTGCTGACATTAATTGCTAACCATTTCCTGTAAATTGCACCCACTCTATTCTATCTTGGTGTAGGCAACCTCACAAAAAATTACTCACCTCTCTAGAATCTTCTCTATTCACCTCAATAATTCTCTCCTCTTGAGCTTACATCCATGTGACTCAAGAGACAAGAGAGCCCCACTCTCATAAGAACATATAAATTTTTTTATAAACATGGTTTTCTATGTAAATATAGATCAAGAGATAATCCTAATAAGGGCTCTTCTCACCTATAAATAGAGCCCTTTTCCCTTTGTAAATGGCATGATCTCTACACTATTTCTCACTACTTTGAACATACCATTCTCCATCTTATTTGTAGGGAGAGAGAGTGTGCTCTCTATACACCATCACTTGTGGTGTACAAGAAAGATTCTTTGAGCATACTATTCTCCATCTTATTTGTAGGGAGAGAGAGTGAGCTCTCTATGCACCATCACTTGTGGTGTATGCTCACTACTTTGAGCATACCATTCTCCATCTTATTTGTAGGGAGAGAGAGTGAGCTCTCTATACACCATTCTCCTCACCTATATATAGAGCCCTTTTCCCTTTGTAAATGGCATGATCTCTACACTATTGCTCACTACTTTGAGCATACCATTATCCATCTTTGTAGGGAGAGAGAGTGATCTCTCTATACACCATCACTTGTGGTGTATAGTAAAGCTTCTTTGAGCTAGTTGTAGCATTGCAAGGGAGTGATTCATAACTTCTAGTCAAAGTTGTACCTACTCTTGCACATCAATTGAATCAATAAGTTGGGTGCAACCGCGGTTCAAAAATCTCTTGAGTCTCTCCAATTTATGCTTGGCAACCTCATCTCGTTTGGTTTAACACATTTTCATTTTGAGATTCTTGTGTAGTATTTGCTTGTATGTGACTCAAGAGCTCTTGTGTTTGTTTTGTTGCTCGACATTACATTATGTGGTCAGAGGGTTCCCATAACCCTAAGATAATGTGTAGATTGCAACTTCATCAAACTTAATTGTGTCTCTTGACTCTCCTCCAAGTTGTTTAACATCCACGTCAATCATTTAAATTGAAGCTTAATTCTTGCACAAATCTCTATCTCTCTCTGTCTCTCTCTCTCTCTCTAGGTGTTTGGTGTGTGTATTTGTAGCATTGATATTAGCGTTAGTGTACCCTTCTTTCTCGCATACAAGCAAATACTACACAAGAATTTCAAAATGAAAAGATGTCACCTTAAACCAAACCAGATGAGGTTGCCAAGCGTAAATTGGAGAGACTCAAGAGAGTTTTAAACCATGGTTGCACCCAACATATTGATTTAATTGATGTGCAAGAGTAGGTACAACTTTGATTGAAAGTTATGAATCACTCACTCCCTTGCAATGCTACAACTAGCATAAAGAAGCTCTCCTATACACCACAAGTGATGGTGTATAGAGAGCTCACTCTCTCTCCCCCTACAACTAAGATGGAGAATGGTATGCTCAAAGTAGTGAGCAATAGTGTAGAGATCATGTCATTTACAAAGGGAAAAGAGCTCTATTTATAGGTAGGAGAGCCCTTATTAGGATTATCTTTTGATCAAGATTTACATAGAAAACCATGTTTATGATATTTTTTATTATTCTTATCAGAGTGAGGCTCTCTTGTCTCTTGAGTCACATGGATGTGGGCTCAAGAGGAGAGAATTATTGAGGTGAAATAGAGAAGATTCTAGAGAGGTGAGTGATTTTTGTGTGCGGTTGCCTACTCCAAGGTAGAGTAGAGTGGGTGCAATTTACAAGAAAGGGTTAGCAGTTAGCATTAGCAATCACTAGAAAAATTTAGTAGTATAATTAATGGGTAGAATGACTTGAAGGATGAGAAAAGAGGGGTAAATGAGATGGGTGTACCCTTGAGATGGTGAATCCTTGAGAAATCATGGATTCACCCTTGCGTAGATTGTTGAAAGCGATCCCCGTTGTCCTTCTTCTTCTTTTCACGCTGCCGCCATAGTCGAATCACACAAAGAGAATGAGGGTTTTGTTGATAAAAAACCCCCATTTTGTAGAAATTATGTATGATTAGGTTGCTGATGTTTTATGCATTCTTGAAAGGGTAGAATAAAATTGTAATATGGGAGTAATAGAGAGAGATATGGAGATGGTGGATGTAGGTAGAGTTTCAAAAGAGAGCTACGGATGTGAGAGGGGAGGCTATGGGTGAAGAGGTTGAGAGAAAACCATGGAAGTTGTAGGTTTGAGTGAGGAATATAGAGAAATGAGTGTGTGTGTGGAAGTAGTTCAAAGGAGGTGAGGGAAGACAATGGGCTACTTTGTGAGAAAGTGGGCAGACTAGGATCCACAGAAAACATCCTATCTCAGCGGTGGTAGCTCCAAAAGTTATCAAAATGTTTGAGGTGATTATTCAGCTCTTGGTCCAGATTTTTTCTTTTAGTCACACCGCTTCAGATACGGAGTGAAAATAGATATAAAAATTCTCACCAAAATGCCTATTTTTCTTCACAATTAAGTCTTCAATGGCCCCCATTTTGTTGAATTTTCATAAGGCTTCAAAGGTGAGCCCCTCCTTGCATGAGAGCTTGACCTAAAAGCCACGTTTCCAATCAAAATGACACTCATTAGCTTTAGTCCTAGATTTGGTACTCATTCCGAAAAACCTTGGAGAGCATAAGCAACTTCTCTCTGCCTTGCAACAACTTAATGCAATGTGCTCTATTCTGGCTTGTTCTCTCTCTCTCTCACTCACACACACACACACACACACACACACACACACACACACACACACACACACACACACACACACACACACACACACACACACACACACACACACACACACACACACACACACACACAAAATATGTGCACAGTCTCTCACACTCTCTGATTGTCTCTATCTTTAGAGAATGGACCTCTCCTCAAGAAGGGGGAATGCTACACACACACACACTCTTAGCTGTACAAGACACAATCTATTCTCACCCTCTAAGTTGGCTACTGCTCCATATCCTACCCTGACACAACCAAGGAATTTGGCTTACAGAGATTGAACAATTATGCGGTAATGGCACCTACCCATAGCCCCTATGGATATCCCCTCTCACATCGGACTTTGCTATTATTTAGATGGGATAACCCCTAGCTCTTAAAATAGTATGTTGAACTCAAATATTTTAAGTGAATTCCTTTATGTCTTGCCAATATTTGCAGCTCTAAACACTCTTTTAATGAAAATCAAGTATACCCACAGACACCTACACATGCTCGCATTTAAGCAAGTCGTGCTCCTAGTTATTAATGATCACATGCATTTGCTAGTGCCACCTTGTTAACCTACGAGATTTCCCACCCACACACACTTGCTGGAATATTTATTGTGTAAGTTGTTGTCCTCTTGGCCACTACCCACATTTAGAAGTTCATTACTCTCTCCTACCAACAAGGTCACATGCATTTTGGTTACTATTTTTGCTCACCATTGATTGGGATTCTGATCGACCCATGTGCCCATCGTCTTTGCTCACTACATACATAATCCGTCCTCACAAGTTCTGCCCTCACAACCTTCCCCCTGCTTCACTACATATCGATCAAAAATTGTCACCCCCATATCTGCTCAACCCACCCATGGGTTTCTTGAGGAAAGCTTTCTTGATCTCTTTCTCCTCAGTCCCTATCTCACATATTATTTCTAGTATCTATAATTCTTGCTCCTGGCTCCCCATGTATACTCTACCTTCACAGGTTCAAACCTACATCACTACCCTTTGCATCTTCCCTCACGTGCTGTGGCTTTCATAGGTTGCTTCACACACACACACACACACACACACACACACACACACACACACACACACACACACACACACACACACACACACACAGAGAAACAAACACACACACACACACACACACACGCACACGCACACGCACACGCACACGCACACGCACACGCACACGCACACACGCACACACACACACAGGTGCTTGAAAGCTGGCAATATATGTACGGCTTTCTTTCTTGGTAACGATATTTGCAGGCTGGTCTCTTACATACTCCTCAACGAAATGGTATGGTGATAGACTGGTTTCTTACATACTAGCATTTTTATGCATGATTCCATCTCACAAACTGTTCTGGCTCTTCTTGAGGATGTGAATGTGTATGCATACCGCACATTCACAATATGAACGATGGTAGACACAACTATACTTTGGTGGAAAACATGGGGCTTAGTTTCATCCCACCTTCATCCTACGTGGCTGTTATAATGGAGGAAAAAATTCTCCAGGTAAGAGATTCTTTTCTTGGGATTACAACGACAACTACAACAATAACAGAAGATCATCCATCGTTTGGTTATTGTTATTAGTGATAGATAACACTTGTATATGATTTTTTGATAATAACATGTAATACACTATATGTCAATGTCAAGTTTAAATGTCAATTGTAGTCTTAACTTTATCTACTTGTATCTAATGTATACATAAGGTTCGGTTATTTACAAGTTGACTAGTCTCTAGTCCCATTGTATGGTTCAATAGTTTGTGAAATCAAACTATTGTTAGATAATCAATCTTAAACAGACACACACCTTTGTTTCTAGCTAGCCTTTGGTCGGGTTAGCACCAAATAATGGGCCTAGACCTTCTATAATTTTTTTTACTTGACCCACCTAATCCAAAGGGATGGGTGGGGGCCGTGGCTCCTAATCTTGTCAAGCACATACATCATCTAGTTCTATTACCTTAGACTAGCAGATTCTCTTTGACTCTGCACCTAACAAAGTATCCGTAATGAGATGGATGTTTTAGGAATGTGATATGCATATTTTTTAGCCCTATTGGCACCACTTTACTTGCTATAATTATTTTTGACTTGACCCACCTAATCCAAAGGGACGAGTTGGGGCCACAGCTCCAAATCTAGTCAAGCTCATTTTTTGTATAGTTCTTTTACCTTAGACTGGTAGTTTCTCTTTGACTCGGTATTTGACAAAGTATACGTAATCAGTTGGCCTTTTTAGGATGGGTTGCCTGTATAATTTAGCCCTATTGGCACAACTTTACCAATATGGTAACCCTTTTCCATATGATAAATACCTCTATGGACACTTCATAATGATTATTTGGATATTGTTTGTCACTAAATTATTCATATTTGGTTGGGGGTAGGGTTCCACATGGTGCGCCCTGCCACCCACCATGTGGATCCTTTCCTCAGGGATGGGGGAGGGCTACACACACACACACACACACACACACACACACACACACACACACACACACACACACACACACACACACACACACACACACACACACACACACACACACACACACACACAACACACACACTATGGGTGAACATTATGGGGTCATATATATCTTCCCCTCAATAGGGTTTCTTTTTTTGGAAAAGAAAACAACAAACACCCCCCCCCCCCCCCCCCCCCCTATTGGCAAAGTAGGGCCTACATTACTAACAATGTGCCACCGACTTGGGTATTGGGCAAGGGGATCATAAAAAAATCTTCAAAACTATCATTACAGAAGGAAGGCGGCTCCTTCCATCCTCGGACCGCCATCCTCGGACCGTGTAAAGGTGCTCTCTCTCCCCTGGCAGTAATGGCGTCTGACGCACGAGGGGCTCTCACAACATGGCGTGGCTCTGCTCTCTTCACTTCAGACACTCAGGAAGTGTGCATACCAAACCTATAAATTCTAAAGGTGAGGGCACTCCTTAGCCCTCACTTAGCTTGAGATTCAGTGTGTGTATTGGGTAAACCCGTTCTGTGTTATTTCCACTTGAAATACCAAAAACAATGGAGCTTGCTACTCAGTTGCCACAGGTATTATAAGTTTACCTAAACTTTCTTTTTTCACCAGAAACCGACTGCTATTTTTTTTTTCAAAAAAAAATTGTGTAGTATGAGTCCTGATCAAGCCTAATGGTTACTATCCCTTGACCGACTATGGTTCTGGAGATGTTTAAGCATGGCATATGGTTGATAAATACTACATAAAGCTCTCAAAGGCTTTGGCAATCGTTTAAATAACTGCAGAATAGGCTTTTTACTGGTTTTTTTTGGTTCTTTCTCTTTGACTAAACAATTTTTTCCCTAAAAGAAAGATTGTAGTAGCATATGGGTAGTACTACCTACCTTTGTGCCCTCAATTAGGGTTGGACATATTTAGATGGGCTGGCATCTCTTGGGCAGATCAAGGAAAATGACTGGATGTACTAACTAAGGCATATTTTGATGGATAGTGGTTGTTCTGCTGCTTTATCTAAAAAGGAACCTTGGGCAGTTTTAGCTCGTTACTGCATATAGTTTTTCATAACCAAGCTCCTATCTACTTGTTTTTTCTGATAGGCCTAGGTATTATTGATGACCTTGGAATCACTTGTGCATAAGAAATGAAGGGAGGTGCTGTATGTTTTCGGGTTTTTTTTGATTGAATGAAAAACTTCTTCATAGAAGCCGAGGCTTGCCACAGTGTGATGAAATGGCTCTTAAAAACAACCAAGGAAAGACTTCACCTCTGCATAAATTTATTAGGTATGTATGGGGCAGTCTGTTTGCATGTACAGGTGTATATGGTTGAGAGTATGTTGGTTGGCTTGGCTTCATGGCCGTTCTTAAGCATCTGTTTCACTGACGGAAAAACTGGTTTTTTTCCCAAATATGTAAATAGAGGCAGCATTTGAGTGTGGACCTAATGGTCACTTGGCTCTGACTCTAGCGAGAAAAAAAACTAGCATGTTGACTGGTTATGTCGCTGGTTAAAAAAAATTGGTTTTTTTAGGCCTTTCTCAAGCCGTTGCAAGTTATCTCAAGCTAGTGGCTTAACTAGTCTTTCGACGTTAAAACTGGTTTTAAAAAAAAAAGCTAATCTTAGCTTTGTATCATTCAAAACATGGGGTACCATGTACGGATTCACAATATGAGGAAGGATGACCTCTTGCTTGGCATAACCCTGGGTTTTTTTAGGGGAACTGCCAATCTTTGGTTATTCTGCTCTTTATGAAGGGAAGTATATGGTTTTTTTAGCTTGGCATGTGGAAAGGAACTGAAAAATGACTCTGCACTTGAAAATATCTTGGCTAAAATAGGGCTGAACAATGTCGAACTGAATGGAATACTAAGGGCTTAATGAGAAAATCGAAGTTTTTGAAGGTAAGGATGTGGAGATTACTCTCAACATTGAGTAAAAATTTGGCCTCTTTCTCATAAACATAAAGCTCCACTTGAATAGGTTTTTTTATACTCTCTTTTTTGGTAAGTGAATGGTTGCTATTGTTAATTCAAAGCATAGCTACCGAGCTATGGAGAAATCTTGGGAAGTTGAAGGTAAGTATATGGTTGGTACTCTCAAAACTTGGCATAAATACCGAGATATGGCTCGAGGAATATGGTCTCACTTGGTAAAAATGGAGTTGTACAAAACTCTATTAAGTATATGGCTGTTACTATGGGCTCAAGCATAGCTACCAAGCTATGGCTTAAACAAGTAAACCTCACTATTCTTTAAAATCTAAATAAAACTAGCTTGTCTAAAGTAATTAAATTCTGTAAAGATGGACATGGATAACAACTGATATAGTCCATTAATAACTGTAAAACACATCCAAGGCTAACTGAATTGTTGTCTTGTTTGGATGGATGCAGGTAAGGACTCTATCTTATCTTGGAGGGTTTCTTTTCTTTGGCAAGTAGCATTTCTATTATGAAATATCCATTGAAAAACGGGGAAGTTTTTTTACTACCAACCACACTGAAAGAGGATCTCTTTCTTACAATCATTGTACTTAGATAATTTTGATACTGAGTTATTTTCGTACAAATCAGTTCATTGATCCTTGGCCAGTTGTCTTTCGAATGTAAAAGTTCAATTATGTCTTATTAAGTAAGATTTAATACAGCTACACACACACACACACACACACACACACACACACACACACACACACACACACACACACACACACACACACACACACACACACACACACACACACACTGTGGTACTATAGGTATTCTGGTTACTATTTCTCCCCCCCCCCGCCCCCACATTGATCTTGCCCGAAAATTGATGGGATACTTTTTACTGCTCAATAACATGCCATATAATGACTATGGGACCCGGCCCTTGAATAGTAAAGCTTATAAGTTTTTTCATGAGTGTCGAGCGTGAGTAAAGTCTTTGTTCTCATTACGCCGAGAAGGCGGCCGCTTGTCTCTGGCTATGGATATCCCCTCTCAAGGGTATTTGCGTGCTGTTTGATGATATCACACAGTGGAGGGCGGCTCGGCTCACTCATTACTCAAGCTCTGAGGACTGGCAGTCCACCCTATTTAAACAAGGTGAGGGCGCACCTTGCCCCTCACTTAGCCAGTGATTATTTTGTTGTGCTTTTTTCAAAAAGGAATCACTGCCTGCTTCACGGATTGAGCTATGGACCTCACCACTCAAACATCTCAGGTTTTTCTCTGGGCTTAACTTGCCTCGCTGTTGGTTATGATTGAAATTCTGAGCACTAAGCAGTACCCTGCCATTTTGTTAACACAATAGGGAATGAGGTTTTCAATAAGCACTGTGGTGGTTTTTTGTGCTTGCAATCGTGACTTGTTTTTTTCAACAGTCGTTAAACTGTGGTTACACTATGCATACTACTCTTGAACATTAGGATATGATGGTACTTAGCATGGGATTTGGTTGCTAAAATTAGTTGGCATCCACTGTTTGATTACATTCGAGGGGTTTCTTCCTACTGTTTTTCTGGAAGGAAACTGTGCGCAACATAGGCTTTATACTACTATGTAACTTTGGGTTTTTTTCAAAGCCGCTGCAGGTTTTTTTTCCCCCGACTACAATCAATACCTATTTTTGGCAACAACTGGTTTTTTTTCAATACACAGAGGTTAATCTTGGCCTTTGTAGCATTTGAGGCACTGGGTACCTTGTAATACTATGCGTACTCACAGTATGAGAAAAGTGGACATCATTTGCACTTGGCAATATGGCTGGGCATAACCCACCGTTTTTGGGGGGGTCGCTAATGGTTGATGAAATAGTTCACTGTTCTACTCTTTCTGAAGGTAAGTATATGGCAGTTTTTGGCTTAGCATGTGTATGGAAAGAAACCGATCAAGGGCTCTAAAAAAGTTGTACCTTGTTTAAGGATGGATTCCTACTACTACTTCAGCCACGCTGGTATTATTGTATGGCATTTTGTCTACCGCTTTTGTCACTTGGAAAAACCTGCCTTATGGAGGAAATGCTAAACTGTTGTATTTTTAACCCATGTACTAGGTTATGTTGCTTTCATGGGTAGGAATATGATCCGTGACACTCTTTGAACGACCTCATTATGATTGATTGCAACAATGCTTTACAGCATTTGCATTCACAATTTGTTCTGATCTGGACGGGCTAGGCCTCTACCACTTGGCTAGCTATTAGTTTATGATTAATAAGATTAGATTTCATTTGGACTCCATTTGTGAAACAATATTACAACATCAGTTCTATACCTAGAAGGAAGTATCTTTGCTTAATTACCAATAGAACCTCACTAATATGACATATAAATAAACTCATATATTTTGGTTTCTTGGGGGATTATGCCACTCAGATTAGAAGAGGAAATCTGTCACTTAGATTGGAAGTAATAATTAAACCTATAAACACAAAGGTTTTACTATGGACCTAGCTTGTTTAAAGTAAAAAAGTTCTGTAAGATGGACATGGATAACAACTGGTATGGTCCATTGATACCTGTAAAACACATCCAAGGCTAACTGAATTGTTGTCTTGTTTGGATGGATGTAGGTAAGGAATCTATCTTATCTTGGAAGGTTTCTTTACTTTGGCAAGCTACCCTACTTTGGATGGAACACTCACCGATGACTTGGGAAGTTCTTTTGCTTTCTGCATACTGAAAGGGGATCTCTTTCCTACAAACATTGTACTTAAATAATTCTAATTCTGAGTTGTTTTTGTACAAATCTATTCCTTGATTCCATTGCCAGCTGTCTTTTGAATGTAAAAATTCAATTATGTCTTATTATTTAAGATTTAACAGCTACACACACATCCTATACATAAGGTTTTTCTTTTCAAGAGAAACCGGGATGCTGGCTTTGGAAATTCTCTTCGAAACTGAGTTCTAAGTTGGACCCACAGTCTGTAATCCCTTGACCGGTTGACTGGTGTTAGGGTGGTCCCTTTTAGAATCTTTTTTTGGTTACCTGCTCACGGCTACTATACTCTTTGACTTTGCCGGTTGAAGGTTTGTATGCCCGAAAATATTAGAATTACTGTTTTATACTTATATTTATGTTTACACTGTTCCCTTTTCAGGACTGCTTACCCTATAGAATGACAGCTCGCATGAGCACTAATCACAACCCTGAGAATCATACAAAGATTCTCCAACAGATTAAGTTTTACCTTAAGGACCGTACACCAAAGAATGCCTTGGCAGTTAGAACTAGACCTTTCCTCTCTAGGAAGGCCAAAGATTGTATTACCTACTATGGCAAATATAAGTGAACCTCAACTCACTGTTTTTGCAGACTCTTGCTCTCTCACAAGGATTGGAACTGACCTTGGAGCCCCTCTCAGTGGCCACTTCTCTTGTTCTCAGATGTATTAGCAGCTTGGATACTTCGCAACTAATTTATGATTTGGCACTTACCTCTGACAAAAAATTATATGTCTTACATATGCTGTCTTTTAATGATTGGGTTAAGACTTTAGGTACTTTGGAAAGACTCCATGGAAGGAGTAAATTTATTTTCCCAATACATTTCCCAGCTTTCTCTATTATCCTCACAGTATCAGCAAGAGCTTGCTCTGTTCTCCTACTATGGTGCAGATATCTCTAACTTTCTTAGGAAGTTATGTGGGCTTAATCCCTCTTTTGTCTGTGCACTAGCCACTCCTTCTATTCCACAAATTGGTGGTATCTTCTGTCGGGATAGTGTAGCCCTTGAAGCAGTTGAGGAATTTCAGAGTAATCTTTGCTCCCTCAATGACTCAAACCTCCTTGAGATGGTGCCCAAAATCTCTAAATTTTTTCCTGTCTTGCCCGTGAGATAAATTGAAATTGAATCCCTCGGGCTTGACCATCAGTTTTGGGTCCTGCACAACAAAGCTTTCTTAGCTCCTATTTTAAGTGAGACCTGGGTTTACCTTGCCAACCTCCTTGACTCTACTGTGGAAGATTGCAGACTCAAGATTCTTAAAGGAGGGTAATTCTTGGATAAAGGTGAGCTCATCAAAGCACCCTTCAATCTCAATCTCATCGACCACTCTAAGTGCCCCTCAAATACAGGCCTGTACATCCATACCAAAGGAAACATGGAATTTTCAAAGAGTAACCCTGATTTTTACACTAAATCCATCTGGAGTATCTTTTGTCCTTATGTGAAATGTGCTTGCAGATTTCTTGACCCTAAAGCCTCTTGTGAATCCAGCATCATGTGGTTTGATGATGCCATCTGGCTTATTCTCAACCATTTGGACTTACTGTTCCCGGAGAAACCTGTGGACTTTGATCTTTCCCTCATTTGCTCTTGGCTAGGTGGCCAAGCTAAGTAGATTGTAATTGCACAGATTGCCTTCAACATCTTCCGTGGACTTATGCTTGATATCTTGAAGGAGTTAAAAGCTGATAAACTTGGCATTTACTTAACTACTTATGCTAACTTCAAAGGTGTTAAGCTCATCACTAGTCTTCTTAAACCTTGTATTGATGAAGATGACTCCGTTTCTCTCAACAGGGCTAACTCTTTGATCACTCCCAACTCCTTCACTTCCTTCTTAATCCTCTAACTGAGGAAGAGTTCGTAGTTTTACAAGAGGAAGAGCAGATTTCCCCCCATCAAGAACTTCCCTGAATTTTAACCCCTGGGTGTATTGCAGGTTGCTACAAGCCCTTGTGGAAGAAGAACTCTCAACAAAGAGGATCCGGAAAATGGTTTCATCTACATACACTGTCTCTTTCACAATGTACTCCTCGATTGGTTTCAACCAAAAAATTTGTTTTGTGAGTGCTTTGATCTATCTTTTGGTAATCACAAACTGCTCGACAATATACTCATAGGATGGAAATATCATCATCCCGTAAAAAGGTTGATCTATAATAATGAATTTCTTCGGCATGATTCTGTCCCTCATTGTACATGTGTTCAATTTACCACTTTTTGCAGAAATTTTGAGGATTTTGGTAACCATGTTTGCAATCGTGATCTTAGCATTATTGAAAATACTAAAATACGTAGAATTTTGGCCAAAGGGCTCAATCATATACCTAACTTTCCTAAAAACCCATACCTTGCCTTATCAGCTATACTAAGCTTTCTCACTGACCTTGTCAGTGCTCTCCGACTGGAGATGAGAGTCCTACCAGACTTAAGGGAAGTAGTGAAGGAATGCTTCCTTCATAAAATTTCACAACTTCCTAGTAAATGGTTATCATCTGAAGACTCTTGGCTTACTTCTCAGCTAACTCTTGATTTTCAAAAGATCTCTGATAAATGGTTTGTTGTCCGGCTTGACAAAAGCTCTAACTGTCCCACTATTGTTTGCAAATACCTAGCTTGGAAAGCCGCTCGTAATTGAGTATCTGATAAGGAATTCTGTCATATTAATAATACACCTCAAACTATTCCAGTAAAATTGCTAAACACTTAGGGCTTCTAGGCTACTCAGTGATGAACACTAAGCTACCAGTGCTTTTTCCCACTTATAAAATCCATAAGCATAAGTTTAGGTGGATATATGATGCCTCCAATTGTATCTTTACTGATATCACCGAGGATATTACCTTTTGCCTTGACCTTATCTTATCTAAATTTGAGCTTATTTGTGCCACTAAACAGAAAATCTGCCAGGACTTCTTGCATTTCCAATATAATCCCTTCTGGCTTACTAAAAACTCTACGGAGGTCTCACTTAACCTTCCTCATCATATCTTCCACATCTTTACTGCTGACATCACACAATGTTACGAAAATATTCCCCTTAATGGGGATCTTGGCCTTAAGCCTGTTCTTGCCAAGGTGATAAAATTGGCTTTTTCCAATGCTAGAAAGAAGAAGTTTTTCTACATCTCTCTTTCCAAAAAACCTAGGTGGATTCACTTATCTCACTCCGTGCACCCCCTACACTTTAATGAAGCTAAGCTTTGCTCTTGCATCTCCTGGCTGTGCTGAATAACTGCACTATTGTTTTAGGTGGTCTTTGCTTTAACCAATGCCTTGGCATCCCCATGGGTTTTTCATGCTCTCCACTTATGTGTAATATTTACCTTGCTTTCTTTGAATACAGGTGGTGTCTCAAGACCATGGAAACTTACAAGAATAAACTTCCACGGTTCAAACATACTTATAGATACATGGATGACCTACTAAGTGTCAACAATGGGGACTTCCCCAATGAAATTTGTTTGATTTACCATCACTGCCTGAAAGTTGAACCTACCTCTCTCCATGAGACCACCACACCCAATGGGGCTTTCTGCACATTTGTCCAATTTCTTAACCTCTCAATATCCCTTCATACCCCATCTGTTGGTGGGTATTATCTTAGGTTTCTGTGGAAAAGGGATCTCCTGAAACTGCCACTCATTGAATTCATAAAAAAGAATAGCAATAGGCCCTACAAGGCTGCTATTAGCTCTCGTATTTGCCTACTAAACTTATTTTGCTATTCTTCCTCTAGCCCTTCCCTTGCCTGAGAGGAGCTCTTTTTGCTAATCAGAAAGTATTGCCTTAACGGGTTTAATAGAAATCAGATTTGTAACACTATCATATAGG
The DNA here is from genome assembly GCF_014529385.1 of Adiantum capillus-veneris. NCBI lineage: Eukaryota > Viridiplantae > Streptophyta > Polypodiopsida > Polypodiales > Pteridaceae > Adiantum > Adiantum capillus-veneris. Next base: position 134,165,547 of record NC_140954.1, on the reverse strand, counting down.
CTCTCACCCATCATAACTGGCCTGGGCTACATTATAAAAAAGAAAATCTCACTTCTCTTATTAGGTAGTAGGCCCATACATTATGGGCCTACTACCGACCCATTGTGTATGGCACCTGGGATAGGGCGGGCACACACACACACACACACACACACACACACACACACACACACACACACACACACACACACACACACACACACACACACACACACACACACACACACACACACACACACACACACACAATGGTACTATAGGTATTATGGCCCTTGAATAGTAAAGCTCATAAGATTTTTCTAGAGTGTTGAGCGTGAGTAAAGTCACTGTTCTCATTACACCGAGAAGGCGGCCTCTTCTCTCTGGCTATGGATCTTTCCTCTCAAGGGTATCTGCATGCCGCTTGATGATATCACACAATGGAGGGACGCTCGGCTAGCTCATTACTCAAGCTCCGAGGACTGGCACTCCACCCTATTTAAACAAGGTGAGGGTGCACCTTTCCCCTCACTTAGCCAATGATTATTTTGTTGTCTTTTTTTCAGAAAGGAATTACTGCCTGCTTCACTGATTGAGCTATGGAGCTCACCACTCAAACATCTCAGGTTTTTTTTTGGGCTTAACTTGCCTCGCTGCTGGTTATGATTGAAATTTTGAGCACTAAGCAGTACCCTGCCATTTTGTTAACACAATAGGGAATGAGGTTTTCAATAAGCATGTGGTGGTTTTTTGTGCTTGCAATCGTGACTCGTTTTTTTCAACAGTCGTTAAACTGTGGTTCTTGTACACTATGCATACTACTCTTGAACATTAAGATATGATGGTACTTAGCATGGGATTTTGTTGCTAAAATTAGTTGGCATCCACTATTTGATAACATTCGAGGGTTTCTTCCTACTGTTTTTTTGGAAGGAAACTGTGCGCAACATAGGCTTTATACTACTATGTAACTTTGGTTTTTTTTCAAAGGAGCTGTAGGTTTTTTTTTTCCGACTACAATCAATACCTATTTTTGGCAATAATTGGTTTTTTTTCAATAAAAAGAGGTTAATCTTGGCCTTTGTAGCATTTGAGGCACTGGGTACCTTGTAATACTGTGCATACTCACAGTATGCACAGTATGAGAAAAGTGGACATCATTTGCACTTGGCAATATGGATGGGCATAACCCACCGTTTTTGGGGGGGATGCTAATGGTTGATGAAATAGTTCACTGTTCTACTCTTTCTAAAGGTAAGTATATGGAAGTTTTTGGCTTAGCATGTGTATGGAAAGAAATCGAGCAAGGGCTCTAAAAAAGTTGTACCTCGTTTAAGGATGGATTCCTACTACTGCTTCAGCCACCACTGGTATTATTGTATGGCATGTTGTCTATCGCTTTTGTCACTTGGAAAAACCTGCCGTATGGAGAAAATGCTAAACTGTTGTATTTTTGACCCATGTACTAGGTTATGTTGCTTTCATGGGTAGGAATATGATCCGTGACAATCTTTGAACGACCTGATCATTATGATTGATTGCAACAATGCTTTACAACATTTGCATTCACAGTTTGTCTTGGTTTGGATGGGCTAGATCTCTACCACTTGGCTAGCTATTAGTTGCATTGGACCCATTTGTAAAACAATACTACAACATCAGTTCTATACCTGGAAGGAAATATCTTTGCTTAATTACCAATAGAACCTCACTAATATGATATATAAATAAACTCATGTAGTTTGGTTTCTTGGGGGATTATACCACTCAGATTAGAAGAGGAAATCTGTCACTTAGATTGGAAGTAATAATTAAAACTATAAACACAAAGGCTTTACTATGGACCTAGCTTGTTTAAAGTAAAAAAGTTTTGTAAGATGGACATGGATAACAACTGGTATGGTCCATTGATACTTGTAAAACACATCCAAGGATAACTGATTGTTGTCTTGTTTGGATGGATGCAGGTAAGGACTCTATCTTATCTTGGAAGGTTTCTTTACTTTGGCAAGCTACCCTACTTTGGATGGAGCACTCACTGATGACTTGGAAAGTTCTTTTGCTTTCTGCATACTGAAAGGGGATCTCTTTCCTACAAACATTGTACTTAAATAATTCTAATTCTGAGTTGTTTTTGTACAAATATATTGTTGATTCCATTGCCAACTGTTTTTTGAATGTTCAAATGCAATTATGTCTTATTATTTAAGATTTAACAGGTACACGCACACGCACACGCACACGCACACGCACACGCACACGCACACGCACACGCACACGCACGCGCACGCGCATACGCACACGCACACGCACACGCACATGCACACGCACACGCGCACGCACACGCACACGCACACGCACACGCACACGCACACTCACACTCACACATACACGCACACGCACACGCACACACACACACACACCTAAATATGTGCACAGTCTCTCACACGCTTCGATTGTTTCTATCTTTAGAGAATGAACCTCTCCTCAAGAAGGGGGAATGCTACACACACACACACACACACACACACACACACACACACACACACACACACACACACACACACACACACACACACACACACACACACACACACTTTTAGGTGTACAAGAGACAATTTACTCTCACCCTCTAAGTTGGCTACTGGTCCATATCTTACCCTCGCACAACTAGGGACTTTGGCTTACAGATTGAACAATTAAGCGGTAATGGCACCTACCCATAGCCCCTATGGATATCCCCTCTCACATTGGACTTTGCTATTCTTTAGATGGGATAACCCCTAGCTCTTGGAATAGTAGGTTGAACTCAAATATTTTAAGTGACTTCATTTTCGTCTTGCCAATATTTGCCTCTTTTTATGAAAATCAAGTATACCCGCATACACCTACACATGCTCGCCTTTAAGCAAGTCATGCTCCTAGTTATTAATAATCACATGCATTTGCTAGTGCCACCTTGTTGACCTATGGGATTTCACCCACACACACTTGCTAGAATATTTTTTGTGTGAGCTATTGTCCTCTTGGCCACTACCCACAATTAAATTTTGATTACTCTGTGCTATTAACGAGGTCACATGCATTTTGGTTACTATTTTTTCTCACCCTTGATTGGGATTCTAATCGACCCTTGTGCCCATCATCTTGGCTTACTACATACATAGTCTCTCCTTGTAGGTTCTATCCTCACAACCTTTGACCTGCTTCACTGGATAATGATCAACAGTTGTTGCCCAGATCTGCTCAAACCCACCCATGGGTTTCTTGAGCAAAGCTTTCTTGCTCTGTTTCTCCTCAGTCCCTGTCTCATAGATTATTTGTAGTATCTGTAATTATCGCTCCTAGCACCCCTTGTATACTATACCTTTGCAGGTTCGAACCTACATCAATGCCCTCTGCATCCTTCCTCACGTGCCGTGGCTCTCACAGTTTGCTTCACACACACACACACACACACCCACACACCCACACACACACACACACACACACACACACACACACACACACACACACACACACACACACACACACACACACACACACACACACACACACACACACACACACACACACAAGTGCTTGAAAGCTGGCAACATATGTATGGTTTTCTTCCTTGGTAACGCTATTTGCAAGCTGGTCTCTGATATACTCCTCGACGAACTGATATGGTGATAGACTGGTTTCTTACATACTAGCATTTTTATGCATGATTCCTTCTCACAAACTATTTTGGCTCTTCTTGAGGGTATCAATGTGTATGCATACCGCACATTCACAATATCAACGATGGTAAACACAGCTATACTTTGGAGGAAAACATGTTGTTTCAATTCATCCCACCTTCATTCTACGTGGCTGATATAATGGAGAAAAACATAGTCGAGGTAGGTGCAATTGCACCTACTCAGTACTTCATTTCCTATAGACGCTACTTATTTTTCGATGTAGTCTGGTTGTTTTTGCATAATGTACCCCTGTACATAGACATATATGTTGGCTTTGGCAGGTTTATGCAGATTTGAATGTATAATCTTAGACATATTGTGTTTGCTTCTTATTCTTGGCAAGAAAAATTTCAATAGTTACTCAGAGGAGGGTTGAACTGGTAATGATAACAAGTACAGGGTTATTTACTTTAAAAGATTAAAACTATAAAGACATTATCCTTTTTTGACATACTGTAGATTGATTGAAGATACTTGGTTTTCCTTTTTTGTTGCCGTTAACCTCCAGTGAGGGTTTGGTAAGAGATGGCAAACACGGGTTTGTTTTTAAAAGTATCAAAATACAAATAGGATGCTGTCAAATTTTTGGAAAATTGGCATGTTGCACACTTACAAAAAAATCGAATTTGAGCATAATGGTTTCTTGAATCTTGTATACACTACATGAACATTGATCCTTAGTGAAAATTTGAAAAATGTGTTGACAGATTGGAATTGCTATGCATAAGGGTTAGGTTCAACATTTTGACTTAAGGTTTAGCTTGATGGTTTTTGACTAGAAAGTAACACATTGACTTTCTTTTACTTTTGAATTATGTAGCTTTGGATTGGGTACTAGAAGCCTTAAACCTCTTGTGAGGGTCTCATTAGAGATGGCATGGATTGGATATTTGAGAGTTTGTCCATTTTACAAAGGAAATGCTGCCCAAATTTGTACTTTTTAGAGATTGGTATACTAGAAGAATGGAATAATACATAACATGATTTTTGAACTTGTTTTCATTTTTTGACGCCGTTAACCTCCTGTGAGGGTCTCAACAGAGATGGGTTTGACAAGAAATTTGAAATTCTATCTGTTATGAGGCTCGACTTGATGACTTCAAGCTGACTAAGAACCTGACCAACATCATAAAGCTACTTTTGTATACACGGATCAAGACCCTGAACCTTAAAGAAGACTCTGAAATTCATTTTACTAAATGAGGTTTAAAAGCATGGCATGAACTCATACTTTTTGTGGTTGACAGTACTTAGTTGATGGAATGCTATTTCTTAACTGCATCTCCATGGGAATGACACCATTGTTGATGGTAAAAGAAACATAAAATGCTTTTTGTTGAATAGAATCATAACTTTTTAAATTAGAGTTAGTGTTGTACTTTGAAATTAGTGTTAGTGTTGTATCCCAATGCTTAAAAAAGGGCCTTAATCCTCACGTGAGGGTCTCAGATGAGATGGCATTTGATTGGACTTTTGAAAATTGATTCAAATTACAAAGGAGATGTTGTTCGATTTTTTTTGGACTTAAATGATGTAAACATTATCATAAATAAAATGACTCATTCTTTAAACTTCATAATTGATCTAGGTCATGTTATTAGTTTTGTTGTAATTTTTGACACCAATAACAAGGGGAGGGAGTCGTTGACACCTGTCTTCCCAAGTAATGCTAGTTGGCAGGCTTGTGTTTCTTGGATGGTGACAGGTAAGAGATTCTTTCCTTGGGATTACAACAACAATTGCAGCAATAACAGAAGATCATCCACCGTTTGGTTATTGTTATTAGTGATAGATAACCCTTGTATATGATTTTTTGATAATAACATGTAATACACTAAATGTCAATGTCAAGTCTAAATGTCAATTGTAGTCTTAACTTTATCTACTTGTTATCTAATGTATACATAAGGTTCGGTTATTTACAAGTTGATTGGTCTCTAGTCCCATTGTATGGTTCAATAGTTTGTGAAATCAAACTATTGTTAGATAATCAATCTTAAACACACACACCTATGTTTCTAGCTAGGCTTTGGTTGGGTTAGCACCATACAATGGGCCTAGACCTGCTATAATATTTTTTAATTGACCCACCTAATCCAAAGGGATGGGTTGGGGCCACGGCTCCTAATCTGGTCAAGCACATATATCATCTAGTTTTATTACCTTAGACTAGTGAATTCTCTTTGACTCTGCACCTGACAAAGTATACTTAATGAGATGGATGTTTTAGGAATGTGATATATATATTTTTAAGCCCTATTGGCACCACTTTACCTGCTATAATTATTTTTGACTTGACCCACCTAATCCCAAGGGATGGGCTGGGGCCAGGGCTCCTAATATGGTCAAGCACTTTTTTTGTATTGTTCTATTACCTTAGATTGGCAGTTTCTCTTTGACTCGGTATTTGACAAAGTATAGGTAATCACTTGGACTTTTTAGGATGGGATGCCTGTATAATTTAGCCCTATTGGCACCACTTTACCAATATGGTAACCCTTTTTCATATGATAAATACCTCTATGGACACTTCATAATGATTATTTGGATATTTTTTGTCGCTAAATTATTCATATTTGGTTGGGGGTAGGGTTCCACATGGTGGGCCCTGCCTCCCACCATGTTGATCCTTTTCTCAGGGATGGGGGAGGGCCACACACACACACACACACACACACACACACACACACACCTAGATATGTGCACAGTCTCTCGCACTCTTTGATTGTCTCTATCTTTAGAGAATGGAGAGGACATAGCCCCTATGGATATCCCCTCTCACATCAGACTTCGCTATTCTTTAGATGGGATAACCCCTAGCTCTTGGAATAATAGGTTGAACTCAAATATTTTAAGTGAATTCCTTTCTGTCTTGCCAATATATGCAGCTCTAAACACTCTTTTAATGAAAATCAAGTATACCCGCATACACCTACACATGCTCGCCTTTAAGGAAGTCACTCTCCTAGTTATTAATGATCACATGCATTTGCCAGTGCCACCTTGTTGACCTACGAGATTTCCCACCCACACACACTTGCTAGAATATTTATTGTGTAAGTTGTTGTCCTCTCGGCCACTACCCACATTTAGAAGTTGATTACTCTCTCCTACCAACAAGGTCACATGCATTTTGGTTACTATTTTTGCTCATCCTTGATTGGGAATCAAATCGACCCATGTGCCCATCGTCTTGGCTCACTACATACATATCCCTCCTCGTACGTTTTTCCCTTACAACCTTCGACCTGCTTCAGTGCATATCAATCAACAATTGTCTCCCAGATCTGCTCAACCCACCCATGGGTTTCTTGAGCAAAGCTTTAATCTTGCTCTCTTTCTCCTCAGTACCTTTCTTACAGATTATTTGTAGTATCTATAATTCTCTCTCCTGGCTCCCCTTGTATACTCTACCTTCGCAGGTATGGACCTACATCACTGTCCTCTACATCTTCCCTCACGTACCGTGGCTCTCACAGGTTGCTTCATACACCCACACACCCACACACCCACATAGAAACACACACACACACACGCACATACACACACACACACACACACACACACACACACACACACACACACACACACACACACACACACACACACACACACACACACACACACATAGGTGCTTGAAGGACGGCAACGTATGTACGGCTTTCTTCCTTGGTAACGCTATTTGTAGGCTGGTCTCTTACATACTCCTCGACGAACTGGTATGGTGATAGACTGTTTCATATATATAGTAGAATTTTTATGCATGATTCCATGTCACAAACTATTCTGGCTCTTCTCGAGGGTGTCAATGTGTATGCATACTGCACATTCACAATATCAACAATGGTAAACACAACTATACTTTGGTGGAAAACATGGGGCTTCGATTCATCCCACCTTCATCCTACGTGGCTGATATAATGGAGGAAAACATAGTCGAGGTAAGAGATTATTTCCTTGGGATTACAATGACAACTGCAACAATAATATAAGATCATCCACCATTTGCTTATTGTTATTAGTGATAGATAACCCTTGTATATAATTTTTTGATAATAACATGTAATATGTCAATGTCAAGTCTAAATGTCAATTGTAGTCTTACTTTATCTACTTGTTAATGTATACATAAGGTTCGGTTATTTACAAGTTGACTGGTCTCTAGTCCCATCGTATGGTTCAATAGTTTGTGAAATCAAACTATTGTTAGATAATCAATCTTAAACACACACACACACACACACACACACACACACACAGACACACACACAAACACACACATGCTGCTGTTAATACAAGGATTAAACTCCTTCTGGATATAGGAGTGGCTTGTTGCCGCGGACTCGGTGTAATTAGCTAGGGACTAGCCTCAATATCTTGTATTGACCTAAGAAATCTCTTATAAAAAAAGGGGTTTGTAATTATGAGGTGAAATTATTAATAGGAAATTTTTGGGTGGTTGTGTAATATACTGTACCTAACACCTAGTGAGTTAAATAATGGGTTTTAGACGAGCTGGCTTGACTCTGTATAATGTGTCCTCATATGCTTGATGATGCGGCGGCTCCCTCCTGCGGCATCTGCTCTATAACACATCTCTAGCACTGTGTGTGTGTGTGTGTGAGTGTACGAGGTGGCACTGTTGGTTCTTCCCCCTCTTGAAGACGGACCCACCTTATTGCTATGAATGGAATGTGGCTACTGGCACCAAAGCCTATAAAAGGTGAGCTTCCATGCTCACTTAGCATTGGTACATGTGTAAGTCTATGGTGTGTGTGTGTACCAGTGAAAGGTTGTTTGTACCTTGAGAGTGATAGGATTTAACTCACAAGGGTCTGTAACATTTAATGGCCTAATAACTTGTGTGTAGTGGAAAATAGCATGAACGTAGTGAGCATTTCATTAGAATAGATTCCTAATGATAATAACAAGAGTGCTTGGGTGGAGAGAGCAACAAAAAGCATAACACCTAGTTAGATAGCATGAACAATACTTCAAAAGAGAGAAATTAAGCTATTAACAATAGTTGAGGACCGGATTTACATGGAGCCGGTCCCCCCTCCAAAAGGCTTTGTATTATGGTTTCTTCCATCAAGAGAGACATTTTACAATACAATTCTTTGTGTTCCGTCAATATTAGCTAGTGGAATGAAGATGGAAACTTCAAGCACTAAGCAAAACACTTATTAGACACAACATCAATTCCCTCACGGTCTCAGACCCAAGACCTCACACACCTTCGAAAATGGCGAGAGCTAGTGGGGTATGAGAGTAGATTGACATGAAGAAGGAGTAGTCTTACGAGAAAGATGTACATCTCCTCACATAATCAGTCATATTAGCATAGCTTAGCTTAGTAATTAGCATGGTAGAGGAGATGAGAATGCATTGAAGCTTGGCTCTTGGTTGGATTTGCATCACAAAGCCAAGAGTTGTTGGTGTAGGCCTCCCTTCTCACAAGCTTGGAGTAGGTGATAAGCTTTCCATTAAAGCTTGAGAAGGGGAGAGAGAGTCTTCTTACTCCACACATGGACTAGTGTGAATGTGTATGCAATGATGCCTTGAGAAAATTAGTCCCCCTCGCTGTCTTGGTCGACCCCTCTTGCTATTTGCTCATGCTCACACCCTATTGGCTCATGCCAGGCTTAGCCAATGAAATTTAAGCAGCATAAGTAATAGCCTTCTGACATGTGTCCCCCTTTCCCCTTCTGTGAGAGCTTTAGGTAATTAATTAATGCAACTAAACTCTCATTGGACCCCTTTGTCTCTTGGCCAATAGGAATCAGGAAAACCATTGGGCTGCTGAATGCTCATTGGACCCCTTGGGAGACTGTCCAATAGTCTTCTAGAGAGATTAATTCCTATTGGTTCTTTTATCAAATGTTTTTAAATTAATTAAACTAGATTTACTCTAGCCTAATTCTCATTGGTCCACCTCCATGGCCATCCAATAGGATTTGAGTACACCTTGTGGGCATCTGGGCTAGGGAGCTGACATGTGTCTCTCTTTCCCTTTGTGTAAAAGATCTTGTGAGTGTGTGTGTGTGTGTGTGTATGTGTTTCTCTCTCATCTCCTACTTCTAGGGCTCACCCCCTCCTATCGAGGGATGCATGAAGAGTTTTTGAGCACACACAAAGCATCCAATTTTCCTAGGCTTTTGACATTTTGTTGCGGGAGCGACTCACACACCCATGAAGTGCATGCAAACACTACCTAGATCAACATAATGTCAATCAAGGACACAGATGACACGATAGACACATGGAGGAAATCTCTTTAGCTTGTCAGGCTCAGACCATCCTACACATACAACACTCTGGAAGGCCAACTATACCACAATCAAGAACCTCACTGCTCTAACCTACACCACCTGGCCACATACACACATACGGAAGGTAACTCACCTAATCATGCCAAATTCGTACGAAACTTAAGGAACACCATCCCCTCACTAGGATACACCTGTCCCTACGCTTCTACACTCAAAACCCTCACTCTAAACCCGTCTGCGAAAAACGCTGTCAGGAGTTTTTTGGAGCAAGGGATTGTGCATATGTACATATACATGCATGGTGCATCAAATAAAGAATTGCCCATTTTTCAGAGCCAGGTGGTTACGTGGGGCCCACATGTGTACAGGTAGGACAGGGTGTACATAGTGCATCGATTTTCACTATTACCAGTACCATTGTGTTTTTTCTACAATAAGGAGGAGTTGGTAGCGCGTAAAACTTGTCGAGGAAGCTATCCGTGGGCCGACGACATGAGGTAAGCAGGTGCGTCAGATGGCATCTAGTGGCGTCAGGAGGGCGAATGGGGTCACTACTTGCACGCGGAGAAGTACGAACACGAAGTGGGTGTTTTCTTATGATAATTATGTAAAAGGTCATCATGAGGACCATTTTTTGGGGCTACTCCACGTGGTGGCGGGATGCATTATTGAAAAAAGTCGAGTGCCAGGTGTGCGTATGGATGCAGCAGGGTGACAACTATGCACTGCGAGGTCAGTTTTTGGCCTGTTCGGGGTCCGTTTGAGGTCATCTAAAAGGCCAAGGGTGCCCAAATAATAAAGCTAAGTGTGGGAACTGAAAAAACTGAGAGAAGACCAGAAAAAACGTGGAGAAGAGAGGAGGAACAGCCGCAGGTGTGTTTTTTGGGTTTTTGGAGCCTGTTTTGGCCGTAAACTGCTCATCCGAGGCCGGATTTGAGCACTTTGATAATGTAGACTGGGGTTTTGGGCTGTTCCGGACACGATGGCGCTATCCATTTTTCCAAATTCCTCACTCTTTTCTGCTGTTTTTGCTGTGTAAGTTTCTCCTATGATCGAAGCTTCTGCCCCAGTTTGTGATTTTATCTGGCTTATTTTACCCATATTGTGTGAGCTATTTTCCCCATTGGTGTTGGCCCAAGCTCATTTGTATCTAAACATCAGAAATTCTCCCCCTTTTGAGCTGAGTTTTTTGGGTGTGTGTGTGTGTATCTCTCTGTGTGGAGTGGGTAAACGGATCGTCTCTCTCCTCTCACTCCGTCTGTGTGTTTCCTATCTCGGCCAGGTGTGTTGTGTAAGCCGAGTGGTGCCCCATAGTGTGTGTGTGTATCTTCCCAAGAGTGTGTGTCGGGTTGTTATAGAGGCGCTGTGTGTGTTTTCATCCCGCTCACATTCTTTTGGCGCCCCCACAGAGGATCTTCTTCGAGTACCTTCTGCTTCGAGCTTCGAGCTTCGAGATTGGGGATTACAGGTTACAGGTTGCAGGTTGCAGATTATAGGTTATAGGTTATAGGGACAGGTACAGGTACAAGTGATTCACACAGGTACACGTAGCTGGAGTACAGTGATATACTAGCAGTGATGTCACTTGCAGTTGTTGTGGGTATGCATCACTTGGCGCCTATTTGAGCGCATTGTCTACTGGATTGTACGTTACTTGTGGAAACTGCCATTGTATGCATTTGTGGAGCCATACTTGGTTGTATTTGGCAGTCCCAGCCATTTCTGAGACTTGGTCTGGAAGATAGTCATTTCTGAGACTTGACTATACGCGATTTGCATTAGCCTTCGTGTGAGGGTCGATAGCGTGAGGTTTTTATTGAGCTAGGGGATTCTCAAATGTAGAGATCCTTTCGGTGATTCAGGTAGCTGGAGCACCCTTTTTGTGACCTCACCATAGGCTATATACTAGTGAGTCCTACTTGATGCTCGAGTTCTATTGTTGGCAGTTTATGCATACATAAACAGTCTATATTTTGGGTTCCTACTGCTCTACTTCTGGGGAAACTCTGTCAAAAATTTTCCAAGTTATGATGGCTGGTTTCTTGGTCTTTTGAGCCATTTATGCTGTTATGCTGCTGAAATTTTGGCAAAATCAGAGGTTAAGTCAGGTGTGCTTTCTTGGGAGTTTCATGGTTGGCTTTAATGGATGATCAAAATGGCCCTCAATTCACTCCATTTCATTTAACTCAAAGAATCCATATAAATGTTCATGTGTCCAGGAAGATTTTTTTCCAACAGCGCATAGTCTTTATGTTCGGGCCAAGAAAATTACGAGAGATCTTGGAATGTCCTTTGCCTGTTGTAATTCCGATGATCAACTATGAAAACTCATTTGATGTGCATGTGTTTGTCCTTATCTAAAGTTGAGCTCCATTGAAGTTTCTGGGATTGAGTAATGAAAAGTCTAGGGTTCTTGCACGTGTGTTCGAAGGGGTTCTCAAAGCATTGTAACTTGGGTAGCCATGGCTTTCTCTTATTCGGAGTTTCATGGAAGAAGTGATGAAGATGTGGAAGATTTTTTGGAAAAGATGGAGGTTGCCTGCATTAGCAACCAGATTCATGACCCTGCGCAGATGTTACGTCTTCTCCAAATTTGTTTGAAGAGTGATGCACGAGTTTGGTCCAAAGCGATTGAAGAGGAGTTGCGTGTGGCTGATCCACCTGTAAGGTTGAGTTGGGACAATCTACGACATGGGTTGGAAGTGGAGTTTGTGAAGATAGAAGATCCTGACAAAGTGTGGCAAGAAGTATAGGCTTTGGTGCAAAAGGAAGGTGAGCCAGTAGATGCGTACATACGTAAGTTTTCATTGGCATGGAAGCGAATGTGCAAGGCCTTAGCACCATAGGTACCCCCGCCTGACATGATGAAGAAGGACAGGTTCTTGGATGGTCTTTGGGAGAATATACGTTGGAGAGTGGAGCTAAAGAAGCTTAGGACATATGAAGATGCACTAGAGGTAGCAAGGAACAAAGAGTGGAAGCTGAGGAAAATGAGCCAGTTAGGGGTGGAGTCTTTGCCCATGAGGTCTGAATTTCAGCCTATAGAGTCTTTACAAGGTCGCATGTCAGGGGTTCATCACGAACCAGTGGTTCCTATTACTACTCAGGTTATGCCAGCAGTGGTCACTACAGCAGTGCAAGATGATGGGCTAAGGCAAGACATGAGGCAAATGGTAGATTTGATGAAGAATCTCAGCCTAAACATGCTAGGTCAAGTGGAAAATAATCGAGGTCGAGGGAGGTTTGCAAATCAGCCAAGAGGTGAAGAAAGGCCTAGGAATGGTGTTGGACAAAGCAATGGTAGGTTTTGGAGGTAGACGCTCACATGTTATAATTGTGGAGAGTTGGGTCACATCAGCCCGCAATGTGATAAACCACCAAGGATGGGGGGAGACATGTATCCATTGCCAAGACAGGTGCTAACTAGGTCAAATGATTATGGCATCGAAATTAAGGGAGACGAAGGAACCAGTGGACTGACCCAGGAGGAAAAGGGAAAGACAAAAGTGCTAAGTGTAGTCACCTTGGAGAAGGCATCAAAGCTAGAGGATACATTAGTGATGCCTATTGGGAAGAGGACCACAGAGGATAAGGAAGGAAGAAGTGCCCGAGGTCCTAGTAAGAAGAAAGGAAAGAGCCATGAAGGCGAGGATGTCAAGGCCAAGAGGAAAATGAGAGCTCATCGAAAGTTTCATGTTTCAGATTTTCCACTAGGGGATGGGCGATTAAGCTATGACTTGAAGGAGGATCTGACGAGCAGGAAGGAAGATGTTACTTTTGGGCAGCTTATAGAGATGGTGCCTAAGCTAAAGCGACAGTGGAAGAGGATGGTTAACCCAATGGAGAAAGAGCCAGAGAGAGGTTCAGTAAAGGTGTTGGCAATGGATGAGCTACCAGACATTTGTCCAATAGTAGATGTGTGGCATAAAAGGAAAAATTTGGGACAAGGTTATGTGGATGGCGGAGCCCAAATATGTATCATAACACACTCATGCGTTGAGAAGATGGGTCTCACAGTGGCTGGGGTGCCAGGTTTTTGGATCAGATTGGCAAACCATCAAAAAGTAAAATGCTTGGGTGTTGTAAAGAGCTTAGAAGTGGAGGCATATGATGCAAAGGCAGTGGTTGATTTTCATGTGATGCCAGCAGGGTTGGGAGCATATCCTATTATACTGGGCAGACCATGGTTACGTGGAGTGGGAGCTGTTCAAGATTGGCGACATGGTACGATTAGCCTCTATGGAAAGATAGGTACCAAGAAGCTTTATAATATGGACACAAGGAAACGATTAGAGGAGCTTTATGAAGATGAGGATGAGTCTAGTGATGAAGACTCTTCCACGGTGACAGATGAGGACAGTGATAGCACTACCAGCAGTGATGAGGATGCTGATGTTGCATTTCTTTTGATGGACAAAGAAATACAGGAGTTTGGTTTAGTTGCATTTGCGAATGAGGTTGAAGATGAAAGTGAAGGGCCTTATGAAGTGATTGAAGGGCTGATGCAAACCAAGGTTGAGTTGTCAAAGAAGCAGGAATTGATGACACAAATGATCAGTGGAGACCTCTCAGCTATGGAGAAGGATATATATTTGCACATGCTGGCTAGTTTTCCTGATTTGTTCATTACTTCATATGAAGAGATCAGAGGGTTCAAGGGCAAAGAGATGCATATAGAGCTGAAAGAAGGTGCTAAGCCAGTGCGTCAAAGGCTAAGAAGGATGGGTCAAGAGCAAATGGAAGCCTTGCGAGAAGAGGTGGACAAGTTGTTGAAGGCAGGGTTCATAGTCCCTGTGGAGACCACAGAATGGGTGAGTCTAGTAGTAGTCAGTCCAAAGAAGGATGGGAAGTGGAGGATTTGTGTAGATTTTAAGCCCTTAAACGCAGCCACTAAGAAGAACCCATATCCTCTTCCATTCATCGATCAGATCTTGGATTCAGTGGCAGGTTATGAGAGGTACAGTGTGTGTGATGGTTTTTCAGGCTATTTTCAATTGAAGATTGCTCTTAAAGACCGCACAAAGACCACTTTTATTACGCCATGGGGCTGCTATTGCTACACAGTATTTCCATTTGGGTTGTCAAATGGACCTTCCTTCTATCAAGAGAGAGCGAATTGGGTGTTGGAACCATTCATTGGTAGTTGTGTTAAAGCTTTTATGGATGACTTCTGTGTTTATAGCAGTAGGGCTGAACACCATGAGAAGCTGCAGATAGTATTGGCTTGATATGATGAATGTGGAGGACAACTAAATCCAAAGAAATGTCATCTAGCACAGCCAAGGGTGAAGTTATTGGGCCACATGGTGTCAGAAAATGGCATTGAGGCTGATCCAAACAAGGTTAAGTCTATTATTCTTCTTCCATCACCTACGAGTACGAAGCAATTGGCAACCTTTATACACAAAGTGAAGTACATGGCAAGGTTTATTCCATTGTCTTCTCAGATTCTTTATCCATTACAACAAGTGTCAAAGCATGATCCATTGCAATGGGATGACAAGTGTGAAGAAGTGTTTCAAGAGGTGAAAGAGGTGTTAGGGGGGTTGTCAGCCATGCAGGCTCCTGATTGGGAGAAAGTGTTTTATGTAAATCCATCAGTAGGGGATGATGCCATTGGAGCCATGCTATTGCAAAATGGGAAGGGCAGCCATTATATGAGGCCAGTGTATTGTGCAAGCCGAGTGAAGTTGGTAGCGGAGAGAAAGTTCTCGGAAGTAGAGCTAGTGATGGCCAGTGTAATATTTTCTTGTCGACGATTTTGTCATTACTTGCTACCACGGCCTTTTGTTTTCTTGACGAGTTATGCCTTTTTGCCATAGTTAATTAATGGTACTAACATGTCAAATGTGGTGAAGAAATGGGTAATTGAGCTGCAAGAGTTTGAGTTCTCTTTTCTAGTGGAAGATAGTACTACCCTAGCTGATTTGTTGACCTACAAGGAGAATCCCCTTATTGTTAAGGAAGAGGTGGTGAGAAAGGTAGTTGAAGAAGTGCCACAGATCAGCAATGCACATGTGTTGTTCTTTGATGGTTCATAGAGAAAGAGCCATGATGCAACTTCAGGGGGTATAGCACTTTATGATCCAGAGGGAAGGCTAGTATGCAAGAGAGGGTTCAAATTGGATGCTCATAGTAACAATGAGGCTGAATATGCTACTCTCGAAGCCGGATTACACATTTGTTTGAAGCATGGGGTTCGAAGGTTGAGCATAAAAGGTGATGCCTTGTTAGTTGTGAAGCAAGTGTTGGGTGTGTGGAAGAGCAAGAACACCTCATTGAAGGAAATGTGCTTCAGAATTAAAGGCCTGTTAAAAAAGTTTGAAGCATGGAGCATCAGACACATTGAATGTGCTCTAAATGGAGAAGCACATGAAGCAGCTCAAGGCATGATTGGGGAGCTATTTGTGTTGAGGACCACTTTACCTCTTTATCATTCCCGGGAAAGTTTGGCTCAAGAAGAGGAGTTTTTGCTAACAGGAATCATTCCAAAGGAGATTCAGAAGTCTAAGAAGTATGGCTTTGTGCGTAGAGCATACAGGTACAAATTGATTGGTGATGTCTTATACATGAAAGGGGCTGATCTCGTGTTGAGACGTGTACCTTGGCGGGAGGAGCTTTACAGAGTGTTGGAAGAGAATCATGAAGGCACATGTGGTGGCCATTTTTCTCTAAAGATCACCTTGCATAAGATTTTGCAAGAGGGGTATGTATGGCCTAGTTTGCACAAGGATGTTCACCATTGGTGTAGGTCTTGCAATAGGTGTCAAGCATTTGGGAAGAGAGTGTTGAAGCCAGAGCTACGAAAAACCATTATGGCGTTTGATGTGTTTGAAAAGTGGGGGATTAATGCAATAGGCCCGTTACCTATCACAAGCAGGGGCAAAAGCTATATCTTGACGGCAGTGGACTATCTCTCTAGATGGGCAGAGGCTATAACAGTAAAACAGATCACTGCAAAGGATGTGGCAAAATTTGTGTATGATGAAATATGTTGCAAGTTTGGGGTGCCATTAGAGCTACTTTCAGATAAGGGGCCAGGATTTAGAGCTAAACTGCTAGACTTCTTATGCACAAAGATGAAGATTAGGCACCAGCATACCACTCCTTATTACCCGTAGTGTAATGGCTTAAATAAAAGATTCAATGGTGAGTTGGTACAGATTCTTTCGAAAGTGACAGAGCACCAAGGAAAGAATTGGGATTTGGAATTGCCTAGTGCATTATGGGCTTACCGTACATCGGTGAAGACAGGTACTGGGTTTACTCCATTTCATTTGGTGTATGGAAAGGAGGCACTATTGCCTGTGGAGGTAGAGTTGCCTGCGGTCAAGATGTTAGAGAAGTTGCTTGGGCCGCCTAGTGATGCATTCAAAGAGAGGCTCTTGCAGTTACAAGAGGTCCAGTTGGATAGGATGAGCGCATTGGAGCATTATGGGCAGATGCAGGATAAGGCTTTGGCAAAGATAAATGAAAAGGTCAAAAGTAAGGGTATCAAGAAACATGACTTGGTTTTGCGCTACAACTGTAAGCTAGACAACACCTTCCAAAAGAAGTTTCAAATTAAGTGGGAAGGCCCTTTCAAGGTGGTGGAGTGTTTTCCAAATGGCACATACCAGCTGGCTAACCTGGATGGTGTTCTACATAAGTCAAGGGTAAATGGATTGCGTCTTAAATTGTATCATGCTAGATTGATGATGGTGGAGCAAGATGATTTGTCTGTGGATCAAGCAGTGTTGGTGAGGGATGAGGAGACCTGTGATGCGGCGAGTCTCATGTCTCTCTTTGCTGCTGCTGATCATGAATGATCTAGCAGGCTAGGGGATGGGCAGATTATGTCAGGAGTTTTTTGGAGCAAGGGATTGTGCATATGTACATATACATGCATGGTGCATCAAATAAAGAATTGCGCATTTTTCAGAGCCAGGTGGTTACGTGGGGCCCACATGTGTACATGTAGGACAGGGTGTACATAGTGCATCGATTTTCACTATTACCAGTACCATTGTGTTTTTTCTACAATAAGGAGGAGTTGGTAGCGCGTAAAACTTCTCGAGGAAGCTATCCGCGGGCCGTGACATGAGGTAAGCAGGTGCGTCAGATGGCATCTAGTGGCGTCAGGAGGGCGAATGGGGTCACTACTTGCACGCGGAGAAGTACGAACACGAAGTGGGTGACAACTATGCACTGCGAGGTCAGTTTTTGGCCTGTTCGGGGTCCGTTTGAGGTCATCTAAAAGGCCAAGGGTGCCCAAATAATAAAGCTAAGTGTGGGAACTGAAAAAAATGAGAGAAGACCAGAAAAAACGTGGAGAAGAGAGGAGGAACAGCCGCAGGTGTGTTTTTTGGGTTTTTGGAGCCTGTTTTGGCCGTAAACTGCTCATCCGAGGTCGGATTTGAGCACTTTGACATTGTAGACTGGGGTTTTGGGCTGTTCCGGACGCGATGGCGCTGTCCATTTTTCAAAATTCCTCACTCTTTTTCTGCTGTTTTTGCTGTGTAAGTTTCTCCTATGATCGAAGCTTCTGTCCCAGTTTGTGATTGTATCTGGCTTATTTTACCCATATTGTGTGAGCTATTTTCCCCATTGGTGTTGGCCCAAGCTCATTTGTATCTAAACATCAGAAATTCTCCCCTTTTGAGCTGAGTTTTTTGGGTGTGTGTGTGTGTGTATCTCTCTGTGTGGAGTGGGTAAACGGATCGTCTCTCTCCTCTCACTCCGTCTGTGTGTTTCCTGTCTCGGCCAGGTGTGTTGTGTAAGCCGAGTGGTGCCCCATAGTGTGTGTGTGTATCTTCCCAAGAGTGTGTGTCGGGTCGTTATAGAGGCGTTGTGCGTGTTTTTATCCCGCTCACAACGCGTAGGATGACAGAGCAGAATTTTGAAAGTGCCCGAAACTGAAATTTATGAGTACCTATGCGTAGCTTATGTCGCCACGATTCTATAGACTACTAGCACACGCAGAAAACAGACATCGTTTGATAGACTTACGGCCACAAATAGCTCGTAGATGTGTCGGCGTGTGCGCTTCGTCTCGCGTGGAATGCTTGGCGTTGTCGCGTAGCTCTCCTCGAGCCTACAACAATGGTGTAGTCGGATCTCCAATGTGTTGAGCGAGCCGGGCGTAGCTAGAGGATAAAGCTCACGCTCACTCTCTTTCTCTCTCACACACAGTAGATAGCAGCGCTAAAGTTTTGATTATGATTAAAGTCTCTCTTACAAAATGACCTAGGTACCTTATATACTAAGGCTACCTTAGGTTTAACCAAAAATAAGGTTGAAAGGGTCAAATGGCTTTGTATTTATAATCTGGAAGTGCCATTGCACCCCGGCTTCTGAAACTAGAATAACTACTCATTACAAATGACGTTTATAGCCATAATCTGCAGCATTTCATAACTCGCAAAAGATAAGACTTTGGTACGAAACTTGAGTTATGTTGTGTTGTTGACCCAGCGGTCAACACTCCCCCCTTCCGCGTTCATGTCGTCCCCGACATGACCTGATTGTCGATGTCGATGTGGTCTTTGCTGTCGTTTTGGCTTCATCTGTTGCACTGCTTGTAACTTTGTCGAACCACAACAAGAACTATGATCCATTAGAGCGGACATCTATCATCATAACCATTCATCTTTTGAGATCCTTTGATTACTTTTATGTCTGCTCTTCTTCATTGGGGACTTCTTTCTTCCTGTGCAATCATGTTGTTAGTGTTGTCTGCAGCTTTGTCATTGTAGGCCATTCTTCGACTTGCCATTGAGGAGAAGTATTCTATGATCTAAAATTGGTGCTCCAATTCATTTGTCAATTGATTTGAGTAGCATTTCCTTATTGTTGATGTAGAAGGAATATGTACAAGAGGGTGGTGATAGGTGTCTTTAGATTAGGGTCTGAAACCTGGATGACCAAAGGGAAAAAAACCGGTGGGAAAAAAATGCCTTTGGTATACGCTCTTATTGGAGTTGAGCAGTTGAACGTGAAGTACATGTTCATCATGAAAGGTGAGTGCTTGGGTGAAACACGGAAAGAGTGCCTGATGCAAGTGCCAATTATGGGACACTCTATATGCATATGAGAAATTTGTCACCAAAAGCATGCAATGTGAAAGAAGGAGATGATGGGTGTTTCAAGGAATAAATGTAGCACATGTGACATCAAAAGATGTCTCAATAGCTTCCACATTTCCAAGAAGGGTTGTCGATGTAGAAGTTTCTCCACTCGTAACTCACTGTGCTTAGTACGTGAGTGTCTTTTGGACCTTCTCCTTCACTTCACCAGACTTAAGTACTTAGACTTTGACTCTTTTGCTCACCATACCAGCATGAGCGACACAACGTAAATATGCTCAACTCTTCCAGCTTGAGTAGTACCTAGAATAGCTAAGACGCTTAGACCACAAAGAATATTACTTGAAGCTTTGGAACTAATATCTCACTCATTTTGTGGCTTAGCTACTCGACTCTGACTTGTATGACTTGTCGGTTGCATGTTGACACTGCTTTGTGACAAGTTCTTCGGCTGTTGTAGTGGCTGCTGAGACATACTTCGTGAAGGTTCATCGTTTCCCTGTACCTTCTTCTCTTTGTAGTGCTCAGGCCTCTTGTCAGTCTTTTCTTCATGTG
Source organism: Adiantum capillus-veneris (assembly GCF_014529385.1). Classification (NCBI taxonomy): domain Eukaryota; kingdom Viridiplantae; phylum Streptophyta; class Polypodiopsida; order Polypodiales; family Pteridaceae; genus Adiantum; species Adiantum capillus-veneris. The sequence goes on along the minus strand of NC_140954.1, from coordinate 134,144,949 downwards.
GATTATGGATTTTTTTTATTTTTTCTTAATAATAAACAAAGAAAATCTTAAAACAAATCAACAAAGGAAAAATCATTCAAATAGAAATCTAAATGCTATGTACACTATACACATGTCCCTAGGGGCTCATATATGGATTTTGTCCCCATACTCCTCTGTAACACTACTATGAGGGTATATACTCTAAATTTCGTCAAAAAATTATCACAATAAAATGCAAAAATTCAATGCATCTCACAAAACATTGCCCTCTAATAGTCATAATGTTAGGTCTGCATTCAGAATGCCTCCCCCCTTCCTATTTGGAGTCATCCTTTACGAAAGGGTATCACAAAGGGTATGTGTTGTGCTTGGGCAATTAAAAGTTGTGCCTATGCAGGCCTTATAATGTAGCCCTATTATGCATACACAGTCAATGCATGGAAAAGATTTATGTTGTGCAAGATGTGGGTATAAGCAATTTGCTTATTTGCATTTGTTGGCGAGGCTTCCTATTCTAAGCAATGTAATGGTCTTTGAAGCTCCTGTATCGTTGCTTGATTGAAGCGACTTGCTCTCTTCTAACTGTACTGTAATCGTAGGAAGAATTGTAAGAATTCAAGCGGCGATGCACTGAAAACAGTTTTGTTGTTCTTCTTTGGGACCCATTTCTTTGCGATTATTGGCTGTTTTGTTGCTGGCTCTCGTTTGGAAACCCATACTTGCCCGTGCTTCGTTTGTGTTTGAAGAGACTTCTTTGGGATCCACCTTTTTGTTGTGTGAGTCAACAGTGGTCTTTGCTTCAGCCCTTGTACGCTTGGTTGGGGACGGGATTCAGGCTTTGAAAGTTGATACTGTGGTTGTTTTGGAATCCAAATGAATTCCTGAATTTTTTGTGCTTGAATCAACTTCTTTGGAGCCCAAACCTGAGTTGTGAAAGCTTGCGACTTTGTGATATTCTTACTCGTTCGTGCACGCTTTCCTTGTTTTTGTTTTGGTGTTGGATCTTGTGATTTGTCATTAGAGATCTTTGTCTTCTTGATCCATATCTGTTTTTGGCCGATCTGGCTTTTTGGTATCCAGATTTGTCGAGATTTTTGGCTTTGACTTGTTGTCCTGTTCTTTTGACCTATCATGGTTGTTGCTGAAGGGGTTGGTGATAGTGATGGCCTGAGTTGATAATAGGGGATATCGTAAGATTCATCACTATCTCTACTATCCTCAGCAAGGTTGACTTCTTGTACTTTCCCTTGATTTTTTGGCTGGTAGTGGAAAGTTACTGTCTGTTTGCTCGTGGGTGGTAGTTTCTTAGAGGACTTTTCTAGCCCATTGATTAGAGCATTGTTAGCTCGTTGCTCTGGTTGTATTCCTCTTAGGCTGAGTCTTTGCATCCTTATTAGGAGCCATGTATGAGGATGCTTGTGGTGGCTGTGTCTTCACCGAGGACTTTGGAATCCACTTTTGATGCACTTTATTCGTGTAGCGATGACATTGATCCGGGTCATTGATCTTCTTGAAGCTCGAAGTGTTCTACAGAGTCATAGAACTCGTCGTCTTCTTCATCTTTTGATTCTCCACATTTCTTTGTTTGCTCCTTATGTCGAAAGCTTGTTGATGTCTGGTTCTCTTCGTTTTCCTGGATTACACTCACTGCAAAATAAGGAACGACATCATAGCCATTTTCATCACAAAACTTTGTTGTGGGAGCATCCTCCACGATGCACACGTCCAGAGTAGCCAAGATGTGTTCCCATCCAAAAGGCTCTAACTCTTCTTCATGAAATGGTTCTGGGATATAGTCCATATCCTCTATAACCCGCTCTAGGATACATTCCTCAAGTTTCAAGCTACCACATTGTGAAACTCCACACATCCACAGTTCTTTAGGCTTACCTAACCAAGCTGAAAGTTCTGATCCTGCTACTGTGGCGAAATCAAACTCCTCAACCGGTGTTCTCGTCACATCCCTATAGCTATGGTCCCTCAAGTTTATCTTTGTTATGGTTTCCATATGTCTCAGGTATATATGGTCATAACCGCAATCTTGGACCATTTTCAATTGTCGCATGAATGGTCTTCCCAGAATGATGTCATAGTTGTTCTTCTTGCCAAAGTCAATAACAACAAAAGTGTGTTCATATTCAATGCCACAAGAAGTAACAAGTACTTTTTCTAGCAGTCCTAGAGGCTTTTCCTTGTGTCCGTCTGCAAGCTGCAGGGTCATTCGTGTGGATATCAAGGCACGTTTTCCCCATTTTTTCCAAACCTCTTTGGTTGCAATGGCCACACCAGCTCCACTATCAAGGATTGCCATGGTTTTTACATTATTGAATTCCACAGGAAGGGTGGTGTTTTCATCTTCTCCCTCGTAATACTCGCCTACCTTGTTTAATGGCACTGGCCTAGTATTTAGTTGAGGTAGTTCAAGCTCTTTGATGCCTTCCTCGATTTGAGTCATTGGGGTTTTTACACCAAATTTCTCTAGACATTTACCCACATTAGCCCACATGTTTGGTCTTATTCTGAGCAACTCGGCTAACATTATTGTACAGGTGACTGGGGTAGATAGAATATCTACTAGCCCCTTTGAATCAATGGCCTTGTTGGGAGACAGTCTCTGTGATGGGACTGCAACCACATCTGACTTGGTCTCGTACTCTCCCATGTAGGACGGTAGTGTTCTTAGCGAATGGGGTTGACTATCCATAGATTGTACAGATCCTTTGTCGCCCCAATACGATCGCACGTCTAGATTCATTTGAGATCCAGTCTCAAATTCCTCTATTGGTGGTAGAAACATTCCTCGTTCATCACCAGTCTTGTGTACTCGTCTTCTTAGGTCATCGGCTTCATTGGCCTCTCTGACTTGTTCCCACAATTCGTCAAGACCATCTATCTCTTTACAATCCTCAAGTATAGCTTGGTGAAATCCCTCGGAAGAGTTATCCGTGGTATTCAATACTATCCTTGGTTCTAATGCTGGGTCTTTGAGGTTTGGTCTGTGCTCATGACTAGAATCTGGCTCTTTTAGTTCCTGGTTTGGTGGGATTACTTATGTAGGCATGACACGGATCACATCCTCAGGTTTTGCAACTGGTGGTTCTAGTAAAGCTTGGGCTGTTTGAATCATTTTCTGGCACATTTCAAACCTTTGCTTTTCTAGTTCTGCATAGGGATATGTCATCCACCTGTGTTCTTGGGTTTGGTTGTTTTTGAGCCTCACATCATAGGCTTTCAAGAGGGTATCTAATGTCTCATTAACCTTCTCTGCCAACACAGATCCTCCTGAACTAGCACATTAGGAAAAATTTGGACTCACAAAGAGGCCCTTTAAGGAGTTTGACTTTACCTCTCTCTACCAAAATGGGCGCATGGATAAATTTTTGCAAATAAACTCCAAAGTTGGCGGAGGTTTGACAGTTAGAATGTCCTCTTCAAGCTCTATCTACTAATATATAGCACGCTATGAGATTCCTCATATTTTAGAAGATTCTTTTTTTGATTCACCTATGATGTGACAACTCTGTCGGAATCTAAGTGAATCAAAAAAAGAATCTTCTAAAATATGAGGAATCTCATGGCATGCTATATATCAGTAGATAGAGCTTGAAGAGGACATTCTAACTGTCAAACCTCCGCCAACTTTGGAGTTTATTTGCAAAAATTTATCCATGCGCCTGTTTTGGTAGAGAGAGGTAAAGTCCAACTCCTTAAAGGGCCCCTTTGTGAGTCCAAATTTTGCCTAATGCTTCTCGGTTTCTCATCCGTGGATGGTTCTTCTAGAGGTTTAACCATCTGTGTAAGAGAAGGTGCCTCCTTTTCCTCATGTTGTTTTATCTTCTCCTCAACTTCGATAAGCTTCTCAGCTAGGGATTTTTTCTCTCGTTACCTGCGTGCTTTCATCATAGTCTTTCTAGCTTTCCAACTATTTCGTTTGCTCTTGGTTTTCTGACTAGGTGCGTCTGTCTTTGGTCCATCATCTGTCTTTGGACTCATGTCACTTTCCGTGTTCTTTGTCTCTGGATTCTCATCAGCTTTCTTTTGAGCTTGTGCTCTCGTAACCACTTGAACTGGTACGACATTTTCATTTTCTGAGCTACTAGGTAGCCGAACAATCCCTAATACATTTGTTGTGATTTTCCTGATTTGGTTTGGGTTTTTTGGGCAATTGGGGATCAAGTGAGTGATGCCACACTCAAGACAATAGGCATTTACTTCAGTGATCTCCGTATGAGGACATTGTTTGACCAAGTGGTTTTCACGACTTTTGTGACAATCTGTCTCTGGTTGAGGAGATTCTTTTAGCATTTCCTCTTGGCTATAAGCAAGCTTTGACCTAGATAAGCCGCTATTTGCAATAAATCGCAATGTCCTTTCGTCCATTTCATACCTTCTTTCTTTCAACTGAAACCCAGGAGGTGGAGGTTGTACCGGCCTCACCACTCCATGTGTTTCTCTCACATTTTGTTGCTCCGAAGGGTAGTACTCACTTTGGTTGCTATAACACATTGTAGCTGGTACTGGCGTTGGTTTATTTGATGCTTCCATCATGGCATGTATCTCATGTCTACCGGCATTCTAGCACCTGGCAGTGGAGGTTGTTGTCCTAAGACAACAAGCTGTGGCCTTAAAACTCCTACTGGTCTTGGCACATTCCCCGTAATCTATCTAGGTGGAGTAGGCTCTTCTGGAACAGGTTGTACATATCTCTCCCTAGCATTTTCCATGCTATAATAGCACTCTTTCTCCGTATGGTTCGTCCATTTTCTCTCAATTTCACACCACTTCGGCTCTCCCGAATCAGAACTTACAAGAGGAATCCACCTCTCGACCAAGTCGTCGATAAGCTTTTCTTGATCAATAGGTGCCGTTGGCTTGGCATTGGACTCACTTATCTATGAAACTCTGTGCTGAGAGGATGTGTCATCTCCTTGACTCTTTAAGTCCTTTTCTTTGTATGCCTCACAATTATCCACTAGATAAAGAGCTTCTTTGATCAACTCGTTTAGCGTCATCCTCCTTATCATATGCAGATCCTTCTGAAGGCCCGCATGTCTCATTCCCTGGATAAAGATCAGCATCAGTCGTGCTTGCGTAGGTAATTCCGCTCTCGGACAGAGCTTAACATATCTCTTGAGCCGTAATGATGCTTTGCGTACTGATTCATTCTCTTTTTGTTTGAATCTATGGATTTGCGAGACCGTGTTGTGAGCAATGCCTTTTGGCGAGAATTCTTCAATAAACTCCTCAAACAGGTCATCTAGGGTCTCAAAATCCCATTTTTCCACCGAGTCGAACCATGTAGCTGCATCATCTTCTAGAGTCAATCCAAATCCCGCAAACTGTGTCGCAAAATCTGAAACTTCCTCTGCTCTAATCACTCTTCTAAAAGCCGTTACGTGATCTCTCGGATCTTTATCTCCGGAGTATTTTGTGGTTACCCATTTCTAGACTTGGGATGGTCTAACTCGTCGATTGTCTACAAGTCTAACCAGAGACTCTCCCAATCCTTCTCTCGTTATCGCTCTTGAAGGAAATCCTTGTGGCTCTCTTCTTGGAATTCCTATAGGAATTCTCGTGTTTGGTGGACGCATTAGTGGTCCTTCATTGACCAAATATCCACCTCTTTCTAGTACAGTCTGTGGATTTGTGCTTTCTACAACTCTGTATTCTCGTCCATACTTGTCAACAACTATAGATCTCCATTGACAGTCGACTCCGTATGTGTAGACATATAAGAGCTTGTAATCTGTTATCTCTTCTAGGTATGGATTTGAGCACCTATAAAGATTGACCTCATTGTCATCAATGTATCTATATAGTCCTTCACTCTCATGACCAATCATCCAAACTCTCTGAACAAGATGGATCTTTATCAATTGCAAGTTTGGAAGATCCATTGTGGGAGGATATTCCTCTATCGTCGGGATCTCCAAGCTTGTGTAAGCTGCGTTTGAATCTAGGGTAGACATGATTTTTGGGCTTAAGAGCTTTTTCTTGGTTCAAGTAGACTTAGTCCACTATGTTCAAGTGCTTTGGTTAGGGAAAAGTCGAAACTATGTCCAAAACCGCAACCGTTTCGTCACAATTCTCGCAAATTGTCGCTTTTAGACACCCCTAACTTGCGGATGTATTTTGAGGCCTCAAACGACGTTTTTTTCAAAATGAACTAAATGGTTGCCGTAAGCATACATGTAGTTCAAGTTTTGCTCTAAGATCTGTAGAGCCTCTCTCAGGCTACGTTTTGATATAAAAACTTTTCCGATCCGATACCGTTTGTGAAAGTTATGGCCAAAACAGTGAAATGCAGTTTAGAATTGTCAAAATGAGTCCAAATTCAATTTTGAAAAAAGTTATGGAATCCTTGAGACACTGGGAACACCTCTGTATGATCAAAATTACAGTTGGACCCTAAAACTGGCCTGGAGACATCCTACGCGTAGGATGTCTATATGCTCAGAATTTAACAAAATTTGGTCCAGAGACTCCCCTAAAGTCCACAAACACAATGGTATGCTCAGAATTTTATTTGGACCTAAAAATTGCCTTGAGACATCCTACGCGTAGGATGTCTTTTTGCTCAGAATGACTTGAAATTTTCACCCCAGCTTCTCCTTGATGTGCTGATCACAGTGGTGTGCTCATAGGTTGGTTTGAAGTCCTAAATCAAGCTAGAGACATCCTACGCGTAGGATGTCTAACTGCTCAGATTTTGTCCAAACTTGATCCCAAGATTCTCCTAGTGCTCAACAACCCAATGGTATGCTCGAAATTGAATTTGGATGCCAATAGGTCAAGATTTGGGTTGCAAGAGCTTCTAGTGCACTCCAAGAGTAGGATGTCTGACAATTCTTGTCTTTTGCTTGGTAAATAGGCCAAACAAGGTCCAAATTCAATTTTGAAAAAAGTTCTGGAATCCTTGAGACACTTAGAACCTCCCTTTATGGCTACAGTAGAATTTTGACCACTTTATGACCTAGGAGACATCCTACGCGTAGGATGTCTTTTTGCTCTGTTTCAGCTCAAACTTGCACTGTAGCTTCCCCTTGTTGTGCTAAACTCACAGCTATTTTTACTTTTTGATTCTAACACCTATAGGTTGGTCAAATGATCAAGAATCTGTTCCAAAAGCCTGATGTCCGTTCTGATGAATTCACCAGTCAAATCAACTCCAAATTGGACCAAAATTGACTAGGAGGCTTGCCTAAGGCTATACAACACCCTGCTATGTCCACAGTTTGAATTTGGCCTCTAAATCATGCCTTAGACATCCTACGCGTAGGATGTGTAACTGCTCAGAATTGCCCCAAATTTGAACCACAGACTCTCCTTAAGGTGCTGATCACTGTGGTATGCTCAAAGGTTGATTTGGAGTGCTAAATCATGGTGAAGACATCCTACGCGTAGGATGTCTAAGTGCTTAGAATTGCCCCAAACTTGAGCCATAGCTTCCCCTTGATGTCAGCAACCCAATGCTATGCTTAGATTTTAATTTGGATGTCAAAAGACCCCAAAACTAGCTATTCTTGCCTTTTTCAGTCAAAAATACTAAAGTCTGCTTAAAACCCAATTTTCTCACCCAAATGAGCTGAAAACTCTCACATGCACTCAACACATCATGTATAACATGCACATGAAGTCACCCTATGGTTTGGTCTCAAAAATTATGCCTTGGGCACAATTTGGGTAGGATGTCTGGAAATTCTCGTCTTTTGGCTTTGATCTGTCAAAATTTGGTCAAATTTCCACTTTCCAGGTGAAAATAGGGTAAAACCTACCTTCTAAACACACTGGTAACCTCAGATTTTCAAAAAAATGCCCAGATCACCCTGTAGACATCCTATGCGTAGGATGTCTTTTGCTTATTTTTTCAGACTGAAGTGTCCCTGATGCTTCCTTATGCTCTCAGCAAGTGCAAGTATGCTTCACAATTGCAAAAACATGCAAAAATCACTCAATTTAAGCCTTTTCTGAAATTTTACGTTTTCTAACTCCGCCTTTTGGCTTTTGGTCAACAAAAATAGGGAAAAACACTCAAGTCAATATGTTACTAGGGTGGAACCTACCCTCTGAACACACTGGTGCAGTCAAAATTTTCAAATTTGGTCTCCAAAACCCCCTTGAGACATCCTACGCGTAGGATGTCTATGTTTACAGAATTGCAGGTTTTCTTCACAGAACCCTTGCAAATGCACTTTTATATGCACAGCATCAGTCAGTCATACAAAAATATCCACAAAAGCTTGTTTAATGCATTTTTACCCTCAAAAGCACACTTTTCCGTGATTTCAAATGCAATCAACCACTTTAGCAAATAATTCAGTGCTGAATAGCTCTAGATCAGAATTAGATCACTTACCTAAAGCTACTCCTACAAATCATATAGGGTTTTGCATCTATGAGTAGAAAAACGCTTCACTTCCACACACGGACTAGTAAACACTTTTATCACCTCACAAATCACTCGACCACCAACAACTACTCTAATCCACAGATCCTAACTAAACCTATCTAATCGCAGACCCTCGGCAAGACACACGCTTCCTAGCTATCCACTTGATCACGGAATATCCTCTTCCGGATCCACTTAAGAAAAACGCTTTCTTTAGCCGAAACTAAATCAAGCAACCATCATACGAGTGTTAGTAGGAAACCTACTTAGGTCCTTGTGTCCCCGGCAATGGCGCTAATGTTGCGGGAGTGACTCACACACCCATGAAGTGCATGCAAACACTACCTAGATCAACATAATGTCAATCGAGGACAGAGATGACACGATAGGCACACGGAGGAAATCTCTTTAGCTTGTCAGGCTGAGACCATCCTACACATACAACACTCTGGAAGGCCAACTATACCACAATCAAGAACCTCACTGCTCTCAACTACACCACCTAGCCACATACACACATACGGAAGGTAACTCACCTAATCATGCCAAATTCGTATGAAACTTAAGGAACACCATCCCCTCACTAGGATACACCTATCCCTACGCTTCTACACTCAAAACCCTCACTCTACACCCGTTTGTGGAAAACGCGTAGGATGACAGAGCAGAATTTTGAAAGTGCTCGAAACTAAAATTTATGAGTACCTATGCGTAGCTTATGTTGCCATGATTCTATAGACTACTAGCACGCAGAAAACAGACATCGTTTGATACACTTACGGCCACAAATAGCTCGTAGATGCATCGGCGTGCGCGCTTCGTCTCGCGTGGAATGCTTGGTGTTGTCGCGTAGCTCTCCTCGAGCCTACAACAATGGTGCAGTCGGATCTCCAATGTGTTGAGCAAGCCGGGCGTAGCTAGAGGATAAAGCTCACGCTCACTCTCTTTCTCTCTCACACACAGTAGACGGTAGTGCTAAAGTTTTGATTATGATTAAAGTCTCTCTTACAAAATGACCTAGGTACCTTATATACTAAGGCTACCTTATGTTTAACAAAAAATGGGGTTGAAAGGGTCAAATGGCTTTGTATTTACAATCTGGACGTGCCATTGCACCCCGGCTTCTAAAACTAGAATAACTACTCATTACAAATGACGTTTATAGCCATAATCCGCAGCATTTCATAACTCGCAAAAGATAAGACTTTGGTACGAAACTTGAGTTATGTTGTGTTGTTGACCCAACGGTCAACACCTTTGGACACAACCTTTGAATTTTGGAACCTTAGTATTTTGGAAGTCTTAATGGGCTGAACCTTAGGGTCTTTTAAGCCCATTGTTGCACCTTGCTCTTTTGCAGATGTACCCCCCTTTGAATCCCCATTTTCCCTCCTTTGGATCCCTACTATGGCTAGTCTGCCAGCTTAACCAATATTCTAGCTTTTTCTCCCCTGGCACTTCCCCATATTAAATGATCAATTTAACATGAGAAAATCATTTAGGAGAATTATTTATTAGTTATTATGACATTATCTCTCTCTTGAAATCATAGTCAGCCTCGACTATGGGGTAGAGAAGATAAAGCATATTCATTAGTCCTTTTTCTAGCGGGTAGAGGATCCCTATGTTACCCTACAACATCGTTCCAGAATGGATGACTAATCCATTTGGCGCTTGAGAGCCTAAGCTACCGCAAGCATGTCTACACATTAGTCCTATCAATCTTCCATAGTAGAGTGACAAGCTCTACTTGGTGTTTGGAAGACATCCTCTCGGAAAACTTGATCTAAGCATGCATACTACTTCATATTTGTGCACAATAAAAAAAAAGAGAGTCTTATAAGACAAAAAATTTGTTCATCTTAAACATTTGTACATTTTCTTACTCTAGGGAAGCATTGTCAGCATTGACAAGGTTTAGGTTATCCTTTAGTTGTATGCCTTGCATCCATCTAGCATCTTCAAAAGGATAAATCTTAATAAGATATCGTCGGATATTCTTACCACCTCTTAGTTCCTTGTCTTCATGTTGGAGAATGGACTCGGGCTGCAACACCTCTTCTTGGTCCTTGATCTTCGGTGGGTCTTCAATAGTTGGTTCTTGAGGTGGATCTCCTTTGCAAGGCTTTAGTAGGCTCACATGGAAAGCATTGTGTATAAGCCAATGGCTGGGCAACTTGAGTTGATAGGCCATTTCATTGATTGGCCTAAGAATTTGGAAGGGACCATAGTACCTTTTTGCTAACTTAGCATAGTACTTTTGATGTCCCGTAGGATTCTTGCCCAACGTGTGCCTTAATCGAGCCTTTGGAAATTTGAGTAAGACCCAATCATTTTTTTAAAAGGCTTGGGCTCTTCTGCGCTTGTTAGCAACACCCTTTTTCCTTTGTTGTGAGATAGAGATAGCATCCTTAATCTTTTGGAACGATTCTTGTAGGTCTCGGCTATACTCATCTGCAATGAAGATCTTCCCGTGTACCTTAAGTAGTAGGGGACTTTTTGATCTTCCCTCAATTACCACAGAAGGTGCTTTTCCCGTGGAAGTATGTACAATGTTATTGTAGGCATACTCCACTAAGGGTAAGTACTTCTCCCATTGAGATCTTTGATCTACTTTCGTTACATAGCCTTTTAGTGGATCGAGAATTGTTAGGTTAGCTATTTCAATTCGGCCATCCGTTTGTGGGTGATAGGCCGAGAGAAGTTTAGCCTTGTTCCAATAGCAATATGTTTCAATCCCCTTTAGGGTAGATTGAATCCCTCTATGCCCCTCATAAGGAGGAGCATGAGATTCATACATTACTTTCTCACGGAGTGAGTTAGTAACGCATAATCTATTGCCATAGAGAAGATAACCATCTTGTAAAGTAAATGGTTCCTCTTTCTTCCCTAGTGCAAGGTCTGAAACCACATCTCTAAAATTGGGATCAATAGCATACTCATCTATCATAGAAGATAGATCATTGTGAGTTGCTATGGAAACCGCATTCACTCTCAGCCGTCTTGAGAGTGCATCGGCTACTTGATTATGCTTGCCAACAATGTGAGCAATATGAAATCACGAAAGGAAATTTTCCCACCTCATCTGTTTGTCGGCGGAGAGCTTGGTATGCGTAATGAAGTACTTAAGACTTTGGTGATCCGTTCGCAGAATGAAAGGAGTCCCCAATAAATAGTGCTTCCATGAGTCTAAGGCATGTAGAACTGCGAGGAGTTCCTTTTCATATATGCCTAGAGCTTGCTCAACATGATCAAGCCTTCAACTTTCATAGGCTATGGCGTGATCTTCTTGGACAAAACAGCTCCAAGGAAATCACCACAAGCATCACATTGGACCTCAAATGGCGTTGAGAGATTTGGAAATGTAAGTACATGTTGAGAGATAAGCTTTTCTTTAAGCTTTTTGAAAGCATTGTTCTCCTTGGCAGACCATGTATACCTAACGTTTTTCTTTGTTAGGTCATGTTATGGTCCTACAATTTGTGAGAACTTTTCTATGAAGCATCTATAGTATGCACACATACCTATAAAGCTTCTTAGTTCATAAAGATTCCTTGGTTTAGGCCATCCTTTTATTACCTCTAACTTTGATGGATCCATTTGGATGCCATCTTGAGAGATAATGTGACCTAAATACTGAATCTCTTGCAAGAAAAATTCATTTTTCTTTCGATTAACATAAAATTTATTCTCTCTTAGAACTTGGAATATTACCTGAAGGTGTTTCTTGTGTTCATCTAGTGAATTAAAGTAGATGATAATATCATCAAAGAACACTCCAGTAAAGGTTCGGTGAGGCCTAAATAGCTTCACCGAATGTGGCTGGTGCATTGGCCAAGCCAAAAGGCATGACAATGTATTCATAAAGACCAAACGTAGTGCGAAATGCGGTCTTTACAATGTCTTGATCGACTATCCTTATTTGATGGTAGTCACTTTTTAGGTCAATCCTACTGAAGTAGGTCGATCCTTGTAGCTTATCAAATAGGTCTTCTACCCGTGGAATGGGAAACCTATTCTTGATAGTGATCCTATTTAGTGCTTTGTAGTCGACACACATTTGATATGTGCCGTCTTTCTTTTGCACTAGTAACACGGGTGAGCAAAATGGAGATGAGCTAGGCCTAACCATGCCCTTCTCTACTAGCTCATGCACTTGCCGCATAATCTCCTCTTGTTGAGCTTGAGAAACTCTATAAGGAGGTTTATTAGGCGGTGAACTTCCTGGGAGAAGCTCAATTGCATGGTCATCATTGCCTTGTTTAGGAGGTAGTTCACAAGGGATGTTGTCAATAAAGACATCTTGAAACCCCTTGAGAAAATTGGATAACTCTAATTCCTTGTGAGTGTGTTTATTTTCTTTTGCTACAACATTACGTTCATTTTGGGAATCTGTAACAAAAATCATGTACACGGAAATAGAGCTCTTTATTGACGTATTGAAAGCTAGCATATGTACAATGGGTATGGTATTACCCATTTTCTTAGCATCTATGTACATATCTTTTTCCCTAAACCTAAAGTAGATTTTTCTTTTAGGGAATTTAACATTGGCAGCCATGCGATCAAACCATGGTGCCCCTAGGATTACATCCTCATGCTTGAGAGGAGAGATCAAGAAGTCCTCTTTGTACACATAGCTTTGGACATGGAGCCTCAATTTCCCGATTAAGGGAGTGATTGAAGCTTCTTGCCCCTTGAAAGCACCATCTGTGGGTAGGACATCTCCCATCTCGTCAGCTTGTATGCCTAGCTTGGTGGCCAACTATGTGGATATGAAATTGTGAGTAGAACCAGGGTCAAAGAGAATAAAAGAATCATGTTCTCATATATTTCCCCAAGCATGACATAGAGGAGATCCTTTGTTGTGAGTTTCCTCCTCTTGGATTTCGACCAAGGTAGCTCTAGGAGGCTCATGGCGGGTGTTCTTTTAGGGACAAGCATGATACGCATGCCCTTGCTCGCTGCACTTAAAACAACGGTTATCCTTGTGATAACGCTCAAGCTCTTCATGAGAGAAATTTTTTTGCCTTTGTAAAATCCCTTCTCCTTAGCTTTGTGGTTATTGGAATTGCCCTTGGGAGACTTTTGGACATTGTCCTTTCCCTTAGGCTCATTGGAACCCTTGTTTTCCATGGGTTTAGGATTTCTCTTAGCCCCTGTGTTTGGAAATTGATTTGAGAAGCCACCATAGTATGGTGTATAACCACAGATATGGTATGTGGCCTTTGGGAGTTGACATACTCCACCATTTCTTTAGTTAAGCCCACACAAAATTGTTGCTTTTGCTCTCCAAATTCCAACTTTTTGAGGACAGTGGCTTTGAGTTGTAAGTCCCAAAACTTGTCTATATATTTGTGAATGGATTCGTAGGGAGAGAGCTTCAAGCTTCCCCATTCAGGAGTACTTTGTCTTTGGCATCAGTGGCCAAAAATTACTTCATAATGGAAGCTCTTAAAGCTTTCCATGTTTGTGGAGCTTCACCATTGGCCTATAGGCTCGACTACCATTGTCTGGAGGACTTTTGAAAGTGCATAGCTACATGGCATAGCTTAGAGGACTCCATGAAGACCTCATCTCCAAACGCCGCATCAAACTGTGGATAAAGGCCAAGACTTTGTCCGTAGCACGAAAGGTGCCATTGTAGGTAAGGAAAAAGATGCTCTTCCCTCCCTCTTTGAACTTATTGAGCTTGGACGACCTCTTCCATGCGGCATAGGATTTCTATTGGCCTCTTCTTTTTGATGGTTCAAAAGTTGCACCATCACTTTTTTTAGAAGATGAAAAATTTGAGGAAGATGGAGAAGAGGGTGACCTCTTTCTCGCCTTTTTCTTGCCTTGATCTTCTTTGTCTGCACCATCACTTTCATAAGAGGAAGAGGATGAAGAAGATGGAGAAGAGGGTGTCCTCTTTCTCGCCTTTTTCTTCTCTTGCTTTTTGTCATCCCTCTTTGAAGTATGGTGTGGAGAAGCGTGTGATGGTTTTCTCCATTTTGGAGGTGATGGTGGAGAGCATTTAGCCCGCCATCTTTGTGGAGCCATCTCCATTGAGGTGGCAGGAGACTCACTTCTTTCTCATTCCTTCGGTGGAGGCTCTTGAGTTCTCCTTTGGGAAGGAGATGCGTCATCAAGAAGCAAATTTTTGAGCCCTTTGTATGGATCCTCTTCTTCTTCCCAAATCGGAGAGAGGCCTCTTTTGGAAGTCTCACAAGGAGGCTTCCTAGGTGCTCTCTCGTCATGGTGGGGAGCTTGGAAAATCCCATGTGCACAAAGCTACCGTTGCACTTCACTTTGGAGGGATGGATTACCCATGGCTTTTTGAAGCCTAGAAACAAGATAGTTAACAAGCATAGGGGCATCAGTAGTAGCCTGCTCATTAGAAAAATCAAAGTTATCAACATTAAATTACATCTCTTCACTATTGTCAACCATTCTAACAACTTTTAGGTGTACTTTGGCACTTCAAGTCCTAGTTGCTACTCCTCTTTACCCCTTTAGAAAAAGCACTCAAGTACTGTACTCGTGTCTCGAATACCATTAATTGCAAGGAATAGAAGAGAGGGTTTTTCAAGACCAAAACAACACCTGCTCCTATTAAGCTTCTAATAGCTCAATAGTGGTTAAGGCATAGGCAAGCCCCGTATGACTCCGCTATTAAGACCATAGCTCTCGATGGTGATTCCCCGTCATCTGCACAAAGGCAAGCACACTGCAAGGCTGAAAAATCCCTATTCTACTTACTCAAATGCAATTAATAGTACCAACCTTTTATAGCTAGCTTGAGGACCTCCCTTCTTGAGCAAGAAAAGAGAAACCTTGTGCTTTGATACCAATGTAACATTTAATGGCCTAATAACTTGTGTAGTGGAAAATAGCATGAACATAGTGAGAATTTCATTAGAATAGATTCCTAATGATAATAACAAGAGTGCTTTGGTGGAGAGAGTAATAAAAAGCACAACACCTAGTTAGATAGCATAAACAATACTTCAAAAGAGAGAGAAATTAAGCTATTGACAACAGCTGAGGATCGGTTTACATGGAGCCGGTCCCCCCTCCAAAGGCTTTGTATTATGGTTTCTCCCATTAAGAGAGAAATTTTACAATACAATTCTTTGTGTTTCGTCAATACTAGCTAGTGCAATGAAGATGGAAACTTCAAGCACTAAGCAAAACACTTATTAAACACAACATCAATTCCCTCATGGTCTCATACCGAAGACCTCACACACCTTCGAAGATGGTGAGATTGAGAGGAAGAAGGAGTAGTCTTACGAGAAAGATGTACATCTCCTCACATAATCACTCATATTAGCATAGATTAGTTTAGTAATTAGCATGGTAGAGGAGATGAGCATGCATTGAAGCTTGGCTCTTGGTTGGATTTTGCCAGGGAAGCTCAAAAATTACACACAGACCTGGCTATGGATGGCGTAAATCCATTTGGTCAGAGATCAACATCTTATAGTGTATGGCCCGTTGTCATCATCAACTACAACATTTCCCGTGGTTTACTACTAAGAAGGGGCACCTGTGGCTAAGCTTGATTGTGCCAGGGCGGTATAAAGTGAAGAATATGGATGTGTATCTTCGTCCACTATTGGAAGAGCTACAACAATTGTGGATTGGCATAGAAGTGGTGGATATGAGCTGACACACAGGTCGACAGAATGCTTTGATCAGAGGCATTCTAATGTGGGCCATGCATGACTATCTCGGACTAACAGAATGCTTACACTCAAACTCAAACACTGTAAATCTTGGCTTTTCTAAAGCTTATCTATTGTCATGTGTATACATGCAGGGCTTCAAACAAGTGGATACAAAGCATGTGTCACATGTGGACCTAGAATTAATGCACGTTGGGTGCCCTCATTGAAAAAGAAAATCTACGAAGGTCATCAAGCGTATCTTCTAGAGAATCATGTGTTACGCGATGGATTTTTGGGAAGAGAGCCACCAAGGATGTCTGCACAAGCATGGTTAGAGCAGAAGGAGATGTGTGATGACGACTTTCCCCAGGGATGAAGAGACTCGCTCTATGGTACGAGTTACCATATTGGCCCAGACTCATGATCAATCACTTGCTCAATCCAACGCACATATTCAAGAATGTGGGTAATCTAGTGTGGGACCATTTGACCAGCAAGAAAGATACGTTGGGAGCGAGGGTTGACCTTAGAAATGTGGATTGTATGGAGCAATATTGGTTGCAGACAGCATCCGATGGATGGATAAAACTCCCTAAAGCGCCATGGATTTTGACAAGAGTCCAAGAATGCAAAGTAAAAGAGACCATTCAATGTGTTTGGACCTCCACTAGGGTAATGCACTCGCTCCGAATGTGTTTGACTAAAGAAGGAAAGCTTACTGGTTTGAAGTCACACGAATGGAATAAAATCTGTCAGATATGTTTGAAGTGGAATATATCATAGTGGGAATTGTGTAACAAATTTGTGTGTGGACTTTAATATCATTTCTAGACGTGTTTTACAATTTATTTTATCGGTGGTGGCCATTGAGGGATGTTTATCTCCTGACATCCGTAAACAGAATCTACAAACTTGCGAAGCTGGTGCAATGGATCTCACAAAAGGAGATCAATGTAGACTCCATACCATTTGTCAAACTAAACGCTGTGGAGGTTGTGTGCATGTTTGAGAAACACTTTCCTACTACCATGCTAACCATTCAGGTGTATCTTCTTGTTCACATAGTTGATGAGGTGGAAATAGTTGGCACTGTACATTCCAGGTGGATGTTCTTTTTAGAACGTTTCATGAAAACGCTCAAGGGATATGTGCATCAGAAGGCACGTCCAAAGGGTAGCATGGCAGAAGGTTGGCTCGTATCAGAGTCCCTAGTTTACATTGGAGAGTGGCTAGACGGATTTGATAAAGCCTAGGACACACTATGGCAAACCATAGATGATGAGCGCATATTTGGGATTGTCTAGAGCAATCTCGGTGTTGAGAAGAAGATGACAGAAGATCTAGAGGCTAAAATCAGCGGACTTTGCATGCTTCACAATCCAGTGATGCAAAAGTGGGTTTCACAATACGAGGATGCAAAGCAAGAGAGACAAAGGGCATGAATTGAGTGAAGATAGGGAAGACGATCGCCGATGCATTATTTGGCGGGTCTGGAGAATCTACCAACATTCATGAGCTTAAGATGGTTTTACAACCAATTGAAAAGCGCACAATAGTGCGGTGAAGAAGTGACTGAGGAGGAGTGGGAGTAAAGGTAAGTTTGCAATGTACGACTAGCGACTTTCTAGATGTTTGAACTGCCACTCATAATCTTTGTTAGTTGTAGTATAAGGCATACATAGTAGCATGGTGTAAAGGTCGACATTTTAGGGTGGAACAGATCGACAAAAAGCGTTTTACTCAAGATTGTGGAATCATGGAAAAATTTGAACAGTCTACTCAACGATGGTCCTCTGATGTAGATCCTGTGGTGGTGGAACTCATGCACGCTACAAGAGATTTTGAGGATCGATTATAGAGGATTTTTTGTTGACTTGTTGGACGTGCAATGGTTCAAGATAAACATGGAGGGTTGCAACGCTATCATGCATAGTGGTTTCCTTGAGGTGGTTTCAACTAAAAAATGGACCAACCTAAGAGACACTTTCTTACTACCCGAGCATTATAAACAATTAAGTATGTAAATAGTTAATATCCAGATTTTAAAGTTATGTGCTAGGAATCTCTCATGTAAGTTATGTGGCTCTGGTAGGTGATATTTCATCCTACAAAGTTTGCATCAAACTGGTGGTACGTCATAGAGGTAGCCCCTCGTAGTGCACGGACGTATGAGGGCTACCATGTGCCAATCAAAGTGGCATCAATGGAGGAGATCGAAGAAGATGCTCAGTCAAAAGCTGCTGAGGTGGTGTCAGACGAGCATCAAGATGCTACTCTCTATAGGGTGCATGCAGAGGATCTACAAAATGAAACGGAAGACATCTGGCTAAACAGAGAGCTCTATATAGATATAGGGAGTTATGGTGAGCTATGCAAGGATGAGAGAGAGACATCTTAAAGCCATAAACATTGTATTTGAACAATTTTTCTCCGTTTTATAATATATATTGTATTCATGTTTCTTTTTGTCCATTCTTGTCTATACATAGAATACACTTGGGAGACAAATTCACAAGAACTTCACATGAATCTCTCTACACATGAATCCCTCCCCCTTTATGAGCTCTCTCTCTCTCTCTCTCTCTCTCTCTCTACTTGTTCATGTTTTCTTCTCCATTCAATATTAAGATTAAATGTTTGTGTGTTTAATGCAAGAATGGATGATGATGAGTTTCTTTCTTCTTTGTCACCCCAGCACAGCGGAGGTGGTACAAGGAGCATCATCGCTCTGGAGCACCATCACGTCGTTCTAATCTTTCAACGTCTCCCTCTGTTTCAAAAAATTCAGCACGCTCTGAAGCTTCGATGTTGACGAGACGATCTTCACACTTGTCTAGGCACCGACGCTCTAGTGGTGGCAGCAGGCGGTTGCTGTGGGGATGCTGCCGCTGATGCCTCGACACCGCCTCGTGTTCGACAAGGCTGCTTACCTTTCCCTTCTTTGCCCGCCCCCACACCAACCACGACATCGCCATCTATGCCAGGTTTTATGCCGCTATCAGCCTATCCTAAATACACACCACTAGCTACTCCTCCAGGAGTCACCCAGGCGACACTCCTTGCTTCTGGGCCCAGACTCCAGTGGAGACACCTGACATTCGTACCCCCATCGAGACGCCTCTAGAGACCCCTACCAAGACACCCAGGTTCACGCCACAGGCGAGAGGGCTTGTCGTACTCGATCGACATCAGTGGCGGCATCATCTTGGATGACGAAGGCAAGAAGGTGATATCGCGCACGCACAGTCTTTGCTCTCACGTGTTTAGACACTACATACTAAACACCTGGAGTGAAGTGCCAAGTGAATTAAAAGACATAGTCATTAGCATGCTGCATGACAAGTTTTCTGTGTCAAGTCGGGATGAGCACTTCAATGAAGACCTGATGAAGGTTTGGATGCGCGAATACTACAAGCACAAGCGTTCTCAAATACAAAAAGCAATAAAGCATGGGTAGAACAGACCAGATTGGCTGGCCAAAGAAGATTGGAAGAATGCAAAGCAAGCAGCGTGCGAGAATCCTGACAAGTGGAAGCAACCAAAGGAGGTAGCCAAAGCGCGAGTAGAGGCAGGGAGCTTGCACCACTTGGGGAGCGGCGGGTGGGCATCATTTCAGGCCAATTTTGTAAGTGTTTTTGCATTGCTCTTTAGGTTTGGTAGTTACGTCTATTTCTACTTTTAAATTCTAACATAATGGATTCTTTGTATGTTTTGAACAGTGATGGTCGATGACAAGACGTGACCCCACACCATACGAGCGCGAGTACGTAGGCACAAAGAGTTTAAACGCCCTGATGGACATTCTGAGTTCTCAAGGGGGCATGGTTAGTATTTCACTTTACTCTTTTATATTTGTTGTATTTTAATGATAAGCTAAGAAACTAGATTGTTTTGTAAATTATATGTTTATACTTACAGAAAGTCTTATTGTTTTTTTTTGCAGAATTCGACAGATATGCCGCTTGGACGTGATGAGATGTCTAATTAGATGACGTTAGTCTAGCCATAGCCAGATAGCATTAGTTTCCTTTTGTCATAGCATGTATAATGAGATGACATGTATACATCTTTTTGTGACTATTAGAAAACCATGTATTTCTCAATAATGACAATGGTGTTGTAACTATTACATTTGCAAAACTTAACAATCAAGTGATTTTACCTATGATGTGTACAATTGTCATTGATTTACTTTCGTCAATTTACTTTTGTCAGTTTTGTATCTTTATTCTGCAAACAATACTATGTATGATTGAGTTAATGGTTATATTGTCTTGTGGGTGACTACTTTGGGTCTATACCTTGCACTTTCTTTCAAAGGTGAATCTGGGTTTATCTTGGATTCATTTAGGTTTACTCTATTATTGAAACATTCAATATGGTTGATGGGTGAATGCCCTGCCACCCAAAATTTTTCACTCTCGTGCATTGCTATATAAGGCTGTGCAACGTCGCTATGAGCGTCGCTATAGAAGGCTTGTAATCATCGCTATTATCTGTGTCGTTATGATCGTCACTATATTGCGATGTAGATATCGATGCATATAGTGACGTTCCCATAGCGATGCTATTAGCGATGGTCTTAGCGACACCGAGAGTATAAAAACCCAATGTATTTCCGTCGCAAAAGACATCACAAGTGCACACAATCTCTTGTAGTGTATTAAAGTATCAATTTCAAGGACTTAGGTACTTTGCAAAAACCAGTACTTCATTAAGTACCATTTACAGTGGATCAGGTACTTTATTACCTAACAAATGGTTTAAAAAAGTACCATGTTAGGTAGCATGTTCAAGTTGCATGACTTTAACCTTGTCTTCGCTATAGGTTTTGATGAGATTTTCTTTTCATGGACAAGTGGAATTTTATGGAAGATTCCAAATGCAATATTCACACATCAAGATCTCTTTCATATGTTTTGAGGGATTGAAGCCTTGTTTTTTTTGCAATTTGAAGGATATGTACACTTCTTGTTGCATTGCTCACATACCTCAAGGATGCATTCAACCAGCTGAGACAAAGCAAGACATGAGTGCAGAGTGAAGGGTGTGGCTGCAAGTGTTAAGTATGCTTCACAGAAGAGGATCTAGGAAAGTGTGGAGCTATTGCGTATATGCAAAATAGCATGAAAAAATTGGCTGAGATGGTATTATGTTTGAAGCTAGATGAGTCTATGTGTACTTCAAAGTAATATTAAACTTACTACAGTTCAGGTTTCTGACTGCTTGTTCAGGTACTTAAAGGGGGTATCGAGGTAGTCTCAAAGTACTAATGAAAAGTTTTTAGTGCATGTTCTACAATTTAGAAGTGTGCAGATTAGGCACTTAAAGTACCATGCATGGAAAATAATTGTAAATCAAGTACTTTAAGTACCATTGTTGCTAGTCTCCCAACATTCTTCCCATGTATCTGTCTGCAAATAGGGTACCCTAAACTACCATTGTGGGTGTTTTAAAAGTTCCCTTTTAAAAAGAGGCCTCTAATGACTACACAACGTGGTCTTAGAAGCCTTAAATTATGTGTCTAGCACCATCCATAGCCACAACCAAACACACACTACCGACAACATAAATTGTGTCCAAAGCACAAAAACTAGAGTCCAAAGCATGTTAAACCGACATAATGGAATAACTATAAATGCAACTTTCATGTTGTTGATAAGTTACATGTTAATCACTCAATACAAAGGCATTCAAAAGGTTACCCAAAAAACCATCTCTCATGAGAAGTGTAACATTTAATGCACTAATAACTTGTGTGTAGTGGAAATTGATAACATAGTGAGCATTTCATTAAGAACAAGTTCCTAATGACTCATGAGCATAGAGAGAGTACTTAATTGAGAAAGCAACATAGAAATTTACACCTAGCTAGTTTGCCATTGACAATGCTTGAAAAGAGAGAGAAATAGAACAATTGACAACATTTGAGGACCGGATTTACATGGAGGCGGTCCCCCCTTCATAAAGGCTTTGTATTATAGCTTCTCCCATCAAAGGAGACTTTTGTACAATACAATTTATTGTATTACTTGACAAAACTCATTGGTGCAATGAAGATGGAAGCTTCATGCACCAAATTATGCTTGAAAATCACAGCTAGTGTCCCTAGCCTCAGTCCCAAGACCTCACATACCTTCAAAAATGGTGAGAGCTAGCAGGGAATGAGGATATATTGAGAGGAAGAGGAGGTATCTTACAAGAAAGAAGTATTCTACTCACATAATCACTCTAATAGCATAGATTAGCTTAGTTATTAGCATGGTAGAGGAGATGAGCATGCCATTGAAGCTTGGATCTTGGCTGGTGGCTCTTGGCTGGATTTGCATTCCATAGCCAAGAGTTGTTGGTGTAGGCCTCTACTTCTCAATGCTTGGAGAAGGAGATGGAGTTCTTCTTGCACACATGAGTTGTGTGTGTGTGTGTGTGTGTGTGTGTAGAATTGTGTAAGAGTAAAATGCAGTCCCTTCTCACATCTTCGTCGATCCCTCTTGCTAAATGCGCATGCTGGCCTCCCATTGGCTCTTGTAAATCTTAGCCAATCACAAATTAGAAGCATAGTTGATAGCCTTTTGACAAGTGTCCCCCTTTCCCCTTTTGTAAGAGCTTTAGGTATTCAAATAATTCATCTAAACTCTCATTGGACCTTTTTGTTTTCTAGCCAATAGGAATCAAGCAAGCCATTGGGATGTTGGATGCTCATTGGACCACTTGGTAGTGCTATATTTAATGGCCATGTGGCCGACCGCCCATCACTAATTGCTACTAACCCTAAGTGTACAACTATACACTTATGCGAGCCACTAACACTAAGTAAAATGTGTATTGTGCCTTAGTGCATAAGATAGAGAAGAAGAAAGGGGCACACAGTGTGTGACGGCTCTCCCCCTTCAACTTGTGTGTGTGACTATGGTGGTGTGTGTGTGTGAGTGTGTGTGCACAATTTCTCTTCCACTTATGCTGTGCTCCCAACTCCTCTCCTTTATCTAGTATCAAAGAGATTTCATTCCCAAAATCGCTTCCGGGTGCATGCACTTTCAAGAGTCCAAACAGGGTTCCGACGTTGGCATCGGCAAGTTCAACATTTTGAGAGTGTTTCCTTCAGGTGTCCTACAGTTTTACCCCCCTTTTGGAGCCATTTGTGCCGTCAAAAACCTCATTTGAGCTACGATTAGGAGCTGAATTTTTTAGTCCGCCTTTGGTAGTTTGTGTTGCAGAGCTTCCATAGCCATTATAGGTACCATTGTTGCAGTCTCTTCCATCTACAAGAGCCCACGGCTCATTCAGGAGTGTGTAGCCACTTTCGGAGTGGCCTCATACACACACATAGAGTAGGAGTTGATGGAATTGTCTTCTTTGACTATAGGTACAGATACAAGAACATGTACAGGTACATAGAGCGGCTTGGTTAGCTTTCTCTATGCTTCTCGACCTTGATCTCGGCTTTGGCTACGACATGGAATCAACTCATAGGCTACAAGTTTTAGTGCTTGCGATATTTTGGTTCCAGTGGTAGCAATTGTTTATGCGTACATGCATATGCTGGCACTTTTGACAGTGTTTGACTCCTCGTAGGGAAATTCCTTTGCATGCACATGCTTTTGGCACCTGTTTGAGCGTCGTGACAGACTTGTATGTCTTTGTGGATACTACCATTGTACGGTTTTGTGGGGCCATCTTTTGGCTAGTACGGCAGTCTTGGCCATTTCTGAGACTTGGTCCGAATGATAGACATTTCTGAGACTTGGCTATAGTTTTGCTGCATAACCTACGTTGTTGCGGGTCGATAGTGTGAGGTTTCCATTGAGCTAGGGTATTCTCGAATGTGGAGATACCGTGAGTGATACAGGTAGGTGGAGCATCCCTTATGAGGCCTCGCTATAGGACATGTATATAGTGGTATATGTGCTTTTGGACCGAGTTGGTGGTCTATGGTCAGTTTGACAGTTTATGCACCTCAGTTGATCTCTGTACAATGTACTTTTGAGAGACATTGCCCTCTTTTATGCTTCGTGAGTGACATACTTGATCCTTTTGTCTCGTATTTTGGTTGGCATAGTCCCAAATACAAAGAAGATTCTATTGAAATTTTCCCAGAATCTTTTGGTAGTTTTGTCACCATGTCTACTAGCAAAGACCGTGACATTTATGACAGAAAGAAGTTTAATGGCACTAATTTTCAGCTTTGGAAGAACCAAATGCATGATGTGCTTGTCCAAAAGAAGCAAAAGTTTCCTATTGCCTATGCGGCTAGAACTGAAGATATGCACATGCTCGGGGGGGTTCAGCATTTAGTACCCCCCTATATAACGTGCATTCGTGGGGTATTAAAAAAACCCCTCTTTTAACATGTTTGAAAGAATAAAATGACCCCTTATTTTATGAAATTTTTCCAAAATTGAAATTTTATGTTAATGTATCTCTGTTAAATTGCCTAAATTTTTTATATTTTAAAACCTCTCCTTTCGAACTCACATTATACATTAACATGGTTACATAGTGAACCCCTCGAGTGCACATGACTCAGTTTCAGTGGGAGGAGCTTGATGAGCTATGCAGGTCTATGATTAGACTGCACCTTGGTGAGTTGGTGTACTTTTCAGTGTTAGAATGCGCGATTGGTCATGCTTTATAGAAAAAAATATGTGACTTACGAAAAGGACATGGCTAGCAATAAGATTTCCTTGATGCGAAAACTTTTCAACCTTTGTATGAAGGAGTCAGCTAGCGTTGCCACCCATATCAATGATTTTGATTCTCTTTTTGACCAGATTTGTGCATAGCGCATGACCATTGATGATGAGATGAAAGCAATCTTTTTGCTTTGCTCGTTTGCCACCCTCTTGGGATATCTTTTGCACAAGTGTTAGTAACTGCTCCTAATGTTAGTAATTATGCTCCTAGTGGGAGTATATCAAAGTACTTACAAACTGTTGTTCATGAATCCAAAATAACTTAGCTGATGTGAGTAGCTATAGAGCTTAATGTCAAATCATTTCCACAAAAATGTCATTCAATGTAAGTAGAAGCCAACATGTGAGAAGTGGTTGAATTCATAGCGTATAAGATAATACAGAAAACAAAATATGAAAAAGAGTAGTGATGTATTGGATGTACATACCTGGAGGATATACACTATTTGAAAATACATGTACTAGTGCGTGCGTATACAGAGAGTTGTGTTGTCTCTTTGAATGGTATTAGTAGACACATTTGGAGTGTGGCACAATCTTGTATGACAGAGTTAGTATATTCACGACTAAGTAGTAAGGTATAGATTAGTTTAGATATTTGACTGATAATAAGCAAGGAAGGTATCATAGAATCTGATAGAACATGGATAATATATGATGACTCAAGCTTTTAAGATGGTTTTGCAAAATAAAACAAGTAGATGACTTATCTGATTGCGTCACAATATGGTCTACATCAATTTTTGGGAATCTTAGACAATAAACAAGTTAGAAAAAATAAAATAAAAAATAAAGAGCATTATCAAAGTCATTTGGTTAAGTGCAATAAAGATGGAGACTGGAATTTCCTTAAACTTGTGGTAAACCTAATAAAGGTAATGGTGTGACTAGTACTATTGTAATTAACAACCAATTAAATATAATAATGAGTTGTTTGAAGAGGACAAAATCAAGAAAAGCTTCACAATTTTATAATTTCAACAAATTTTAGGCCCTACAGATGAGGTTATGAGTTTTCATAATGTCAATTGATGAGATAAATTACAGAAAGACCATGTAGTGTCATCATCATACAAGTTGCAAAAAGTGGTCACAACCCAAGTCTATAGTAGGAGTGTTGTATAGCAGGAATGCTTGGATATTTGGTCAACTAGAATTTTACAACTTAGCATAATTTAAAGGATTTACGAATCTTTACTGATATGAATGATGAGGTTGTTAAATTGAGGAAAAAATTCTCACATCAATCATGTTTTGATAGAGGTAGTTACACTATTTAGGTCAGTAAGATTGAAGGACTCATTGATGAAGTATGGAGCTTTTCCCGAACGATCATCATGCATATTTAAAAGTGTGTTTAAACATGACTAAACTTTCTTTAACTACCACCATATCTATGAGCTACTTGTAAGCGAGAACGTGAGAAATTTCTATAGCTGAAGCCAAATGGAGCTCACCCCCATGTTTCAAACAAACTGCCAGCGATATCACAAGAGCCTAAGAAGAAATGGTTTCTCACAAAAGTACAAAAAAGAAACAACAACAAGAATCCACTAGATATTGCCGCTTACGTCTGACTCTGATGAAGAAGTGTTGCAGTGATCAATAGTCACATAAGATTGCGGCAGCATAGACTTCATTGCAGCCCATTGATGGCTGCATGGTGAGTGGGAGGGTCTTCTATTGAAAATTTGAGGGGGGGAGGAGAGAGAGAGGAAGGAAATCAAATGTTATATTAACTATCTACAAAAGGTTACGAGTCCGAACTAATACAATCCTTGTGGGTACAAAAATTAAAATGAGGTAAAGTGAAAGACTGACTAAAATTGTCGAAGTAAACCATCATCATCATCGTCACTGCCCGATGTTGTCAGAGAGAGGATTGCACCGGTCGCTAAAGAACTTCATTAATATCCACCATTGTAAGTAGTTGTATTGGGAGGGGGAAGAGAGAGAGAGCGAAATGAAATGAAATGATATATTACTTGTCTTCCAAAGGCCTATGGACCAAACCGATACAATCCTTATGGATCTAATACAATGTTTGGGTACAAAATACAATGAAGTAAAGTGAAAGACTAAAGAAATCATCATCCTCATCATCGATGCCCAAGGATGCACTACATCGGGCATTGTTACAAAATGAATTGTAGCCTAGCATTCGTGAGGAGCTTCGTCAATGTCCACTTGTGTAGAGAGAGAGAGAGAGAGAGAGAGAGAGAGAGAGAGAGAGAGAGAGAGAGAGAGAGAGAGAGAGAGAGAGAGAGAGAGAGAGAGAGAGAGAGAGAGAGAGAGATGTTAGTCTTAGAGGGCTATGGGGGGTGAAGGCGTAGTGGAGCCATGGCTAGAGGTGTGGTGCAGTAGAGAGTGAGGTCGAGAGAGGGAGAGAGCAAGCAGAGATTCGACACAGTAAAAACACGCTTTTGCTATTGTTATTAATCATTGTGTATAAGCCTTACAAAGTATATAAAGCCAAAAAACCATGCAAAACTTGGGTTCTAACGGAATCTCTACTGCATGCCCATAAGAGGCTTTTCCCACGGGCTGGCTAACAAGGGCTTGGACCCAACAATCCCCCCCTCAAGCCCGAACTAGACAGACCACTCTCATGATACCTCGAGTTTTTGGTGTACTCATCAACCGTGAGTTTTAGGTTTTCTCACAACCAAGGATTTCTGGTGTATCCATAACCTGGTGCTATGATAAACCCCCCCTTGAACAGATAGGGTGTAGGTCAAAAAATTAGCTACCAAAAATGGAGTTTTTGCTTCAATACCAAACCTTGGGTTTAAGGTGTACCCAGTAACCTCATGCGAAGTAAAACAAAATAGGACTTGAGCAAAAAACTGATAATTTGGGAGGTCTTACCACTCATGTGTGGTAGTGTCTATAACCCGTACATGGCTATAAGTGACATTTGATAAGCTAAAAACAAGGCTTTTGACATGAAATATATGATGTGATTGAAGACAGATAATGGTGTTGACTGTAAGAAAAAACCGTAATAAAACTATGACACTAGAGAGGTAACAACAATTTTGAAGTATTTTACCACGTTTTTGAAGAAGATCTTAGTGTTCTTCATCATTTGCCTCATTGCCAGTTGTATCTGAGCCACATCAGTTGGTTGAAAATACTTTGAATCAATCACCATATGGTCTCTCCAATTGAGTCCGATGACCCAAAAGGCCTCTTCTAAAAGATCTCTCTTTAGATCATGAGTTTGTTGAGCTTCATTTATAGACTGCTGTTGCTCTGCAATGAACAATCGAATGCCGATGGCCACTCTTTGACCGATATGCCGGGCTGCGGCTACAGGGTGTGAATGACCTCTTGATTAGAAGCCTATTACCAAAGAAGGTGGCCACTTTGAATAGCTAATGTGAAGACACAAAAAAAACAAAACGAGATCTGTGGCAGCGTAGACAATCGACGGCAAATTTTGCTTGCAGAACCTGTAGGTCTGCCGCCTAAGTGCCTGAAGATCCTCGCCTGCAACCACCTGGCTTGCCTTTGTTGTAGCCACAACCAGAACTCTCCTTGCTTTGGCGGTTGTGCTCAGATTGATGCAGCTTGCCGAGCCGGATTCCCCTTCTTGCAAGCAGCATTTCGAGCTGAGGCCTCCAAGAGCGTATCTGGCTCTAATACCATATGTTAGGATTGCGAGGGCTATGGGGGGTGAAGGCGTAGTGGAGCCATGGCTAGAGGTGTGGTGCAGTAGAGAGCGGGGTCGAGAGAGGGAGAGAGTGAGTAGAGATTCGACACAGTAAAAACACACTTTTGCTATTGTTATTAATCATTGTGTATAAGCCTTACAAAGTATATAAAGCCAAAAAACCATGCAAAACTTGAGTTCTAACTGAATCTCTACTGCATGCCTATAAGAGGCTTTTCCCACGGGCTGACTGACAAGGGCTTGGACCCAACAAGAGGGAGAGAGAGAGAGAGAGAGAGAGAGAGAGAGAGAGAGAGAGAGAGAGAGAGAGAGAGAGAGAGAGAGAGAGAGAGAGAGAGAGAGAGAGAGAGAGAGAGAGAGAGAGAGAGAGAGAGAGAGAGAGAGAGAGAGAGAGAGAGAGAGAGAGAGAGAGAGAGAGAGAGAGAGAGAGAGAGAGAGAGAGAGAGAGAGAGAGAGAGAGAGAGAGAGTGAGAGAGAGAGAGAGTTAAAGGAGAAGTGGAGAAGGCATCTCCTCTGCATGAGGGGTGGGAGTTTAGGTGTGGAATGAAGAATCCATGAATGTGGTCAGGGGAGAGAGACTTGAGATTAGGGTGGTACTCGGGAGGATGAGGATGGCCTTCTCTGGTTGTAATTCCCAAAGTACATGCAACCAGACAAGCTTGGAGAAGAAAAGCAAAGGCCATAAGATTATAATCTGCACTTTGATGTGAAATTTGTGAAATTGTTTGACTATGGTGGGTTGCATATATGTAGGCATGTAGAACAGCTTACCAACATAGTAAAGTTTTTTGGGAGGTTTCTTTGTGGCCTATGTTTACTTCATCATACCGACCCACGTTCTAAAAGAGATGCAATATTCATCAAATGATCCCCTCTACAAGTTTGGTCAAGTTGCTTCTTCTCTCCACTTTAAGTTGTTGCTACCTGCGTATTAGAGAATTTTTATTGTAATTTTTTGTCTAGAACCTTAGAGCTTTGTAACAAAGATATTATCTTAGCTGTTTAGGCTAGGTTCACTTTGTATTGGCTCATCCTCTACTTGTTACTTTTGAAACAAAATGAAGGATTGCAGCGTCCTATTGTCAATGGAAGTTCGCAGGTTTGAGGGATAAGTGAGGCTAGGTTGGCTATGAACATCACATAATAATTAGGAAAAAAATATTAGGGAAATGAAGCTAGCTAATCATTTGCATTATCTTTGTGGCACAACCCAGCAAAGAAAACCACACGTAAAGAAGTAGGTGTGGCCGTAGTATGAATAATGATGCAACATGAAATTCTGGTCGAGTAAATAAAGGGTCCCAAGGAGTTACCAAGAGGGCGGACCGCTACATGGGTGGTTGGTAGGAGGGGCATTGGTGAATGAGGGAGAGATATTTGCGGTAGTCAGCTGCACGTCGATCAATAGATGACCGCCTTTAGTGGCTGTAGGTTGGAGAGAGAGAGAGAGAGAGAGAGAGAGAGAGAGAGAGAGAGAGAGAGAGAGAGAGAGAGAGAGAGAGAGAGAGAGAGAGAGAGAGAGAGAGAGAGAGAGAGAGAGAGAGAGAGAGAGAGAGAGAGAGAGAGAGAGAGAGAGAGAGAGAGAGAGAGAGAGAGAGAGAGAGAGAGAGAGAGAGAGAGAGAGAGAGAGAGAGAGAGAGAGAGAGAGAGAGAGAGAGAGAGAGAGAGAGAGAGAGAGAGAGAGAGAGAGAGAGAGTTTTCATGACTGGTTGGTAGCTAGGCTCATAGCTAGGATTGGGTGTGTGTGTGCAATTGTGTAGTAAATGAGGGGAATAAAGAGAATGAGAGAGAGTGTTAGACTATAGAGGGAAATGGTTGATGGCCTCTTATGTGCGTGTGTATGGGCTACCACTGCATGTGCCGTATTGATCATCAACAGCCTCCCCATGCATGCCAAGATGAATAGCGACCGTTGCACACTCGGCTCCTTAAGAGCTGGGAGTTCTTGTGATGGAGTACGAGCGGAAGTGCGACGCGAGAGAGAGTGCGAGAAGAAGAGCACGACGATATGGTGAACTCGCTCTACTGTAATGTGTAGAGCATAGTGAGTTCTTATTAGGTTTTTACAAAAGAATATGTGTACATACCTGGCGGCCCGCCCACTTACCTGGGTGACCACATTGGGCTTTATACCCCAACAACCTCCCACTTAAAGTCCAATGTGGTACTTTAAGTGTGAGAGAAGCTACTGTACAAGCTAATATACAAGAGATGTAGAGAAGTGATGTACTACCCTACACCTAACTGCTTGCGAAAATGCGCAAAGCTCTCTGAGGGAAGTCCTTTTGTAAGTAGATCAGCAGGATTTTTTGTGGTGTGAACTTTGACAAGCTGAAGTTGCTTATCCTTGAGCATTTCCCTGATGAAATGATACTTCACATCCACATGCTTTGTCTTTGAGTGATAAACTGGATTGCGAGCCAATTGTATAGCACTTTGACTATCACAATATAACACAAGCATCTCTTCTTTGATTCCCAAATCTGTTACTAGTCGATTAAGCCAAATTGATTCTTTGCATGCCTCTGATGCTGCAACATATTCAGCCTCTGTAGTAGACCGAGTAACACAATCTTGTAATCTAGAACGCCATGATACTGCTCCACCAGCCAATGTAAAGACATACCCTGACGTAGACCTTCGGTTGTCTAAGTCACCTGCATAATCTGAGTCTGTAAAACCCTTTACACTTAGCTCCTAACTCCCATAGCATATACGCATACTCTTTGTAGCTTTCAGGTATCTCAATATTCCTTTCACTGCCTCCCAATGTTTCTTGCCTGGGTTTGACATGTATCGACTTACTACTCCCACTGCAAATGCAATGTCTGGGCGAGTAGCAATCATTGCATACATCAAACTACCCACTGCAGACGCATATGGAATCTTATCCATTTCAGCCTGTTCTTCCTCAGACACATGACAATCTTGTTTGCTAAGTTTCACATATGGTGGCAATGGAACACTCAGTGCCTT
Source organism: Adiantum capillus-veneris (assembly GCF_014529385.1). Lineage (NCBI taxonomy): Eukaryota > Viridiplantae > Streptophyta > Polypodiopsida > Polypodiales > Pteridaceae > Adiantum > Adiantum capillus-veneris. Next base: position 134,113,581 of record NC_140954.1, on the reverse strand, counting down.
TCCCTTCTCCATATTGAAACGTTGCAAAACCTTGTCAATATACTCTATTTGAGATAACCAAATCAACTTCTTTGATCTGTCTCTCTCAATGCACATACCAAGTATATGAATTGCCTCACCCATGTCTTTCATGTCAAACGATTTTTCCATCTTTGACTTCAAAGCTGAAATTTCTTCCAAGTGCTTGCCAGCAATCAACATGTCATCCACATACAAAATAAGGATCAGCCAACTACCATCCTTAGCCTTCTTTGTATATAGACAGTGATCGAACTCACTTCGTTTGTAGCCTTGAGAAAGCATAAACTTGTGGAATTTATGGTACCATGCCCTCGGTGATTGTTTTAAGCCATAAAGACTCTTTAACAACTGGAATACCCAATCTTCCTTGCCTTTCTCAACAAACCCTTCTGGCTGTGGCATGTAAATTTCCACATCTAAATCACCATGCAAGAACGCTGTCTTGACATCCATTTGGTGCAACACCAAATCTAATATGGCAACCAATGCAAGAAAGCATCTCAATGTAGTCATCTTGACCACCGGAGAGAAGACTTCATCAAAGTCAATGCCTTGTTCTTGCTTAAAGCCCTTGGCAACAAGCCTTTCTTTGTACTTTGGCTGACTGTCATGAGCGGTGATCTTATACCTGTAAACCCATTTACAAGGTAGAGCCTTTTTGCCCTGTGGTAATTTAACTAGCTTCCATGTCTTGTTTTTATGCAGAGCTGTCATCTCTGACTGCGTGGCCAATTGCCAATTCCTGGAGTCCTTCATTTGCACTGCTTCCTTGTAACATGAAGGCTCATTGCAATCAGTCAACATGACATAGTTCATAGATGGAACAAACCTATCAGGAGGTCGCATGATACGTCCAGATCTACGCACAATAGGTGGCTCAGGCTCAGCCACAACCTGTGGTTCCAATCTATCCTGTCCTTGCTCCTCTTGAGCCCTAACATTTTGTCTTGCACGTGCAGGTCCATCTTCTTCGAAGACAACTCTTCTAATCTCCTCAACCCTCTCTGGTTTAGAATGATATTTGGATTCATTAAAGTGAACATCATTGCTGCGGACAACCTTTCTGGATTCGGGATCCCAAAGTCTGTACCCCATCTCACCAGAATTACCATAGCCTAGAAAGATGCACTTTCTACTTTTTGGCTCAAGTTTGTTCCTAAATTCCTTTGGAACGTGAGTATATGCCTCATAGCCAAAGACTCTGAGATGCTTGTATGAGGGCATTTTGCATGACCATACCATCTCTGGCACTGAATCCTTCTGCAAAACCTTGCTAGGAGATCTATTTACAAGATGAACAGCTGTTGATACATCTTCAACCCAAAACCCATTTGGCAGTTGTGCATTAGACAACATACTTCTGACCTTCTCTTGTATGGTCCTATTCATCCTCTCAGCAACACCATTTTGAGGAGGATTGTAAGGAGCAGTAAGTTCACGTTTTATACCTTTTGACTCACAAAAGTCCCGAAAGGCCTTTGAAACATACTCTCCACCATTGTCAGTGCGTAAGCATTTAAGCTTCTTGCCACTCTGATTCTCCACAAGTGTCACAAACGTTTTGAAAACATTAAACGCTTCATCCTTGTGCTTGAGAAAGTAAACCCATACTTTCCTCGAGTAATCATCTATAAATGTCATAAAGTAAGAAGCTCCCCCTAGAGATAGGTTAGGCATAGGTCCACACAAATCACTATGAACAAGTGCCAACTGTGTATCTCTTCTACTGCTTCTATGCTTATGTGGCTGCTGTGTTTGCTTACCATACAGACAATGTTCACAGAATTAAAAATCATTAAATGAAAAGCCACGCAAATAACTAGAACGAGACAAGATTTCCATTCCCTTCTTGGACATATGTCCTAACCGGCTATGCCACAAAGAAACGTTCGGCTGCTCGGTTACATTGATTACATTTTTAGAGACATTTGATACATAAATCATGTACAGTCCTCCAGAATTTACTCCATGTGCTACTGTCATAGAACCCTTGGATATCTTCCACATGTTCTGTCCAAAAGTGGTGATGTAGCTAGCATCATCAATTAAACCTGTGCTGATCAAGCTCTTTGTAATTGCGGGAACATGTCTCACATTCTTCAGCGTGAAAGAAGAGCCATTCTGAAACTTCAATTGAACATCTCCAACACCTAAGATCTCACATGTCTGCCCATTGCCTAGCCGAACATGATCTTTAGTGGTCACATAAGAGGTAAACCACTCCTTATTTGGAGACACATGAAGTGATGCCCCTGAGTCTATAATCTATTCAGTCAGTGCATTTCCATCAGATGCTGTAAGAAGAGCTGAGTCCATTGTATTCTTCAAGAAGTAGATGTCTCCTGACACTAGACTGTCATCCTCTGCAACAGTGTTTGTCACATTTATTTCTTGAATCTTCACTGAGGACTTGTTCTTCTCACCATGGTCTTCAGCTTTCTTTTTGCCTTTTTCTGCTTTCCATTCTCTGCAGTCTCTTTTCATGTGACCCTTCTTGCCACAATGGTAGCATTCTATGTCACTCTTGCCTTTAGCACTGCGGAACTTGCTACGAGACCGATTCCTCTTTCCACCTTTGTACTTTTCTTTGGTCCTTCCCCTGACAACTAAGGCTGTTCCTTTGCCTTTGTCCATTGTCTTTCTATTGGTTTCTTCAGTAAGCAGACTTCCTTCTACACCTGCTATGTTCAAACCATCTGGAGGTGCAGAATTACTCAAAGCTGTGCGAAAAGTGTCCCAACTTTCCGGCAATGTGATCAACAGGAACATAGCTCTAACAAGTTCATCAAACTTGACACCTTGAGCTGACAACTGACTGTAGATTGTGTTGAATTCATTCAGATGATTGGACATAGGTGTCCCTTCTTTCATCTTCAAGTCAACAAGCTTCTTAAGCCAGTATACCTGTGAAGCTGCACTCTGCTTCTCATAAAGATCACTCAGCTTTAACCATGCTTGATAAGCCGACATCTCGTCTGCTACATTGAAGTAAACGCTTTCTGCCAAAGTCAGCATAATGGTAGAAAGTGCCAATTCATCCATTTCGCTCCATTCATCTTCGTCCATATCTTCTGGTTTTATCCCCTTGAGATTTATAGGTTTTATCTGCTTCTTTTGTACCAACATGTGCCAAATCTGCTTCTTCTACAATGGGAAATTGGTTCCATACAACTTCTTGATATTGTAAAGAGCAGTGTCCTATGATCCAGCCATAGCTACGCTTCACAGTAGTTTACTTTCCTGGGAAAAATTCGGCAGAGTTTCCACTGTAAACTGACCTCTGAACCAATATCAACCTGTCAAATGAACCAAGAAAGCTTCAGATTCTGCAGAAATTTTGGCAGAGTCTCCTTTGTAAAATTGCTCTGGTGTACTCAAAAAACAGACCAAAAAACACTGTCTCTCTGACACTGTAAGCTGCGGGTAAACTTGTCCTGCACCTGTATTGTCTCTCACTGTCCTGTCACTGTACTGTAAGCATAGACTTATACAATGCCTCAATGGCAGTAAAGCAAAGATGCAATCCCAACTGTCTAACTCACAGTCAATACATCCTAGCTGCCTATCTAAGGGTGCTCGAGGGATCGCTCCAAGACCTGTATCACCGAAAGGATCTCAACATTCGATAATCTCCCAGCTCAATAAAACCTCACTCGACCCTCAACAAAGGCTGCAGTAAATCTAACAATACATAGACTTCCCACAAAGTCATACATCCACAAATTTCCCACTATATGCTGTAACCGCTGCGGCGGTTCTTTGCTGCGTGACTCAACAAACATACATCATCTCTGACAATACATCCCATGTGGAAGTACCTGCAATGTCAGGATGAAATATGGAATATGAAGCAGCAAACACAAGCTACCTGATGAACTAGTGGATGTCGCCTACAGTCTGTGTGTAGATGCGCCCGTGTCGTATGTGACATGCCTCCAAGAACTATGAGCCGTCCTTCGATGTGTAGACAACCACAAATCAACACTCTGGGAGTGTCGATATCCTCAGCACCTGCAGTCGTAGGCCGAAAACCCCAAATTTGCAGAGTCGAATCTGCACCCGTCGAGACCACGTAGTCGAAAATGGCCTGCGCAGACCTTTGTCGAAGCCGAACGGTGGCCGAGATGACCTCAGAATGATGCGCTGACAACACCAAGCCCTTTGGGCTTTCCCACGAGATTTGGGGCCGTATCTTCGCCTGTCAAATTTCACTCCAATCTGAGCTGGTGACTCTAGCCTCCTGCAGTGCTGTCCCGAGCCTCGATTTGAGCTCTGATACCAGTTGAAGGAGTACGAGCGGAAGTGCGACACAAGAGAGAGTGCGAGAAGAAGAGCACGACGATATGGTGAACTCACTCTACTGTAATGTGTAGAGCATAGTGAGTTCTTATTAGGTTTTTACAAAAGAATATGTGTACATACCTGGCGGCCCGCCCACTTACCTGGGCGACCACATTGGGCTTTATACCCCAACATCTTGGAAGAGCATGCAGACCCTAGTGAACTCGTTACAAAAAGGTGGATGAGGGTGAGATGGTTGGTGGCTGTATTTTGCAGGGCGTCACCATTTTGAGGTCATTGGTGTGAGCTTGCCAGCTCCAATCTTCTGCTTCGAAAACTCTGTTGAGGATGTTATTGCAAGATTAGTTGACGTAATCCTAGAATAATTTTTGATAATCAACAATGCTATTCATTCATCTCTATTCAACTGCCATTTTGTGCATCATTGCCTGGCAATATTAGCAAAGGATTATCTTTCCTTTAAAGCGTATGTGTGTGTGTGTGTGTGTGTGTGTATATATATATATATATATATATATATATATATCATCCTAGGGTGGTTTCCCGTAGTTGTGAGTTGCGATGGAACATCCTCAAGGGAGCGGTCTCGAGTTGGGGACTCGTTGAACATATATGGTATGGATCCTCTTTTTAAAAATTCTCTTTCACTTAAGAGGAAAACTCCAGAACCGCTAGCATTGCCGCTGTCGAGAAATTTGCAGTCTTGCCAGGAAAGCACCGGGCTTATGGCTGTGAGAGTTTGTGAGAGAAATCAACAAAAACTATATGAAGGAGTTAAACCATAGATGCCATGAAGACTAGGGTTTGGAAAGAAGTGCAATCAAAGAAGACCCACTCTTTCTCTCTTGCACTCACACACACAAAGAAAGAACACAAAAGAGAAGGTCAAAACAACACAAAGATGAAAACATCAAGTCTATGGTCATATCGTATCATGGGTAATATGAAAGGGTTAATAGATGAGTTAATGGAATTCAATCTTGGCTGACCAAATAGGCTACGAATTGTTCTTCGGAATTGTAGTTTTGTGCTTACCATAATATATATATTTTATATAGTGATTGGGATTAATTGTGTGTACAAATCCTATTGGTTCATAGCAAGATAACTACGCTTACGTCCAAAGAAAAGTTATAGTCTATGAGAGGTAGTATGATGGGATCCGGTGATAGAAGTATTTCATTGAGCCTTTCTGGGCCAAAGAGAAACACTATACGTTGTTGAAAGTGTATTTTACGGCTAATCCATACGTTAATTCTAATAGATCGTACAGAGTGAAAGCGATAGAAATTATCATGATGTGGGTTATTCATCTAAGATAGTATGTGAGAAATGTAGATATGAGAGAAGTGAAGAGATGAGAAGTTTCCCTCCCAAGCCCTATTCTTGCCCGTAGGCAATAAGGATACTGCGGGGAGAGATGTACCTGTAGCAAAGAGAACCTAGAATTTGTAGAGAGGATGAATTACTAAGAGAGAGAGAGATAGGTTTGGTTAAGGAGACGAGATTATATATATATATATATATATATATATATATGTTGGATTAGAGATGAAAAAGAAAACAACAAAAAATCAAGAAAACATCAATGTAGATCACATCTTACTTGACAAACCCTTTGGCACCATTATTGATGGAGAGAGAAGAAGAGGGGAGAATTCAACTTTGATTGATACGCCAAGTCCAAGACCTTCTTTGATTAGAGTTGATCTTCCAAGGATAGCATGCAAGAATGGCTAGTCTTCCTCTAGGAGAAAGTGTAGGCTTAGGCTTTTGTTAATGGCTATGGCATTACTACTCACTCCCTCATGAATTCCTCTCATCAATGGCTTGAATGCTTGAGTTTTTTTCAAGGAAGAAGAGGTCCCCTTTTATAGGTGAAGGGAACCCCCAAGGGTTTACAAAGAAGAGAGGAGCCAGTGTGAACAGAAATTGGAAAAGTTGGAAATGAGCTGTCCCTGCATGATGTGGGCAGACTGGGGTCCAGTATTTTGATCATATCTCCTCAACCGTGGCTCTAAATAAAAAAGTAAAAATATGAACAGAAACTTTAGCTCATTACCTACGACTTCCTTTTTATATGCATTTTCCAATTTGGATTGGAACCTTGTGTAAAAAAATCATCAAAATAGGGTCCATTTCTGGCAGCAAAAGTCTTCCTGTGGTCCCCTTAGCCTAGACTTTCATTTGATTCCAAAGGACACCTCATGCCATATGAAATCATGACATTGCTCCTTGACAAAGCTTTGTAATCATGCTTGCAATAATGCATTAAAATAAGTGTATCTTTGAAATCATGCCACGTAGTGTCCCACTAGGATTTGATTCCCACCTAGTAGCTATTTAAAAAGAAATATAAGAAAAATACATAGAATATATATATATTGGAGTTTACCCTAGATATAGAATCTAGCTATGGTGTGAGATGATAATGAGATAGTAGAAATAAAGAATCAATGCTTGTTTTTCCCAAGTTAAAGAGGCGGAGCTATTGACGCTTTTCCCATAGTATTTTCTGATGGTAAAGTAAGAATAGGTTACCCCTGAGATAAATAATAGGATGAGATAGAAAGAATATTATTATACTTCAATATGTATATGTACATTATAGGAAATATAACTATGTATCTAAAAATTTACAAGATAAATCTTGTAGCATGCGTTCCCACTATGTACGTGTCACAGCATGACACCGCGGATTAACAAAGGAAAATAGAAAGAGAAAATATTTCGTGTTCGGCAATAACAGCGGACGGCAAAGGACGCGGTAGTGGTTTGACAACAAAATATGCAGTAATAGAAGCGGTAATATAGCCGCGATTATTACCGCGAATATTATCGCGCTTATTACCGCGTATATTACCATGTATATTACCGCACATATTACCGCCATACTGATTTTCAAAAATAAAGATGCTCATCTGGTCCATTCAATTGGATGGCCTAGATGAGCATCTTTATTGTTGACATGTATAAAGTTATATGGTCTATGACTGTCTTCTTCAAGCACATAGTTCACATCAACAAATATTGGTCGCTTCTTCTTAATACTCTTCTCTCACAAGGAGCTCTATTTATTGTAGGGGCTCTGTATACTCATCTTTGACATTGAAGAGTGAGTCAAATAAACCAGTGATTTGGAAACTGACATAGTTCATGATTGACTTAAGAACCTTTGTGCATAATCACAATTCTAGTACTAGGAGCACACTCATAACCTTTAAGATAAGCATCGTATTTGAAACTTTGTAGCATTTCCATTTCCACGTTTGTGATGGCGTCCATTTGGCATTCTGAATGATTATGCATTATTCTCATTATGACATCTATGATAGGTAGATATAGATAGACAAATAGATTTAATTATCATTCATGAAGGTCAGATATGACCTATGGGACCAAAAACAAAACATTACAAAGTTCCTTCTGAATAAAGGAAGATGAGTCTTTTAATTCATGATGAAGTGTGTGTGTATAGCCAGGGTTTTAAAAATACCTCTTGAATGCACGTGCTATAGGTATTTTTGAAAGGTGGACCCCCCGAGTGTTGGATACATCTCAATTAAGGAGTAAGGGTCTAGTGAGGTGTGATAAAGGGAAGATAAGATGAAATGAACAAAACCTAAGAAGGGGTAGGTGAGAAGGGAGCCGGTTTGGGAATTCAAAACTCTTGGATAATGGCTTTACCTTCTTGATAAACTGACCATTTCCCTGTTGAGTGTCCTCCTCACATCTTTTGGAGTTCTTCCTTCTTCTGTTTGAGTTAGGCGGATGTTAGAGAGAGAGGGAGTGAAACAAGAGGGTGGGGGTGTGTGTGTGTGTGTGTATATAGGTAGAGGAGAGAGTAATTTGCTATGTTGCGTCCACATGGACTGCTCACACACGCGCACACACACACACCACACACACACACACACACACACACACACACACACACACACACACACACACACACACAGCAAGAGAGGAGAGATGGGGAGCTTGGTGCTGATAGGGGTGAGTGGGTGAGGGATGGGGTGAAGTGTGTGTGTTGGGTGTGCTATGAGAGAGAGAGAGAGAGAGAGAGAGAGAGAGAGAGAGAGAGAGAGAGAGAGAGAGAGAGAGAGAGAGAGAGAGAGAGAGAGAGAGAGAGACTGGTTGGTTCAGGCTGCCTGGTGCGATAGGAAACCGGGAGGGGGGGGGGGGGGGGGGGGGGGCGAGAGTCAATAGGGTGAGGGAGTAGCAGGCCAGGGAGGGTGAGGGTGAGAGAGAGGGTGAAGGGGTGTGTGTGTGTGTGTGGGTGGGTGCTATGAGAGAGAGAGAGAGAGAGAGAGAGAGAGAGAGAGAGAGAGAGAGAGAGAGAGAGAGAGAGAGAGAGAGAGAGAGAGAGAGAGAAATTTTGGTTGCGTTCGCATGGGCTGCTCGGTCGACATCGAGAGTGAGGGAGAGAGTGTGAGCGAGTTAGTGAGGGGTGAGTAGGGTGGGGGAGGGGGGCGGGAGAGAGAGAGAGAGAGAGAGAGAGAGAGAGAGAGAGAGAGAGAGAGAGAGAGAGAGAGAGAGAGAGAGAGAGAGAGAGAGAGAGAGAGAGAGAGAGAGAGAGAGAGAGCTTGGGTGAGTTGTGGCTCGCCAGAGGTTGACAAACAAGAGGGGAGGAGAGGGGCTTGGTGAGGTGGCGAGAGTGTGTGGATGAGAGGGGAGAGGGGAGGGTGGTATGGTGGCCCGCCAAAGGGAGAAAAAGGAGTATGGATGAGAGGGGTGAGAGAAAAAAATTGAGTGGCCCACTGGGTTGACGAACTAGGGGAAAAGAGAGAGATATTTTAATGTGCCCTTATGGCCTGCCTGCACAGAGAGAGAGAGGAAAATAATAGATGAGAGGGAGTGTGTGGTGCCAAAAGGAGGCGCGGTGGCCTATTTCACATGCGCGAGAAAGGTAGGGAGGGTTGGTGGTGCAATATTAATACAAAAACACATTTTTTTGTTGTTTTTACCTCATGGTCCCCGAATGGGGTTGATTCCTACGGCCTCGGCTCCGAAAGGCGAACAAACTTTAATTTCTCCGACCACGGGCTAGAGGGCGGTGTGGATAACCCGGTATCACTACGTAAAGAGCTGAAATCAAAGATTATGCATGAGGAAGATGATATGGACACTTTCCTTGCTGGTGTCATGGATATCAATGAGCAACTTATTTCTACAGGTGAAGTCATTTCAGACAGTTCCCTTGTGCAAACTGTTCTTGATGCCTTACCAGATTCTTACCAGACTTTTGCTAGTACTTGGAGACATATGACAAAAGGAAATCCTGAAGTTGTCAAGTTTGATGCATTACGCACATTGCTATTGCAAGAGTCACTTTCCAGGAAAAAAAATACTAGGCAGTGTGCAGTTGAGCAGGCTTTTATTGCTTCTCAAAGAAAGGGTGGTAACAACAATGCAGCCACTTCTTATGGTTCTGTTGCGAGTGGCAAAACTTCTATTCCTAATGCTTTTGTTGGCAGCAATTCGTCTGGAAATTATGGTGATAAGGGAAAAAAGAATATGTGTTTCCATTATTGTAAAGTTTATGATTTCTTGATCAAGCAGTGTCCTAAGTTGAAGGCCAAAGAGGCTAAGGAACTAGAAGGTGGTTCCACTACAAATGCAGTCAGTGTTGAGTCTTTTGTGAAAGGAGATTGTGATGCTGATGTTGATGCAGAATGGGCTTTTAGTGCAGAGTGCACTTACAATCTTGTTGTCCATGATTCATGCATGTCAGTTGCTGCAGATTCACATGTGTGGTATTTCGATAGTTTTTCTACAAAGCACATTACCTCACATCGTGAATTGTTCACCTATCTCGAGTCTGTCCCTCATGGGAATTCAGTCACTTGTGCCAACAATGCCCCTTATCCAGTTCAAGGAGTTGGAAAGATTGTGCTTACTGCTGCAAATGCCAGTTCTTTCACACTTGCTGATGCACTTTATGTACATGGGATCAAGAAAAATCTTTTGTCTGTATCTGCACTTGCTAGACTTGGTCTTGTAGTCAAATTTGTGGATGACAGATGTACAGTACATGATCTCAGTTTTGGTGATGAAATTGTTGCATCTAGCATTTTTTGATGTGGGGGGGCTGTATAAGCTCACTTTGTATGACAAGTGTGGGTAGAATTTTGCAGATGCAGTTGCAGATTCAAGGGCTATTTTAGATGAAAAACTTTGGCATGCACGTGTGGTCATCTGAATTTTGCTAGTTTGTTGCATTTGCAGAAATTTGATATGGTTGCTTCTTCGCCTCTTGAAGAACGGGAGTTATAAACTTGCGAGCTTGTGATTTCAAGCCTTATAATTCCTAGTTAGAGCTTTTGTATATTTCATCATATATAATGAGCTTTTCACCACTTAGTGTAAGCTATTTTAAAAAACACTAACCACAAAATATGGATATAATACCCAACATTAATGGTTCAAGATAGAACCGTTGTTGCTAGTAAGCCCACAAATACAAAGAATCCTTCAATACATTTATTAAAATTATTTTAATCAGTAATAATAATAAAACATGCTTTATAAATGTGATTTGATAATTAATAGAGACAACTAAAATGCCAAAACACTTTGTAGTGAAATAAACCACCACTAAACCATGTGCCCAACACATGGACTTGCCAATGTAGACACGGTACCTTAATTTAATACTTCATTTCTCCTAGAAAGATAGAGCTCAAAATAATCTTTCTTGTTAAAATTTCACCGGATACCATAATGGGTTTCACAAAAAAATTACAACAAAATAGAATTTACAATGCAATTTGTTAATTAGTATGGGAATCCAAGTTTCCTAAATTTTTTTCGATGGGATAACTTTGAGCATCTGTTTGAGATCGCATAGCTATTCACTATCTTGAAATTGGACTTAGAAGATGAGGCTGAGCAAGTATAAAGGCTAAATCTTGCTTAGAGAGCAGTGGTTGATGCATTGCCATGTGTTGATGGCACTCCAAACCCAGGACGTACATATAAACATAGTAAATATGCTTACAGGCTAGAAATGACTTCTTATCTTTCTCCCTGTTTTGAAAATCTAAACAAGTGCATGTAGGATCTTCTCGTATATGGACATCATAGCATTCACTAGTAAGAAGACGAAAAACCACATGATTGTGTGCCCCCATTTCTTTTTCCTCTATCAATGTTGTACTTAGACTCTCAGCTGCTGCAGCCAAGCGCTTATCAGCTTCTTTTGAGATTCCATGCCTCCATTTTTTACTCCTCTTACATGATGGAGGAGTGGTTATACATTCACCCTCTCTTGGCACTATTACACACCATAGTTGCAAACCTGCCTTTGAAAGGCCTTCATACTCCTCCTTTGAAATCATGGTACCAAGTTGAATTGGCCATGTTGTAGGTGTATATGGCTTGTGATTGACTTGTTTGTCAACATTCCAAGTGTGTTCAACATTGTGGTTACAAAACCACATCCATTGAGCAAATATTTTTCCATCGTATGTGCGCTCTGACCAAAATGATGGTGCGACCAACCCAGGACTTCGACTCTCAATTACATTCATACATTTTTTTCCTTTTTCTCTTCCAAAGCATTTTCTACGACAATGAATTGGCATGCGCATAAGGGCCCACATTGACCTGTGTATATCCTCTTCCAAAATTTGAGCTGCACTGTCCACACCACCACCATCACCATCTTTAATACCAATGCTATAATATTTTGTACTTTCATTGTAAGTTGGTCCTTCTTCTTCGACAAAAGTTTCTTGCAATCTAGCTGAGTTATCCACAGTCACATTGTTCATATTTTTGAAGTTAATTTTTTGTGGTTGTCCGCGTTGGCAGCGATCTCGTGACTCCATGATATACCCTGGTCGGTGTGAGCTATTGCGAAGGTTTGACCTCTTCTTTCTTTGCACCGATTCTCTGTCGCCATGTAAAATTGGATCTTGGAAGTTATTTTCATTATCATTCATTCCATGCAGCACACACGAGTCACCATAGCCGGGGTTGGAGTCAACCTTGATTGTGCTCTATTCAAGAGAGAGTGTATGCCTGGTCCAGTACCTATGTATAGTCTAGTCAAGTATCCCAACTGCTTTGCATGTATACTCTTTGATAAGTTTGTAGTAGGGATAGCAGCACGATCCCATGGGCTCAAGTCATCTTGAAAGATTAGAAACATTAGTTCACAACATTAGCTCACAATATTTACTACATAATTGTGAGATTTATACCAAAAAAAAAACTTACATTTATGGAAATGCCCCCCCAATGTGAGATTCTATCTTCCCACCAGGAGAACCAATTTTTCAAAGGCACCAGATTCTCTATTGGAACACCATTCTCATACTACCATCTCTTTATTGACCTAGCTCGCATTTGTGCTTCCAACAAAGTGTTACTTGTTCGCCATTTTTCACAAAGAAATATGCCCCATTTGTTTTTCATTTGGAATGAGTGCTCTTGTTTTCTTTTGGAGACTTTGCTCCCAATGGAACAAGCATGATCTTTCACGACCTTCCATTACATTGTCTGCTCCTCCATTGTAGACTGCTCGAATAGCATTCCAATTGGCACCTGCCTCATCTGCCATAAACCCAGTGAAATTTGCAATTGAATATCCATTCTCAACCATAACAGAATTGAGACTTTTCCAAAATAATATTTGTGACTCTATATCTTCCTCCTTGGTCTCACATATTGCAATAACCATCAAGCTCTTCATGCTGAGGCAAAAAGTATGCATGGTAAGACGTATTAGTCAATGATTAAATTATCATTTTTATATACATCTAGAAATTTATCACCTTGGGTCATAAACTGAGCATGACATGGTTGACCATCCTTCAACACGATGCGTATTGTCAAAATGGATCCAAGCATTATGCAGGTCTCCTTGACGAGAATGATCCATGCATCCTATTAAATCAACTCCTGAACCAGGACCTTTGGTGGAAATCTTAAAAACAAAACATTTATCATGAAGTCCTCCTTGGCCAGGAAAACGACTCCCATGAAAAAATGGGAACAAACATTTTTTCTTCAGTAAGAGAATATTGTCAAATCCATCTCCCACTACCACTGACCCTTGTTGTTTTTCTGAAGCAATGATACTCTTTAATCTGTTATGCATTAGAAAAGAATTTTAAGTACTATACTGATAAATATTAACAAAAATAATGTATCCTTACCTTTGGTTTTGCACAAGTGGCATCATCTCTTCTAGAAAGTTTTGAAGTTCTGCATCTCCCATAGAATGTCCCCTGTCAAGAATGAGTGAATCCATCAGAACTTGACGAGCCACAAGCACTTGAATGTTTCGAGGACCACTAGACCTATCAATCTTCAACACTGTTTGGACTAATCCTCGGATTTTTTCTATGGCAGCATGAGATGTACCTTTCTGCACATCATGCTCATGGTGGCCTACATGCACTACCAATCTTGACATGTTGCAATCCCCTGGAAAAATGTAGTAAATTATGCATGGACATATAGCTTGACAAGTGACAACCTTTGTGCAATAATGACAGGTAATCTTTCTCCTGTCTTCCTGAGCAAGGTAACCTTTTCCTATTGGTTTATCTAAATATCCATGAAAATATGCATTATTGAATTCTTTATTTTTTAAATAGTACTGACAAACATTTCTATGACATTCCAAGGAGCCCAAACAATAACTCATCCGAACTAGACACCCAATGGGCATGTTGGTTGTTTGGGGGTGCGTCCATGTATGTCTATCAAATTTCTGCTCCATGCCACTCATTGACTTACATTTGCCAAAAGTTGATGGAAGTTCAAACACAAGATTCCCGTTGTATTCTCTAGGTAGTTCTTCCACTTTCACAGGCCCATGAGATTGTTTCATTAGGTCTTTCAATCGGTGAGATGTTGAAAAGGATAATATCTAGTCCACCACAATTTTTACCTTTTTTGACAGTTTCTCATCACCGCTGCTGCTATCGAGGACAATATAATTCTTCTGCTGTTTTTGCAAATTTGTGTGCAAGTCTCCTTGGGTTGGTATCTTGATAGCTTCAGCACAGAAAGAACTTGCATTCAATAAGTTTGTATCCTCTGAGTCTTCCACATCATTGGTTTCCTTCTCTGTATGCACCATAGCATATCTTTTTGATAAAGAGGCATCAAGAATGAAATGCTGATGGCCCTCCATATCAAAGTGAGATGGTGTTTCAACAAGGGCGACTTCAGATCCAAACTGTATTAGTGCATTCAATGTTTGAAATTGTCTGTAAGGTGGTAGTAGACTTTGCAAGAAATATGCACTAAGGAGGAGCTTTCCATCTCTAAGTTGAACCTCTCATTCAAGTTTTTCATCACCTATTGTCCAGGTGATGATGGATGCTCTTTCATCCATGCTAACAAGGTGGAGAAGACAGAGATAAATAAGCAGTTAGTAAGGAGGTCAATATATAGATACGGACATGGACAAATGGTTTTTAAGTAAGTTTTTATGCAAGTGGCATAATTGTTCATTATTATGTTTTTTTATTCGTTAATAAAAATTAATATTTCAAGATATTTTTCCTTTTATAAGTGGGCAGAAAAAACCCCCAGTCAAGATTGTCACAGGGTGGTTACAAAGCTCACCTCCTTATGAGTGGTGTATAAAAAAACCACAATTTTTTATAATATTTGGCACAAATCTCAAATTTTTTAGTTAATGACTTCATCTTCTTATGAGTAGGTGAAAAGACAGTGTATTTTAAGCGTATGAAATTGTAAAAATCCCCCTTGGATTTTGAACATTGAAAATTTTAGATTTTAAAATGCTGTTAATCATCAAAAAATTTACACAATATTTTAGTGAGATCACCGACAAAAGCTTCAAATTTTGACCTGAAAACCGAGAGAATATCAAGTTTGCCCTTATTTTCATTGATTAGAGCAGTGTTCGGGAAAAGTGTGCCTTAGCTTAGCCTTGAGCCGGTTGCAAAATCAAAGTAGCCGGTTGAGGGGAGTGCAAGAAGGAGAAAATTTTGCTTAAAATACATGGAAAATAGTGTAATTTTGCAAAAACACTGGCTAGTAATGTAAAATTTCCGGTTCAGATTTGTCTTGGAGGGATTTTTGTATGTTTGTGAAAATGATTTTTCCCGAACACTGATTAGATGTAATGTATTTTTCTAGCCCGCATAATTGAAGTAAGTTTTAACCTAGGGCAACCTTTTTGGTTGCCCTACTTTGCTTGGAGCTCCTGCTCGGTGGACTTGCTGCATCTCCTGCGTGAAGCCGTGAAGCAAGGTACAATCCCCTCCTCCTCCCCCGCACCCATGCTCCCACAGCTCGGTAACCGTGAGCGTGCACGCTGACGGTTACCGAGCTGTGGGAGCATGGGTGCGGGGGAGGAGGAGGGGGAAAATAAAATAGTTGGAGTT
This sequence comes from Adiantum capillus-veneris, assembly GCF_014529385.1. NCBI lineage: Eukaryota > Viridiplantae > Streptophyta > Polypodiopsida > Polypodiales > Pteridaceae > Adiantum > Adiantum capillus-veneris. Next base: position 134,097,883 of record NC_140954.1, on the reverse strand, counting down.
CCTCATGCGCGAGCTCCCCAACCGTAAGCACGCGCGCTGACGATTGAGGAGCTTCATTTGTTTGCTGCTTAATTATTTATGTAGTGAAATTAAGCGGGCATGGCTTTTACAGGAGGCGCAAGTTCAGCATTTGACAAGCGCAGTATTCAACAGAGGCGCAAGATTTACAGGCGCACCTTTTTACAACATTTGACAGCGGACCAGGCAGACCTCTGACAGCGAGAAAACCTACAAATCATTTCTCAGGTAAGTCTAGCCTTCCAACAAGTGAGCAATATTTGTACATTTTAGTAGGGATGTTACCTCTATACAGAAAGATAATCACTCTTTCAACAAATTGAAAGCAAGGATTTGCCTCAGAAAGGAATCATATAAGAGGTCTCAAAGAAGTTGGACATTTCTACGAGAAAGAAGGGCTTGTGGAACATGTTTCTACTAGCAATGTTGGCTAGATTACTAACAATGAAATGGTGGCCATTGGCATGCGTTCGTATGGGTGTGCATGAAATGTCTGAGAGAGAGGGTCAAGGTAGGGATAGCCTCGTTTGCACTCGTCTCTCCAGCCCCATGTCTTGCTTTAGCCGACCGCTGTAGTGTGTTTTTGCCTACTATTTTCTTTTTGTTTGTGCCTGTGCGCTTGAGTTTGCCTCCATATGTTTCTTCTATTTCTGTGCATGCTTGTGATGAGATAGTGCGAGTGTTTGTTTGTGTCTGTCTGAGAGGTTGTCTGTGTTTTTGGTGATGGTGCTGGCATGTGCAACTCTCTCTCTCTCTCAACTTACAGATGTAAGATGGTGGTGTATCCTTAGTTTTTTCATGCTGCTCGTCCATTTTGCATCCAAATTGCGGAGTTCTGTGGGTACCACAACCGAGTTGATTACTGTCTCGTGGGTGGTCTCTCTCCCAGTTCATGTCTTATTAATTTTACTTTCTTTTGTATTTAAAGAATTGATTGCATATTTTTTGTTGCAAAGGTTGCAGTTCATCCACCCTCTCACATTTTCAGCTTAGGAGCTATAGAGTAGAGAGAAAAGTCTTAGGGTTTCAGTGGCTACTTGTATTTCAAGTAGGCTTACTATCAAGCAAGACCATCGATTCTTATTGGGCAATGGAGGCCCTTGCTCATCTTGTACTAATGCCAACATTGAGCCCTTGTAGGTGGTCATTTCCATCTATTTATCATGGATTTTTGTGATTCAACTCTTGGTGTCAAAGTCTTGACAAAGACTTCGCCGTGCTTGCCTGCTTGTTTTCTATGATGAATCTGTCCTTCTATGCTAGTCGGGGACTCTTTCTGCCTTGCAAACTAGTCTCCTCCTTTGCCTTGTGGAGAGCCTCTTCCAGCTGTTGTTTGGGCCATCTCCAACTTATCTTGTAGATTCTCAATCTGCACTTTGTAGGCTATTATTTTCTGGGCCTCTGTTGAGGGTATCAGCATGGGGTTATCCGTGAAAGCTTCTAGCTGTCGGTTTTTGTCAGCTATTCTTTGTTTTAGCACCTCGATGGTCACCTCTTGCTTCTGAGCATGAGAGCTACAAATTGGCCACACTTTCATGTGCTTGCTAATATAGCTTCTCCTTCTAGTCCAAGGACAACTGTGTGCTCTGAGTATCTATCTCTTTATCGTCTGTATCTATCTCTTTCCTCACTCATGTTGTCGAGTTGATGGGCGTCTCTGCATTGAAGATCCTCGACCAAGGTGGTGTTTGTTTGCTCTAGCTCTTTGTTTTCTTTCTCTATTAAGGGCATATTGGTAGACAGGTCTATGCAATGAAAGTCTACTGCTATGTTGAAGAGATAAAATAGCCCAATTTTATTTGCTCTTCAAAGTGCCATAAACATAGACCAGAGGTTGATAGTTAGCATCCTTGTGAGTAACTTTGACAAAGAGGTCAAGGTCATTAGAGTGAAAAACACCCCTTGATTGTTGAAAACAGTGTATTTTGTTTTTCAAAAACTTGGCAAACTAGAAACAATAGAGGTAAATTGACAAAATTTGAAGGTTTTTACATCAAATTACACTAATTTTTTCAACATTTTGTAGGTTTTCTCACCTTCAGATATAAACTCTAGAGGTAAATTTCAAAATTTGTAGGTGAGATTACACTAAACTTAGGTTTTTTTTTAGCACTGCAGCGGAAAAATCCGAAGAGTGGGCAACAAATTTGGAGATCGGCATCTGGAGAAGATTTGGTACACTCAATCAAGTTCACACAAATTTAGGCCGGAGATTTTCAAATGCGATAGAAGTTCACTTAAATGCGTGTTATTATGGTGTTTGGCATGAAATGTAGCAGCATTAACAAGTGCTGCAGATTGTAGCCATTGTTTGAATGTCGATGATGATGTATAATGATTTTTCAAATCTTTATTGATGTAGACATTTATGGCTTCCAAAAGACGAGGCAGAAATTCAATCAAGAGAACGTTTGATTCTCCATGCATGACCTTGAGATCCGGTCCTTCCAAGAGAAGGCATTCAATCGATCAAGAGGCATCTTTTCATGCAGTTGCTACTCGTAGTCCTCATTTCAAACGAGGGGGAAAGAGACGTAGAAAATGCATCTTTGTTGATGATGAAGCTGCCGTGGAGGAAGGTTCTAACCATTTGGAGAGTGGGGATGATGTAAAAGGAGATGAGTCTCGAGAGCTGACAGTGGAGGTTGAAACAGGTGAGGATGTTGAAGATGAAGATTTAACAGAGTCTGATGGGATAGGTGAGGATGATGTGGCCCAACATTCTCGACACTTGGGAAAAAAAATGCCGCTGGGGATTATGAAGGATGTGTTAAGTCAATTTTACTTCAAACGAAGAAGCAACCCTCCACTTATACCTTTATGTCGTTTGGTTGCTCATGAAGCTGTACGAGTGGCTATAGATTTTGCATCTTGGTTGATTCCTAGTTTTGACAATGTTGCTTACTTGGATACAATGGGATCTTTTTTGGTGTCGGCGGTGAAAGATTCCTTCGGCTCTTACATGCCTGTCACTCCTCTTGTGGAAGGTAGTTGGGATCCTATTTGGCAAGCTAAGAGTGTTTCATTTGATAATCAGCTCAATAAGGAGTGGCAAGAGCTTCAAGGGCGTCTGTTTTTGGTATGGGATGGAAACCATCGGCTGAAAACATGGATGCGACGCATAAAAGAAGATAAGAATTAACATCGACGCACTGATTGTTTGCTAGATTTAGCTGTACCTTCATTTTTGGCTAATTTGGTGTTCTTTTGTCAAGTATGGCATGATAATGAGGAATATCATGTGAGTGTGAGATGCCAATTTTTGGAAGTAGAAAAAACAAAAGAGGCCGAACTATTGCTTGCTCTTGACACCACTAATGTGTAAGTTGTAAATTTGTGGTCTTTTTGTATTTTTAAGTTAATCTTGCTTTAAACTATTATTTTTCATTTGTTTATATATTTATTGTAGCATTTCATGATCAACAGTGAAACCAAATCTTGGGCATGAGATATACATGTTCCAAAAATTTGGTATCGCCAATAAAGAGAGCATTCTTGCACGTCTCACACAAGAGGACAGAAAGTAGCCTGAGATAGAGATGGTAGTTGAGAGTAGATTATATCAAGGAGTTCCTCCTTGGTATAATTCTCCTTGTGTGTTGATTTCTCAACTAGTTTGGAAGGTGAATTGTTGAATTGAGTATTAACTATATATATTTTTCAAGATTGTTTACGATTCATTCAATGAATGTAGTTGTGGTTATGGATGATTTTAATGCATTTATTTCAAAGGAAACTGCAAAATTAAAAGCTCTTGGATTAGATAAGGTGGAGTTTGAAAGGCAATTGCAGAAGGCAACTAAACAAGAAGAAGCTCGATTGAAGGATAGAGGTTATAAGTTTTTGACAATTGCCAACCCAGTTCATGGAGAGGAATTTTTTGAGTTGCTCTTTTATGTGAAGTGGCATGATCCATCCATGGTAAAAATCACACGAGACAAGTTAAATGCTTTGTGATCCTCAAAACTACCTTCTGAAAGGTATCACACTTTTCAATACTTTTTTACTAGTTGTTTGTTTATGTTTTTCAATTCTAATGAAAATAGTGACATTAAAAGAGAGTTAAATTTCTACTTGAGCAAAAAAATTCTACATGAATGGTATATGAATATACTTATATAAGATGGTGTTTAAGTTTTTGATATATTTTTGGTCTATAATGAAGGAAAAAATATATATTGGAGATGATGAGTCTTACAAAGGCCAAAGATCCAGTCTTTTCCCACTTTGGTGATGTGAAGCACTTTAGGGCTTACATTAGAAAAGAAGTTTATTGGGCTGTTGATAATGACGGTTGGAGGTTGAAGAGTTCAAATTGCCAGATGGATTTGAAGCTTTTTTCAAGGTTGTTTTCTAAACTGGTCACTTTTTCCTAATAAATGTGGATTTTATTGCATTGTTTTATAATTTGAATGACTACCATAGGTGCAACTAAGAAATCATGGCTTGCAAGCTTTTCCTCAACTTTAAGGAGATATTAAAAGTGTCGGGGGCTCTTCCAAAATGCATGAGCTATCTTGTAAAAGGATTTTATACAGGTGAAATTACATGAACTAACAAAGTCTTTGGCTCAAGAGATTAAATGTTGTTATGGTGTAGATGGATGTGTGAATGTGTTTTAAATGGTACACTTGCTACTATGCCTATGGTTACTGAAGATTGGTCAAAGCTAGAGGATGAAAATACCATGTATCCCAGTTCTATGGTAGAGAAGGGTATTTCTATGTGGGAGTGTAGAATTTGCGCATGGTGGTTGGACTACCCTTTGGGGGTGATCCCAAAGCAAGAACTAGACTTACATGCAAGTAAGTATAACACTTTTTCTTTTTACATCAAGTTAATTCTCATATTCAATTTCTTTATTCTCATATTATTATTATTATATTCTTCTATTATGATATTCAATTTTCCTATTATCATTCAAGTCCACCAGCCTTGAACTCGTTAGCATTTGATCTCTCTCTCTCTCTCTCTCTCTCTCTCTCTCTCACTCTCTCACTCTCTCATGCATGAAAAAATGCATAGGAAAGTATGTTCTAGTTTTTTATAAATTATTTGAGTTTGTAAATGCTAAATTAATTTTCATTTTATATCATTAAAATTTTCTTGTGGTAGACTTTTTGGAAGAGAATAAAGACAAAGATAAAAACCAATGTGCTTCTTTAGAGCACTTAGAAGACATGGATCCTAATCATGACTTGACCATGGATGGGAGCTCACAAAGAACACAAGAAAGAAATCACTCACTACCTCTTCAAAGAGAGCACCAAAATCATGCGGGTGGGTCAAACATGGGTGACCACAACAAAACAACCTATCCATTAGGAGGGCTAAAGATTGACATGCCTAAAGAAAGCAGTGAAAAAAGCATTTCAATAGTGGTTGAGTCAGTCATGGAGCGACCAATTTCATCAAGGCGACCAACCTCATGGAATACCGGCGGTAAGTTTCTACTTGTTAAATATTTATTTTTTTGATAGTGCAAAACAATTCTATATTACTTGTAAATAAGATAATTAAGATAATTTTTTAATGAAAAACTGTAGGCTTTCAATTTTTTACTGTGGTAGATGCTCTTCTAGTTGATATGGCTAATGTTGATGATTTATCCATTCAAAGGTAAAAGAAAGGTTTTGTGGCTTGTGTTATCAACATCAATAGAATGTTCAAGGTGGATGGTGTACTAAGCAACAAACATTTTGTGTGTAGCATTAAAAAAAATTTGAGCACTCAAAGTCTTGGCTTGTATCACCATTGTGGAGCACCTTGTCGTGAGGTGTTTCGTCTTATCTTTGCGGATTTCCCGACTTCTTTGTTGGTGGATGGTTTAGGCCCAATTCGAGCAGGTTACTCAAAGTTTTTTTTTTGATCCATGTCACTTGCAAAACTCATTCTAAACATCTTTTCAAAGGTGGATTAAGCAAAAAGATTCCACATTGGAATATATTTTTGCCTTGTCTTGTGCAAGGTGTGATGGATGTAGTAGAACCTTTCTTGGCAGATGAAGGCTTTTTCGTGACTCTATGTCTTGCACAACATATTGGAGAGATTATTACCCATGCTATAAAGGCTGGGTTACGACTTCATCGCACATGGACTCTCATGTGTAATGGGGGATATAGACACCCTGATACCCTAGAGGAGGTGAATCAAAATACCATGTTGTTGTGAAAGATTGCATTATTAACTTGATTTTGATTCAAGTGTGTACAATGTATGCTTATATATAGGTAATTGATGTCACGGTGGGAGTTTTTTGTCGAGCGGATGTTACTATACCCACATACAATAGGGAGGCAGGGGAGAAAGTCTCTCCTCGCATGTTTCCTGCATCACGAAGCTTTTTATGGAGGAGCATCAAGAATGCACCATTGTTCTTGATATACCCATCATAGGTGGAGCAGAGAGGTCACCCGACTTCTACAGGTGAGAAGATAATAATTTTAATGTAAATTGAGCTTTAATTTATAGTTGAAAAATGACTTACATATTTTAAATATGCATGTGTAGATGGCTCCTTGCAACCTTCATGGATGACTCAAATTATGTACTAGATGTGTTTTCAGGATGTGGAGGTCTTGGCAAGGCATGTGGTGAGGTTTATCGATATTGTTTGTGCTTGGAGGGGGATGACATAGTCTATGAGGAGTGTCTCAAAAAGGTGGTTTGTGGTCCATATGTGGAAAAGAGAGTTTAGTATCAGATCCATAGTTTTTTGAAACAATTATTGAACACACTCTCTATTTTTTGTTTCAAGAATATTGACATTGGACATCTAGGGTTTTATTGTGCATGTTCTTGAAGTGATCTTCATTGCAATGCTTTTGTGAACTATCTACTCTTTCTAACATCCATATCAAACACTAATGCAGACACCTTGTTAAGCTTTGTTTTGAATAGGGATTTCTTTGAATGCTCTCTCTCTCTCTCTCTCTCTCTCTCCCTCTCTCTCTCTCTCTCTCTCTCTCTCTCTCTCTCTCTCTCTCTCTCTCTCTCTCTCTATAGACTAGCATATTTAAAGAGAGTAAGTCTGAATAAGGATTTCTTTGAATGCTCTCTCTTTCTCTCTCTCTCTCTCTCCTAGCATATTTAAAGAGAGTAAGTTTGAGGCATTTAATTATTCAGTGTGAGGTGATATTGTTCTATTGAATATCTCTAAGTGAATTGCAAGAATGTAAAAGATGTTGAAACAAAATGGAAAAATGCTTTAAATAAAGCAAAAAGCTCAAAATAGTTTTACATTTCATGAAAAAGCTCGAAATGAAAAGCTCGCAAAAAAAAAAAGCACTCTTGAAGAACCTGTCAAACCTGTTTGTGAAAGGTGTAATTTAGGTAAGATGTAGCGTTTGAAGTTTCCAAAGGATGGTTCAATTAGGGCCACATGCAGATTGCAGCTTGTGCATAGTGATGTTTGTGGGCCCATGCAAGCTCCGTCCTTGGGCAATTACCTTTACTTTGTGACTTTCATCGATGATTACTCCAGGCATGCATGGGTATTTCCACTTAAAGTGAAGTCCAAAAATTTTATGTGCTTCAAACAATTTCTGGCTATGTCAAAAAATGTATTGAAATGTACTATGGGGACCCTCCGTTCTGATCGAGGGGGGGAGTATATGTCTCATGAATTTAATGCATTTATGGGGATAAAACACCAATGTACAATGCCTTATATGCCTCAGCAAAATGGTGTTGTTGAGAGGATAAACAGGTTACTTATGGAAATGGCACGATGTATGGTCAAAAGTCAAGCTTTGCCACATTCTTTTTGGCTTGAGGCCATCATGTGTTCCACTTATGTACTTAACAGGTGTCCTACAAAATCTTTGCAGTCTATTACTCCATATGAAGCATGGCATGATAGAAAGCCTTCTATTGAGCACATGCGTGTTTTTAAATGTTTGGCATATGCTTTGGTGTCACAAACACAACACACAAAATTGGATGATAAGGCTGTCAAATGTATTTTTGTTCGTTATAGTACTGAAAGAAAAGGTTACAGGTTTTATCATCCGCAAACAAAGCGTATTCTTGTTGTAACATTTAATGGCCTAAAAACTTATGTGTAGCGGAATTAGCATGAACATAGTGGGCATTTCATTAGAATAGATTCCTAATGAGAATTACAAGAGTGCTTGGGTGGAGAGAGCAACAAAAAGCATAACACCTAGTTAGATAGCATGAACAATACTTTCAAAAGAGAGAGAAATTAAGCTATTGACAACAGTTGAGGACTGGATTTTCATGGAGCCGGTCCCCCCTCCAAAAGGCTTTGTATTATGGTTTCTCCCATCAAGGGAGACATTGTACAATACAGTTCTTTGTGTTCCTTCAAGACTAGCTAGTGCAATGAAGATGAAAGCTTCATGCACTAAGCAAAACACTTATCGAACACAACATCAATTATCTCCGGTCTCAGACCCAAGACCTCACACACCTTCGAAGATGGTGAGAGCTAGCGAGGTATGAGAGTAGATTGAGAGGAAGAAGGAGTATTCTTACGAGAAAGATGTACATCTCCTCACATAATCACTTATATTAGCATAGCTTAGCTTAGAATCTTGGCTCTTGGTTGGATTTTCATCACAAATCCAAGAGTTGTTGGTGTAGGCCTCCCTTCTCACAAGCTTGGAGTAGCTGGTAAGATTTCCATTAAAGCTTGAGAAGGAGAGAGAGTCTGCTTTACTTCACACATGAGATTGTGTGAGTGTGTGTGTGATAATGCCTTGCAAAAATCAGCCCCCTCTCTCCCTTGGTCGACCCCTCTTGCTATTTGCTCATGCTCCCCTCTCATTGGACCTCCCAAGGCTAGCCAATGACAATTAAGCAGTATAAGTGATAGCCTTCTGACATGTGTCCCCCTTTCCCCTTTTGTGAGAGCTTAATGTAAATTAATAAATGCAACTAAACTCTAATTGGACCCCTTTGCCTCCTGGTCAATAGGAATCAAGCAAGCCATTGGGCTGCTGAATGCTCATTGGACCCCTTGGGAGATTGTCCAATAGTCTTCTAGAGGGCTTAATTCTCATTGGTTCTTTTATTAAGTGTTTTTAAATTAATTAAACTAGATTTACTCTAGCCTAATTCTCATTGGTCCACCTCCCAGGCCATCCAATAGGAATTGGGTACACCTTGTGGGCATCTGGGCTAGGGAGCTGACATGTGTCCCTCATTCCCTTTGTGTAAAGGGAGCTTGTGTGTGTGTGTGTGTGTGTGTGTGTGTGTGTGTGTGACTTTCTTTGTCATCCCCTACAAGCAAGGCTCGCCCCCTCCTATGTAGGGATTGCTAAAGACTTTTGGGACACACACCAAGCATCCAATTTTCCCAAAGTTTGACCTTTGGACACAGCCTTTGAATTTTGGAACCTTAGCATTTTGGAAGTCTTAATGGGGTGAACCTTAGGGACTTTTAAGCCCATTGTTGCACATGGATCTTTTGCAGATGGCCCCCCCTTTGGATCCCTATTTTCCCTCCTCTGGATCCCTACTGTGGCCGGTCTGCTAGCTTAACCAATATTCTATCCTTTTCTCCCCCGGCACTTCCCCATATTAAATTATCAGTTTAACATGAGAAAATCATTTAGGAGAATTAGATATTGATTATTATGACATTACCTCTCTCTTGAAATCATAGTCGTCCTGGACTATGGGGTAGAGAAGATAAAGCATATTCATTAGTCCTTTTCTTTGCGGGTAGAGGATCCCTATGTTACGCTACGACATCATTCCACAATGGATGACTAGTCCATTTGGCACTTGAGAGCCTGAGGCTGCCGCAAGCATGTCTGCACATTAGTCCTATCAATCTTCCATAGTAGAGTGACAAGCTCTACTTGGTGTTTGGGAGACGTCGTCTCTGCAAACGTGATCTAAGCATGCATAGTACTTCATTTTTGTGCACAATAAAGAAAAAGAGAGTCTTATAAGACAAAAACTTTGTTCATTTTTAACATTTTGTACATTTGCTTACTCTTGGGAAGCATTGTAAGCATTGAAAAGGTTTAGGTTATCGTTTAATTGTATGCCTTGCATCCATCTAGCATCTTCAAAAGGATAATTCTTAAACTTAATAAGATATCATCGGCGGATAGTCTTACCGCCTCTTAGTACCTTGTCTTCATGTCGGAGAATGGACTCGGGCTGCAGTACCTCCTCTTGGTCCTCGATCTCCGGTGGGTCTTCAGTAGTTGGTTTTTGAGGTGGCTCTCCTTTGTAAGGCTTTAATAGGCTCACATGGAAAGCATTGTGTATGATCCAATGATTGGGCAACTTGAGTTGATAGGCCATCTCATTGATTGGCCTAAGAATGTGGAAGGGACCATAGTACCTTTTTGCTAGTTTAGCATAGTACTTTTGGTGTCCCGTAGGATTCTTGCCCGTCGTGTGCCTTAATCGAGCCTTGGGAAATTTTAATAAGACCCAATCATTTTCTTTAAAGGCTTGGGCTCTTCTGTGCTTTGCCAGCAACATCCTTTTGCCTTTGTTGTGAGATAGAGATAGCATCCTTAATCTTTTGAAAAGATTCTTGTAGGTCTCGGCTATACTCATCTGGAGCGAAGATCTTCCCAGGTACCTTAAGTAGCAAGGGACTTTTTTATCTTCCCTCAATTACCTTGAAAGGTGATTTTCCTGTGGAAGTATGTACAGTGTTATTGTAAGCATACTCGAGTAAGGGAAGTACTTTTCCCATTGGGATCTTTGATCTACTTCCGTTACATAGGCTTTTAGTAGATCGAGAATTGTTAGGCTAGCTATTTCACTTTGGCCATCCATTTGTGGATGATAGGCTGAATAGAAGTTTAGCCTTGTCCCTAAATTCTCAAAGAGACCCTTCCATAAATTACTAGTCATTCTAGGATCTCTATCCGACACTATGGACATTGGCAAGCCATGGTACTTGATAATTTGTGAAATGAAGAGGGTTGCCATTTGATGGGCTTTGATAGTCTTTTTGACAGGTATAAAATTAGCTTGTTTCCTGAAAGCCTACTTGTTTTCGATATTCCCGTATTCCCATGGATAGACTTAGTCAATCCAAAGATAAAATCCATGGATATGCTCTCCCATGGTGAATTAGGGATTGGCAAGGGTTTAAGCAATCCAGGTTGCTTCCCTCTATCAAGAGCATGAGATTCATACATTACTTTCTCACGTAGTGAGTTAGTAACGCATAGTCTATTGCCATAGAGAAGATAACCATCTTGTAAGTAAATGGTTCTTCTTTCTTCCCTAATGCAAGGGATGAAATCACATCTCTAAAATCAGGATCAATAGCATACTCATCTATCATTGAAGATAGATCATTGTGAGTTGCTATGGAAACCTCATTCACTCTCGGCCATCTTGAGAGTGCATCTGCTACTTGATTATGCTTGCCAGCAATGTGAGTAATATGAAAATGAAATTGCGAAAGGAAATTGGCCCACCTCATTTTTTTGTCGGAGAGCTTGGTCTGCATCATGAAGTACTTAAGACTTTGGTGATCTGTTCGCAGCATGAAAGGAGTCCCCAATAAATAGTGCTTCCATGAGTCTTAAGGCATGTAGAACTGCAAGGAGCTCCTTTTCATATATGCCTAGAGCTTGCTCAACAGGGTCGAGCCTTCGACTTTCATAGCCTATGGCGTGCTCTTCTTGAAGCAAAACAGCTCCAAGGCAATCACCACAAGCATCACATTGGACCTCAAATGGTTTTGAGAGATCCGGTAGTGTAAGCACAGGTTGAGAGATAAGCTTTTTGAAAGCATTGTTCTCCTTAGCAGACCATGTATACCTAACGCTTTTCTTTGTTAGGTCATGTAATGGTCCCGCAATTTGTGAGAACTTTTCTATGAAGCGTCTATAGTATGCACACATACCTATAAAGCTTCTTAGTTCATGAAGATTCTTTGGTTTAGGCCATCCTTTTATTACCTCTAACTTTGATGGATCCATTTGGATGCCATCTTGAGAGATAATGTGACCTAAATACTGAATCTCTTGCAAGAAAAAATCACTTTTCTTTTGATTAACATAAAGTTTATTCTCTCTTAAAACTTGAAATATTACCTGGAGATGTTGCTTGTGTTCGTCTAATGAATTAGAGTAGATGATAATATCATGAAAGAGCACTCCAGTGAAGGTTCGATGAGGCCTAACAGCTTCTCCATCAAGCGATTGAATGTGGCTAGTGCATTGGTCAAGCCAAAAGGCATGACAATGTATTCGTAAAGACCAAATGTGGTGCGAAATGCTGTCTTTACAATGTCTTGATCAACTATCCTTATTTGATGATAGCCACTTTTTAGGTCAATCCTACTGAAGTAGATCCTTGTAGCTTATCAAATAGGTCTTCTACCTGTGGAACGGGAAACCTATTCTTGATAGTGATCCTATTTAGTGCTCTATAGTCGACACACATACGATATGTGATGTCTTTCTTTTGCACCAATAGCACAAGTGAGCAAAATGAGTATCTCTTTTCTCACCTATGATGGCAACTTTGGTGCTACCAACAAAGTATTGGCCTTCATCCAAAAATTTGATGCGGCCTTTGGAGACGATGTCTTCACGGAGTCCTCCAATCTATGTCATGTAGTTATGCACTTCCAAAAATCTACTCGTTAATGGTGGGCTAGCCTTTGTGACAACGGCAAAGACCCAAAGACATGGAAACATCTACGAGTTTCCATCATGAAGTAATTCCTTGCAAGCGATGCAAAGCACAAAGTGCTTACAACACTTGGTCATCAAAAAGTACACTTAAATCGCAAAAAATACACCTCACCTTGAATTTGGCCAAAAGTTTTCCAAAAACTCAAAAAACATCAATTTTTGGAGCAACTTAAAAAAATAACAGTGAACATTGTCAAAAAGACTTTAAAGTATAGAAAGTTTTGTAAGACAAAAAAGTGCAAATATTCCTAAAAAGTTTACACAACAATCCACTAAAACAACAATTACATCCTCGAAAGCTTACAATTGAAGGCTCAAGGGTTTCAATTACAATCCTTGAAATTTTTCCATCAAAATTTTTATGATTTGTTGACAAAAATGACCAAACTTCTTCAAAGTGAGACCATAAACAAGAATTTTCATATCCTCCAAGTTTAATTTATTGATACGTAGTTTGCTATGTTTTGTTTTCTTGTTCTTAGTCACCTTGATCACCTCAAGTAGTACTTACTTGTATTTGCATCTTCTCAAATTGCTTTGTATCAATGAACATCAATTGAATACAAGTATGACGATTTTTGTTCATTTGTTGTGTATAATTATTTTAGGATTCAAGCTTTTTTAATTCTAGAAGACAAGAGTACTTTAATCTTGTATTTCTGAATACAAGTTTTAGCACTTCTCTATTTTAGAACACAATATTGTAACAATTTTGTATTTTAGAATACAAAATTACAACACAATTGTATTTTAGAATACAAGTTTATAACCCATGCGTATTTTGGAATACAAGTTTGTAGCACAAGTGTATTCTGGAATACAAGTATGAAGTACAAGTGTCTTTTGGAATACAAGTTTGTAGCACAAGTGTATTTTGGAATACAAGTTTGTAGCATAGGTGTATTTTAGAATACAACTTTGTTGCAATCTTGTATCCAAAACACAACGAGAAGGTTTTGCTCTCTCTAGAGATTGTATCTAGGTATGTCTTTTACATCTTCATGTCCATCTTAATGTTCTCCATCTCCTTGTTCTCTGTGTGAGTTTCCTTTATCTTCACGTGTGTACTTTGCATGGTTGATGCAATTTTTTTGTGTGTTTTTGCACGCGCGCGAAGTTTAAAGGCAACTTTTGGGTCTAGAACTTGGACAAACATATTCAACATTCCGAGAAATTCTCCAGTAGGCGTCATGAAGTTTTACCCCCCTTTCGGAGCTGTTTATGCCCTCAGAATTTTGTTTTGTGGATCACAGCAGAAGATAGGTTTCAGCCATACAAAAAAACTTCTTGTGTATCTTACAAAAAACATGTATTGGTGTGGAGGTTAGAAGTACACATGCATGATGGATTGTAGATACAAACAGAGCTATGTTTTGGCAATCTTGTGTAGAGGAAGTTTCCATTGGTTGTTTGATACATTGGTTGTGTAGATCTTTATACACATGGTGCGGATTTATTGTTATAATCATAAGGACACAACAAGAAAGCAAGTGTGATTCTTCTGTTCTTGATGTACTTTTCAATGAGTATAGGTTGGATGGGATAAAATACTCTCTTTGGTCTTCCTTGGTCACACAAGTACTTGTTGTAAGAAAGTTGTGAGATTTTGTGGTTGGCTTGGAGATTGAACTGTTGAGTGTTGCTCTAGCCACTCCGCAAAGAGATAGTGTGAGTACTATTGTAGCACCTATTGTTGTTGAGACACTAGAGCAAGGGAGATAGAACTAGCATAATACACTTGCTTTTGGTATCATTTTGTTAACATATAAAAGATCTATTGTGCCATAACTAAAGACATACTTTGATTTTTTGGTTTAAATACACATAAATTCTTACTTTTCTACTTAAGAAAGCCTTGAAATAAGAGGAATTTTTAAATCTTCTTTGTTTGATTCTTTTAAAAATTTTATATCCTTCTTGTTGTTTTTAAGTATATATTTTGGATTTGGCATGCTTGATAGCAAGAATTTATGGTTCTTTTGTCGATGTTTGCAGCTTCTTCTTTGTAAAGCCTTCTCCTTCTGGCGATGCTCATGTTTTAAGAAGCAAAGAAGAGGTCAACAATCTAATCTCGCTAGTCAATCTTCATTTTCTCTAATTGGTTTACGTCGTACAAGTTCACTCACTCCCTCACGTAGTAAACTTGCTCCATTAGTTCTCACTTTCAAGCACTTAGGATGCGTGTGTCAATAGCTGGAGCAGATTCTAGAAGACAATTTCTTCCACCTCCTTTTACTTTTGAAAGTGGTGCTCCTTGAAGACATTTTTTAGCTGCTCATCAATCTCTAGAACAAGCTCAAGGTATTGATGAGACTTTACCGATGGTGCCTTTACAGAGTCATTGTTCCCCCTAGAGGTATGCTTGCTACCTCTCATAAACAAAAAAAAAGCATCAACTCATGATGTTCAAATCCTTTGGGAGCATGCATGACACAAGAATCCTAAAGGTAATGCTTGGTCAATTCGAGTAGGTGTTTTCGGGCACAATCAAACAATTATTGAACCTCTTATTTCTTTATGCTGTTGATGATAAAGGTCCCAACAATGAGGAAAGCATTTTCAAACTGGTAGATTATCTTGTTGATGTCAGAGAAAATACCTCGCACGATATCTTATATTGTCTTCTAGAATGGAAAGAAAAACAAATGGTGAATGACAAAGAGAAGAAATATGCTTTCAAACTTGCTTCATAATTTTAGCTTTTAATTTTTTTTATGAAGCTTTGTTGCAAAAGTAGAGATAATTACTTCACTTTTTTAAAAATTAGATGCAAAATTTGGGGTTTGTAAATTATAAGCGTGTGTTTTGTTTGCATTTTTAATTTTCACAATAGTGAAATCACAAAGTTTATGTTTTATTAATTGGTCAAAAATTGATGTGATTTTGGAAATGTAATTTTTTTGAGTTAAACATGTGATTGTAAATTTGTCAGTTCTCCATTGTTTTCAAGATGTTAAATGAAGCATGACGTAGAAATGTTTGTACCCATAAATTTTTAAACTTGCGAGCTTAAATGCTCATTTTTAAAATTTTTGGGCTATTTTTGGGTTTTGTGGCAATCAAAACTACACCTCATGCCCTGTTGTAATTATTGATGACTGAGTGTTTTACCGAATGGTGCAGTTTGAAGCTGCTCTCCAATGAGTCTATCCACAAATATGTGGACAAGTTTTGGGATTTACATCTCAAGGCTACCATCTTTCAAAACATAGACTTCATGGAGCAAAAGCAACAATTCTATGTGGGATTACCTAAAGAAATGGCCGAGTATGTCAACTCCCAAAGGCCTGGTTCTATCACCGAAGTAATCAACCACACTATGGTCGCTTTGCGCATCAATTTCCAACAAGGGGCTAAAAGGAATTCTAAACCCATTGAAAACAAAGATTGAAATAATGCATCGGGGAAGAACAATGCCCAAAACTCTTCCCGAGGCAATTCCAACAACAACAACAACAACAATCGGTCCAAGGAGAAGGGAGTTTACAAAGGTAAAAATAAACTCGCTCCTGAAGATCTAGAAGGCTTTTGTAAGGACCACAAATGCTTTAAGTGTGGGTAGCAAGGACATGGCTATTGTTCTTGCCCCAAAAGAAATGCCCGCAATGAGACTCCTAGAGCTTCCACGATCAAAGCTCCAAAAGAGGATGCTCATTGCAAAGGATCACCTCTCTCCTATGCTTGGAGAAAGGTAAGGGAGTATGATGCCTTCATCCTATTTGACCCTGGCTCTACTTACAACTTCATATCAACAGAGTTGGCCACTAAGTTGGGAATTCAAGCTTTTGAGATGGGAGATACTGTAACTGTTGATGGAGCTTTCAAGGGACAACAAGCCTCTATTACTCCCTTGATTGGGAAGTTGAGGCTTCATGTCCAAAGCTACATCGACAAAGAAGACCTTTTTCATCTCTCCTCTCCAACATGAGGATGTTATCCTAGGGGCACCATGGTTCAACCGCATGGCTTCCAACATGAAGTTCCTTGAAAGGAGAATCTACTTCACCTATATAGGGAAAAGAGCATGTATATAGATGCTAATGAGTCCTGTCGTACTATACGACTTGTAAATTCACCTACTTTTGATAAGTCAATGAAAAGCTCAGTTTTCTTGTACATGATTTTTGTCAAAGAGTCTGTAAGTGATTCTAATCTTTCAACGAAACAAAGTGTTAGGATAACATGAGGATGTTATCCTAGGGGCACCATGGTTCAACCGCATGGCTTCCAACATGAAGTTCCTTGAAAGGAGAATCTACTTCACCCATACAGGGAAAAGAGCATGTATATAGATGCTAATGAGTCCCCGTCGTACTATACGACTTGTAAATTCACCTACTTTTGATAAGTCAATGAAAAGCTCAGTTTTCTTGTACATGATTTTTGTCAAAGAGTCTGTAAGTGATTCTAATCTTTCAACAAAACAAAGTGTTAGGATAACATGAGGATGTTATCCTAGGGGCACCATGGTTCAACTGCATGGCTTCCAACATGAAGTTCCTTGAAAGGAGAATCTACTTCACCTATACAGGGAAAAGAGCATGTATATAGATGCTAATGAGTCCCGTCGTACTATACGACTTGTAAATTCACCTACTTTTGATAAGTCAATGAAAAGATCAGTTTTCTTGTACATGATTTTTGTCAAAGAGTCTGTAAATGATTCTAATATTTCAACAAAACAAAGTGTTAGGAATAAAAAAGAATTAGACTTGTCTAACTTTCTAAATGGATTCCAAGATGTTTGCGGGTCACCATGACGGACGTCCATAGCATAGCTCTCACGCATCAACATAAATATCAATACAAGGGAAGCGACCAAGATGAGGCATGGAACTCACTAGGGTGTCATTCCTAATGAAGTGAACTCGATGAGATGCGACTACTAACTCTGCAAGCAAATCATACGCACTAAAGCCAAGTAATCTGCCTATATCCTTCTACATAGCTCTACAGTCATCATGCCCGTTTACCATGCAAATCATGTCGGATTCGCACGAAACTTGAAGGGGAGCTACAGGGGACTATTTAGAATCTATCCTATCACTGTCACAGCATTCTGGAGAGGTAAAAAGATCACGATCATTCATCCCAAAGTTAGCAAAAACAGTGAACAGTGAGCCCAAAGGGTCGTTTTAGGGTCCCTGAAGCCTCTCTTAGGGTCAAAACAACATAAAATACGCGTTTAAACACTCAAAACAGCGATTTAACGTCTCAAACTCGTAGTTGAACACCTACACCGAATCTTGAATGATTACACTTGAATGGAAGAGCAAAGTAAGAGGAACACAATGCAATAAATGAATCTGAATTCGGATTACCGTAGCCACAGTAGCGAAGATTATAAGTTGGAGCAAGATAGAGCTCTCAAACGTACACTGTCTTCTTCAACTTGTGATAAAAGAAGATTATGTTCAAACTTACAAAACTTGACCTTTATAGTTTAGGTCTTTACAAATGGCTTGTCCGGCCAAAAGCTCCTAAACTTCTAACTGGCTCTCTAATATACAAATGCTCCCAGAAAAATAATCATAAATTGTTTTACTAGTTCTCAGCTTAGAGATGCTCTCTTACAAAAGAATTTTACAAGGGTTTCCCATAAAAATGTGACTCCTTCTTTGGAAACCGCCGCTTCGTCCCGCCAAACACTCCCCCCTTCCTTATCGTTGCACGTGCTCGCGCATGTTCAGAGCTTTGGTCGTTGATGGGGCTCCAAGGAAGCAAGCTTTGCTGAGAAACTGCATGTTTGAAGGACAACTTCTAGGTCTTCTTGTTGCTGCCTGAAAGGGTTTTCATTTACTGTGTGCTGATATGCTATGTACTGTGCCTTGAGGTCCTTCACCATAGGATGGAAGATCCTTGAGTCGATTTCGAAGAAACCTGTGATGAAGGCCTCTTCAAACGTCTGCAAGTAATGTGAAGGCAGGTACATTATTCTTGAGTACATTGCCATCAGAATATGTCGTGGCGGCGAATCTTGGAGATTCTAGCGGATCCCTCTATGCCCTTCCAGGAACAAGCTCCATGGATGATCATTCGGGCTATCTTTACCAGCATCTGACAGGCTACGTCGGGGACATACCGTAGCAAAGTGATTGTCGAATTGAGAGTGTTTACTACGTAGGCTACTGTAGGAGGGTTTTACGCTGTCAGGACTGGGTAGTTGAGCTTTTGCCGCCTTGAGACTTTCCATGTGGCAAACTCCTTCTATGTGCATCTTCTAGGGACTGGGCAGAAAGTAGGATCTATTTGAATGCGTTGAGGAGCGTTGTGGTAGTTGGTTAGATCCTATGGGTGGCTACTTGTCCAACCACTTCAGCCTCCACTTTGGGTGGTCATCTATGAGTACCTCTGCTTCTTCAGCTATCAGTGCTACACCTTCGTAACCCCCGTCTTTGTTTCATGGTAGGGTCGGCTGCATCTTCTCCTTCCATAGGATTGCTTCGTGGCATATCAAGGGAAAAGGTAGGTACTCATGGCCAAACCCCTCCACCTGCTCTTCTGCCTATAAAAACTCCAGGGACACTGACTCCATTATCTTCTTTTCGTATATCAAGTAATCTTTTGTTGGTCCCTCTGGCATGTCCTTGATGGACTGAGTTAGCTCATCTCTTATCTCCAGATTTTCCTTTGTTGATCCTTGCTCTTGTTCTCCTTGGTGTGATGTTTCAAGCAAGTCAGACATTTCTTGTCCTGGTAGCAGTTGCGGTTTCACTTGGGCTTCCTCTCTTCTGATTTGTGGTTGAGGACTCAATGCCTCTTTTTCTTTCAGCAATGTGTCACTGATCTGCTTCTGATTCTCTAACTCGTCCCTTGCTTGTGCAAGTTGCTGCTCCAGCTCTTTTACTTTTTGCTCATTGGCCGCCGTTTGGGCCATCATTCCCGAGAGGAGAAACTGTCTTTGAAGTTTTTCTCGATCTAGCTCCTCTTTCAGCGCCGCTAGGGTGTTCTCTGATCCAGCATTGTCTGATGTGGAGACCAATGCTCCAACAGGTTCCTGGTTCTTCAACAATGTGGTAAGCGTGCTTTTTACTGTGTTGTATGAGCTTGTCACTCTCTGGAACCTTTCACCTTCGTACTCAAGCTTGCATTCTGTACCTTTGTAGTCAATTCTTGACATTCTGTTTCTTTGGTCGTCAACTGCTTGTGGAGATCCATTAAGTCTTGGATGAGAGACTGATTGTATTGTTGATCAGTGTCTCTTTCCTTCGTTGTTGACTCTAGCAGCGTCCGCAGACTCTCTAACTCCTCTTGCAGAGATTCTTGCTTTTGTTGAGCCTCTTGTACCTGCTTATCTTTTTCTCTCAGCACCACGTGCTGGCATTGGAATTGTCTTTCTAATTCCTGTAAGGTTTTTTTTGTAGTCAAAATCAGTCATTGCCTTACAGGCTTCTTGGTATCCTATTGATTCCGTAGGAGGCATAGACTCTTTGTGTGCAGGTGATGGAGGAGGAGGTGGTGATTTCAGCGAGGGAGGAGGTGGTGATTTCTCCACTTCTTGTACGTGCCTCTTTTTTGGTGCATCTTCCCTTGGCTGTGAAACAGACGCGTCCGCTTTTCTTTTCTTTAAAATCTTTATTATTCTTTGGTGAGTCAATTCCGCCGCCTGTCGTGCTTCCACATTCTTCTCTCTTTGAGCTTTCTTTAGTTGCTCTGCTTGGTTCGTGTCTTCAGCCCGCCGCTGCTTCTTTCTCCTTTGTTCCTTCAGTGGACTGAGAAGAAACGTCCACTTCTGCAGCCTTTTGTTCCGCTGCTATCCTTTGTTTTTCAGCCTGTATTCGAGCTGCCTCTTCTATTCTTGCTTGTATTTCCTTCTCAAACCTTCATTTTTTTGTTAGTTGTGTTGCAGCAGCCCTTGCCTTTCTGTCAGCCCGCAGCTTTGTCCTTCTTGCCTCAATTATTTGTTGGGCCTCTGCATATACTTTTTGAAGTTCGGACTACGGGACTGTACTTCTTTCCCTTCTTTTTCTCCCAAGCAGTGTGGTGGTGTCTTCCTCCTTTCTTTCTTCAAATTCAGATGGTCCTTTGTCTTTTGACCCTTGAAAGTTTCCCTCGTCTTCAGTCTCCATCTTTTCTTCATCACTTGAGCTTTTGTTGGATGCCTTGACCGAGCGCGATGATGTTGCGCTAGTGGTCGTCCTTACTCAGTGAGCAATTAGCTTTGATTTCTGAATCAAGGCCACTTGAGAATTGGCCTCCGGCAGGTCTTCAATCATTCCCAAAGCTTGGTATGCTATTCTTGTTAGCATTGGCCCTACGCTCACGTAGATTTTGTTTTTTGCTGAGCCCTTCAAATTTGCTTCGACCAAGCTTTCCAAGATGTAAGATCCATAATCGCATCGGATGGTTCTGTTTTCAGCTGTTGCTAGAGCCATGACTACTGCAATGTGCAGGATCAGCTCGGTGTAGCGAGGTGGCTTTTGTACCCTGAAATGTTGAGAGATCAATCTCATTGGTAACTCCAGCTCACCGTATATCATGTCACTGTACTTGTACTTGTTTCCTTTTGATTTGATAAAGGCCTTCTCGTTGTCCAGTGACTTGGTCTTTGCCAGCAAGTCGTGTTGCCCTGGAAGGAAGTGCAGATCTTCATTGATGATGTCTTTTGTGATCTTTACTTTCACCTTTGAACCATCCTTGTCGGTGAGCATCGCTTGCCCATCATACTGTATCGAGCTCATGAGCTCGTGGGCCCTCATGTAGTCTGTTCCCCATGGCTGCAATCTGAAAAACTGTTCCAAATGAATAGCCCACACGGCTTCAGTGACCTCCAACCTTCGGTGGAGATTCCATATTTCCCGTGGCATGATGGTCGTCTTTACCATGTCACCATCAACATCCCTAAACTTCGCGATGAAAATGTGAGCAGGGATCTAAGCTAGTGTTTCATCCGAGATGTGAGCTTTTTCGTTCGTAGAGAGCTCATCCACTTCATAAGGTGCTACCATCCACTGCCTTGCTTGCTTTTGACGAGGCATTCTGTGTCATTAGAATCACAAGCTGCCAGGATTTTCCTTTCGCAACCTATAGCATTTAGACTTTGAGTAAAAAGCAGTTCAAGAGTTAAAACTGATCATAACTTGAACAAACCTCATCCATTCTTGTCCATATTTCACCAGTGGGACTAGGAAGACTAGAGCTATGACTGATTGAAGTCTGAGCCAAATCTGGGCCTGAGGTACACTGATCGCGATCGTAGTACAGAGCCCAAATTAACATTTTATCACATGAGTGGTTTGTTGATAGCTAGAGGGTCATTTTGGTCCACTCTGTCTTTTATTTGAACCACTTTTGAGTTTATAAGTCCCAATTTTGGGTTCCAAGGGAGTTTTGGACTAGACTTTGATTTTTCATGGGTTTTTAATGTCCAATTGGCTTGAAACTTGATGTGTGACTTGAACAAGATGTGTACAAGGGATCTGTTAGGTTTTGGTCCAAATCTGATGCTGAGGTACACCAATCGCGATCGTAGTACCTGGGATTTTTTGGGTGAAAACTAGATGGCTTTAGTCTCCTATGCCTGCCTAGCCCACTAATGATTTATTTTCAAGTTTTGGACTTGAAATGAACAAATTAGAGCAATTTTTCACTGTTTGACCTTATTTTACTAAGTCTAACCATAATTGGTTTTCCTGATGAATTCTGGTTGGAGCCTGGGGTTAGGTGATGTTAGTTTTTGAGCCTTTACTGCTTCCATGATGTGTTGCTATCACCAGCCCACTCCGCTGTCTCATTCTGACTTGATCAGGTACTTTTTACCCCGTCTTTGGAGATTTTCCAGACTTGGGTATTTTTCAGGGATTCTTTGGATACCAGTGGGATAATTGGGCATCTCTAAGTCGCCTTTTAGTCTTTGATATTAGTTTGGCCAAATTCTTCCCTTGTGTAATCACTCGAGACTGAAATGGTCATCTCTGCCCTTGTAGGATATTCTAAGCTCCATTCAAGGTTTTCTACTACCATGCTGACTCCTAGTCGGACAGGTATGCCTTTGAAACCATCCGTCATAATTTTCAGTCGAATTTTGGTGTTTGTAGGTCAACTTTCCTGATTCGGGTGTGTTTGACAAATTTGACCCATTCTATGAGCAAAATTTGTGCATTTTTCATGACAATTCAAGAGAGTGTATCCCTCACTGAGTTCTAAGCCTGGGCCAAGCCAAAATTTGTAAAATCTGATCCTGGGGGCACCGATCGCGATCGTTCCATAGAACCCAAATTGATTTTTATCACCTGCAGGTTGTTGGCGAAGCTGAGAGAATGCTTTCTGCGATTTCTGTGCCAAATTTGGACAGTGATGTACACCGATCGCGATCGGTGTACCACCACCATTTTGAGGTTTGATCATATGGCTTGGTTCCTGACATTGTGGGGAACACATTGATGTGTTATGTGCTTGAAAAAGTTTTGTTTTGATGCCTCTAAGGGCCCTAGATCTACCCGACCTAATCTGTCTTTGATTTGATCCATTCGCCCCTTTGTGCAATGATTCGCGCTTGCATGCGTAATAGACTTGATCTTTACTTGATAAGGAACATACCTGTGAAATCTGGTATGAAATGCTGGCTCCGATCGTCCATATGGGGTAGAAATGTGGCAGCTCGCTCTAGGTCAAGAAGCTCTCTTCTTCTCTCTCAAAATGTAAAAATGATCAATGAGCTAGAATTTGGCCTACCTGACCCATATCTTCCCGAGGTTTTCGTGACATAGATATTATTTTCATTACCTTTGATCCCAATATAATCAGCATACCATCTATGGGTTGAACCGTTTGTCATTCTGGCGTCGTATGACCATTTGATGCAATTCTGGTGAAATGTGGTCATGATCATTAAGGCTGAAATTCGACATCTTCAGATTAGATTCATATCTTCCATGCTTGATAACCCTATCATGATACTTCGGCGTTTGCTTCCAGAACTTGATTCCGACACTGTGGGCGATATTTTTTAATTTTTGAAATATTATTAACGAAAATCAAACAAACTAAATTGAAAATGCTTATTAACTGGCGAAAATTAGCCAAAAATTATTATACTCACCCCTAAGCATATATTTTCACTAGAAGCATCCCAATGCTCCAGATTTTGTCATTACAGCCCATTATTATGCTGGTTGAATGATAAAAACGCTAAAAAATACCAAATTTTGATCAAATTTGTTCGAAATTGAACTCTTAAAAATGAAAAAAAACACACGCATTATATACATATATACACATTGGACGCCTTAATGGTCCTGACTGCTGCTAGATTCAGCAATTACTCCCCCCTTCCTAAAGTGAGTCGTCCCGGACGAAGGTTGTGTGCATGTGCATGGGTTTTGAAATCTGTGTCTATGCACGGCCGTGTAATCTGGCCCTATCCTCATGTTTGAGACAATATATTGGGAAACAAAGTGCTATGCAAGATGCGGGGACTGAATGTAATTTTCAGTGGCTTTGGATGGCGAGGCTAGCTGTTTATGGAACAGAAGGGCTTGCAGTTTAATTGCTCTCTCCTTGATTGTTGGTTTTTTTATAGCAACTATTTTTGGAACCCATTTGTATTCAGTTTTTATATTTGCAGATTTTAATGTAGGTTCCTGAATTTTCTTAGGTTTCCATTGCCATTTTGTTAGTTCAGGCTTCCTGGGTTGACTTTTTGGTCTCCATTCGATCTTTGTCGCTGAATTTTTGGTTGTCTCCAGCTTTGGTTGCCATTTCCACTCTGGACTAGCTCCTGAAGGTCTTTGATATGGTGTTGCTGTCTTCGGGAGTTGTGACTTGGGCAGCCATATCTGTCTCTGTTTTTTTTGCACGACGGTTTTCTTTATCCATACTTTCCAAATAGCCATTTTCGATGTTTCAAGTTGAGGAGCTGATTGCTTTTTGTCAATGGGGATAATCGGCCATGAGTGATCTGTTTTGGCGAATGGAGTCATGTACCTGTTAGAGTTGTGTGTGTACATCAACGCATGTTCTGACCATTCGGTAACTGCATTGTACGTTCTCATCCATGGAACTCCCAAACATAGTGATTCTCTGATTCCTTTTTCTTTTATTACGAGAAATTGATGAGGACAACTATTTCCATCAATATTGATTGGTAAGTTTACTATTCCCAATGTTGGCATTTTTGCCCCGTTTGCAGCTTGTAAATCTCGTGTGGATTGCACTAGGGGTTCATCGGTAAGCATCTTGTAAGTGGAGAAGCTGACCACATTGACTCTTGCCCTTGTGTCAATCAATGCTCTTTGATATCTGCCATTCGGAAGTCTGACATTGATGCGAACATCGATTCCTATTTCCCATTGCTCGTCAGTGTGAATTATAGAAAGAGGAATTTGAGCTGTATATGCTGGTTGAGGAAGTCTTTGTTGTTGTAATTTCTGTTTTCGCTTTAAAATCCCGATTTTGGTCTCCTCCTATGCTTGAGCCTTTGTCTCATTTGCTTTGTTCTTGCGCTCCTTCGTAGCGTGGATTTTGGCAAGCATCTCTGTGGTTAGTGATAGGTTGTACTTATTTAATCTGCATCCACTAATCCAATTAGCATCTCCTCTCCCTCTAATGTCTCAAGCTTAATGGCACCGCTAGATGATATGTCATGAATCACATAGGGTCCATTGCCTCGCTTTTTGAGTTTCCGGGAATGTTGTTTCAGGGTATACATTAAGACATAATCCCCCGTAGCAAATTCCTTGTTGATAACATGTTGATCAAAGAATGATTTCATGTTTCATTTTTGCACGTAGATTGATGCAATTTCTCTCAATCTAGTTTCATCCAATTTTTCCAGGATATCTATTTGATTGGATAATACATGGCCCGTCCATTCTAATTATTTAGCTACCCGAAGTGTGGGGATAAGAAATTCAAGTGGCAAAATCTCTTAAATTCCATAAACCATGTTGAACGGAGTCATTCCGATTGAGGTTTTGTACGCGACTCTATATGCCCATAAAGATGAATGCAGCTTCTGATCCCAGTCGGCTCTCGATTCACTAACAATTTTCGTGAGAATTGTCATCAAAATCTTGTTCGTACTTTCTACTTGGCCGTTAGCTTGTGGATGATAGGGAGCTGACTTCTTGTGAATTACCATGAATTCATCAAATAGGAATTCGATCACTTCATTGACGAAATGAGTCCCTCTATCGCTCCCTATCTCTATTGGTAAGCCATACCTGGTGAAAATGTTCTCATACAAAAACCGTGCTGTTGTTTTTGCATCATTTTTGGTTGTTGCTTTCGCTTCAACCCACTTTTTTAGATAATCTGTTGCCACAATAATGTATTGAGCGTGCATTTTATATCTAGGAGGCGCAATTGGTCCTACAAAATCTATTCCCCATTTTGCAAACGCTCTTGCCCCCATCATTGGTCTCAAGGGAATGTCATCTCGTGCTCTAGGAATCTTTGTCCTCTGGAAATCATCACATTGTTTCACAAACTCTTCGGCGTCCATGAATAGTGTAGGCCACCATATGCCAGCAAATAAGAATTGCTTTGGCCGTTTTGTCCCAGCTGAGAAATGTCCTCCAGCTTGTCCGCCATGTGCTTGCTCTAAGATAGGAACGTATTCCTCTTTTGTCGCACACATTCGCAATTGATTGTCTTTTTCCCTGTTGTAAAGATTGTCCTCAATCAATACATAGTTTTCTGCCTCTTTCGTGATCGTTTTGATACGTGATCTACTCATCCCTTCAGGCAGTATTCCGGTGTGGTGAGGTATTCTACAATGTAGTTACTCCATCTGGGTGCTACAGATAATTTGAATAGAGTCACGTGTTCTATAGGCTTTTGAAAAGTGCAGATAATACATGACTTGATATGCTTATGAACACTTTGTTGCATTTTCGGCCAATATACACCCATTATCATCAATATTTGATACGTCTGTGCATGCCCATTGTGAATCCCCGTTGTTTGCACATGAGACTGGTGTAGATACAAGTCCTGTTCACTTGATTCAACACAAAGCCTAAGGATTTGATCCGATCCCTATTTGTATAGCCTTCCAACCAGCATTACCAATGATCTAGATGCTGCAATGGTAGATGGTTGTCTTGTCAAATTCAATGACCCAATAGTCAACAAAGGAATTACATCCTCGCTCCATCTTGGAACCATTTCTATGTTGAAGAGATATGCATCTGGAAAATCATCATCAACTCCTACAAGGTTTTCTCCATGCACCATTCTAGATAAATGATCCGCTCTTTGGTGTAGTTCCTTTTTTGACTACAATCGTGAAGTCAAACTCAAGCAGTATGATGAACCATCGTACAATCCGCCTCGTACTGCAAGGTTTGTTTACCAAGTACAGCACTGCTTGGTGATCAACGAAGAATACAAATTTATTGGAAAGTAGGTAATATCTAAACTTTTTCACAGCATAGATCATACCCAAACCCTCCCTTTCAGTTGTTGTGTAATTCTTCTCTGCACTGTTTAGTTGTCTACTGGAGTAACTGATTGGAAAATCCATGTTGTTTTCTCCAGGTTGTGCAAGTATGCATCCTATAGCATATGTTGATGCATCTACGTGGATGTGGAATATCTTTTCCCAATCCGGAGCCTTCAAAATTGGAACGGATATCAATCTTTGCTTCAAAGTTTGAAAAGCTTTCTCGCACTCATCAGTCCACTCAAATTTAGTTATCAATGTGTAAAGTGGTTTCGCAATTATAGCGTATGAGTAGATAAATCTGCGATAATATCCACAATGTCCCATAAATGCTTGTACCTCCTTTACCTTTACTGGTCGTGGTAGATCAACAATTACGATGATCTTCTCCATGTCTGTCGAAATACCATTTTTGGACACTATATGTCCCAATATTTTGCCTTGTCTTACCATGAAGACACATTTCTCCGGATTCTGGAAAATCCGATACAGTCTACATTTTTTGAACACTTTGGTTAAGTGCTCTATGTGTTCCAATCTTACGAGAGAGTGAACGCACAAGTCATCCATGTAAATTTCTAAGAATTGTCTTAGATATTCTTTAAAAGCATGACCCATCAACCTCTGAAATGTGGCTGGTGCATTCGTTAAGCCAAAAGCCATTACCCTGAATGCAAAAATGCCCCATTCAGTTGCAAAAGCCGTCTAGTGCTGATCCTCTGGCTTTATTGTGAGTTGGTTGTAGCCTAAAAAGCCATCTAAGAAACTGTAAGATTCTTTTCCTACCACTCTTTCTATTACATGATTAGTAATGGGTAGGGGATAGTTGTCCCGAATTGTAGCAGCGTTTACTTTCTTGAGATTGACACATCCTCTCAACTTTCCATTTTTCTTCGGGACCACCACAATCGGTGAAACCCAGTCAGTGTGCTCAATTTTGTAAATAAACTCTGCCTCTTTCAGCTTATCTATCTCCTCCTTGATCTTCGTTGCAAACGTCTCATTGTAAGTAGAAGGATGTTGTCTGCTTGGTTTGGCGTCATTCTTAAGGGGTATTGTGTGTTGACAGATACTTGGATCCACCCCCTTAAGATCTTTGTATGACCATGCAAACACATCTCTATACTGTTTTAGAGTAGCTATCGAAAGCTTTTCCTCTTCTTCACTAAGATCCGTGGCAATATATGCAAGTTTTGGATCTTCTCTTGGCTCCGCTGGATCTATTCATTTGGCTTTTTCAGGATAATCGTATGATGTACCAGGTTCTTTCAATTCTCTCATCGGTTGTTGCACTATGATTTTTCTATCTTGTATGGTATACTTCTTATAATGGGATGGCACATCCATCTTGTCAGAATTAGTGTCCTCATCTGTTTCCATTTCAGTTGTCCATATGTCTTTGAGGGTCTGTTTGAGCTTATTGTAATCTGTTTTCCTCTCTGTTTTGGTCATTCTAGACCCTGTTTCCCCCTCCATATGTGTCTCAATCATTTACTTTTCGCACTTGTTCTTCTTGTTGTTTTTCCATTGTTTAGTTTTGATAAACCGGCCAGTTTAACTCAAAGTTTTCACCCAAAATGGAATTAAAATCTAGCAGGTAAAACCATATCATGTAGCATATCTCTGGAAAGAGCTCGACGTGTAGATTGTAGATTCTGCTCAAATCAGAGAACATATGTGGGAACTATGGAAGGCTGAAAATCATAAAAGTGTCCACCGTCTTTTTTGGGGGAAAAGTGCATCCTTTAAACACTCTTATACGTCTCACACACCCACCATTATTGCACACATGGCGTATATATATTTGTCCAAATGTTAATCACCTCCATAAACTCATGGCAAATACATTGGGAAAATTTTGAACTCATTTTTGGGCCTTTTAAGAGTGCCACATCATCAAAGTTGTACAAAAGAAAGCAACCCGATAAACCCCTCTAAATATTGCTTAGAACCCCATGATATTGTTAAGTATGGAGCCTGATTTACCCTTGTAATTTTCTGTGGTAAAAGCGCACATTTGTAAGTCCCCCATTATGAGGAGAAGCCATCGTGTGTGAAGGAAAATCACTCACCGAAAACCAAAATTTTCACGGACAAGAATCAAGGGCAACTTTAAAGGCCTCGGGGGCGGAGGCCCCCGAGACTTTTTTTTTCGCCGGAATATTATGGCCAGACGGCGGCCGGAAATTGGTCAGAAAACAACCGGTCGGTTGGCCAGTAGTCAATGGCCGACTGCCAATGGTCAGAAGTCAATGGCTGGTGGCCGGTGGCCGAATTCAAAAGCGGACTTGTCTTCTCAAGGGCGGCCACACATGGGCGGATTGGAGGGTCCGATTTGGACTTATTCGCACAAGGGCGGCTACACATGGCTGTCTCTCATAAGAGAGGGCAGCCCTTTTGGCCTATAAAAGGAGGCCATTTCTACACCCATTTCATAGTGTGAATTTGATGCAACAAGGTGAGTGTGAGGTGGTGAGAGTGAAGCAAGGCGGGAGCTCCATTAAGGGTATGATCCCTTTGTAAACTACTTCTTGTTTTGAAGTACTAAAGCCATTGAGTGGCTGCTTTCCCGTGGACGTAGCCCACATTGGGTGAACCACGTATATCGTGTGTACTCTCTCTCTCTCTCTCTCTCTCTCTCTCTCTCTCTCTCTACTCTATAATCTCGTGTATATAAATCTGTCTCTCTCCATTAAGTAATCTACTCAATTATCTATTTAGCTACATCTTATTTCCTAACAACTCGTATCAGAGCAAGGTTTGCTCGTAGCTAAATTATCTCAAGGAAATAATTCCTTGAATTGAGTGGGAGTTATGGCGGAGGAAGGGAAGCTCAAGATTGAGAAGTTCAACGGCAAAAACTACCAACATTGGAAGATGCAGATTGAAGACTATCTCTACCAGAAGGACCTCTATTTGCCACTAGGCGGTCTTGCAAAGAAGCCCGCAACAATGGCAGATGAAGCATGGATTGTCCTTGATCGAAAGGCACTGGGAACAATCCGGTTAAGCTTGGCGTCAACGGTGGCCTTCAATGTTTTGGAGGTGACGACCACGGAGGACTTGATGAAGTCACTTGACGACTTCTACGAGAAACCATCGGCATCCAATAAGGTATTTCTTATGAAGCGCTTGTTCAATCTAAAGATGGCAGAGAATGGTTCAGTTGCAGAACACCTAAATGACTTTAACACAAAAATAAGTCAACTTCGATCAGTGAAAATCAATTTCGATGACGAAGTGCGAGCTCTCCTTATACTATCATCTCTACCGGATAGTTGGGACAGCCTTGTGATGGCTGTAAGTAATTCTATCTCTGTCACAAATACTCTTAAGTTTGATGATGTTGTGGGTGTTCTCCTAAGTGAGGAAATGCGAAGGAGAAGCACAGTAGAATCATCAAGTGCTGCACTATCAGTGGAAACAAGAGGAAGGCTTAAGGAGAGGTTCAAAAACCAAAAGGGTCATGATCGCTCAAGGCGGAGCAAGTCACGCACAAAGTCAGTTCTTGAATGTTGGAACTGCGGCAAGAAGGGCCACGTCAAGAAGGATTGTTGGTCCAAGAAGAAGAAGGAGACAGAGTCTCAAGACAACAAGCCAACATCGGAGGCCAATGTGGCAGGTAAAGTAGAGCAAGATGCTCTAATTCTCTCATTAGACAATGTGTCTAATTCCTGGATAGTAGATTCCGGGGCTTCATTCCATGCGACACCACACAAGCAACATTTCCAAGACTACACCAAAGGTAATTTTGGGTATGTATACTTGGGAGATGATGAAGCTTGTGAGATTGTTGGCAAAGGTACAGTTTCTGTCAAAACTGCTAACGGAAATGAATGGAAGCTTAAAGATGTTAGGCATGTTCCTTCTCTTCGCAAAAATTTGATCTCTATAGGACAATTGGACGATGAAGGTCACAACATTGCATTCGGAAACAAACGGTGGAAGATCTCAAAGGGATCTTTGGTGGTTGCCAAGGGTGAAAAAGTCGGTACACTTTACTTGTGTATTGTTAGCACGCAACCTTCAGCTTGTGCAGCAACTACAGAAGTTGACAGTGCGGTGTGGCACTACCGACTTGGGCATATGAGTGCCAAAGGAATGCAAATCCTTCAAACAAAGAAGCTTCTACCAGGTTTGAAAGAAGTGGACTTAGAGTTCTGTGAAGATTTTGTTTATGGTAAACAAAAGAGGGTAAAATTTCAAAAATTAGGAAATGAAAGAAAAAATAAAAAACTTGAGTTGCCTCATTCTGATGTTTGGGGTCCTGCAAGTACACCATCACTTGGTGGCTCATTGTACTATGTAACATTCATAGACGATGCGACTAGAAAAACATGGGTTTATGTCATGAAGAATAAATCCGATGTATTTTCCATATTTCAAAGGTGGAAAGCCTTTGTGGAGAATGAAACAGGTACTAAGGTTAAATGCCTCAGATCCGACAATGGAGACGAATATTGCAGCCAAGCTTTTGAAAGATTTTGTGCTAGCAATGGCATTTGGAGGCAAAGGACAACCCCAAGGACACCTCAACAAAATGGGATTTCGGAAAGGATGAACAGGACAATCATGGAACGAGCACGAAGCATGCAGCTACATGCAGCCCTACCGCTTGAGCTTTGGGCGGAAGTTGTAAGTACGTCTGTGTACTTAATCAATCGGTCACCCTCAACGGCATTGGATGGGGGAGTTCCAGAAGAGGCATGGACAGGTAAACCGGTGAATTATGCATTTCTCAAAGTGTTTGGGTGTGAGGCTTTCATGCACATAGATAGAAGCCTAAGATCAAAGTTAGATGCAAAGTCCAAAAAGTGTTTCTTCATTGGCTATGGAGAAGGAGACTTTGGGTATCGCCTATGGAATCCTGAAGATGGTAAAATCTTAAGGAGTAGGGATGTAATTTTTAACGAACAAAATATGTACAAATATTACTTGGAAAGAAAACAAACAAAAGAAACAGGTGATGAGTACATGGAGCTTGAGGACGGTGAAGACTCAAGGACTGCAAACGGTGACAATGTGCAACAACGTCAACCAAATGAGGAGCTTCAACCTATTCCCCGAAGATCTACAAGAGCAAGTAGACCTCCAGAAAGGTTTGTTCCTTCCTTCAACCATCTCTTGATCTCAGATTCTGGAGAGCCGGAATCATATAAAGAAGCTATGCAACATGAAGCCAAAGAAGAATGGACGAAGAGCATGCAAGTGGAGATGGACTCACTACATCGCAACCAAACATGGGAGGTTGTTGAGTTTCCTAAAGGTAAGCGGGCACTTCAAAACAAATGGGTGTACAAGCTAAAGGAAGAAGAAGGTGGGAAGAAAAGGTACAAGTCTAGGCTTGTGGTAAAAGGTTTTTCTCAAAAGAAAGGTATTGACTTCAATGAAATATTTTCTCCTATTGTAAAAATGAACTCAATTAGGCTTGTCTTAAGCCTTGTGACTGCTCATGATCTAAATCTCGAGCAAATGGATGTAAATATGGCATTCCCTCACTGTGACTTAGAGGAGGAAATCTACATGCTTCAACCAAAGGGGTATAAAGTAAAAGGTAAGGAGAAAATGGTTTGCAGATTAAAGAAGAGCTTGTATGGTTTAAAGCAAGCATCAAGACAATGGTACTTGAAGTTTGATCGATGGATGTTGGATCATGGATTCACAAGATGAAACTCGGATCACTGCGTCTACACGGAGAATTTGGGAGATGGAAAATTCATCATCCTAATGTTATATGTTGATGACATGTTGATTGCAAGTGCTAACATGCAGGACATCAAAGACCTAAAAGAGGAGCTGTCCAAATCTTTTTCAATGAAAGATTTAGGTACTGCAAAGAGGATACTTGGTATGAAAATATCAAGGGACAGGACAAAGAAGACAATAAAGCTATCTCAAGAAGATTACATCAAGAAGGTACTAGAAAGGTTTGCAATGCAAAATGCAAAACCAATTTCTACACCTTTGGCTGGTCATTTCAAACTAACGAAGGATATGTGTCCAAAGACACAAGAGGAGATGGCCTATATGTCTAAAGTTCCATATGCTGCAGCGGTAGGTTCTCTAATGTATGCTATGGTCTGGACAAGGCCAGACATTGCACATGCAGTGGGAGTTGTGAGTAGGTTCATGGACAACCCAGGTAAAGAGCATTGGCAAGCTGTGAAGTGGATACTTAGGTATCTAAAAGGGACAACAAAAAATGCTTTGTATTTTGGAGGAACTTATATTTTTCTAGAAGGGTATGCTGATGCAGATATGGCAGGTGACAAAGACACTCGAAGGAGCACTACTGGCTATGTGTTCACGGTTGGAGGCACAGCAGTAAGCTGGGCTTCAAAGCTGCAGAAAGTGGTTTCACTTTCTACCACGGAAGCAGAGTATGTAGCAATGACGGAGGCAAGCAAAGAAATTCTGTGGCTTCACAGATTCTTAGAAGAGCTTGGATTCAAACAAGACAATTGTGTCTTGTACAGTGATAGCCAAAGCGCTATCCATCTTGCGAAGAACTCAGCCTTTCATTCAAGGACAAAGCACATTGAGGTGAGATATCACTTCATACGCAATCTTTTGGAAAAGGGACAACTAAAGCTAGGAAAGGTGCATACAAGTGAAAATCCTCCAAACATGTTTACAAAGGTGGTCAACAAGGAGAAGTTGAGCTTTTGCTCATCTTCAATCGGCATTCAAGGATAAGAAGCCAGAATGGAAAGCAGTCATAGGTTTGGTTTGGAGATCAGTCTCCAAGTGGGAGATTGTTAAGTATGGAGCCTGATTTACCCTTGTAATTTTCTGTGGTAAAAGCGCACATTTGTAAGGCCCCCATTATGAGGAGAAGCCATCGTACGTGAAGGAAAATCACTCACCAGAAACCAAAATTTTCACGGACAAGAATCAGGGGCAACTTTAAAGGCCTCAGGGGCGGAGGCCCCCGAGACTTTTTTTTTCGCCAGAATATTATGGCCGGACGGCGGCCGGAAATTGGTAAGAAAACAACCGGTCGGTTTGGCCGGTAGTCAATGGCCGACTGCCGGTGGTCGGAAGTCAATGGCCGGTGGCCTGTGGCCGAATTCAAAAGCGGACTTGTCTTCTCAAGGGCGGCCACACATGGGCGGATTGGAGGGTCCGATTTGGACTTATTCGCACAAGGGCGGCTACACATGGCTGTCTCTCATAAGAGAGGGCAGCCCTTTTGGCCTATAAAAGGAGGCCATTTCTACACACATTTCATAGTGTGAAGTTGATGCAACAAGGTGAGTGTGAGGTGGTGAGAGTGAAGCAAGGCGGGAGATCCATTAAGGGTATAATCCCTTTGTAAACTACTTCTTGTTTTGAAGTACTAAAGCCATTGAGTGGCTGCTTTCCCATGGACGTAGCCCACATTGGGTGAACCACGTATATCGTGTGTACTCTCTCTCTCTCTCTCTCTACTCTATAATCTCGTGTATATAAATCTGTCTCTCTCCATTAAGTAATCTACTCAATTATCTATTTAGCTACGTCTTATTTCCTAACAGATATGACCTATCATTGGAAAGTTCTTGAAAAATGGATTCTAAAGAAAAGTTTGGATGACTTCTATGAAAGTTATGCCATTTTTTTTCAATCATCCAGGTTTTGTTACCATTATGGTAATCTAAAGTCACCTTTTTCTAGATCTACATGAAGGCAATGTCCGATACATGCATGCTATATATCAATAGTGAGGCGGTCCGGGGAGGGCAACAAGAAGAGTGGACTCTAAGCACTTTTCTAGGCTCCAGTGCTGCTCAATTGGGTTGGGGTTGGAAAAAATAGCAAACACACACACAAACCCGCAACCTGACCCTACACAAATTTGGGGTACCACCTAGTTTTCGATGCGAACTAGGACGCGTAGAGAGAGAGTGCTCGGGATGCTTTGAAATGTTCAACAGTGATCAAGCAAACACAATTATATATGTAAGAAAAAGAGGGAAGGGGGAGGGGGTGCTTGTTGCACTAATACCTTCTTACAAATCGGTGATGACCAATGAAAGTGAGATTAGTATTTGTTCAACATAGCTTGAGTAAATTACACCACAACACATCACAAGAAAAGCCACCCCAATCACTCTCTTAAAACCAGGGGAGTCCTCTCCACCCTGTCGCCCTCTTACAGTATGTGGGATTTATGGCTAAATTGATGACAACACCCAGAGACAAGCTATCAAGAACTTTAAAAAAAACACCAAGACACTTACACATCATTGTTGTCCATTACTTCACGTTGGAAGATAGACAAAGTATCCAAGCTTACTCCAAATCCACCCTCCTTGATTCAGCAAATGTTGGGCTTACACTAGTAGGAGAAATGATAGATTTCCTACTCTCAATTGAATGATCACTCTCTCTTACAATGGCATAGAGTTCCCTTGTTAATCACCCCTAATACAATACATGCATATGCATAACACAATGAGCTTCCACTCAAGAGCTCCTTCTAGAGAGGTTGAGCTTGGATTCTCAAGCTATAGCATAGTGCTCTTGCTTATGGCTTCCCCCTTTTGTGCTAGCTACACCCTCCTTTTATAGCAATTTTGAGGGCTAGGGTTACTCCTCTAACCATGGTTGGGTTAGATTTTCAGCACTTATCTAATTTCTTTTGCTTGGAATTATCTACAAGTTGGTGGGGATAGATGAAGAAGAGAGAGAGGAGAGAAGTGGAGGTGATAGGACTTTTCATAGTAGGTTAGTGTTAGTAAATTAGTAGAGTTAGTATTTTTATTGATTTACAAATGGAATTGGATATTTACAATGGGAGTATCCATGTAGGATACAAATAAGGAAGAAAAAACTCTTAATAGGTAAGAAAACATGGATTTCTTACAGTGTTGATGCTCCAAGTGTCTTGAGTAGGATCAATTTTGACGCTTGTTGACGGTCCACTAGCTTTGACGGTACGTTTTTACTCCACTCTTGACCTTCCTTCGAATCCAAGGTAAGTGAACATGAGTAATCAATCACCATGATGCTGATTTTCAAGAGAAGAGGCTGAATTTTGTGGTTTTTTTGATACATATGGGTAATATGCATGAGGAAAAATGAGACTAGGTGGTCAATATTGGAATGGAAGTGTGTGTAGGAGACATGAGTTCACCATGGTTTCTCTTATTCTTCAAGGTTGAGAAGAAGGTGAGTAGGGTGCAGAGTGGAGTGGTGAGAGAGGTAGGGATGATGAGTGGAGAAGTGTGTGTAAAAGAGGAAAATGATAAAGTGGAAGAGGGAGTGTGGCTGCATAGCATGGGCAAACTGGGGTCCACCAATAAAATCATAGCTCACAGATCATAGCTCAAACACATATGAAAAAATTTGAGGTAAAAGTTCAACTCACGAGCTACAACTTTTGTTTGTATCGCCTTTTCAAATTCGGGGAGCATGTGATCTTTAAAAATTCAACAAAACCGGCTGTGTTTTTCCACTGCACAAAATCCTTGTGAGGTCCTTTTTTGGATGATTCTTTTGAATACCTCCAAGAGTGAGCCCCCCATGGTGCATGCATGCATTCCACATACCCTTGACCTTATTTGGTAGGTCTATAATTGAAGATATTGTTGAGATCATGATATAAGTGAATAGTACAACTAAGAAAATCAAATATTGAGGGGTCTAAAAAAAATATGTACATGTCAAATATAAATAATATAGGTGGAAAAAATATAAAGGGGTCAAAATAAATCTCTCTCATTATAAGTCTACCATAAAAAGATGAATATTTTTGGTGGTCTAATTTATGAGAGTAATAGAGAATAGATGTAGGAAGGAAAAAATCACAATAGTGAAAAAATATACACATAAATAAACTAGTTTTTTTGGATTTTTGTTGGGATGGAGTTACACCAAAAATAAGAGAAGCTTGCATGAAATTATTTTTATATGGAATAAAGAGTACGCAAAATGGTAAGAAAAAATATGGTAATGTTGAGTCAATGTACATAGCATAAATAACACACCATAGGTAGAAATATTTAAATAAATACCAAAATAATTATGAAAAATCCTTTTATTTAGGCCCTATATACAATGAAATATTTACACACAAATGGGCCATAATATACTTATTTTTTTTATTTTTTTGGCTCAACTAGCCCAGTGACTAGCTAATTAAGGGTTTTTAAGAAGATATGGGACAAGTCCCGTAACTCACACACACCTATATACAGTGAAATGGTAGGGATAGCCACAGTGTTTTGATGATTTTGTTAGGGTGGGTTAACTCACTATGGCAATTACAAAGAGCCAAAAAATGGCTATCATTAGCCCTCCCCCAGGATGATGGTATATTCATGTACCATCATAGAGCATCTTTTCCAAAGAGAGTGCTTCAGAGTCCTTGACGAGATCTTCATTGTTTGGCCCCTCAGAATTTTGGCTGGAGTTACACTCATGCTTCATGTAACAATACTTACATGAGACAGTTGCCCTTTGACAGATGTTTGGTAGATCCTTTGGTAGAAGGCGAATCAAATAGGGCTTCAAGTGATAACCATTTACCTTCCTAGAGTGCTCTTTCCCATTCAAGTCCATAAGTTGATAGTAACTGGAATTGAAAGCCTTCTTAACTATGTATGGCCCCTGCCATCTAGTTTCAAATTTGGCATCAAAACGATTATCGAGTCGATTGTCATACCTTAGCACAAGATCTCCTTCATTGATGCCTTTGTCCTTTAGTTTCTTGTCAAGCTTCTCCTTCACCTGCATAGCTTTCCTCTTGTAGCACTCGTATGCTGCTTCTCTTTTCCACTCAAGCTCAGCTAAGGTAAGAAGTCGATCCATCCATGCTTCTTGATCATCTTGTGCTGCTTTGCCATGAAGCCGCATTGTTGGAATGTTGAGCTCAATTGGTTGTAAAGCCTCTTGACCATAGACCAAGTGAAATGGTGTAAACTTCGTGGCTTCCCTATATGTGGTTCGATACGCCCACAAGGCACCATCCAAGAAGTCATCCCACAACTTTGTCTTGTTTCTCACCATCTTTCTAATGATGCCTGCAATGACACCATTAGCTTTTTCTACCAGACCATTTGATTGGGGATAGTAGGGTGTACTATGACGATGTAGAATGTGAAGTTCTTCACAGACTTCTGTGAGCAAGCCCTTTCTAAACCCTGGACCATTATCAGAAACAATCTCCAAAGGTGTGCCAAATCTACAACAAATGTGAGTGTAGACAAATTTGCTCACTGTCCTCTCATTTACCTTTGCCACACTTTGTGCTTCCACCCACCTAGTCATATAGTCTACAGCCACTAGAATGTAGAGTTTACCATTTTTTGTCCTAGGCAGAGGACCCATAGCATCAATGCCCCACTTTTCAAAGGGTCCATTTGCAAGCACGATTTGCCTTGGACCATAAACCAATCTTCTATTCCCATTTACCTGACAATTGTGACAACTTTTACACCAATGTTGAATATCCACATGTAGACTTTGCCAAACATACCCCGCAAGCAAAATCTTCTTCACAGTTAACTCTTGGGCAAAATGACCACCACATGCCTCTTCATGCAAACCTTTTAGAATGGCTGGAATTTCCTTGATAGTTGGTACTCTTTTGCACACTTGATCCTTCCCTCTTTGATAGAGGGATCCTTCTAGAAAGAGATACGCGCTTGCCTTTTTCATGAGTCTCCTCTTCTGAGCCTTCGTGAAGTCTTGTGGAAACTCACCCTCCAAAATGTAGCTAATAATGGGAGTCAATGACTCCAATCCCTCGTATCTCGGTTGCTTGACAGTTGCTGCCACCATGATGACCTACACTTCTTTCTCAACACATGTAACTGCTTGTTGTGCAAGTAAATCGGCATCTTCATTTTGTTTCCTAGGAATATGATATAGTTGCACTTCTTTAAACTGATTAAACATCCTATGAATGGCATGAACTTTTTTCCTTAAGCTTTCATTCTTGCATGCCCAAATGCCTAAAATTTGCTTCACAATGAGAAGTGCATCCCCTTTTACCATGAGACGTTGTATACCTTGGCCAATGCATATCTTTAAACCATGAAGTAGTGTGTCGTATTCTGCTTCATTGTTGCTAGTTGAACCTGGTAGATTGACCTTCTCTTTTATGACCACCTCTCCACTTGGGTTGAGCAATATTAGCCCTCCCCGTGCTTTTCCTGTGACTTGTCGAAAAGCTCCATCAAGGAACAAGGTAAAAGCATTAGGAATACTTTTAGGTGGTGGCAATGGTAGGGTCTTTACTTCAGGCACCTTAATCTCCTTCTCATGTACCATATAAGTAAGGATCCCTGCCAATTGTGCATGCACACTATCTTCTACCTTGAAAGAGTATTGGAACTCTTCCAATTCCATAATCCACTTTGAGATCCTGGTGCTAAGATTCATTTGAGATGATACCCAAGGAAATAAATTTTCTGCAGTGAGAACTACAAAAGGTTTTGGTAGCAAGTAGGATCTAAACTTTCTCACCGCAAACATGAGAGAAAGCATCATGAGTTCTGCATCCGTGTAGCCTCTCTCCAAAACATTCATGACCCTACTAGCAAAGTAGATGGGTCGCATCCGGGTACTATGGGGATCTTGTTGTAGCAAAACCGCTCCAATTTTTTCTTTCCCAACACTAGAGCTAACAAAGAATGTGTACTCCCAACAAGGAGGCATGAGTGTTGGTAGCTCTGACAGGATGACTTTAATGTTACAAAAGTACTCTTCAAGCTCATAAGACCAGGCAAATTCTACTTGTTGTGTCAACTTTTGCAAAGGATGAAGCAACTCCGAAGCTAAGTGAATAAAGCGTGACATATACTTCACCTTTTGAATGAATGAGATGACCTCTTTGAGATTCTTGGGTGATAGGAGCTCAATAAGAGCCTTTGCCTTTGAAGGATCCACCTCAATGCCTTTATAGGAAACCTTGTGACCAAGCAAGATCACTTCATTCTCACCTATGTGACACTTGTCGGGGTTGAGTTGACCTCCCATGTCGTAGAGCTTCTCTAAACCTTCTTCTACCCTTTGTAGATGCAATGATTTTGAGCTATAAATGCAAAAATCATCAATAAAAACCCTAATGGACTTTCCAAAGAATGCTTGAAACACCATGTTCATGAAGCGTTGGAAAGTTGCAGGAGCATTTGTTAGTCCAAATGGCATGACTCTAAAAGCATAACAAACCCAAGGAGTGATGAAGGTTGTTTTTAACTGATCTTCCAATGCGATACCTATTTGAAAGTAACCTGAGTAGCCATCACACACAGTGTACTTCTCATGACTAGCTACCTCATTTAGTATCTCATCTTGAAATGGGAGGGGAAAGTGATCTCTTTTTGTTGCCTCATTGAGTGGACGGTAATCCACACACACCCTCCACTTGCCGTCTTTCTTAGGAGTGACAACAACGGGAGAGACCTACTCTGAATTCTCCACTGGATAAATGAAACCTGCTACTAGA
This sequence comes from Adiantum capillus-veneris, assembly GCF_014529385.1. Lineage (NCBI taxonomy): Eukaryota > Viridiplantae > Streptophyta > Polypodiopsida > Polypodiales > Pteridaceae > Adiantum > Adiantum capillus-veneris. Next base: position 134,057,394 of record NC_140954.1, on the reverse strand, counting down.
AGCTTTCTTAGCTCCTTGAGTAAATCCTGCTCCTTGATGACTCCTAGCCTTCGTAGCTTCTGAGCCTTAGGTGTGGCCTCTGGCTTCAACTCAATTTTGTGTTGAATAGCATGTATTCCACGCACATCGGTGTAGTCTTTGGCAAAAAGCCTAGGAAATTTCCTTAACACACCTTTGAGCTCCTCTCTTTCATCCTTTGTAAGTGTTGTAGATAACATACCTTCTAGCATTTTTTCATCTTCCACTTTTTGGTTTTCTTGGGAACCTATCTCTTCCAAACCTGGGCAAGAGGTCTCTTGGTTGTTTGGCTTAAACCTTACCCCCATGACTTCGATGGAAGACTCCTCTTCAGTAATGCTGCCGCTACTTTCTCCTTCTGAAGTGCTATCGGTCCAACGTTCCTCCGTCTCACTTTGAGATGATTCTTCATGGAGCTCCTCTTGGCGTTGCTCCTTCATGTCAAAGACAACCTTCTTATGATTGTCATTCCTGCAAATTAGCTTTCCACTCTCCCAATCCTGCAAAGCTCGCATTTTCATTAGCCATGGTCTCCCTAGGATAAATGGGTAACGATTTCCTTTGGTAGACATAACATAAAAATCCACCGCCTTCTTAATGCCAAAGGCCTCTACAAAAACATTTTTACAAATGCCTACACACCTAGCTTTGCTATTGTTTGCCATCTTGACTTTAATTTTAGGTGTCTCATGGATGTGCATGCCTAGTTTTTGCATGAGTCCCTCTGTCATGATGCACATTTGTGCACCCCCATCCACTAGACCTTTCCTAACCAATCTTCCTTTGATGTAACAATCTAGCACAGGTGTAATATTCTCATTCATTTCAGCATGTGCAATTTTTACAACAGGAACACTCTCTTTTACCTTTCTCTTAGTGCTAACTACCTTTGTTAAATCCCTCCTAACTTGTGGGCATAATGCAAGAAACTGAGGCCATGAGATATCACGACCCTTACCTCTCATGTCTTCCAATAGGTTGTATGGAGCCATACCATGTCCAAGAGGGAAGTCTTGGAGATTGATACGACGTCAAGTCCTCTTAGTTTCCTTGGTCTCCTTTTCCTTCTTTCCTCGTCCATGGTTACTCTGTGATGTGACACCTTCTTTCTCTTTACCTTTTCCTCGGCCACGCTTAATGCCATTTGCTTCCATGTCAACCTCATTTGAGTTTTTCACCTCTACCACATGCACATTTGGATCTGGCAAAGGTGGAACTCCTTCTACCCCTTGTGGAGGTGGTCTTGGTCCATTTGGTCTTTGTAGAAGCCTTGGTTGTTGACCAGTTCCTTCACCTACATTCATCACTGGGTAATTCAAGTTAGGTCTCCCTGGCTCCCCACGGGGCCAAGGACAAATATACATCCCATGTCTAGACTCACCGCAATTCCAACATTGGAAGACTCTCCTAGGTCGTGAATCTCACTCTTCAGACTTCTTTGCTTGTCCCTTTGGACCTACAGCTTGTGCAAGGTGAATTGACAAGCTGCTTAAAGATTCATTTAACTTCTCAATCACTTCCACCGTTACCTCAGGAAGCTCCTTAGATGTTGATGCTTGTGACTTACCTTTGGGTCTAAGACCTTCTATTGGAACCTCCCCCTTAAGCACTTGAGTTTCCTATATTTCTCAGCAGCCCTAGTTTCAGCTGCATCAAAGGTAGCAGGTGCACCTGCCTCAACTTTTACCTTAATATCAGGAAAGAGTCCGGCTATGAACCTCTCCTTCTTTAGAAATTCTGCACCATCACCAGGGTTAGCAACATTTCGTATCCATAGAGCCCAAAGACGTAGAAACTCTTGCTTGTACAAGTAGTAGTCATCTAAGTCTTTTTGCTTATGAGAAACAATGTCTTGCCATAATTTGTGAGTGTTTTGGGCATCAAAGAAGTATTTCTTGAAATGATTCAAAACTCTGTGTAATTACCCTTAACTTCCTCAGGCAAAGAGTCAAACCAAGTGCTAGCATCTTTCCTAAGGACTACCTCAAACATTTCTACATGTTCTTGATCAGTTACTATCCTCTTGATACGGCAAGACATTTTGAAATTTGCTAAGAATAATTCTGCATCCTCCCCAGGCTCTCCAAAGAACAAGAGGTAGCCACTCATTTGCCTAGTTGTATCCATGTTGCTGGTTTTACTCAAAAATTTCTTTTTCTTTTTTTATTTTTTGTTTTACAAAATCAAATTTCAAAGTAGAATGAAAATGTAAACGTCAAAGCTTAGATCGTAGCGAATCAATGGCAAAATGAACGGATTGACTGAGGCATTGATAGCTGCTACTTACCTAGGTTCAAACATACGACGGAAAACACGTTGAAATTGTAACTTTGTGCCAACTATTACATGCACGTCTTGTCTAGCCAAAGGAATGAATGTACGATACAAGTACTCTTGATTCATTAACCTAGCTAAAACAAGATAAACACATGTACATCAAAAGAGACATTATAGTCTACAAGTGGGAGTAATAGGATTTGGAGATTGTAGAATATCTCTTAATGCATCAACACCAAAGAGGAATACAATACGTTGTTGAAAAAAGATTTTTCTATCAATGCGAACATTTATCCTAATCCCTTGCACCCAATGAAACTGATGAAATTGAATTGCATGAGCAGGATTAGGAGGTGGTGGATTGTTCATGTAAACACAACTAGTTTTTGAAGACTTACCTTGTGTATGCTAACACAACCGCTCGTCCTCAGTGGGGGCACCAATTTGAGGCAGTCCGGGGCGGGCAACAAGAAGAGTGGCCTCTAAGAACTTTTCTAGGCTCCCGTGCAGCTCAATTGGGTTGGGGTTGGAAAAAACAGCAAACACACACACAAACCCGCAACTTGACCCTACACAAATTTGGGGCACCACCTAGTTTTGGATGCGAACTAGGACGTGTAGAGAGAGAGAGAGAGAGAGAGAGAGAGAGAGAGAGAGAGAGAGATAGTGCTCGGGATGCTTTGAAATGTTCAGCAGTGATCAAGCAAACACAATTATATATGTAAGAAAAAGAGGGAAGGGGGAGGGGGTTCTTGTTGCACTAATACCTTCATACAAATCTGTCATGACCAATGAAAGTGAGATTAGTATTTGTTCAACATAGATTGAGTAAATTACACCACAACACATCACAAGAAAAGCCACCCCAATCACCGTCTTAAAGCCAGGGGAGTCCTCTCCACCCTGTCGCCCTCTTACAGTATGTGGGATTTATGGCTAAACTGATGACAACACCCAGAGACAAGCTATCAAGAACTTTAAAAACAACACCAAGACACTTACACATCATTGTTGTCCATTACTTCACGTTGGAAGAGAGAGAAAGTATCCAAGCTTACTCCAAATCCACCCTCCTTGATTCAGCAAATGTTGGGCTTACACTAGTAGGAGAAATGATAGATTTCCTACTCTCAATTGAATGATCACTCTCTCTTACAATGGCATAGAGTTCCCTTGTTAATCACCCCTAATACAACACATGCATATGCATAAGACAATGAGCTTCCACTCAAGAGCTCCTTCTAGAGAGGTTGAGCTTGAATTCTCAAGCTATAGCATAGTGCTCTTGCTTATGGCTTCCCCCTTTTGTGCTAGCTACACCCTCCTTTTATAGCAATTTTGAGGGCTAGGGTTACTCCTCTAACCATGGTTGGATTAGATTTTCAGCACTTATCTAATTTCTTTTGCTTGGAATTATCAAGAAGTTGGTGGGGATAGATGAAGAAGAGAGAGAGGAGAGAAGTGGAGGTGATAGGACTTTTCATAGTAGGTTAGTGTTAGTAAATTAGTAGAGTTAGTATTTTTATTGATTTACAAATGGAATTGGATATTTACAATGGGAGTATCCATGTAGGATACAAATAAGGAAGAAAAAACTCTTAATAGGTAAGAAAACATGGATTTCTTACAATGTTGATGCTCCAAGTGTCTTGAGTAGGGTCAATTTTGACGCTTGTTGACGGTCCACTAGCTTTGACGGTACTTTTTTACTCCACTCTTGACCTTCCTTGGAAGCCAAGGTAAGTGAACATGAGTAATCAATCACCATGATGCTGATTTTCAAGAGAAGAGGCTGAATTTTGTGGTTTTTTTAATAGATATGGGTAATATGCATGAGGAAAAATGAGACTAGGTGGTCAATTTTGGAATGGAAGTGTGTGTAGGAGACATGAGTTTACCATGGTTTCTCTTATTCTTCAAGGTTGAGAAGAAGGTGAGTAGGGTGCAGAGAGGAGTGGTGAGAGAGGTAGGGATGATGAGTGGAGAAGTGTGTGTGAAAGAGGAAAATGAGAAAGTGGAAGGAGTGTGGCTGCATAGCATGGGCAAACTGGGGTCCACCAATAAAATCATAGCTCACAGATCATAGCTCAAAAACATATGAAAAAATTTGAGGTCAAAGTTCAGCTAACGAGCTACAACTTTTGTTTGTATGACCTTTTCAAATTCGGGGAGCATGTGATCTTTAAAAATTCAACAAAACCGACTGTTTTTTTCCACTGCACAAAATCCTTGTGAGGTCCTTCTTTGGATGATTCTTTTGAATACCTCCAAGAGTGAGCCCCCCATGGTGCATGCATGCATTCCACATACCCTTGACCTTATTTGGTAGGTCTATAATTGAAGATATTGTTGAGATCATAATATAAGTGAATAGTACAACTAAGAAAATCAAATATTGAGGGGTCTAAAAAAAATATGTACATGTCAAATATAAATATAAAGGGGTCAAAATAAATCTCTCTCATTATAAGTCTACCATAAAAAGATGAATATTTTTGGTGGTCTAATTTATGAGAGTAATAGAGAATAGATGTAGGAAGGAAAAAATCACAATAGTGAAAAAATATACACATAAATAAACTAGTTTTTTTGGATTTTTGTTGGGATGGAGTTACACAAAAAATAAGAGAATCTTGCATGAAATTATTTTTATATGGAATAAAGAGTACACAAAATGGTAAGAAAAAATATGGTAATGTTGAGTCAATGTACATAGCATAAATAACACACCATAGGTAGAAATATTTAAATAAATACCAAAATAATTATGAAAAATCCTTTTATTTAGGCCCTATATACAATGAAATATTTACACACAAATGGGCCATAATATACTTATTTTTTTTATTTTTTTGGCTCAACTAGCCCAATGACTAGCTAATTAAGGGTTTTTAAGAAGATATGGGACAAGTCCCCCAACTCACACACACCTATATACACTGAAATGGTAGGGATAGCCATAGGTGTTTTGATGATTTTGGTAGGGTGGGTTAACTCATTATGGCAATTATGGAGAGCCAAAAAACGGCTATCAATAGATAGCATTTGAAGAGTAGATTCTAAATATCCAACCTCCGACAAGTTTGGATCTTATTTGCAAAAAATTTACCGATCCCCACTTTTTGAAAGCTATGCCACATCAACAATTTTTACAAGATCCATTTTTGAGTCCAAACTTTTCCTAATGAAGAGGCCCTCCTACACCCCATCCTCTTCCTAATTAATGCAAGTACAAGAATTGGTAGACAAAGGGATGGTGAGGCCTAGCTCCTCTCCCTTTTGTTCTCCGGTCCTTTTAGTGCAAAAGAAAGATGCTACATACCTCATGTGTGTAGACTATCGAGCGCTGATCCAGATCACTATCAAAAACAGATTTCTTGTACCGTGGATCAAATATCTGTTTGATAAGATACAAGGTTTGACCTACTTCAATAGGATTGACCTTAGAATTGGCTATCATCAAATAAGGATAGTGAATGAAGATATCATAAAGACCGCGTTCCGTATAATGTTTGGTTTTTATGAATATCTTGTCATGCCTTTTGGTTTGACAAATGCTCTAGCCACGTTCAATCGTTTAATGGAGAAAATCGTTAGACACTAGTTTTCCAGCTTTGAGGGAGCACAAACTTTTTATCAATCAAAAGAAGAGTGAATTTTTCCTTCAAGAGATGCAGTACTTAGGTCATATTATCTCTCAGGATGGTATTCGTATGGATCCACCTAAGTTAGAGGTAATAAAGGCATGGCCTAATCCAACAAATCTACATGAGCTACAAAGATTTATTGGTATGTGTGCATACTATAGATGCTTCATAGCAAAATTCTCTCAAATAGCAGGACCATTACATGACTTAACAAAGAAGAGCATTAAGTACTTATGGAGTGCTAAAGAGAAAAATTCTTTCGATAAGATCAAAGAGAAGCTTACCTCCCAACCAGTCCTTATGCTTCCGGATCTCTCAAAGCCATTTGAGGTCCAATGTGATTCTTGTGGTGATTGCCTTGGAGCAGTCTTGCTTCAAGAAGGGCATGCCATAGCATATGAGAGCCGAAGGCTCAATGCCGATGAACGGGCCTTGGGCATATACAAAAAAGAGCTTTTAGCTTATCTACATGCCCTACACACATGGAAGCACTATTTTGCAAACGGACCACCAAAGTCTCAAGTACTTCATGATGCAAACCAAGCTTTTTGACAAACAAATGAGGTGGGCAAGTTTTCTTTCGCAATTTTATTTTCATATTGCTCACATTGCTGGTAAGCACAATAAAGTGGTCGATGCACTTTCACGACGACCAAGAGTCAATGTGGTGTCTATAGCAACTCACAATAATCTATCTTCTATGATAGATGAGTATGCTGTTGACCCTGACTTTAAAGACATAATGTTAGCCCTTGCATTGGGGGAGAAAGAAGAACCATTACCCTTGTAGGATGGTTATCTTCTCCATGGAAACAGGCTATATGTTACCCACTCCCTTCGTGAGAAAGTCATGTATGAATCCCATGCTCCTCCCTATGTGGGGCATAGAGGTATTCAACCTACTCTTCGAGGAATAGAGACGTACTTCTATTGGCCTACCATGAAAGTGGACATACAAGAGTATGTTTCAAAATGTGTGGTATGCCAACCAAAAGACCAAGTATGATAGAGGGAAGCAACCTGGATTACTCCAGCCATTGCCAATCCCTAATTCACCATGGGAGAGTATATCCATGGATTTTATCTTTGGATTACCCAAGTCTATCCATGGGAATACGGGAATATGGAAAATAGTCGACAGGTTTAGCAAGCAAGCACATTGTATTCCTGTCAAGACTATTAAGACACATCAAATGGAAACTTCTTCATATCTCAGATTTTCAAACACCGTGGATTGCCAACATCCATTGTGTCACATAGAGATCATAGAATGACTAGTATTTTTTGGAAAAGTCTCCTTGAAAATCTAGGTACAAGATTGAATTTCTCTTAGGCCTATCACCCACACACGGATGGCCAAACTGAGATAGCCAATCTTATGATACTCGATACTAAAGACTTATGTTACAAAATTAGATCAATGCTCACAATTGAAAAAGTACTTACCCCTTGTAGAGTATACGTACAATAATACTATCCATACTACTACGGGAAAGGCACCTTTTGAGATCATAGAGGGAAGACCTAAAAGTCCTTGCTACTTAAAGTACATGGGAAGATCTTCGCCCTGCTGGTGAGTATAGTTGTGACCTACAAGAATCTCTTCAAAATATTATGGAGGCTATATCTATCTCTCAACAAAGGCAAAAAGCTGCTGCTGATAAGCACAAAAGGTCCTTAACATTCAAAGAAAATGATTTGGTCTTTCTTTAATTTCCCAAGGCTCGATTGACGCAAACGACGGACAAAAATCCTACAGGCCATCAAAAGTATTATGCTAAACCAGCAAAAAGATACTATGGTCCTTTTCAAATCTTGAAGCCAATCAATGACATGGCTTATCAACTCAAGTTGCCCAACCATTGGCTCATACACAATGATTTTCAAGTGAGACTACTTAAGACCTACAAAGGAGAGCCACCAACAAAACCAATTGTTGAAGACCACCAGAAATCGAAGACCAAGAAGAGGTGCTACAACCCAAAGCTATCCTTCGGCATGAGGATAAGGTACTATGACATGGTAAGATTATATGACGATATCTTATTAAGTTTAAAAATTATCCTTTTGAAGATGCTAAATGGATGCAAGGAATACATCGTAAGGATAGTATGAACCTTGTCAATGCTTACAATGCTACATTAGAGTAATCAATGTACATGTTTCTTTTAAATGATCAATGTTCTTGTCTTATAAGACTAATTCTCTTTATCTTGTGCACAAATTTAAGTAGTATGCATGCTTAGAATCATGTTTGTGATGACGACGTCTCTCAAACACCAAGTAGAATTTGTCACTCTACTTTGGGAGAATGAAATGGACTCAAGAGCAAACATGCTTGCGGAAGCTAAGTCTCCCAAGCCCCAAATGGATCAATCATCCATCTTGGAATGATGTCGTAGGGTAAAAAGGGATCCTCTATCCCCTAAGAAACATCAACCAATGACTAAGGATTTATCTCTTTTATCTCATAGTCGAGGATGACTATGATTTCAAGAGAGAGGTAATGTCATAAAATATAATATCTAACTACCCCAAATTATTTTCTCATATTAAGATGATCATTTAATGTGGGAGGATGAACAGGAACAAACTGAGAATATAGACATGTGCTTATGGATCTATCTTGACACGGGGCCAAAGTAAATGGGTCCAAATGAGAGATGGTTTGTCAAAGAGAAATTCTAGCTAATGAAGCTTGCAAGACCTTAGGGTTAACTTCATTAAAGACCTCCAATGGTTAGTGTAAAAGTCCTTAGACCTTAGGCAAGCTAGGGCTGTGCTTGAGTTGGGAACCCAGCCCAAGCTTGAGGTGCTTGTCGTGGTTGTTGCTGACTAAGGTGCTTGAGATGCTTGTTGTGCTTTGCTGATTAAGGTGCTTGAGGTGCTTAATGCCTAAGGTGCTCTATGACTAAGGTTCTTGAGGGGTTTAAGGTGTTTCAAAAGTCAACAAGTATCCCTACTCATGTGGGGACGAGCCCTCCTTGTAGGGGCATGAGAGAGAACACACACGCCCTCACACAAGGCAAGCCTAGTCTAAGTTCCTCTCCATGTTGACCTCATGGTTCACCTAAAGCCTATTGGTTGGCCTCTCAAGGGGTCCAATCATAATTTATTTAGCTAATTAATTGTTTATGCATTTATCAAGTCCTCCCTCTCAAAGGGGAAAGGGGGACACTTGTCTTAAGGATAGCATGGTTGCTTGATATGCACTCTGCATGTGATTGGCTAAGCTTGTAGGGGTCCAATCAATTTGAATCTTGAGCTACAATGAGGGGTCAACCAAGGAAGCTACGGGTTGCTTGCAGGGTACACAGTCTCTCTCTCTCTCTCTCTCTCTCTCTCTCTCTCTCTCTCTCTCTCTCTCTCTCTCTCTCTCTCTCTCTCTCTCTCTCTCTCTCTCTCTCTCACACACACACACACACACACACACACACACACACACACTCACTCACACACTCATTGTGTGAAGTGCAAAGTGCAAGAGCTCCATCTCCTTCGCCAAGCTTGTTGAGAAGTTGAGAGCCTACATCAACACTCTTGGCTAGTATGGAATGAAAATCCAACCAAGAGCAAGGCTTCAATGCTTAATCTTGTCATCTTCTTCATCATCATTATTATGCTATTATGCTATGCTATGCAAGAAGAGTGATGATAAGTGAGGAACTATCTGTTTCTTGTATGTTGATTCTTCTTCCTCTTCTCTACCCTCATTCCCCGCTAGCTCTCTCCACCTTCGAAGGTGTTTGAGGCCTTAGGACTGAGGCCGCGGATGGTTAATGCTTTTACAAAAATTTTATGTTATGATCGTGATGCATGAAGCTTTCCATATTCATTGCATCACCTAGGTCACAAGGAACACAAAGTTTGTATTGTACCAAGTCCTGTTTATGGGAGAATGTATAATACAAAAGCCTATTGGAGGGGGGACCGGCTCCACATAAATACGATCCTCAACAGTTGTCATGTTCTCCAATTCTCTCACTTGCAAAAGTATTGTTCATGTCAAGTTAATTAAGTATAATGGTTGTGTTGCTACCGCTAATTAAGTTCACCCTCTATGTTTTCAAAGTAGTCTCATAAAAATGCTTACTGTAATTATAATATCTATATCGCTATTCTCAATGTTCATAGGCCATTTCCATTGCACATCTACATGGACGTTGATGCCGCCAAAGCTGTTCTGTGCAAGAAAGTGATCTATGCCAAGCAAGGGGTGTCAGAAGGTGCATGATAAAGTGCGGAAGCCAATGTGGAAGACCTGGGCAAGCAGGTGCTAGTGGAGGTGTATGCCTGATGCAACTTTTTAGGCCAAAAAGGCTTCAAAGTGGTTCAAATGGGATGACAGGTAAAGTTTTTCAAAGTACTAAGTCAATAGTTTAGGATGTAGAGTTCAAGGTGATGTGCAAGCTGGTCCAGACGGCTTGTCAAACGGAGTCTCGATGTGCAAGATATTAAACTTCAAAGCTGAAAGGTTTCGCAAATTCGACGGACACAGGGCTACTGGGGACAGGTGGCCCTGATGGATGTTAGTGGACCATGGTGGTCTTTTTGGATTGTGAATCGGAGTTCTGGATTGCAAGTTATGGCCATTAGAAGATTTTTCGGGGGCCAGTTGTGGGCCGATTGATCGCATGGGCAGTCATGCCATTTGGCATCTTTTGGGCGTTGATAGGGTTTTGGACAGTGGTATGCATCTATTAAAGTCACCAAGAATTGACAACTTGACAATCGGAGGTACGATGATGGAGATATCGTGATGGGAAGTTCGACAGTGATTGCCAACATAGCAGTCTCGGATGTTTTTTCCCACTTTTGCGGCCTTGATTTATGGCCTTGGGAAACTCAGAATGCAACAGGGATCAGCAAGTTTGGAGCCGGGGAGGAGCGCTTTCAGATAGTTTTTACGGCTTGGGAGCAGGGTCTGTGAGCAGTATATGGCGATAGTGTGAAGCAAAGGAAAAAAATGACCTTTTGGAGGTTTTTTTTGGAAGAATTTCATAAAGTGTGGGAGCAAGCACTACAGTGCTGCCACATGGTAGTGTAATGAGCCCGTAGGTGAAGCCAAAGCCTCAGATCATGGTGTGTAAGGCCTAGGCAGCAAGGAATTTGGGAAGCATACGAGAGGGAGAGAAATCTACCTCTCTACGTGGCTATGGCCACCTGAGGCGGGCGTTGTGTGTACTGTGTGCGATGGTGCAGTTGGGCGCCTTTTGACAGAGCTCTGGCAGCACAACAGTTGATGGTCAACACGGCGGCTTTGAGCGGGCGACAAATGATGTGGAAGGCCAGTAGGGCTGTTCCTATGCCTGGGCTCGTTTTTGGGAGAAGAAGGTAAAAAGCATTCCGCCCCCCCCCCCCCCCCCCCCCCCCCCCCCCCCTATCTCTAGCGACCTCGCTAGTGTTCGAGAGGAGGGGATGAGTCCCTGAGAGAGAGAGAGAGAGAGAGAGAGAGAGAGAGAGAGAGAGAGAGAGAGAGAGAGAGAGAGAGAGAGAGAGAGAGAGAGAGAGAGAGAGAGAGAGAGAGAGAGAGAGAGAGAGAGAGAGAGAGATCCCAAAGGGCTGCCAAAGAGGACAATTAGAGGGTGGGCCAAAGCAAGCAGAGGGGCAATTCCAAAGGAAGCATGACATGAAGAGAGAGGTTATTGTGTGTGTGAGAGAGAGAGAGAGAGAGATTTCAAGGTGATGGGCAAGAAAAGGCAACCTTGAAGGGTGCAAAAGGCGGTCAAAGAGTTGGTCAAAGGGTCACAAAAAGTGGTCCTCCAAATGAGCAAGGGAGAGAGAGGTCAAATGAGGAGTACGGGTGGACTTAAAGATCCACGTAAAGGCAAGATCAACCAAGGAGGCAGTCAACCTTCCAAAATTGAGAGGAAGGAGGGTAAAAAAAATATCAAAAAATAAGAAAATGCCTAGGGGCACTAGCGATGTCGCTAGTGCACTTCTCTCAAGTGCAAAGAGAACAAAGGAGCAGATACAAGGCGGCTACCCCTCCAAAGTTGCCAAAAAAGGATGCAAGGTGGACGAACTAGAGGCCAATTGACAAAATTGAAGAGGGCGCCCCTATATGCCATTTTTTAATCAAATAAGGGACTTTTTTGTGCCATTTGAAGCCTGCAGAGTGAGAGTGCCTATCAATCCCCTTTGTAAATTTTCTTGAAAATGGCCATTGTGATGGCATTGCAAGCTTTGTACATGCCTCTTGAAGTAGATTATCAAGCCACTTTTGCCCATTTTTACTGTCATTTCTCCTCCCCACCCTTCTCTTTCTCCTCCTCTTGTCTTCCCACACGATGCCGACAGTGTGGATGTGCGTGCCCCCCTCCACCAACAATGTTTTGTTTGAGAGAGTGAGATTGAGCAGTTGTGTGTGTGTGTGTGTGTGTGTGTGTGTGTGTGTGTGTGTGTGCAAGGGTGGAGACAAACAGTGGCAGTAGATGTGTGTTGTGTGGTGGTCTTGTGGAGTCGGTAAGCATTGGAAAATAAGCAGGCGGTGGTCTGCTAGTGTAAAGTGTGTTTTTGAAGGTGTTTTCTGAGAGGATAGTGGTGTTGTGGTGGATACCCTGAGCTATAGAGAGGCCTTTGTTTTTATGCCGCCGGTGTGTTTCCCCATTCCCCCTCTCCATCTTTTGGTGCCCCAACGGAGTAGCATAATGATTGCTCCCCTATGTTGAGTTCATGATTCAAGATGTGGCAGAGTGTTGGTCCCATTTTCCATTGTTATGAAGATGCGGACGAGTGGCTTGCAGATTTTGAGCTATTTATGCTCTCATTGGGGATGCAAAGTGATCAAGAAAAGGTTTAGACAATGCCGTTGATGCTACACGATAAAGCAAAGGCAAGGTTCGATGCTCTAGAATCTGTGGATAAGAAGGATTGGGTTGGTTTTTGAGGACAGTTTCTATGGCGGTTTCATAAAGTTGGGTCGGTTGCTGAAGCGGATGCAAAGATCAAGGGGCCACGGCAAGAAGTAAGTGAAAATTTTGATGCTTTTCTCAATAAGTTTGAAGCAAGCTGGAAGGATTTGGTTGCTATCACCGGGGTGGTCAATGCGGATTGTTTCAATCTGGGCCTGTTTGCATCCTTGTGTTCGAGAAAAGGTTGATTATGAAGAGCCAAGAAGCTATGTGAAGGCTGTGAGAGTTTCCACGGTAAAGAGTAGGAAAATGAAGAGAAGATTGGAGTTAAGCTTGTTGACTTCAGCCGACAGATTATGTGCTTGTGACGATGGCCAGGTGTACTCACTGAGGATAGTGCCAAATGTGCGGAGGGTGGAGCCTGTTGAGGTAAGACCTGTGGTTGATTATACTCCTTGGGACTTACCTATTTGTGAGATGCCTATGCCAATTGTGGAGAAAGTCGTCCATGAGGATGATGAGCCTTTGCTGAAGGAGAACCTGTTCGCGCAAAGAAGTTGGCAAATGCCAAATGCCGAAAGCAACTTGGAGAAATAGGGCCTGTTCTTGTACAAAAGGGTGGTATATTGTGACCAATTTGTGGGTGCCAAGAGCTTGGAATTGGATGAAAAAAGTGGGCAAGATGATGGTCCAGCTCTTATAGAGCAAAGAGATGATGAAGTTGTTGATATCATCTCCACTTAATGTGATGATGGTGAGAGCACCACCTCTAGCTTTTGGGGGACAAGTAAAGAGGGTAGCCTCAATGATGGATCCACATTCTATGGTGAAGAGATAGATTTCAAGGAGCCTGTGCTAGTAAAGGTAAAGTTACCTTGTTATATGCATAAATATGTGGTGGTAGCTGCTACAAATGAAGAGCAGGTAAGGGAATGAAGATATGCAGGTGAGGGTGCTCAACGACACCATGTTGATGATGATGCTCTTCAAGGTAATTGTGGAATATGCTTTGGTTGTACGGAAAGTGCAGGGGTTTCCCAAGAAGGAGAGAGATTTTGTGGCACATGTATGGAATGCAAGGAGGATTGAGTGGAGATGGGTGATGCCTTGGGTATAGGTTATTTTGGACAAGTATGCTTGGATGATGAGGATTATTGGGGGTTTGATGACCCAGCTAGTGAGATGGATGGAGAGGCACATGTACTTGTTGGGAAATTTTTGGCCAAGATATAGGCGATGCAAGGGCTATCCCCTCCATAGGTGGAGGTTCCTTTGGGAGAGAAAGGGTCTATTTTTATGGTTTTGCCGACAAAGACTACTGTGGGGGAGTGTGCGATCAATCGCAGTGCCCTTCATAGGTTGTTCTACATGGTTTGGGGACAGGATTGGATATGTCCGGTGAAAGTGGTGGTATGTATGAGCTTGATGGTATGCTCAATGATGTTTTGCTTGAGGTAGACAGTTGGCTTGTGGATGTGTGGAGCGAGGGAGGTATGCCAAGAGCAGCTTATATGGACAACTGGCTATGTGTGGGAGTGCGGCACTACAGAAACATGCTCTTAGCGGGTGAAGATGATCAATGGCAAGTGTTTGACCCAAGTGGTGACTATACAGTAAAGCAGGGGTTGGGCAACCCGCATGAACAAAGGTGGCAGGTAGCAAATTGAGGTTTTGTACATATGCTTTTTCGTGGTGTACAGAGTGTCTGTTTGGAGTGGCAGTTTTTTAGTTCAATAAGCTTGTGTGTGGTTGAACATAAATGTTCAACTAGGGGGTGGGCAATGATGGTGCAGCCAAAGTTGGTATGTGGAAGAAAGTGATATATGCCAAGAAAGGGGAGGCTAGAACGTGCAGGATAAAGTGTAAAAGCCAATGTGGAAGACTTGGGCAACCAGGTGCTACTGGAGGTGTATTCCTAATTGATGCGGATTTCTAGGCCAAAAAGGCTCCAAAGTCATTCAGATGGGATGACAGGTAAAGTTTCCAAAAATTCTAAGTCAGTGCTCTAGGATGTAGAGTTCAAGGTGATGTGCAAGCTGGTTGAGACGGCTTGTCAAACGGAGCCCTGGTGTGCAAGATATTAAAGTTCAAAGCTAGAAGGTTTTGCAAATTCTCGACGGACAAGGCAATTGGGGAAAGGTGGCCCGGGAAAATGACAGTGGATACATGTGTAGTGCTTGTGTTGTGAACCATGGGGTCTTTTTGGATTGTGAATCGGAGTTCTGGATTGCAAGTTATGGCCATCATAAGATTTTTCGGAGGCCAATTGTGGTCCGGGTTGACTGCATGGGGCCTTGTGCCATCTGACATCTTTTGGGCCTCGACAGGGTTTTGGAGGGTGTTATGCATCAATTGAAGTCAACAAGAATCGACACCTCGACAATCGGAGCAATAATGACGGAGATATCACGGTGGGAAGTTCGATAGTGATTGCCAATAGAGCAATCTCAGATTTTTTTTCCCACTTTCGTGGCCCTGATTTACGGCCTTGGGGTACTTGATATGCGCCAGGGATTGGCAAGTTTGAAGCCGAGGAGGAGTGCTTTCGGACGGTTTTTACGTCTTGGGAGCAGGATCTATGAGCAGTATATGGTGACAATGTGAAGCAAAGGAAAAAAATGACCTTTTGGAGGTTTTTTTCGGAAGAATTTCATGGAGTGTGGGAAGCAAGCACTATAGTGTTGCCATGTGGCAGATTAATGAGCCCGTAAGTGAATTCAAAGCCTCAGATTGTGGTTTATAAGGCCTAGGCTGCAAGGCATTTGGGAAGCATACGAGAGGGAGAGAGAGCTACCTCTCTGCGTGACCATGGCCGCCTCATGCGGGCGATGTGTGTGCTGTGTGCGATGGCGCAGCTGGGCGGAGACGGGTGCCTCTTGGTGGAGCTCTGGTGGAGCAACTATTGGTGGTCAACATGGTGGCTCTCAACGGGTGATAGATGATGTGGCAGGCTGGTAGGGCTGTTCCCTCACCCGTAAGGGCCCCCTTTTGGGAGAAGAAGGTAAACCCCCCCCCCCCCCCAAATTAGCAACCTCGCTAGTGCTCGGGAGGAGGGGATGAGTCCCATAGAGAGAGAGAGAGAGAGAGAGAGAGAGAGAGAGAGAGAGAGAGAGAGAGAGAGAGAGAGAGTTCAAGGTGCCGGGCAAGCAAAAAGATTTTTAGCACAATGTATGAGTAGGTGATCCCTTCCACAAAGATCACAAAATCCCTGGATTTTAGGTTATTTGCATGTGTCAGTTTCTTCACAAGCCCCCATTTTTACCTTTTCTAGCTCATGCCTTACTGGCTCAAGAGTTTTTAAATTTTCCGGTTGTATCAGAGCTCGAGCAACTTCTATGAGTTTTTTGCACATCTCCATCGGTTTAGTTTTGAATTTAGGGTGCGGATAGGTCACAAGTCTTTGTTCCAATGTTTGGTTGTTCTTCAACCTTGCCTCATAGGCTTGCAACATAGCATCTAAATGTTCGTTCACCTTTTCCACTAAGATTGATCCGCCAGAGTCAGTCTTTGACTTTTCAAACCCTTTTGCATTTTTTTTGCTCTCTTGCTCACGTCTAAGCTGTTTTGTTGTTTGGTTCAATTCTATTTCCAAAGTTGTCTTTTCCTTCGGTCTCTTTGCTTTCATATTGTCCCGTTTGGCTTTCCAGGATTTTCTTTGAGTCCTAATTGACCCATTTTCAAATTTGGTTTGTTTGGGAAGTTTCAAACCGTCTGCTACAGGATGATTTTTTGTAGCGTCTTGAGCTTGAGCTCTAGTCACCACGTTGACTAGACTTGTTGGCTCAGACTCGCATTCGCTTGTGCATGTTTAAATTCCAATGACATTGACAATTGGCTTCCCTAGATTGTCAGGATTCTTTGTGCAATTTTGAATCAAGTGTTCTCTCCCACAACCATCACTAAATCCAATTTTTTTGTTCGTTGACATTTTATGTGGACACTCACGTGCCCAATGATTGCCTCCAAATTCATAACATGGGCCCTTGGGCTGGGTTGCTAATGGTTCCCTCATTGGCTGGCCTCCCTTAGATAGATATCCCCCGGGCTTGTAATTCTGGTTTGCTATGAACATGAGCGTCTTTTCATCCATCGTGAATTGATTTCTACCTGTTTGAGAAACATATAAAGGTTCAACAACTTCATCAATGCTAGCCCAAAATACTTTCTTCAGGGGCATAAGCTACACCCTCTGTCTCCCTCACATGGATTTCGACTGGTTCCTCATACTAAACAGTTGGTGGCATCATTGGCTGAGTTATGAGAGACTCTACTAACTCCACATAATGCACAATGGCCTTATTATCATGAGGCAAAGGCAGCTATTGCCCCAGCAATGGTAGCGATTGTCCCCTCCTTGTATTGCATTATTGGGTCCAGTCCGATACCTTGGAGGTGGTGACAATTTTTGTATTGCCAATGGTCCATACGGCCTTTCCCTCACATAGTTCGAGTTAAAGAAGCACTCACTAGTGTCATGGTTCATGTATTTTTTCTCAATAACACACCACTTCACTCTTGGAGCATTGAGAATGCTTGTGGTTGTTGCGGCCTCAAATTGGGGTTTTGTCTGTAGGTTCGATTCATTCTGTGGACCACTTCTTTGACTAATTGGTCTACATTTTGCATGATTGAATCAAGAGCACTACATTTTGCAGTTGACTCACTAGTGGTAGAAGAGGCACTGCTAGTGTTTGTCTCTACGTCTTCAGTTACCTCCTCGTATGTTCTACAATTGTCAACCAGGTACAATGCTTCCCTAGTGACTTGTTCGAATGTTGTGCATGCCTTTAAGTATAAGTCCTTTTTGAGAGTTTTGTTTTTCTTAAAACGAAGTGAAGCTTCTTTCACCTTTTCATTCTCTTTTTGTTTGAAATCATTGATTTAAAAAACCATGTTGTGCTTAATTCCTCTCTTAGACAATTCCTCAACAAACTCTCGTAAGAGTTGATCAATGTTCAATCCCTACTATTAGTGGTTGGAACCAAGTGAACGCCATTCCCTCTAATGTTAAACCAAATATATCCCTCATCTGTTACTTGTTTCGCTCTTAAGACTTACTTAAAAATGGAAAAATTTGCGTATGGATCTCTCGATCCACTGCACTTCTTGACACACACTTAGCCACTTGAGAAGGTTGCATTATTTGAGTTTCTACTACCATCCTCATCATTCTAGGGTCTCCTACCATTATATCTCTCGTCTCGTAACCACTAACGGGTGCTCTGGAACGGGTTTGTCCAGTCACTTTTCCATCGGGTCTTACATCCCGGCTTTCGGTTCTGATATCCGATACCCTAGTCTTGAAAATTGTGTCTGGGATATCACTACCTCAATGTGTAGACATTGGAACCCAAGAATCTAGGGATCCCATTGGTCCTGGCTCAAAAAGATGTGGTCGACTGAATGAATCTCCCACATGAGATTTTAGAGGACTCACTCTCGTAGTTTTTAATTGTGTTGTTTCTGAGACAGTAGGTCTATGCATGCTAGGGGTGACATAGTACTTATGGAGCAACCCCCAAAGTACGTATATCCCTTGAGATCATTACAACTCACTGCCAAACACTTCCGACCATACTTGTCTAACGTGACTATCTATGTATCCCTCTCAACTTTGAATGTAGGCACCGGTCTGGTCGGTTTGGCTGTTTTGGTTCCCAACAAATGTGCATGCCTGTCGTGTAGCTATCTTGTGGTGACATGCATAGCTCCATGATGCATCATGCTAGTGTCATTCATCGCTCAATTGACAACCCCAAGTGCAAATTCTCCCACTACAACTTATATCTTGGGTCTCAACAATAAAGGTTGTACATGAGACTCTGAAAGGCTGACAAAAATTGTGCAAACCTGGCTATCTTAGCCATCTCAACACTATCTATATCAAATATACCATCACCATCAAAACTTATCATGTATGGATGTGTCAACTCCGACTCGAGGACCACCCCCCTCATCTGTAAGAACTGGATCCACATGTCCTGCCATAACCATATCAGCCTCTAGCATGAGCATGTCAAAAAACTCCATATCATCCATCTCCATGCCAGGAGGCATGGAGTTAGAGGCATCTTTGTCCTAACAGGGTAAAGCTATTGTGTCTCGCTAGAGCATGGCCACTCCAACTCTGTAGCAACAGACACATCATGACATCAATTTTGAGATTCACAAAAGAGGTTCGTCTCATCTCTCGCTGACACATTTACAAGCAATCAAATTGGGACTGAAGTGTCTTGTACCTTAGATACATGCATAGCGTAGACCAGGCCACTCTGATGCCGTGCCATTTTGAGGGCATGAGGCAAAATAGTGACATTTGGATTCATTTCATTGTTTTGGTTATTTTATGATTATGTCAAAATGTGAGAGCACGTATGCAAGCCCAAGTGCATGAATTTGATGCTTACAAAAAAGGGTTTGTATGGGTAAATCCTCTTAAAGCATGCAAGGCATGTTGGGTAGCTTGAGGCCATGTGGCCACTGATAGAGAGGAAAGTGGGTGAGAGACTAACTCTACTCCATGAGGGAGGCAATATGTGCTAGTCTATAATTTTTTTGTAAATGGCATTTTCTGTAAAAACGGCCCCTACAAGAGACAAGGAGAAGGGTGTTTTATCTACAAACCCTATAACATCAACCTAGCCTACTACCTACAAATGCCAAAGCAATTGTATATCCCTTTTTTTACGATGTTTGTATAGTTGACTTCAGACACTTCAAAATATATATCTAAGTTTTATATCTACATACCCTATAGCACTAACCTCCCCTCTTATCTACAAATGCTAAAGCGGTCATATATCCCTCTTTCTACAATGTTTGTATAGTTGACTTCACCCACTTTAGAATATATATCCAAGTTTTAAATCTCTTTATGAATAATTATAAATGTTTTGTCTTTTTTATAAATTTCATCCGAGTCTCCTTTATATGATGACACTAATTTCAAAATCTTATCAAATAAGTATGCCTCCTACTTAGTAGAATTCCCACGAGGAATTCAAGGCTTTTAAAACCAAAAAAATCTTAAACCTATACATGGATAAATTGATTTTTTTTTATAACAAATAGATTAAACCACAATGTTTTATGCCAATTGGTTTTGGCCTGCTCAAAGGGCAGGGTCCATAGAGTTGCCTTCCATTTTCTTCAAGCTAAAAATGCAATTTATTTATTCTTGAGTGTCCATGGGTTCTTGAGTGGAAATAGTGGGCTCAAGTTTAGGATCCATACAAAACACTGGAAGCTAGTTTAATGATAACCCAAATAGTGCACCATAGCTCTGGTTTTGTTGGCATTGTGTTTGTTGACCACTGCATGTTGCAAAAGGGGTGTAAGAAAAAGTCTCATCACACTTCAAGATTGGTACCTTGACACCTCTGTTGAACCACCTTGGAGATCCATGCTGGTTTGCAAGTAGTAGAAGAGTAGGGCCAAGGTAGGCTAGGCCTTTGTACGAACCACAAAACATACACACAATAGATCACTTGCAAAACCATCAAATTGCATGTCGACATATCATTATAGCCCTAGCAGCAATAAGAAGCTTCACGACTTGACTCTTGTGCATCCCCCATGCAAACAACAAGGCTCAAATGGGTTCCAAAGAAGCATCAAAGTAAGCCTTCAAAAAATCTCTACGACCTTCCATCAAGCAAACAACAGACGAGCTTCAAAGACAATTACATTGCTTAGAATAGGAAGCCTCACCAATAGATGCCAATAAGCAAATTGCTTATACCCACATCTTGCACATCATAAATTTTTCCATGCATTGACTATGTATGCATAATAGGGCTACATTACACGGCCTCCATAGGCACAAATTTTAATTACCCATGCACAGCACATACCCTTGGCAATACCCTTTTGTCAAGGAGGACTCCAAATAGGAGGGGGGAGGCATTCTAAATGCGGACCTGATACTATGAATATTAGAGCGCAATGTTTTGTGGGTTGCATTTAATTTTTGCGCTTGATTGTGATGATTTTTTGACAAAATTTAGAGTATATGCCCTCATTATAGCGTTACAAGAGAAGTACGGGGACAAAAGCCATATATGAGCCCCTAGGGATATGTGTATAGTGTACATAGTGTTTAGAATTCTATTAGAATGATTTTTCTTTTTGGTTGAGTTGATTTCTAGTTTTATTTAGTTGTTTTTAGAGATTTCTTGAGAAAAACAAGAAAAAATCCACAATCGAGATGAAGAAAAGACTGAAGAGATTTCGATTCGTACAAAGCGAGGAAGGCCCAAGAAAATGATGAAACTTCACGACGCATTTCTCAAAATCCATATGCACAATGGGTAATGTCAGAGGTAAGAAAAGAATGTTGATCCAGCCTTCAACAACAACGTAAGGCCGAAAATGACTGAGAATGGTCATCAAACTCCTGGGTGGCGTACAAGGACAAAGAATGTTGGTGATGCAACTAAACAAAAGCACCCATCCAGTGTAAGGTTGCCATCAGAAATTTCATGTGATTGCCAGGCCGTATACAGGAAGTAGATTTTTATACTATAAATCTTCTATATTGTATGTGACTTAATGAAGCCTAGCAAATAAAGGGACTAACAATATCGACAAGAACAAAAGGGGCAAAAATGATGGTTTAGTCATCTATCGTGATAGACGTCTTGCACAAGCAACCAGGGGTCAAGCCAAATTTTGATCATCATCATTGGTTCTACATGTGTTTGGTAGCAAGAAGATGCCAACGATACCCATCAATCATTTTTTAGATTGAAATCCAAAAAGTTAGCTTGGAAAGCCAAATACAAGTCCAAATCAAGCCAAAATTTGTCAGGAGGTTATGAATAGACAATACAAGCTAAGGGTCTAACCCCTAGCCAAAGATGCATTTTTTTTCAAATATGAAGCCATGATAGCCACTTACATACCCTGTACATCATGTATATGAGTTTTGGGGGCAAATGGAGAATGTTAGATCATAGATGGTCAACTATCGAGAATGATGTTGGATAGGGCCCTTTTGAAGCAAGTGACTAACTTGGGGAATTAACTGGGGTTTGTTGGGCTTTAATTAATACATGTATCAAGTAGAAGTAGTATAATGGTTTACACAACACACAAATGCTAATTGTGGCAAATGTGCAGGGTTACATATCTTGTCCTTGATGAGGCGGATCGAATGTTGGACATGGGTTTTGAACCTCAGATGAGAAAAATTATCTCCCAGATTCATCCTGATATACATACTTTGTATTGAATTGCAAGTTGGCTTAAAGAAGTTGAAGGTCTAGCCAGTCATTTCTACAAAATCCTTACAAAGTTTTCATTGATTCTATAGATTGTAGAAGTTGTTTATGAAAACGAGAGATACTCAAAATTGACAACTTTACTGGAGCGAGTGATAATTGAAGCTTTATCTATCCATGATGATAAGAGTAAAGCTGAACGAGATTGAGTTCTTTTTGTATTTAGATTTGGCACTAGCCCTATAATGACAACAATAGATATTGCATCTCGGGGCTTGAATGTGAAGGACATATATACAATTTGTCATCAATTATGATTTTCATGGATCATAGTTCTTGTTGTGGTTTGACAAAAGTACAAGCATCAGAGAAAACAAAAGCAAAAACAACAACAAAGACCGCACCAACATTGATAACTAGGTCATGTCAAGGACGACATGAATTTTTCGGGGGGAGTGTTGACCTGTGGGTCAACAACACGACATAACTCAACAAAGCTTTATTTTTTGAGAGTTATGAAATGTTGTGGATTATGGTTAAAAACATCATTTGTAATGAGTAGTTGCAGAAGCCAGGGTGCAATGGAACTCTAAGATTGTACATACAAAGCCATTTTACCCCTTGAACTCTATGTTAGGTTTAACCTATGGTAGCTTAGTGTATAAGGTACCTAGGTCATTTTGTAAAGATAACTTTTTCATAATCATAGTTTTAAGTTGCCATCAACTGTGTGTGAAAGAGAAAGAGAGAGAGCTTGAGCGTCATCCTGGTGCTACTCCCCGCTCGTTAACATCACATTGGAGATCCAAGTGCACCATTGTGATAGGCATTGGCAAGAGCTACGCATCAACGCCAAGAATTCCTCGCAGAACAGAGTAAATATACTTGCACATCTACGAGCTATTTGTGGTCGCAAGTATATCAATTAATGTCTGTTTTCTGGGTGCAAGTAGTCATTAGAATCGTGGCAACATAAGATATGCATAGGTGCTCATAGATTTTAATTTCGGGGACTTCCAAATTTTGTTCTATCTTCATACACATTTTTTGCAGATGGGTTTAAAGTGAGCGTTTTTTAGTGTAGAGGCTTTGGGATAGGTGTTGTGATTTGCTCCCGCAACATTGGCAACCACCTATGAGATCTCAAGATAGAGCTTAGATGGCAATATAAATAGCTAGAGCTAGTATCACGAATATGAGGGGCTAGTTATCCTTCAACATAGGATGCAATGGTTCATGAAATGGGCCTCCCTTTATAGTGCTATGATTGCATGGTAGTTATGTGTGTGTGTGTGTGGCATGTGTGGTATTGACTATGACAACCCACCATCTACGCCCCACTTGCCACTCTCTACCAACCATCGACCACCGGCCCATCGAGCCATAGTACTAAGGCATGTACATATGGCCTAGTATTGCAAAGAATATTCTAGGAATATTTCTTCAAAAATTTCCTTAGGAACATCAGTCCCAAACCCCTACCTAGAGAGGGATGGCCCCTATTCAAGACTTCTCGTCATGCCCTAGCCCCCAAGGTTGGGGATCTTGAACTAGCTTCATACCATCTACGATCACAAATAAAGACCTCATCAACTTGCAAGCTAATCCACCAAATATATGTGCACTATTGGCTTCTCCTCATATGGGGGCATTCCAAACTATACAACATACATTATGGTGGGCGAAACTGATAGATGGGCATTGTAGGTATACTAACATGAACATTTTCCATCATGCTTTGCCACCATATTCCATCTCGCATGATCTTCTTATGAGTGATTATAGTGGAGAAATTCCCTCCAAAACTCCCAATACAAGCCTTAATGAGAATCTGCATTTTAGCTTGAATTGATACACATCTCCTTGGAAGTAATGGTACATGAGAAATTACTTCCAAGTTTGGTTGGCAAAGTACTAGTTTTGTGCTAATAGCTCCCTTCAATGACTAAAAGGTTGCTTCACATTTGAGGGACCA
The DNA here is from genome assembly GCF_014529385.1 of Adiantum capillus-veneris. Taxonomy (NCBI): domain Eukaryota; kingdom Viridiplantae; phylum Streptophyta; class Polypodiopsida; order Polypodiales; family Pteridaceae; genus Adiantum; species Adiantum capillus-veneris. The sequence goes on along the minus strand of NC_140954.1, from coordinate 134,033,402 downwards.
AATATGATTAGCAACTTTTTTGGTTAGTTCATATAACAATAAATATTTTTCTACAAAAATATGAATAAATATCTTGTAGAAGTTAGCATATCCTAAAAAAAGCTTAATTCAAAAACATGTGTAGGTGCTCTGGCTTGCTGGACACTCTTGATTTTGTCCAGCCATTTTAATGTCATTTTTGGAAACTATGTGACCCAATAGATTCCCCTTCCATACCATAAATATTGAGTTAAAATGGTTCAAACATATTCTCTTCTCTTTGCACCTCTTAAAAATCATTTTCAAAAATAACAAATGCATGGCTTCAAATAAGAATATTGTAAATTTGTCCACAAATACGACAAAGAACTTATGCAATATTTCATTGAAAATATTCATCATACACCTTTCAATTGTGGCTACGGCATTAGATAATCGAAATGGAATGACTAAGTACATGAATCTACCCATTTAGTGATGGATGTTATCTTGACTTTGTCTTTTGGAGCTATGTTTAACTAATTATAGCCACTCTACCCATCCAAAAAGAAGCCATGTGGCCTAGAAGTTGTCCTTTCCATACCATAAATATAGACTTAAAAGGGTTCATACAGATTCTCATCTCTCTGCACCTCTCAAAACCTTTTCTAGAAATAACAAATACAAATCTTCAAATAAGAATATACTGAACTCATCTACAAATATGGACAGAAAAATTATGTAGAAATTTACTAAATGTCCATCATATAACTTTGAAACATGGATTGGACATTACATAATATAAATAGCATGACTAAGTACATGAAGCTCCCCACTTAGTGATAACAATTGTCTTAGATTTGACTTTTGGAGCTATTTTTAACTAATTATACCCACTACATCCATCTAGAAAGCTATTCATTTCATGCTTGGCTATCTCATCTAACATCATGTCTAGAAATGGTAGAGGAAATGAATATTTAATTGTTTGAGCATTCAAATTCCTATAATCTACACAAACTCTGAGTTTATCATTCTTTTTTGGTACCACCGCAATAGAAAACAACTAGTCATTGCTTACTACTTCTACGATGAATCCGGGTTTTCGAAGGTTGTTGATCTCTTCTTTGAACTTCTTTGCATAATTGGGGTTTATCCTAACTGGTTAAACATTGGATTTCAATGGTATTTGATATTGGAAAACATTTGGATCTATTCCCTTTAGGTGTGTGTGTTCCCATGTGAAGGCATCTCTATACTTGTGAAAAAGCTATCTACTTTTCTAATTGACTGTTGGATTCATATGTTTACCGATCTTGATGATTTTTAAGTCTATTCCTATTCTTAAATTCCATACTTCAACTTCTTGATAATCTCTGGCAATAATCAATTAGAGGTCTACCTTCCTTCCTTCTAGCCAATGACTATGCCTATTTTTTCATCCTTATCCCAACAACATATTTGTTGTGGAAAGTATTTAAACTAGTTGGTACAAGACATATTTCAAATGATGATTGACCACTCCCTTCTAGTGCATACGCATTTTGATTTCTAAATTCCATGTTAGTCTATCTGCACTGGACATTCCTAGTGTCACTGGTCTTTTTTGAAGATGTACCAAAGTCTAAACTGGTTATTCTTGATGCCTGATTCATTTCATCCTTTGAGGCTCTATGATCCATGTAAACCAATCTTTTTTCCCCGATTCAATTTTTTAAAGTTTTGAGGATAATGTTGTTATTGTTCTAGGGCCCTTTTTTGATCTAGAAGGACTACGTGTAGATGAAAGATCCTCAATAGGATGCTTCTCCGAAAGGTGATTCACATTATGTTATTAACGCCTTTTAAATGGACCATCAGGCTTGTTTTGTGTGTGTGTGTGTGTGTGTGTGTGTGTGTGTGTGTGTGTGTGTGTGTGTGTGTGTGTGTGTGTGTGTGTGTGTGTGTGTGTGTGTGTGTGTGTGTGTGTGTGTGTGTGTGTGTGTTGGAGAGAGAGAGAGAGAGATTTGCTCATAATTGACATGACCATTGTCATCATTGGGAAGTTAACCATTGCTACAATCATCATGCTTGTGTGAGAGTCCTTGGATCATCTTTCTTGTGGTTATCATTCCTTTGATATTCATCATTGTTTCATGTTTTCATTTTATTTCAGTACTTTGTTAACATGTACATTAATTATGTCTATCGTGAGCTCCATTATCAATTCTTATGCATCCTATCATCGTGTTGGCCATAGACTATACTTCCGACGTGAATCTCTTTAGACTAAAAAACTTATTTTGACAAAGAGATCAAAGAAAAAACCATCCTTTGATTAGATTCTAGGCTGATTGGTTCTTCTTGCATGTAGGGGGTCACACAAAAATGGATGATGATTGTAAACAATTATTGAAAGATTCATTGTGGGTGTTGTTGGAGAGGACGAGAATCATGTCAAAGTAGCAAGGTCAGAGTAGACAAAGGCAAAGAGAAAATTAATGATGGATGCATTTTGTGGCTTACAAGGGTGTGTGTGTGAGTCTTGAGTAGGCATTGTATGGCTTTTCAAAAAAATGGGTGCACACTCATGTCATGCAAGCTACAACATGCTATAGTCTTTTGGCACCTAGCAAAAACCACTGCATATGAAATGTCTAGGTAGAGGGACTGAGTTGGTTTGTGCACTTGAGTGGTTGTCATGCAAAGGGAGACAATAGCCAAGTGGTGGGAGGCATGTAGTGGGTGGTCCATGGTAAGAAGATGATAGTCAAGAAGGACGATAGTGGTGGAAAATCTACATGGTGGCTGGCATAAAGAGAGGTCAACGTTGCTACCCCTTAACCATCTTAAATGGTTGGTGGGAATCACTGTCAAGAACCTTAGTATCCCCTTGGTTTCCTTCAGACAACACTCTTGTTGGTTTAGTAGATGGTGCACCTACTACATGGTTTGCATTGGCTATTATTTACCATGCACTGCATGGTTGGGAGGTTGTTATGGCATGTGTGCCAGTGTAGTTCACTACTACGAGTCATAACTTTCTCCATAGGTTGCCTTTTGCATGCAAGCTGAAAGTCATTAGACCCGATTGTTTTGATGCCAGTGATTGCTATTGGTGCCCTTGTAGTGTCGGAGCTCTCATTTTTCACTTTGTTGGCATTGTACTGACAAAGCTTGCTTGCATTAACAACATGAGTCACTTGCGTTGATATGTTGTTGTCCAAAGCCTATGCATATATTGAAAAACTTCAACTTGAAAGAAAACCTCATAAAAGAGGGTTTCCCTTCTTGATTGCTCTCTCTATATTGCAACAATGGCAATTATACTCTAGTCAATGATGGCACATCATCTAGCCATTTATTGCCCTTAGTGAGTAGCCCTTCTATTGGGTCTAATTATGCATGCGGGACTGCCACTTACAACTCAGTCATTTTGCGAGAACCATGTTTGATCAAAATTCGGGCAATAAACGTGTGGGCAGACACATTCTTCTACTCACACACCTTTTTGCACTCTTAGAGGGTTGAAGACCTTTGTTGCTTGTTTATTCACTTTTCTTGTAGGATATTTTGAGGCATGAGGTTATCAAGTTTTTTGTGGTTTGGAGCAAGGTTCTATTGGTCGTTAATGAATATTACTTGCCGCATGTGTCCGATGTAAGTCAAGGTGGCCTTAAGGGAAACATGCACCAAGATGTATGCACGATAAGGTGTACCCACTTCCAACAATTTCCCCTAGCATAACTACCAAAATATAGTCTATTTTTGACACTATTATGTATATTTGACTTTCTTGCACGTACTTTGAAGAGGCAAGATTTGGTGGCCACACAAAACACATAGTGTTAAACACTATGGAAAGTTTTGATCTTCTCCAAACCAAAATGGAAATTTTAATGTGCAAGGGCTACTCTGGTTCAGCCTATTATGCCTGTCATAACATTGTGACCTTGAAGAACAAATACCTATATCTTTATATGGACTTCTTTGCATAAATTTCCCTTTTTCACATCAATTAGTCACTTGATAAGCAATTAACTTGATTTTTTGATAATTTTTGGGTCTCTATGTAGTTATTATGTATTTTTCTTCGTTAGAATTACTATTTACAAAAGCAATAATTTTTACATAAGATATATAATGATGTATATATTATTGTTCAAGATCCAACGATCATTTGATAGATTATAACAAGAACATTGTGACTATGCAAAAACATGATTATTTAAGGGTTCATTTGTTTAAGATCTAGCTCAAAAAATAACAAAGACTGCTTAGAGGATCTGACATAGTATTTTTTAAAAATCTAATAAATAATGTACATTGCCACTCATTTTGATTTTCATGCATCTTATGACTCTTACCATAAGGTCCTCATGGGAAAAAAATTTGAGTCAATTTGAGTTCTGTTTTAATTTTTTCACTTGCACAATTTGTCACTGTGCCTCAGTAGTGGGTTCTGGCTTGAAGCTCTCTTCCAACTGTAGTATATCCGTAGGAGGAATTGAAAGAATTCAAGCAATGGTGCAGTAACAATAGTTTTATTGGTTTCCTTTGGGACCCACTTCTTCCAGATTATTGTTTGTTTCGTTGATTCTCCTCGTTTGAGAACCCATACTTGTTCCTGCTTTGTTTGTGTTTGAAGAGACTTCTTTGGATCCACCTTGTCTTTATGTGAGTCTTCAACGGTCTTTGTTTAGACCTTGTACGCTTGGGTGAGGATAAGATTCAGACTTTGGGAGTTGATACTTTAATCATTTTGGAATCCAAATAAACTCATGATCTCTTTGTGCTTGAATCAACTTCTTTGGAACCCAAATCTGAGTTGTAAAAGCTTCCGACTTTGTGATTTTCTTAGCTGTTCTTGCACACTTCAATTGTTCTCCTTTTGGTGTTGGATCTTGTGGTTTTTCATCAGAGATCTTCATCTTCTTTATCCATACCTGTTTTTGGCCGAGCTGGATCTTTGGTATCCATATTTGTCAAACTTTTTGGTTCTTACTTGTTGTTCTTTGCTCTTGGCCTTGCTTGGTTGTTGTGATTGTGATAACCTGAGTTTCTGATAGGGGATGTCATAAGAATCATCACTATTGCTGCTATCCAGCAAGGTTGCATTCTAGCACTTTCCCTTTGTGGTTTGGGTGGTTATGGAAAGTTACTGTTTGTTTGCTCTTGCATTCCTGTTTCTGGGAGGGCTTTTCTAGCCAATTGATTAGCGTGTTGTTACCTTGTTGACATGGTTGTGTTCTTCTTGGTTGGGACTTTTCTTCCTGTATGGGAGCCACATATGAGGATGCTTGTTGTAGTTGCGTTTCACTGGAGATTTTGGAATCCACTTTTGATGCACTTTATTCTCTTAGGGGTGACATCGGTTCTTGGGTCTTTGATCTAGATAATTATAAAACCGTGCATTTGTTAAAGTGCCATTTGTGTTACCTACTGGGTTGTCTAGATTTCCATTGTCAGCATCTTCTTGAAGCTCCAAGTGTTCTACAAAGTCATAGAACTTGTCTTCTTCTTCATCCTCTGATTCACGATATTCCTTTGTTTAATATTCAGCTTGAGAACCTGTTGATGCTTGGTTCTCTTCATTTTCCTAGATCACACTCACTACAAAGTATGAAACAACATCATAGCCATCTTTATCATAGAACTTTGTTGTTGGAACGTCTTCAATACTGCACACATCCAAAGTGGCCAAGATGTGTCCCCATTCAAGTGGCTTTAATGCTTCTTCACAAAATGGTTCTGGGATATAACCTTTATCTTTGGTCGCCCTTTCTAGGATACATTTCTCTCGCTTTAAGTTTCCACATTGCAAAGCTCCACATGTCCATAGTTCTTTATGCTTACCTAACTATGCTAGAAGTGTTAATCCTGCTATAGTAGCGGAATCAAACTCCTTCGCAGGGGTTCTCGTCATGTCCTTGTAACTATGGTCCTTGTAACTATGGTTCTCATCATGTCCTTGTAACTATGGTCCTTCAAGTTTATCTTTGTTGTGGTTTCCATATGTCTCAGGTAGATATGGTCATAACCCCAATCATAGACCATTTTCAGTCGTCGCATGAATGGTCTTCCTAGAACGATATCATAGTTGTTCTTCTTGCCAAAGTCAACAATAGCAAGGGTGTGCTCATACTCAATGCCACAAGAAGTAACAACTAATTTTTCTAACAATCTTATGTGCCTTTTTGTGTGTCCGTCTACAAGCTGCAGTTTCATCCTAGTAGCCCTCACTATTGGTTTTTCACATTTTTTCCAGATCTCTTTGTTGCAATGGCAACACCGACTCCACTGTCAAGGATTGCCATGGTTTTACACCTTGGAATTCCACAGGAAGAGTGGTGTTCCCATCTTCTCCCTCATAGTACTCGTTTACCTTGTATAATGGCACTAGCCTAGTGTTTAATTGAGGCATTTCCAGCTCTTTGATCCCTTCTTCAATTTGAGTCATTAGTTTTTTAACATCAAATTTCTATAGGCATTTTCACACGGTAGTCCACATATTTGGTCTTATTCTAAGAAACTCGGATAACATTATCGTAGGTGACTGGTGTCGACAAAATGTCTATTAGCCCTTTTGAATCGATGACCTTGTTGGAAGACAATCTCTGTGATGGGACTGTAATAACATCTGACTTGGCCTTGTGCTCTCTCGTAGAGGAGGATAGTGTTCTTAGTGAATGGGGTTGATTGTCTATAGAGTGTACAGATCCCTTGTCTCCCCAATATGATTGCACTTTTAGATTCATTTGAGATCCAATCTCAATTTCCTCTATTGGTGAAAGAGAAACTCCTCTTCCATCACCCGTCTGGTTTACTCGTCTTCTTAGCTCACTCGCTTCTTTGGCCTCTCTGACTTGTTTCCACAATTTTTCAAGAACATCTATTTCTTTACAACTCTCAGCTATAGCTATCTGAAATACCTTGGAAGAGTTATCCGTGGTATTCAACACTATCCTTGGCTCTGATGTTGGGTCCTTGAGCTTTGGTCCATGTTTGTGACTGGAATTTAGCTCTTTTTGTTCTTGGTTTGGTGGGATTATTGGCATAGGTGGGACAAGCATCATACCCTCAGGTTTTCCAACTGGTGGTTCTAGTAAAGCTTGGGCTGTTTGAATCATTTTTTAACACTTTTCAAGCCTTTCCTTTTTCAGTTCCACATATAGATATGTCATCCACCCTTGTTCTTGGGTTTTGTTGTTTATGATTTGTGTGAGGAGGGCATCTTATGGATCATTAACCTTCTTGACCAATATTGATCCTCCTGAACTAGCACTTCTTGGTTTTCTTTCCATCGATGGTTCTTCTGGAGGTTGAGACATCTGCTTAAGAGAAGGTGCAACCGCTTCCTCATGTTGTCTTATCTTCTCTTTAGCTTGGGTAAGCTCCTCAACTAGGGATTTATGCTCTTGTTCCCTACATGCTTTCATCCTAGCCTTTCTATTTTTCCAACTATTCTGTTTCCTCTTGGTTTTGTGACTAGGTGCATCGGTCTTTGGTTCATCCATCTCTGGACTTGCGTCAGTTTCTGTTTTCTCTTTTGATGGGTTCTCATCAGCTTCCTTTTGATCTTGTGCTCTCGTGACTACTTGAATTGGTACGACGTTTTTGTTTTGCAAGCTACTTGGTAGCTAAACCATTCTTGAGACATTTGTTGTGATTTTTTTGACTCGGTTAGGGTTTTTTGGACACAGTCGACGATCACGTGAATGACTCCACAATCAAGACAATAGGAATTTACTTATGTGATCTCCGTATGAGATAATAGGGTTTTTTGGACAATCAAGGATCACATGAATGACTCCACAATCAAGACAATAGTCATTTACTTATGTGATCTCCTGTCTGAGGATATTATTTGACCAAGTGGTTGTCACAGCTTTTGTGACAATCTATCTCTAATCGAAGAGCTTCTTCATGCAATTCCTCTTGGCTGTAAAGTGGCTTTAACCTAGCTAAGCCCCTATTAAAAAACAATGAACCTCAATGTCCTTTCATCCATCTCATACCTTCTTTCTTCAAGTCGAAACGCAAGAGGTGGAGGTTGTATCGATGGAAAGGGGGAAGTGGGAAAACCACCAGCACATAAACTCGATGTCTCTATATAGCTCAGTGATCTCACAGCACCCCTATCCCCTAGCAAACACACAACATGATACGCAATCTGCAAACAATTACTGTCCAAGCCTGATCCCGCCCAACCCTGACTAGATAGATCCGATTGCAAAGTAGGTTCAGATAGCCTCCATCTATAACATTGTAGAGCAACATGTGACATATAGGCAGTCCAATAACAATCGACACTCAAATTCCTATCCAATCATTCACATACCCCCGTTTATCTTCAAGCTTGCAGCCTTATACACATCAACATCCATATAGAAAGCACATATACACCATCGCCTTTGGAGATACACATATACTAGACCAATAGATAACAGAAAGAAAGGATTGATAACTTCGTGGATAGATGTAACCAATATCAGGTAGACAAAAACTTCCAAAGAGGGTGTACAATGATGGATCCTCATACAGACCACCATCCTAGTTTGATTGCTTGGCTCACTTTTTGGTGGCTCATAACAATACACCTTAGCTCCCACAGGCTGCTCTCGACCTTCCTTTCTTTTCACATGCCGTCTCAATAGATGGCGCACCCTGTGATATGGCCGCCCCTTCAGGCCCTCTCGCGTTCTCCTCCTCTGCAGCCCACTTCTCAAGGTGGTCCTCTAGCGGCCCTTCTCAGGCCCTCCCCTTGTCCTAGCTCTCGACCATGCCACCTCCACACTGCAGCGCTGCTCTACTCACGCCACCCTTCCTGCCCCGTCGCCTTGGCGATTCCCATGCAACCTCCGGCTCCTCCTTTAATCACGCTGCCCTGCAACACCTTCCTCTACGGAGCTCCTTCACCCCCAGCTGCCTCACTCTTCCCCGCTTCAAGCCATAACTGCAGCCCGCCCTTTGGCAACTCTCACACCTATGGTCGGCCACCCTCTTCACTGGCGGCTCCTCCAGGCTACTGCCTTTGCAGCCATGCCAACACCACACAGGCTCTCGGCCTTGCTGTGCAAGGAGGTCGCCCCCCTTTGGCCAATAGCGACCTCGCTATTGGTCGCCTTCCCTTCTGCAAGAACTGACTTGACTCCCTCCTTCACGTCTGCCTTTGTATCCCCGGCATCCCTTTCTATCCTTCTCGTCCTCATGCATGCCCAAGTGGTGGCTTCTCCTCATGCAACCCATCCAGGTGGCTGCCCTTCCCCTGCATAGCGAGCTCGTCGGCTGCAGTCGACAGAAATATGTTTTTCTTTTATTATTTTAAAGTAAAGCTTTTGGGCTTGACCCCCATGCACACGCCGCAATCGTCGTCTTCGATTGTCGATCAAGAAAACCTCCATCGGGACATCCCTTTGCATAGCCTTGACTTCTCAGGTCCCATTGTCTCATAAAACACCTTAATGTGGCTCACCGCTCCGGGAAGCACACAGCCGTTATGAGGACCAACGAACTGTGCCGCAATCTGATAGAACTCTTTTCGGACAATGTATCCCGGATGAAAAGCATCACACCGAGAATGGCCTGGCTACCATGGCCGTTGACAAACTGGAGCCGAGCTACTAGCCCTCGACTTTTAAGAATTCAAAGAGGTTCGAAACCGTCGGAATGGTGCCCTCATTTTGCAACATTATAGCATGAACGGATAGAGGTACCCATCAATCATCTCAATACCTTTGAGCCTCTTGATCAATGGTGTCGAAAGCCATTTGAGCCCTGCCATATGCCATATCTGACATACACATCCTGGCCAGTAGTGTGTCCTGCAGACATCCCGCACAAAATCCCATATCACAAACTTGATGGTACTTGCATCCAGCATTCCTTGTCCCATTTCCAAGCTTGTGATATCTATACTTGCTCCTGCCTTCTGCAATAGCAAAAACCCTCACAAATCCTGCTAGCAAATGCTCCATCCTGATGTACCTGGCCCCTAGCACCATCAAATACCTGCTCAAGGTCTTTGCCATTTGCCTGCAAACTGGCATGACTCGACTTCCTGTACTTCCATAGATCGACATAGTTTGGCTGTACTATCATTGCCCACCCCCTCGTTGAGCATTCATGCTCAACCATAGTATTATTTAGGTAAAATAAGTCTGTATAGAGAGAATGATATAACATAGAGCTATAGACTGCATAAGAAAAATGATAGTGGCTATATAGATAGGATATATATAGAGAGAAAGGTGTCTACTATTGCATCACCCTCCAAGGTCAAATGGAAAGATCACAGCTTCCCCAATCATAGTGTAGGCTCCACCTGGATAAAAAAACAGAGCACTGGCCGTGGCCATCCACCTGTAAAGCATGTATCTTCAAGTCTTCCTTTGCACCTGTAGGCCAATAGACAGGCCATCCTTCCAGCTCTTCATAGCATCAAGCTTCATCACCCTAAATCCATAATCCTTCATGCCAACCATAAGCATGCTTTTGCTCACTTGAAGAACCTGTACCATAAACTGCTATCATACCATCCGCTATAGAACCATCTATATTATCATTTCCATCACATGAGCATTGAAACTTGCATAGTACTCCTTGCAAAACAAAGTGCAACAACATAGCTATCAAAAGCATAGCATGAAGCAACAATACCCTACCATTTGCCTCCACCTGCTGCATAGCCAAGCAAACCTGATCCCTTTGCATACCTGCATCCAAACCCTCTGTAAATGGCTCTAAGGCTAACTTTTCATACTCGAGAACATGACCTGCTAGAGCGACAACCTGTTCCAATACCTCATCACCTACAAGGCTGGCGGCACCTTCCTCTTTGCATGGAGCCTCGCTCTCATAGGCTGCACCTATACCAGTTTCCATAGAGTCATCTGCCGGAGCTAACTCTCCACGGCTACACACCAACTCCAAAACTTCAAATCACACCTCAACATGCTCACCAAGGCAAGGTTGCCCCACCCCCTGCATAGAAAAATCAACTTGATCTACCACTGTTTCTGCTTCTAGCTCCTGCAAGTCATTCTCAAACAACTGCTCTCCAATCAAACTGGATGCACAATCCAACCATATCGCTTCCTCCAATAGGGACTCACCATCACACGACACAAGAGATGGCTGCTCAGCTGGCAGATTCACACAAGACATTTCCACACTTGCACTATGCTTCTCCTCGACCTTCAAATGGCTGGCAGGCAACTCACATACATCTTTTTCCACTTCATCTACATGAAAAACATTATAAGTTTTGTATCTAGAAGTCATGGACTCCGTCTCCCACATGCTATCTGTGTCCAAACTACTGTTGGAGCTATGAGAACTGTCGGACTCCTCTTTTGCACTTGTCAATTCTTGGACCACTACTGCCTTCCTCATAATTGCCAGCTCTGGAACTGGCATCTCTTCTTGAAAAACCTTTACGGCCTCACTCTCTTGAGGAAGAAAACTAGTTGGCACTCTGAATATACCCCTCTGTATCGTTTGAGACCTGGTTGGCACTTCTTCTACCTCTTCTAGCCTAACATTAGCGTCATGTGCTTTGATCACATTCATATCAAAAAATGAGGAGCTTTTACCTCTTGATGCTCTCTAATCTGTCTAGGCCTGGGTCCACTGGCTGCCATGATGGTAGACTGTAGTAATCCTGTCTCCATCTTCTTCTTCATCTTTCGGCTCTTTGCTCTGGCAACTCGGACAGCCTCATCAAAGGTCCTTGGATCTTCATACTCCACCCTCTCACCAACATAGGGATGTAAGCAAGATAGAAACCTTTCGAGCTTCAAATATCCTGCATTGGTTGCTTGGGTAGCAACCACCAAATCCCCCCAATAAGCTTCAAATTTATCAACAAAAGCATCAAAATTTGCACTTACGTCCTGCTGCAAGCCTTTGATCTTCACATCTGCCTCCGAAGCCGACACCACCTTTCTATACCTTTGTAGAAATTGCTCGCGAAATCCGATCCAGTTCTGCTTGTGCAAATCTTCTAAGCCATCAAACCAAACTTTTGCTTTACCTCGCAACACCAAAGGTAGAGTTTGGAGCTTTGCTTCATCAGCTGGCATCTGCAATACTGTCAGCATAAACAACTCAAAATCGGCAAGCCAATCATCTGCATCCTCATCTCCTTTGAACACTGGCCCAAACTCCTGCTTCATCTTGACTCACGAACACTTGGTCAGGAAGCAATCAGTGGATCCTCAATGGGGGCACCACAAGATGAAAAGGGGGAAGTGGGAAAACCACCAGCACATAAACTCGATGCCTCTATATAGCTCAGTGATCTCACAACACCCCTATCCCCTAGCAAACACACAACATGATACGCAATCTGCAAACAATTACTGTCCAAGCCCGATCCCAACCAACCCTGACTAGATAGATCTGATTGCAAAGTAGGTTCAGATAGCCTCCATCTATAACATTGTAGAGCAACATGTGACATATAGGCAGTCCAATAACAATCGACACTCAAATTCCTATCCAATCCTTCACATAACCCCGTTTATCTTCAAGCTTGCAGACTTATACACATCAACATCCATATAAAAAGCACATATACACCATCGCCTTTGGAGATACACATATACTAGACCAATAGATAACAGAGAAAGAAAAACTTCGTGGATAGATGTAACCAATATCAGGTAGACAAAAACTTCCAAAGAGGGTGTACAATGATGGATCCTCATACAGACCACCATCCTAGTTTGATTGCTTGGCTAGCTTTCTGGTGGCTCATAACAATACACACTAGCTCCCACAGGCTGCTCTCAACCTTCCTTTCTTTTCACATGCCGTCTCAATAGATGGTGCACCCTGTGATATGGCCGCCCCTTCAGGCCCTCTCGTTCTCCTCCTATGCAGCCCACTCCTCAAGGTGGTCCTCTGGCGGCCCTTCTCAGGCCCTCCCCTTGTCCTGGCTCTCGACCATGCCACCTCCACACTGCAGTGCTGCTCTACTCACACCACCCTTCCTGCCCTGTCACCTTGGCGAGTCCCATGCAACCTCCAGCTCCTCCTTTAATCACGCTCCCCTGCAGCACCTTCCTCTGCAGAGCTCCTTCACCCCCAATTGCCTCATGCTTCCCCGATTCAAGCCATAACTGCAGCCCGCCCTTTGGCAACTCTCACACCTATGGTCGGCCACCCTCTTCACTGTCGGCTCCTCCAGGCTACTGCCTTTGTAGTGGCTCACCGCTCCGGGAAGCACACAGCCGTTATGAGGCAATGAACTGTGCCGCAATCTGATAGAACTCTTTTCGGACAACATATCTCGGATGAAAAGCATCACACCGAGAATGGCCTGGCTACCATGGCCGTTCAAACTAGAGCCGACGAGCTACTAGCCTTGACTTTCAAGAATTCAAAGAGGTTCGAAACCGTCAGAATGGTGCCCTCATTTTGCAACATTATAGCATGAACTGACAGAGGTACCCATCAATCTTCTCAATACCTTTGAGCCTCCCGATCAATGGTGTCGAAAGCCATTCGAGCCCTGCCATATGCCAGTAGTGTGTCCTGCAGACCTCCCGCACAAAATCCCATATCGCAAACTTGATGGTACCTGCATCCAGCATTCCTTGTCCCATTTCCAAGCTTGTGATATCTATACTTGCTCCTACCTCCTGCAATAGCAAAAACCCTCACAGCTCTTGCTAGCAAATGCTCCATCCCAATGTATCGGGCCCCTAGCACCATCAAATACCTGCTCAAGGTCTTTGCCATTTGCCTGCAAACTACCATGCCTCGACTTCCTGCACTTCCATAGATCAACACAGTTTGGCTGTACCACCGGCCTCCCCACTCCTCCATGTGTTTCTCTCATCTTTTACTCGCTTCAAAGGGCAGTACCCACTTTGGTTGTTGTAATATATTGTAATTGGTACTAATGCTTGTTTATTAGTTGCTTCCATCATCAATGTGTATCTCATGTCCACATGCATTGTAGTGCCTGGCTGAAGGTTGTTGTCCTAGGGCAGGTTGTGTCCTTGAAACTCCTATTGGACCTGGCGCATTCCGAATAACGTATCTAGGTGGAGTAGGTGCTACTAGAATAGGTTGTACATACCTCTAGACTTTACAAGAGGAGTTAGCCTCTTGACCGTTTTGTTAATAAACTTTTCTTGATCAATAGGTGCCGTTGGTTTTGCAGTGGACTCACTCATCTATGAATCACTGTGCTAAGAGGACAAGTCATCCTCTTGACTGTTACAATCCTTTTCTCTATATTACTAACAATTATCCACCAGATAAAGAGCTTCTCTGATCAATTTGTTTAGCATCAATCTCCTTATCATGTGCAGATACTTTTGAAGACCCGCATGTCCCATTACCTGGATAAAGATCAACATTAATCGTGCATGTGTAGGGAGTTCTGCTCTCAAATAGAACCTGATATATCTCTTGAGCCATAATGCCACTTTGTGTACTGATTCACCCTCTTTCAACTTGAATTTGTGAAATTGTATTGTGAGCTATGCCTTTCTGCAAGAATTCTTTGATAAATTCCTCAAACAACTCATCTTTCTACTAAGTCAAGCCATGTCACCATGTCATCTCCGAGAGTTACTCCCAATTCCACAAACTATGTTACAAAATCCAAAAATTCCTCTGCTCTAATTATTCTTCTGAGAGCTGCTACGTGATCTCTTGGATATTTATCTCCGAAGTATTTCTTGTTTATCCATTTTTGGACTTGGGACAGTCTAACTCACTGATTGTCTACAAGGCTAATCATAGACTCTCCCAATCCTTCTCTCGCTTCAGGCCTTCTACTATGCCTAGGTTCTTCTTCAAAGGGATCGATTGGTCATTCTCTTTGAGATGGGTCCATTAGAGAAATTCACTTGAGGAGGCATGTCTGTCAACTCTGTGATCATTTCATCTCTCATTATCGCTCTAGAAGGGAATCGAGGTGGCTCCCTTTTTGGAATTCTCATAGGAATTCTCGTGTTTGGTGGGGGTATCTGTGGTCCTTCATTGACCAAATATCCACCTATTTCTAATGTACTTCATGGATTTGTTCTTTCTACAGCTTTGTATTCTCATCCATACTTGTCAAAAACTATAGGGTTCCATTGACAATCGACTCCGTATGTATAGACATATAAGAGCTTGTAATTTGTTAGCTCTCCTGGGTATGGCTCTGAGCACCTATAAAGAATGACCTCTCTGTCATCAACATATCTATACAGTCCTTCACTTTTATGACTTGTCATCAAACTCTCTCAACAAAATTGGTCTTTATCAAATGTAAGTTTGGAAGATCCATTGTGGACGGATGCTCTTCCACCGCTGGGATCCCGAAGCTTGTATAAGCTGAGTTTGAGTCTAAAGTAGAAAGATTTCTGGGCTTAACAACTCGAGCTTGATGTAAGAAGGCTTATTTAAAAGTGTTCAAGTGATTTGGTTAGGGAAAAGTCAAAACTAGGTGCAAAATCGTGACCGTTTTCTCACAATTCTCTCAAATTGTCACTTTTAGACACTACTAACTTCCGGATGAATTTTCAGGCCTTAAACGACATTTTTTTGGATGCTCACCAACAATGAATGACCCAAAGGGTCTTTGATTATTGTTCAAGAGTCATAGAGTGAATCTTGTAGAGCTACTCTGGAGCTTTGTTTTGATAAAAAAGTTTCTGAATCCGATATTGGGAGCTCAAGTTATGGCCAAAACAGTCAATTTGTGCCTGGAGACTTCATAAGCGTATGATATTTACTAACTCAAATTTGGTCCAAACTTTATTTTTAAACTCTCCGTGATGTACTTTAACCACTCCAAGTCTCAGTTTGTGATTCTGACACTTTTAGACGAATCTATCGCTCCTTTTTCTGTCTGGTTGCTTGCAACTGCCGTGGGAGGTTAACTAAGCCAAAAGTGATCCAAATTGAATGAAACTTGATTTCTAGCCTTATTTTGTGATGGCAAACACTTTGGTTAGCTAAAATGTGAGTTTTGACCTCTAATCTGGCACTTGAGACATCATACACATATGATGTCTTTTGTGGCAAAATCAAGTGACTTTTATCCCATTGAATCTATATCACTCGAGCAATTCTCATCAACTTTTAGAATTCAATTTGAACAGTTTTTATGCAAGTTATGGTCAATACAAGAATGTATCTTGCTTCATTTTTGTCTTTTGGCATTGTTTAGCCAAAATATGCTCCAAATGCAATGAAATTTTCACTAGGGAGTTCTTTTATGCTCTAGGACACTAGGGTATACTCAGATGTCTGATTTGATCTAGATCTGGCCTCTAAGACATCATACGCGTATGATGTCTTTTGGCTCAGATTTCACTTATATTTCTACCCAAGGTACTCCTTGATACATTCAACAAGAATATGTGATCACAACAAATTTTGGATGTCAAAATCACTATTTTTTCACCTTTAGCTTCTTGTATCAACAAAAATCTCCTTAAATGCAAAAATATGTGTCCAAATGAGATGAAATTTTGTAAGAAATCTTAATTCATCATTCTCAAACGTCCTATGTGGTCAAAAGTGCAACTGGACCTTCAAATCTTGCCTTGAGACATCATACGTGTATGATGTCTATTTGCTCAGAATCATCCCAAAATTTAGAACTTTGGTCCCTAGAAGTGCCCTTTAGACATCATATGCGTATGATGTCTAACTGGTTAGAATGAAGTGAAATTCACTCTAGAGGTTGCTCACTACATTAGCAATTCACAACAACTTTCAGAATTGAAATCCAATACTTTTTGAGCAAGTTATGATCAATTCAAGCATTCACTTTGCCTAGATGCGTCTTGTGGCCTTTGCAAACCCAAAAATGCTTCATATTCAATGAAATTTGGCCTATTTGCTTCCTAAATGCTCTAGATCACAAGGGTGTACTTAGCCTAAAATTCAGCAATATGTTTCTCATTTGGTCCAGTGATCAACAAATCATCTACATAAAGAACCACAATGAGAAGTACATCACCCTCCTGCTTTACATATAATGTGCTTTTTGTTGGACTGTTACAAAAGCCTTTTTTGACCAAATGAGTGTCAGATTTCTCATACCAAGCACAAGGAGATTGCTTCAACCCATATAAAGCCTTCTTACATCTGTATACTTTGTCCTTTTGTCCTTTCTTGACAAAACCGCAAGGCTGCGTTACATAAACTTCCTCAAATATGTCACCATTCAAGAAAACGGTAACAATGTTTGATTGATGTACATCCCAACCAAAATGAGCTTCCAATGCACAAAGAAAACACACAGTAGTCATACGACAAGTGGGAGCAAAAGTCTCTTCATAATCTATGTCTTTTCGCTCTGCATAATCCTTTGCGACAAGTCGAGCCTTATGGCGATCGATCTCACCATTTGGCTTGCGTTTCAACTTGTAAACCCACTTCGTACAAATGGCCTTTTTTCCAGGAGGCAAATCACATAAAGTCCATGTGTCATTTTCTATAAGTGCATCATATTTTGATTGCATGGCAGCCATCCAAGTTTTTGAATTATGTGCTTCATCAAAAGAGAGAGGTTCCTCAACATCGTGTAAGCTAGACACAGCTAAAGCATAACAATCTGATGCATAAGATGCATGGCCATAGTCTGAACGAGTATGACTAGACAAAGGTGCATCCAATTTACTATCACGCAATGTATGCACCAGCCATTTTGGCATACCTCTAGCCCGCTCATTTTCAGTCCTTTCCTCATCAAGTACATCACGCACATCTGCATCAGTAATAGGCTGATCTGTAACATTTTTGGAAACCCCCATAGGCTGTATATTTGCCTCATTGGAATTTACATTCGAACTTCCACCACTGAAAAGAGGCAACAAAGTGTCATAAATGTCCTGTGAGCTTACATTACTGTCTCTAGTACATGACATCAAGGGCTGAACAGAATCTTCCACAAACACTACATCCCGTGAAACCAGTGTCATAATAATCAATATCTAATACTCCTAAATGATTTTCTCATGTTAAACTGATCATTTAATATGGGGAAGTGCTAGGGGAGAAAAAGCTAGAATATTGGTTAAGCTAGCAGACCGGCCGGCCACAATAGGGATCCAAAGGAGGGAAAGTAGGGATCCAAAGGGGGGTCCATCTGCAAAAGAGCCATATGCAACAATGGGCTTAAAAGACCCTAAGGTTCAGCCCATTAAGACTTCCAAAATGCTAAGGTTCCAAAATTCAAAGGTTGTGTCCAAAGGTCAAACTTTGGGAAAATTGGATGCTACACAAAGGGAATGATGGACACATGTCAGCTCCCTAGCCCAGATGCCCACAAGGTGTACCCAATCAATCCAACCCCTTTGGTTAAAATCTACGTAGTCAAATCCCTTGGTAAGACCCTTCGTAGAAACTGCTCAAGTAGCAGTTAACGATTGCGGAATTCTTTCCTTGAAAGTTTAACTGGGAGAGATCAAACTGTGATCCTCAATGCCTATGGGGTGATTGAGCAGTCACCCTCCGTGCCTTACCCCAAACAATATGTCCATAGACACTCCGTAGTGCTATAGAGATAGCAAGAAATCCACACAAGTGAACTGCCTAGCTCTTGTGGTCAGCCATGCTGTCTCAACTGATTGATGCATCTATACTTCCTTGTAAAGATCAGCTGCTGTGAGTTGAAGATTTATCAAAAACTCAACTTGAGTGTCGCACTGAAAACATGTAGTGAAAAAATGACACTATAAACATCCTGAATGACAAGACCCTTGCTTGTCCATTAACGTCGATGTATACTTCCCTGGGTAGATCTGTTCATTCTTGAAAACAATCACCCAAAGAATGCCAATAGTTGGGTCTTACCCTTGGCATGACAATGGCTCTTAGCCTGTGTGGCTCATAGCCTGTGTGCAAATTAGTGTTCAATGGACGAACCGATGAAGACTAATTTGAGTAACATCTTAGCCACGTGATAGCTGAGAGTTAGGGCACCTTGGCTCAGGCTGACTCACGAGCAAAACACGTATCAAAAGCTTCTTAGAAGATTTTCATTATTCCCTTAAAGAGAGAGATAGAGAGAACGAAAAGAAGAGCATGCTGGGCTGAGGAAATTTCCTTAAATTTCTAGTGGGTGTGTGCCCAGAATGTGTGCTCGTAGACATCTTATGTCCGAAATGCAGCTTATCCTATAAGCATTCCACAATTTGTATGTTCGATGCTCTCATCGAGAGAGGCAACAGAAAACACAAGTTAAATCTTGACCATCTACCATGTAGGGTCGTGACTGTATGAGGGTGACTTGAAAGTGGCACCTTGCCGGTGAATCTAGTCAAAATTTTAGGTTCTGTTTAGTATTTTTGAGTGTTGATAACAACCAACAATCCATCCGTACTCTGTCCTTGACAAAGTTGGGAGTGTGTTAGCGGAAGTGTAATGCGTGAAGCGGTAGAATCGAATCTATCTCGCTAGCATACCTTGCCAATAGTGATGGCCTCAAACGTGAAAACCAAAACCATAAGTGCCTTGCACAGTGTAAACTGGTAGGAATTGTGTGAGCTAATATTCCCTATTTTGCCAGTTCCTCAAACTTGTGTGCCAATGCCCTTGACTCGAAGTCAATGGCAGTATCTCGGCACAAGGGAGAAGCCGTGCTTCATGTAAAACTGCCAAAGCACTTTGCTTTGCACAATGACAGTAATTGCCAAGTAAAGTGTAAACGTGGAAAATAAAACAAGAAAACTTAAACTTGGCTAACCTGGTAGTTGTTGCTGCAACCAGTCGTCATGAAATTCCAAAGGAAAATCTCGCGCAAAGGTGGCTCGTAGCCACCGTGCGAGAGAGAGTTGTCGCGTATGCTCGTACGCCCTCTTGTATCATGTACACCATGAAAGATCCTTCAAGCATAGTGTCAAATCCCTCCCAAGTTTGTATGCTCATAGCATATACCAAACGTGGGCAGTTGCGATGCAAGATGCGTAAATTGAAGCCTTGCTTCACATCAATTGAAGCCTTGCTGATAGCCAACTGAAGCAGTTGTTGACATACAGATATCAGGACAAAAAGAGTCGACCTTGTCGAGGGAGTTCAACTGAAATTATCTAGTAATGTGTGGCAAACGTCCTCTGTCTGCTTCTAGACACAGTGACAAGGAGTCGGCCATGCCGAACAACATGCCCCCACAAATTAAATCCTTGCTTCACAGACACGCTAATGTGCTCATAGCCAACGTATGTTCCTGCCATGATATAGCTTATCATGGCAACAATGAATCGACCGTGTCGAAAATTACATCGTATGGAGAATCATAAAAGTACCTGCAATAGATATGTAACTTGATTCCAGTTGCAAAGTGTGGGGGAGAGCACCTCACTCTTACTGCTGCTATTCATCCCGCGTAGGATGGGCAGTTTACAAGAATTCTATTTAGTACTAAAGGATATGCAAAGTGTACCTGGAATTGTGAATACCACTGCGTGGTAAGTATTCTTCGCCGTCTGCTAGAAGCGGCGACAAGGAGCCAGCCCTGCGGAGCACCTTGGCTCCCTTTATGTCAACGAGCAACAGGTTGTGCCAATCTCCTTGATATTCTAGACCTTGGCGTTGCCATAGCAAGCAATCACATCCGAATTAAAAATGTAAAATAATTGCATACTTTATGAATTGCGTGACGACTTGGAGTACCATGGTGTCTATCTCTGACAGCATGCATGAACACGCATACCAAGATATGGCGTGCCTTGACTCCTTGCTTCCATGCCGTCATAACTTACCCGCACAACTGTTTCTGTCATCGGGCATGTTGTGGATTCCCCTTTCAAGCATGAGGAAAGGTATACTTCGATCCCCCTTGTTTAGTGCAGATACGACCTTGTCGTATCCGAATTTGCATGCCAATGGCGAGTCCAAACATGTATGGTGTGCACATCATAATGCTGACTGATGCCGACCCACCTTGCTGGTTTCTTTCACTTTGCATAAGTAGACTTGGCAACTAAGCCACCCTGCTCCACATGCGTAACACGAAGGAAACTTCATACCTCATTAAGTACTTTTGTCGAATGCCTTGCTTTTTGCTTGCATGCGTTTTTGGCACCTCGACGATTGCAAGTCTTTGGGATTGGAGCAAACGACCGTGAATGACCTGCAAGGTACCGCAGTAGAGATCTACAAAAGAAAGTGTTCATCGAGGATTTGCTCACGGACTACTGCGAGGCACCTGCATAAAATGAGGGGCGGGGGGGTGCCCGGGGTGGGTACGCTCCCTTATCCCCTTTTTTTTTTGTTTTGGGCTAAATCCCCATGGGCGGCCGCTTGTGAACAAAGAAATAAGGGATTTTTTTTTTTTAAAATGAGTAGCAGCCATGGCGACTCTGTTGCGCCGACGAACAGGGAGACGCCCTGGCTTCTGCATGCCGGCTCCGGCCTGGCTGGTGTGAGGAGATTTTGTCTAGGGCCTGGGGCGCATCCGACAAGCCCACCCCCGCGGTATTTCACTTTGGTCGGCACCTCGGCTTCCCTCGCCTCAAGAGGCTCTGCACACGGGGTCCACTTCCTCGTCGCCTCGGCTTGGCAGGGGTTCATGCACACACTATGTGCTTCGTCCCCGGATTGTGCAGGCTACCGCTTCCACGGCCCTCCTCTTGCATTCTTCATGCATGGTGCCCATCTCCTTCTTCCTTCCCAGCTTGGGACGGCTGCCCTCCATAATTGTGAGAGAGAGAGATTCCGGGAGAGAGGGAGAGAGAGAGAGTACATGCCTTGAGAAGAGAACCATGCCATCTTTCTCCACCATGGCTCCACCCTCCTTCCTCCTCTCCACCTCGCTCTGATACCAATATAAGACCTAGGAGCTGCGTTATGAGGATTCTCCGCCCAACCCCCCGTTTATATAGCCCTTGGCCACTGTAACAGAATCCCCCTATCCGCCTTTAGCAGCCGGCCGGCCCTTGGCCCTCTGGCCCGAGTCCTACTCGCCTGGGTTTGCCCTTGGCCTGACAAGAACTGACATGCTCATCACCTCCCAGCCATGCCCTATATAGGCCCTTGGCCTTCTAAATATAGGGACCCCCTTGACTGCATGTCCGTCCTGGCCCTTGGCCCTGGCCCTTGGCCTGGACTGGTCCTACCCTTGTCCTGACATTACTCCCCCCTTGGAAAAGCATTTTCTTCCGCGAAAACACAAGTGATGGTATCTTCATAAGAACACTAATGTTTTCTACTGTAACATCCCACATGGATCCAACGGTTCATTTGAACGGAACCCGGTTTAGTAGGAGGTTCAATGAAACCAAGAGTAACATCTTGATTTTCTACATTGTTGTCCATTTGTAACCATCTGATGGTACGAGTTCCTATCCAAACATAGTGTGGAGACTCCATTTAGAACTCTCATGAGCATGGTAAATGAGTTTATCACACATAGGTGTACAAAAAAAAGAACCTCTTGTCACTTTTCATGAAAGTAACTTGCTGACATAACTCATCAGCCAATTTTTAAGTCCTTGACTTGGCCCTCTTTTTCATCATCAGTAAACAACCCCACCCTAACGAGTGTTCAAGGTTGAGAACCTGAGTTATACATGAAGAGACTACCTAGTCGCAACATGCGTAAACTGATAGTAAGTAAACTCCAAAAAGAGCAATAAATGCTTATGAAGCGAATGTACGCACTTTGCATATCCTTTAGCCCAAGATTACACTTTGTAATCTGTCAATCCCCTTGGATACTGACAGTACTGAGTTTCCCCCACGGTTTACAGACAGTCTTTCTAGATGACTGGTAAACGGGAGATCACAATAGCGTATAGCATTGTTGAGGAATCAACAATGTGCGGAATAACCATCGTGGTTAACTTAAAAAATCCACAAACACCCAAACCGAGCCATGACCTCTATTGGTGATTAGTAGACTCAAAGGTAATCTCATAGAGATAGTGCACATAAAGTGCAAAATGCTTCATAAGCAACAACTTGAGGAATATGCATGCCGTTCCAAATCAGCCTTTGCTAAACACTAGGGCCCATAACACCTAGTGTGCATGCATTTAGCAAAAAACAAATCCGAACCTGTATTTCCATGGTATTTCTTGCCAATACTTATGGCAAATGTGATGCGCCTAGCACACATTAACAGGAATGTAAATAGTTCTGAAAAGAAACTAAATACTTTCAGCTGTAATCTTTTGCAAGATGTGCTTAAACGTCTGAAGCATAATAGAAGGTGAAACAGTGATCACTTCTAGATACAAACAATGAAACTTTTTCATTTTCTATATGTATAAACAACCATCTATAATGTTGTTTAGCAATACTTGTACCTTAACAAGTCATTCTAAGTATCCGACAATTTCTGGCCACGAAATTGCTCCTGATACGTCGTGCTAGAAATGGTCTAGAAAACAGATGTGACCAGCACTTAGGGACTTTGTCGTGAAACATATTTGAAATAGGGGGCGCCAGTGTCAATCCCAGAGACTCATATTCGCCACATGTGGAATATGTCTCAACTAAGGATGTCTGAAAAAGAACATCCTACAAGTACAAGATGTACTTGTGTGTGGAGGTAGCTCTAAACACTTTACGACAAGAGTGAGAGGGACCCTCATTCATGGCTCCACACTTGCTAAACCGAACTCCTTGAGTTCCTAGACCATGTTGTATCCCATGTGACAACATGTGCCAAATTGAACCCTACAAGTAGGTTCGTAACAGCATAAGGCAGAAAAATAAATTGGATACTTGGCCCAAAATACTTTGTGCCGACATGCCCTTGGCATGACTCTGTAACATTCAAGCGTACTTATATGTCTTGAAAAACCAAGCAAAGCATACTAAAAATGGAATCACACCAAATCAATAGATGCATACCTGGATATTTGAACGTAATGTTCACTTACCCGTATTCAAATGGAGAGGCGCACGTCCCCTACCTGAAAAAACAAACAGCATTGCACTAGGAAGCCTGGGTGTTGCCTTTGCAATCCAAGCTCTTGGATTAGAATCTACGTAGTCAAACTACGTAGTCAAACCCCTTTGATAAGACTCTTTGTAGAAACTGCTCAACTAGCAGATAACGATAACCAACATAGTCAACCGTGTACAGATTGATTGGAATCAACTTGAAAAGTGTGTTCGTTTTCTACCACGTGATAGATTGCGGAATTCTTTCCTTGAAAGTATAACTAGGAGAGATCAACGGTGATCCTCAATGCAGATCAAACTGTGATCCTTAATGCCTATGGGGTGATGTAGCAATCACCCGCCGGGTCGTAGCCCAAAACAGTATGTCCATAGACACTCTGTAGTGCTATAGAGAGAGCAGGAGATCCACACAAGTGAACTGCCGAGCTCTTATGGACAGCCCTGCTACTGTCACAACTCATTGCTGCATCTATACTTTCTTGTAGAGATCAGCTGTTGTGAGTGTATCTTGAAAACAATCACCCAAAGAATGCCAATAGTTGGGCCTTGCCCCTGGCCTAACAACGGCTCTTAGCCTGTTTGGCTCATAGCCCTTATGCAAATTAGTGTTCAATCAACGAACCGAGGTAGACTAATTTGAGTAGCATCTTAGCCACGTGCTAGCTGTGAGTTAGAGTACCTTGGCTCAAGCTGACTCACGAGCAGAATATGTACCAAAAGTTTATGCTGGGCTAAGGAACTTTCCGTAAATTTCTAGTGTGTGTGTGCCCAGAAGGTGTGCTCTTAGACAGCATATGCCTGACTGGCATCTTATCCTATAGAGCATGCAACAATCTTCCTGTATAATGCTGTCATCGAGAGAGAAAAGAGAAAAAACAAACAGCATCTAGAAATTAGTATGGCTGTGACAGAGTGCTTGGTGTGATAGCAGAAGCATAATCTTTGAAGCGGTGGATTTTATGCCACCTAGTTAGTATGCCATGCATACAGATTGTGAAGCCCTTGGCGAGAGTGATGGCCTCAAACTTGAGAGCCAAAACTATTAGTGCCTTGCACAGTTTAAACTGGTAGGGATTTTGTGAGGTGGTATTCCCTATCTTGTGTGCCACTGCTCGTGATTCTGAGTAATTGTGCAGTACCTTGGCACAAGGGAGAAGCCTTGCTTCATGAAAAATTGTTAAAGAACTTTGCTTTGTACACAAGCATTAGTTTCCAATGTAAATGTATAAACATGGAAAAAATAAACAATACTGAACCTGGTCTAACTTGGTCATTCTGTTGTAACCAGTTGTCTTGAGATGTGGGAAGAAAAACTCGCTCAAATGTAGATCTTCGTCTCCGTTGCACGAGAGAAAGTTGGCCTGAAATATCCTCATTAAGCACTTCTGCCGACCAATCTTGTCCACCCAAAAATTGAATGTGTTACCGAGGGAACTGCAAATAGTATGAAAGCAGTAACCCAACATTGGACTACACCGGCCGTGCTCCTGAGCACCCTTGCACGGAGTCGTGCTAATGGCAATAGCAGTCATAGCTTATTGACCATTACTGCTAGGCAACGTTGCCGCCCTGCATAAACCATGAGGGTAATCAACCAGTTCAAAACAAAATTGAAAGAGGTTACCTTGTTGCTCTTCTTGTATTCAAAGCCGTGTGTCACAATTATGTGATGATGTTGGCCTACTTTGGCCAGTCCTAATTCATACCAAGGTCCAACGTTGTCATACGTGAGACAGGTAAAGAAAAAGTAACCGTGAGTTGCTCCCTGCATTTGGCATGCAGTCATTGCCAATTACTTTAGAAAACGCGTTGGATCACATTAACAGGCCTTGCCTGTACCAACAGTTGACAAGCCTTGCCGGAACCATGTTGTCGAATTCTGCAAGCTGTTGTCATCGCAATCTGTAACCAGTGGTCGGCCATGCCAAGAATCTGTATACTCTTGTTCAAAACGAACAATAGGCCTTGGCGTGCCAACAGTGCGAAGTATATAAGATCGTCCTGGAGGGTATCTATTTCCTGCAAGAGAAAAGCACGCATATAGCTTTAAAAAACGCAAAAAAAAAGACATGGATCTCAAACCTTAAGATCATGTGTTGTCAATGCGTCCTGCTTGATGTCAAGGATGATAGAAGCCGTGATTCTGGTGCATAACCTGTGGATCTATCACCATATTGGCTTATAGCCTTGCCAAACACTAAGATGATGGCAATGTCAATCGTCTCTTCGACAAGGCGTCCTAAGCTTCCTTGCCAAAGTTGTGTTGCATACGGTGCCCTTCGTGCATGCGGACCTTGCTGCCTTGCTTTGCAAACGTCTTTGATGTCCTCTTATTGAAACTAGGCCGGAGTTGACAACCCTTGCGGAATCTGGCGGATCAAGCTGTGCATGCCCCCGATGATATGGAAATCCCCATATAAGGGGTCCCTCCTGCGGTAGATGCAAAACCTGCCAACCATACAGAGCCTGGCCATGGGGCACATCCCTCCGTATCGAAGGTGGGGTCGAAGGGCAATGAATTGCCCGTGGGAACTTGCCCCAAGTTTGTTTTTAAAAAAAAGGAAAATATGTGCCCTACTTGCTGCAGCGATGGCGGCCAAGTGCGCAGAGTCGCCAGTAGACGGGGGAGGAGCTATGGGCGTCCGAGGTTGATCAGACAAAAACGAAAATTGTTCGTCTCTATCCTGCAAACCCAACAACCCCGCTCAGCCTTGATTCCGTGCAGGTCTGCCAGTGGCTCCTTATGCGCAGGCATCCATTCCCATGGCCCTCCTCGTCTTCTCCACTGTCGAATACTTCGTGCTTCAAATCAAGGGACCATGCCCACGCTGCATCGCCTTAGGGTTTCTGCCCATGACTTCAGCTTTTCATGAACGTCTTGCCCGAGAGAGTTGCAATATCATGCACGCCTTTTTACTGAAAACGAGGGAGAGAGAGAAGACTCCCAAGCGAGAGAGAGAGAGAGAGAGAGAGAGAGAGAGAGAGAGGCCATGCCTCATACCGAATTTGAGAGAGAGACCTAAAGAGAGAGAGACCTTCCTCCTCCTCCATAGCTCTCCCCTCCCCTGAGCTCTGATACCAGTGAAAGGACAGGGGAACTGACATGCTCATCACCTCCCAGCCATGCCCTATATAGGCCCTTGGCCTTCTAAATATAGGGACCCCCTTGACTGCATGTCTGTCCTGGCCCTTGGCCCTGGCCCTTGGCCTGGACTGGTCCTACCCTTGTCCTGACACGTACCATATCGGCGGTAATACACCATACTATGGTGGCCTCTCGAATCAATTTTCAAACAGGGGCTAAAAGAAATAATAAGTCCACGGAAAACAAGGGTTCCAACGAGCCTAAGGGGAAGGAAAATGTCCAAAAGTCTCCTAAGGGCAACTCCAACAAAGCTAAAGAGAGGGGAGTTTACAAAGGTAAAAACAAACTCTCTCGTAAAGAGCTTGAGCATTATGGCAAGGATAACCGGTGTTTCAAGTGCGGCGAACAAGGGCATGCATACCACGCTTGTCCCCAAAAGAACAACCGCCAAGATCCTTCTAGAGCTACCTTGGTTGAAATCCAAGAGAGGAGACTCACCAAATTCACCACAAACGATCTCCTCTATGCCATGCTTGGGGAAAGGTAAGAGAACATGATGCTTTTATTCTCTTTGACCCTGGTTCTACTCACAATTTTATATCTATAGAGTTGGCCACCAAGCTAGGCATACAAGCCTATGAGATGGGAGATGTCCTACCCGCAGATAGTGCTTTCAAGGGGCAAGAAGCTTCAGTCACTCACTTAATCGGGAAATTGAGGCTTCATGTCCAAAGCTATGTGGACAAAGAGGACTTCTTTATCTCTCCTCTCAAGCATGAGGATGTAATCCTAGGGGCACCATGGTTTGATCGCCTGGATGCCAATGTTAAATTTCCTGAAATTAAGGAGAATCTCCTTTAAGTTCAGGGAAAAAGACATGTATATAGATGCTAAGGAAATGGGTAACACTATCCCCATTGTACATACACCAGCTTTCAACAAGTCAATAAAGAGCTCTATTTCCGTGTACATGATTTTTGTTAAATATTCTCAAAATGAACCTAATGCTTTAGCAAAAGAAAATAAAAGCAACCAAAAGGAATTAGAGTTATCCAATTTTCTCAAGGGATTTCAAGATGTTTTTATTGATGACATCCCTTGTGAGCTACCTCCTAAACGAGGTAATGATGACCATGCAATTGAACTTCTTCCAGGAAGTTCACCGCCTAACAAACCTCCTTATAGAGTTTCTCAAGCTCAACAAGAGGAGATTATGCGGCAGGTGCATGAGTTAGTTGAGAAGGGCATGTTTAGGCCTAGCTCATCTCTTTCCTCCCTCTTTGAACTTTTTGAGCTTTTGGCACCTTCTTCTGGGAGTCTCATCAAGAGGCCTCCTAAGCTCTCTCTCCTCTTGGAGAGGAAGGGAAATCCCATAAGCACAAATTTGTTGAGTAACTTTGGCTTGTAAAGCAGGGTTTCCCATAGCTTGTTGCAACCTAGTAACAAGATAATTAACAAACTTGGGGGCATCATCATCAGCACTTTCATGTACAAAATCAAAGTTATCAATATTCTTCTACTCTCTTGGTTATTGTCAGCCATGCTAATTAGGCTTATGTATAAATTAATTTGTGCTTAGTCGCTTCTCTTCTTTACCATTAGTTCTCAAGCAGCCACACCCGTAGTTTAGACACTGTTGGACTGCAAAGGATACTGGAGAGGGTCTAACATTGCTCGGTTGATTATGGTTCTTGTTGAGCTTGCTAGTAGCTCAATAATGGTTAAGCCAAAGGCAAGGCCCGAGAGACTCCATTATTAAGACTATAGTTCCCAACGGTGTACCTCAAACTAAGTCCTTTTCAACCAAGATAGTGGATCATTGTCCCACTTACCCTATTACAATGAACAGATCCAACCTTTCATGGACAACTTAAGGACCTCTCTTCTTAAGTAAGAAAATATAAACCAATAGCTTAGATACCAATGTAATGGAAATGGCCTATGAACATTGAGAATAGCGGAATTAAGAGAATTATAGTGAGCATCTTCATGAGACTACTTTGAGAACATAGAGGGTGAACTTAACTATCAGTAGCAACACAACCATTATACTTAATTAACTTAGCATGAACAATACTTTTACAAGAGAGAGAATTGAAGAACATGACAACAGTTGAGGACCAGATTTATGTGGAGCCCGTCTCCACTCCAATAGGCTTTTGTATTATAGATTCTCCCATAAAGAGAGACTTGGTACAATACAAACTTTGTGTTCTTTGTGACCTAGGTGATGCAATGAAGATGGAAGCTTCATGCATCACAAGCATAACGTAAACTTTTTAAAAGCATTAACCATCCCCAGCCTCACTACCAAGGCCTCAAACACCTTCAAAGGTGGAGAGAGCTAGCAAGGAATGAGGGTAGGGAATCGGAAGAAGAAGTAACATACGAGAAAGAGATAGTTCCTCACTTATCATCACTCTTCTTGCATAGAATAGCATAATAGCATAATAATGATGATGAAGAATATGGCTAAGCATTGAATCATGGCTCTTGGTTGGATTTTCATTCCATAATATCCAAGAGTGTTGTTGTAGGCTCTCAACTTCTCAACAAGCTTGGAGAAGGAGATGGAGCTCTTGCACTTTGCACTTCAATGAGAGAGAGAGAGAGAGAGAGAGAGAGAGAGAGAGAGAGAGAGAGAGAGAGAGAGAGAGAGAGAGAGTGGGGGGGGGGGGGGGGGGGGAGTATAGCCTGCAAGCAAGCCACTAGCTTCCTTGGTTGACCCCTCATTGTAGCTCAAGCTTCAAATTGATTGGACCCCTACAAGCTTAGCCAATCACATGCAGAGTGCATATCAAGCAACCATGCTAGCCTTAGGACAAGTGTCCCTCTTTCCCCTTTAAGAGAGAGGACTTGATAAATGCATAAACAATTGATTTAATTAGCTAAATAATCATTGGACCCCTTGAGAGGCCAACCAATAGGCTTTAGGCACACCACGAGGGCAACATGGAGAGGAAATTGACATGTGTCCTTGTTGCTTCTTTAGATTAGGCTTGCCTTGTGTGAGAATGTGTGTGTTCTCTCTCATGCCCCTACCATGAGGGCTCACCCCCCCATGACTAGGGATACTTGTTGACTTTGGAACACCTTAAGCACCTCAAGCACCTTAGTCATGGAGCACCTTAGCACCTTGGTCATTAATCACCTTAAGCACCTTAGTCAACAAGCACCTCAAGCACCTTAGTCAGCAAGCACGACAAGCACCTCAAGCTTGGGCCGGGTTCCCACCTCAAGCACAGTCCTAGCTTGCCTAAGGTCTAAAGACTTTTACACAAACCAATGGAGGTCTTTAATGAAGCTAACCCTAAGGTCTTTCAAAATCCATTAGCTAGCATTGCTCTTGGACATACCATCTCTCATTTGGACCCATTGACTTTGTCCGCGTAACAAGATGGATCATAAGCACATGTCTATATTCTAATTTTTGTTCTCGTTCATTCTCCCACATTAAATGATCAGTTTAATATGAGAAAATCATTTGGGTTAGTTAGATATTATATTTTATGATAAGATACATCGGCTTATGCTATTGGATGTATCTTGGCTCAATCCGGAGAAAACAACATGGAATTTCCAATTTGTTATTCCAGTAGATAGATAGCTAAATAGCACAGGAGGGAATTTTACGACCACAAAAAGGGAGGGCTTGGGAATGATCTATTCTATCAAAAAGTTAGCCATTACCTTTTAGCAAACAAGTTCATATTCTTTCTGGATAATCAGGTGCTATTATACTTAGTGAACAAACCATA
Organism: Adiantum capillus-veneris; assembly: GCF_014529385.1. Classification (NCBI taxonomy): domain Eukaryota; kingdom Viridiplantae; phylum Streptophyta; class Polypodiopsida; order Polypodiales; family Pteridaceae; genus Adiantum; species Adiantum capillus-veneris. The sequence goes on along the minus strand of NC_140954.1, from coordinate 134,002,751 downwards.
CAGCACGGGCTGCAGCGTTCGGTGGTTCCTAATATTGTTGGAATTTGAGTTCACTATAGTAGTCAAGAAAGGAGCTACACATGAGAGAGCTGACCATTTATCACGATTACTACACGGGGTGGCCAAAGATCCATTTACAAAATAGGGTTGACTTGTTGCTCTAGAGAGCCCCTTTACATCAATTGAATTATTTTTTATTGGATAAGGGTTAAAGAGTCACTGCTAATCTTTTAGAGAACTTTTTCATTGATTTTGAGCACCCTAGAAAATAATGGGTTATGAACTTTGCACATCATAATTATGTTTTATCATGTTAAGTTCTCTTAAGGCTAGTTTAACATTCCTCTATTGTTTTGTTCCATTTGGAGCTTTTTTTCTCATCAAAATGCCCAATTTAATTAGTAAGCATGTAATCAAGATTTTCTTCATGTTGGTCTTGATCTATTGGCTTTGTTTATTAGCTCGATAGTCATTGTGGATTCCATCCTATAGATTTTTCTCATAATATGCTAATTTCTTAGCTAGTTTTCATGATTGACGATGCAACATAGCTGTATGTGCACCCTCTGCACTCTAACATACCAATGCCAATACACATGGACTTGACCCAATTGAAATATGAAGACACTTCAACTTGTCAGGAACAATGGAATGGAATCCAATGGTGATTCCTACACAAACACTAAACAATTGACTAGATTGGAAATATCAAGAGGACTCCAGTTTATACACTTACAATACCCACATTGCCCCATACTACAAAAATGTGGATGTCTTTATGAGATGAGATCATACTCACCGACACAAGCTTGAGCCTATCCCCTTATCCACAATACACACCATCGCATCTATCCATCTTAGCTTCCATTCCATTCAATGTGACATGGGGCATTGGGGCACTGGGAAAGAGTCCCTTTGTAATTGTACACTATGATTCTTGCAAGTTCACAATTTGGAGCATCATACACTAGTTGAGTGCTCAAATTTTGATCACATTTTGACCACTCCCCACAGAAATGTCTTTCCCATCCACTTCATGGAGTCTCAATTTCCACACCCCAGATATCCATAATTGTCAAAACATTAAGATTCCTAGATTCAATCAACATAGGATGTGCAACATGTTTGATTTGATCTTATAAGTTACATTTGATCTTCAAGAATGATAATACTCTCTCTCTCTCTCTCTCTCTCTCTCTCTCTCTCTCTCTCGTGGGGATAGCTCCTAAGACATTAGAACTTATGTTCTTCTTATTCTTCTTCTTCTCCTAATAAGAATGGGCTTTAGCCTTTGAGCCTACCCCTAGGACATTCACAAGACATGACATTACATGAAATGAAGATTAAGTGCATTTGTTAGCTTCCATTTTTGCCCCTAGAGGGTCATGCTATGTTGGATATATAAGGAGACTATCCCGTGCAAACACTTTCAAGCCCAATAGTAACTAGTGCTATCTCAAGCAAGAGGTCTTTCTCACATAAAGTTCAAGGTTGTCTATGATTAGAGAACTATCTAATACGAAGCAAAGAAAAATTCCAAGAGGTAATTCCTACATTAGGCAAAATTTTCAAAGGGATCATCACAATTCAACCAAGTCCATGATTTTGGTCATTGTGTGTGAAACCTTGGCCCCTCCCTTATGGTAAGTACTGTTGCATGTTCTAACTTGTCAGATATTGTTGTGTCAGCACTAGAGCTATTGATTGTTGGGCATAAAAGTATGTAGAGGTTGAATTGATGGTGCATACCTCGTGCATACATGAGAGTTGGATGTAAGGCTACTTATTGAGTTGGTTGCTTGTTGGCTAGTTGGTACTTGGCACATACCCCTACATTAACACTTGAGGGCTTACCATCCTTTGGCTTTGACCATTGTAAATGTAGGCATGTGTTCCATGAGTGTTGTTATGGTAGATATCACACCATAGTGTCTTGTCTGGGAACTCCGAGACTACATGTCACTCTCTTGCACAATGTCCAACCAATATGCTATCCACAAGCCCGGTAACACAAACCAATCACTTGCACCAAATGGCTACACTACTTGCTCCTCTCTAAACCTTCAGGTCGATCATACTTGAGAAAGGCCAATTTTCTATATATCACTTTCCCTGCATATTTTAGAGCCAAAGCTCCATGATTGATTGTAGAAGGAACACTTCCTTGGAAACTTGGGGCTTTAAGATGTTGAGCCTTCACCTCCTTCTCTATAAAAATATCCAAATACATATTGGTTAGGTCCATGCTTGGGTATGAGTCATTATTATCCAGCCTTGTTTGAGTGTTAAGCCCGTGTTAAGTATGGAGCTTGATTTACCCTTGTATTTTCAATTCTAGAGATACACATTTGTAAGGCCCCCATTAACAGGAGAAGCTATGGTGCATGGGAAAAATCACTTGTTGAAAAACCAAAAATTTTCTTTTCGTCGAAATATGTTGGCGAGATGCTAGCCACAAAGTGACTAAAAAACGATTGTCAGATACATGCATGTGGGCCGGTAGTCAATGGCCAATGGCCAATGCTCAATGAATGGAGGGGGAGAATACTTCTCCATTGAATTCAATGGTTTTCTAAAAAAGCATGGAATTCAGAGGCATTTTTCATGTAGGTATACTCCGCAGCAAAATGGTGTTGCTGAGTGAAAGAAGAGGCGCATTGCAGAAGTGGCTACATTATGAACAAGACCCCTACTGCTGTAATACAGGATATGACACATGAAGAAAAGTTCAGTGGTGAAAAACCAAATGTATCAGATTTTAAAGTGCTCAGATGTATTACTTATGTGCATATGCCGGATGAGCTAAGAAGTAAGTTATTTTTTGTCACTTATGGAGATATCTCAGAGATATGATTACATTGATACACTTTAAATGGAATGAATACACCTCAATAGTATCAATAGCTATATTTGGAGCCATTTTGACCGTCAAAATGAATCACTTTCTTGTACAACCCTTTTTGGCCCATTTTAGCCTGAATACGATGCCCAAGTTTGTGTGGGATCAAGGTTGAGCCATTTATCTAGGAAAGTATTTAGGTTTTTTTTTCATTAGGTAGCCTCTCGTCTTGGTTTGCCAAGTATAAAAACCTTGTTCAATGAACTTATCCATATTTTCCCCCCCACAGTGCCTTTGGAGTGCTCTTAATAACCTTTGGAGGCTTATTGCCAGTATCTTAACTTCTTTACAATGTCAAAATAATCAAATTGTATGAAAAAAAGACAATGACACATATCTAAAAGTTTTAGGGTATTCTTGGATGCACAAATTCTTAGAATGAGAGAGAATGTGGAAGAAACCTTTGATGAAAAATATTTTTACCCTTGAAGAATTGTCTCTATAGTTCAGCCACCATTTTAAGCTCTTGTAACCCAAAACCAACCTAGCACAGGTTGAGGTAGTGGACGGTACGGTAGGGGGCTTAGCAAAGGCTTTGGTTGAGGTCAAGGTAATAGGAATAGCAATGGAAAGTGAATCCAATCTTATTATTATTACAATGATCATAACCATGTGATCAACAAGTGCCCAATGTTGCAAGGGTACAAAGCAACACAATAGGCTTCAATTGCCCAAATTGTGTAGCAACCACCCTCAAATAGCGACTATTCCTTGGTAGGGAGAAATGTAGTTTTCATTGTGGAATTAGATGATTGTAGACCTCCTTTACCATGCTTGGCATTAGCTCGAAATAGACCAGTGAGATAGAAGGAGGACTTGTGCTACATGAGGCTAGCAAGGCTTGTTCACTAGTTATAGCCAAGTGGACTAAGGAGTGAAGACAGTGACATATTTGCTTTGGTTTCTTGGACCAGACCAATGAAGTGACATGACCGAGCTCTTAGGCTTTTTGGTAATATAGTTGCACCCCTAAATCACCAAACTACATTGAAGAATTTGCAATGGGATGGAGTGCGATAAATCTTTCCAACATCTTAAATCTTATTCTTTCAAAAGCACCAATAGTGTAGCCACCACAATAGAGCCTACTCTCAGCCTACTATTTCCAGTAGTGTAGCGACGGACGTCTGTAGTGTAGCTATCCGAAACCAACATAATGTCAATACTCAGGGAAGTGACTCGGATGGGGCACAGAGACTCTTTGAGGTTGTCAATCCTCAAGAAGTGAAACTAACAAGCAAACATCACACCTCAACAAGCAAATCACCACCCAATGATCAAAAAATTTGCCTATGTCTTTTCTCACCATGCTCGATCATCATGCCATTTTGGCACTCAAACGGACTCGAAATGCAACAAAAGTTTAGGAGGTGGTCTACAAGGCCTAGAGGCACTATCCTACCAAGTCTAGTGGTAATCTAGGGAGGTACCAAAATCACAAACCGTCATGATCGAGGTTCTCAAAACTACAATAGAACTATCCAGAATTGTCTCTCTATGGTCTAAGAACACTCTCACATGGTCAAAACTTCAAAAAAGAGTGATTTAAGCACTCAAATCTAAAGATTACGCTCATTAATGCGTAGTTGTGAACCACAACATAACTGACAATGCTTACACTTGATTGAAAGAGCAAAGAAAGAGGAACACAATGCAAGTTTCAGAATTGAAATCATTGAGAAAGTTGATTACAAGTTAGAGCAGCTTAGTCGCTTGAGCGTACGTACAATAGACCTCTCTTCTTTTCAAAAAATAAACCTCATCTCAGCTTCTTTGGGTCGTTGACTTAATGATATATTTTGTGATACCTGTGCAATACTTCACTAGCTTCCAAGCACTATGTAAACTCGCTATGATTGTTGTTGAGAGCTCTCTAGATGAATTTGCCATTGCTTGTCGTTGGATTCCATTATTCAGCTTTCCATTGTTTGATGAAGCTCGTTTGTTGTCCTTGAAGATAAGAGTGTCTCTTGATAAGCATGTAAAGACTAGTAGGTGTTGCTCTAATTCTTTGATGAATGATGGGTGAATGATATGGGTAGCAATTTACTTATTATGATATAGAAGAAATATATACAAGAGGATGATGATGAATGTTTCTATATTAAGCTCTAAAACCTGGATGACCAAAGGGAAAAAACTCGGTGGGAAAAAAGTACCTTTGATATACACTCTTATTGAAGTTGAGTGGTTGAACTTGAAGTACCTATTCATGCAAGAAGGTAAGTGCTTGAGAGAAACAAAGGAAGAGTTTCTAATGCAAGTGTCAATTATTGGACACTATATGCATATGAGAAATTTTTCAAACAAAAGCATGCAGTGTGAAAGATGGAGTTGATGGGTGCTTCTTCAAGAAACAAGTGTAGCACATGTGACATTAGAGGATGTCTCAATAGCTTCCATGTCTCTGGAACCTTTGTTGTTGTTGCAGCTTTTTGTTGTCAAAAGAAGATGTCCATCCAGCTCTTTGTTAGGACCAGACTCTCTTTGGTGTGATGGGAGTCGATTATGTGTAATGTGTTTTTGTATTCCCCATTACTCAACTTAAGCATAGCTTTTGCCACTCCAGAGCTAGGAATCAATGTTTTGAAACTTGTGCACATTGTTTCTTCTAGCTCTATGGTTGGTGGTTGTCCCATCATTATCCACGTGCATAAGTCATTAGATTCCTTGTCGCATAAGGATCGATCACAATTGAACATGTGATTTTAAGTCATGTTACTCCACATATTCTGAATTTGATATCGATTTTCAGCTTTATCCTTGTACCTCTCTTGATCTTGAGTTTTTTGAACACTTGATGTGGACCTTGGTTCTTTATCTGCTTTCAGTTGTGATTTTTTGGGATTCGACTTCTTTGCAACAACTTTTGTCGATTCTTTCTGTATGTTGATGATGACATAGTCTCGTGATCGCTCTTCTTCCTTTGTTTTTTCTTCTTGCACAATAATCCATGACATTGTTAGTCTCATCTATTATGCTTTCATACTCACAAGTTTCATTAGCTTCATTCAATACTTTTATCATAAAACAGGGAGTTATGTCATAGCCATCTGCATCACACAACTTTGTAGGTATTATTTTGTTTACGTACACACCTAGAGTAGCCAGTATTTGATGCCATCCAAAAAGTTCAAACAAATGTTCTAGAAATGGCTCTCAGATGTAGTCCTTGTCCTCTACTGATCTCTCTATGATGCAATCTTCTTTCCTCAGGGTCATAGATCCGGATGAACCACGCATCCAAATATGCTCTTTGTTGTGTGACCAAGCACATATTTTCTCTTCGTGGACCGTAGTTGAGTCAAAGTCTTCCACAGGGGTTTGATTAACATCTCTTAAACTATTATCCTTGATGCTAACCCTCGTGGTAACACCCTTATGCCACAAGTAGAGATGGTCATAGTCCCAATCTTGCACCATCTTAAGTTGTCTCATAAATGGACGTCCTAAAATCTCCCTAACATGACATCAAAGTTGTTTCTCTTTCCAAAATCCATTACTGCAAAGGTATGCTCATATTCAATTTTGTATGAGGCTACTATGATCTGTTCCAACATACCCAAAGGTCTTTCTACAAATCCATCTGCAATTTTCAATTTCATTGGTGTTTTTTTGAGAGATGGTTTTCTCCATTTTTCCCAAATTTATTTTGTGGCAATGGCCACTCTAGCCCCACTATCAAGTATAGCAAGCGTTTTCACTCCTTTGTGTTCTAACGTCAAGGTGGTGTTCCCTTCTTCTCCTTCACAATAATCTCCCACCTTGTTTATAGGTATTGGTTCACTTTTGGTTTCTCTGGTGGTGTTTTATCCAAGTTTTTATCTATAGGAATATCTTGGAGTGGAATTTTCAACCCCCTCTTCTCTAAGTGTTTGCCCACTTGTCTCCATAGTTGTGGTCTAATTTTCAACAACTCTAAGAGAGAAAGTGTGCATTGTATAGAAGAACACATCAATTCATGCAAGATTTTAGTATCCATCATTTTTGGTGTGGATTTCCACTAAGAGTGTACCACTCTAACCTCAGATTTAGCTTCATGTTCTCCTATGAAAGATGTCAAAGTCTATAGGAGTGTGGTTTGCTCTCTTCTAATGCTAAAGACCAAGCATCTTTGTAAAGAGATCATATATCTTTAGGGTAGAACTCATGATCCATATTGATCTCAGTTATAGGTGCAGACTGTAAAGTAGCACTACCATCTTTGCATTTTTTTATTTTTTCCTACAAGGATTGTGGCCACGGCTCTTCCACTTCAGGAATAATCTATATCTCTTGAGAATAACCTCAACAATTGTATTTGCAACTAACCTTGTATCCAGTGGTGTTTCATTTCCAGGTTTCCTTAGTTCACTAGTGTTGTTTTCTTTGTGCGAGCATTCGTCCTCCTTTTCAAGTATCAGCACACTACATGTTTAGGAATATTCAATGTTTTTGGTTGCATTAGAGCTTCGGCTACCTCTATGAGCCATCTACACAACCATTTTGTCTTGACTTTTGGATTTAGATAGGTCAACCATCTTTGCTACAATGATTGGTTGTTTTTCAATCTTGCCTCTATGGGACGCATGTCTAAACTCACCATCCTATCTTATTGCAGTATTAGCGAGAACCACGATTAAATTGTCAATCCATGGGACGAAGCTGACTCGACTAATGCATAGAGGCTACAAGAGGGTGTCAATCTCTCGGAAAACAACTAACAACTCGTGTCTAACTCAAGCTACACTCAAGTGACTGAAATCACAAAAAGCCAATCACTCATCGGTAAACAAATCACATCCGTTACAGCATCAAATGACATCCAAACGTAATGAAACTTCTAGGACATATTGATAATACCTAAGCACACATGCTTATGGTCTCAAATCCCACTTTAGGTCATGTTCCAAAATCGCGATTAATAACAGTAGTGGATTTTTGACCTAGTCGTTTTCAACCCAGAATGCATCTAAATGTTTAGCAATGATGTCCCATTTGTGGCCACGGCTCTTCCACTTCAGGAATAACCGCATTGATCTGATTGGGAGTGAGTTGTGTAACGTTGACGGAGTGAAGAACTCTCAACTCCCAATCCATCATTGTCTTCCACTGCTCATCCACCTCTTGTGTAATTTTTTCTTTCAGCACATCTTCTTCAGCCTTTGAGAGCTAGACCATGGGCACTGTGTCTGCATCTGTAATGTTTACCTGGAATTCTTCCTCACCACTCAGCTCTGCTCAGCTCTGCTATGGACTGCGTCTCCAGTTCAGCAAATGACACTGAGGATATATCAATTTGAGGCTACTCCGAAGTGCCTGCCTCCTCTTGCATTTCCGGCTTTCCGTCTCTCAACAACTAGTAACTCTTTTAAGCTCAGCTATCTACTTCAGCAACTCTTCTTCACTTTGGACCTGCATCAAAGCCAGGTCCCTACGCTAAGATTGCTCCAGCTTTAACTCCGAAGTGCCTGCCTCCTCTTGCATTTCCGGCTTTCCGTCTCTCAACAACTGGTAACTCTTTTAAGCTCAGCTATCTACTTCAGCAACTCTTCTTCTCTTTGGACCCACATCAAAGCCAGGTCCCTGCGCTAAGATTGCTCCAGCTTTAACTCCATCTCGAGGTCTTTGTTCTTTTTCTCTAATGCCTTGTACACTTCATCCATCCCTTTGATCGATGCTACGGCTAGATTCTCTCTAATTTTCCGCAAGAAAATCGCATGATCATTCATTCTTTGTTCTTGGTTTGGAGTATTGTAAAGAAGCGCTGGCGACATCCAACTGCACTTGAATTTTTTGAGCTGACAAGGTTGTCGTTAGAAACTCGTTTGTAACTTCTGTCAGATGTTCGCCTTTCGCTTTGCAAGCATCTGATAACTTTGTAAGAAAGTCACCTAGCTCTTCCATCTCCTTCTGCTGTCTATCTCTGGCTAGCTAATGTTGTTCAGCTTCGGCTTTCATTTCTTGCACTTGCCTCTAAAGATCGGTGATGACGTTCATTCTGTCTTCTAACTCTCCTTGGAGAGCGTCAATCACCATCTCTAACTCCTTGGCCTTTGTGCTACGGCCAAGTGCTGCTGATCGGAGTTGTTCCGTCATATCCTGCATTTGCCTTGCATATTCGTTTACTTGCAGGATTACTTCATCATTAGACTGCTAGTCTTCCTGTCTTGCCAGCTAGGTTGATGTGCCTGCAGCCTCTTGTGTGTCTCTCAGGTGTGTCGTGGCTACTAGTTCTTCTTGCCCTTGAGACTGTGGTTGTTCTTTTTCCGTGGAGGTAGAGGATTGTGTCTCGGACTTCTCTTGCTGTGCTGCGGTAGAGGGTGCTGGCTCAGACTTTGTTGTGTCCTTTTCTGCCTCGGGTTCTTTCTTTGGTTGTTGCTCTTGTGTAGTGGTTGCATGTTGTGCAGATTCACCTACCTTTTGTTGTTCAGGCTCTTGCGTAGCTTCGGTTGCTTTCTCTTTTTGTTGCTCTTGTGTAGTAGTAGCCTCTTGTGCAGATTCTTCTGCTTCTTTTGGTTCATATTCTGTCTCTTTGGTGGTGTCCTTACCTGTTGGTGATGGTGGTGGGCTTGGCATAGGATTGTCTTGTTGTTCCGTAGGCAATGAAGTGGGTGGGGAGACTCGTAACCTTGTTCGTGTTGTGCCTCTTCCCTTGCCGTTTCCTTGGCTTGTCTCTGGTCCTCCACCTTTTTTGCTTTCCTTGCCTCTTCTTGGGCTTCTTTCAACTTCAGGGCTTCTGCTTCTTGATACATTTTTTCCAAGTACTCTGTTGGATCTTCAGCTTCTTTTCTGGTGTGATCCTTTGTCCTTGGGCCCTTAAGTCCACTAGGCACCCATTTTTCTGGGTCCTTTCCTTGTGCTTGTCAGATGCATTGGTAAGCATGTTTTTCTCTTTCAAAGCGGGCTTGCTTTTGCATGGGCTCTTCTTGGTGTGCACCCATTGCTTTCTCTTCATCTCCTCTCTTTGTGCTTTCTTCTCCTCATTCTTTGGGTTGTTGCTACTGTGTCTTTCCGGCGAGCTTTCAACAGACTCTTCATCAGATTTGTAGGATCTCTTGGCTGATCTTGTAGCTCGAGGAGATGGTTGTGCTTCCAGTATCCACGTGTTTTGGTCTGAGGCAGGTGGTAGGTTGTCGGCCATGCCGATGGCATGATACGCAATCCTTGTCAAGACTTCTGGTGCACCCAGGTAAGTGGACAAAAGCTCATAAGCTTTTTGGAAATCCACACCGCATGGCTCCTGTTCATAAAAGTCTCTAAGTCCTAGCCTACGGTTGGCTTCTTTGGTCTCAAGCTTTGCGGCAACATCATATACTTCTTTGGGTAGGAATTGCAACTCTACTTGATGTCCTTCCTCACTCTTGAATCTGCTGACTGTGGTATGATGCTCTTCTAGCTGTTCTTTGGAGAGACAGGCTGCTTTGGCGGCTTTAACTGAATCTGGATCCAGTTGGCATGCGAGCAGTTCCTGCAACTTTTCGTTCTGGTTGAGCTTCTTCTTGGCTCTCTCTGCTGCTTGCATGGCTCCTGTTCAATGAATAGAGTGTCAAAGCTAACAAATTTGTCAGATTTTTCTTTGAAATGTCCTTTAGTATGAAATGCTGACAATTTTGGTCCAATTTGCTTCAAATTTTTGAACAATCATAGATGCATAATAACATGCAAGGAACAAAACTGTAAAGTCCAAAAAAAAAATTGCAACCAAAGTAGATAATCGCGATTATTTATAGCTGAGTTTTTTTTTCAACCTTTTGCAAACTTAGCATCACACGCTTGAAGTATATACCAAATACATGCTCTGAGTGAAACATGGGCTCATTTGGATGCATAGGATGAAAATGGGAGCAGATTTTGACTTTAGGTCTCTGAAACAATAGATATAATGAAAATTTAAGATTTTGAGCTCCAAATTGGTTCAAACTTGGCTAGTGGGCTTTACACATCATGTACTTTGGATGTATGATGGCAAAATATCAAAATTTCCCCATTTTGGCTAGAAAGTAAATAATCGTGATTATTAACTTTTCTACCAAAAACATCATTTTTTTATACAATTTGGTACTAGGCATTGTATAGACCTTGTGTATGTGTTATGAGGTTTTGGATCAAGAAATGTTGTCCATAACCCAAAAATTGGCTTGCAAAGACTTCTTTGCGTTTTCTGGCAATTTTTCAAGTTATAGGTGCTCATTTTTCAAGTTATAGGTGCTCATTTTGGCTCATACTTGATTTTTGGCATGTAATAGGTGTGTACACATGATAGGTGAGGTGATGATACAATTTCCAAGAAAAAATGGTGCAAAAGTAAATAATCGCAACTACTTACAGTATACACCTAAAACAAGTCCTAAATTGAATTTGGTCAAGTTTGGTCATGCCGACATCACTTTGTGCTTTGTCGAATCTGAAATCACCGTTGTCTGTGACTACACTGCCTGTTGAGTTGGTCAATCAATTTTGAGGCTTTGGACTTGTCCGCAACATAGTCATGCAGTAGCTCATCCAATTCTGGCTCATTTGGAGTCAGTTTGACCCCGTATGTCGAATTTGACGCTTTGTAGCCTTCGAGCCGTTTTCTACTTTTTGAGGGCTTAGCTTGATTGATTCCAGTAAACCAATCATATACATTGTATATGAACCTCGTCGGCAAGCTGTCTGTGGCGTCAGATCAGAATTCTGGCATTTGCCAAAAACCTAGCTTTCCTACTGGGTGTTGAAATGTCGAGCTCAACACCTTGAGCTGGCATCCACTACGGGTCTTGGCCGCTTACGGCATTTACTCACTGGCATGTTAGGTGACAGACATGGAGGATCTCTGTCAGTGATTCTACAACTGGACTACACTTATAGTGCCAGCCTAGTACGCTTCTAGCGAGTTCACACTTAATGACCGCATGTACATATGTGCTACTTTTCAGCTTTAGCACTTAGTCATTTTGTACTCTCTTTTCTGTGAAGAAGAAGAAGAAGCTTTCCATCTCTGTGTGCTTTGTTCTTGTCTTGTGTAGCTCTCTTGCATCCTCATTCTTTACATGGTATCAAAGCCTCGTGCAGGCAAGAGAGGCTAAGAGAGCAAGAGCATCACAATCCCTTCGTTCGCAATCCACGACCAGGTCTCCAAAGTTTCTGAATAGGTCTCCAAAGTGCAGTATACAGAGATTTGTTGTACAAGTACAGTGGTTGTATGTACGCTTGATTGTGGACACTCGTTGAGTGTAGAAAGCGTTACAGGTACCACGATAGCAGGCTCAGCAGATTTGCAGGTTTTTGCAGATTGCAGCTATTTTGTCTTAGTGCTTCAAGATGTCTAACGGTTTCAGTCAGATTGTTATTGAGAAGCTTGAGAAAAATAACTACCCTGCATGGAAGTTCAGAATAACAAATTTCCTAAAAGGAAAAGGTTATTGGGACTATGTAGAAGGAGACAATGAAAAGGAACCAGAGATTCCCGAGGCAAATGCTACAGCAGAACAAAGGAAAGCTTTGAGGGTCTGGCAACAAGGCCAGAGCAAAGTGATGTATTGGCTTTCTATGAGCATCGCAGATGGCATGATGGGCTATCTACAGGATGCTGAAACCCCCGCCATTGCATGGAGAAACTTAGGCAGAGTGTTCGAGGTGAACACCAAGGCCAGGAAGCTTCAACTAAAGTCTGAGCTGAATCAGGTTAAGAGAAACAACCTCTCAATCAATGATTATGCCTTGAAGATCAAGAGTATCATTGAGGCTCTTGGATCTATTAAAGTCTCAGTGGAAGACGATGACATTGTCCGTGCATGCTTGGATGGTCTAGGAGATGAGTATGTACAATTTAGGTCTTCCATGAATACAAGAGACGACATCCCCGTGTTCCAAGATTTGATTTCTATGCTTATTCTTGAGGAGAAGAACCTTGACACATCTTCTTCTCATGGCAGAAATAATTCTGAACAGGCCTTCTATTCTAACTCCAACAGAGGTAGAGGTAGAGGTCGTGGTCGAGTCCCAAGGGGTTGCAGGGGCCAATTTCTGGAAGGTCAATCAAATCAAAACAATACAGGTGGCAGGGGAAACCAGTCGCAAGGCAGGAGGAGTCAAAGAGGTCGTGGTGCAGGATCAAGCAGGCAGCAACATACTCTAGATAGCAGAGAATGTTGGACTTGTGGTGAAAGAGGTCACATGTCACGTGACTGTCCAAAGGGAAAAGCAAGTGGAAAGAGAGAACGGGACAACTATGCATCTACTAGCAGAGATGGAGATGACAGCAAAAACGAGCGCATGTTTGTTATGCAGCATGTAATGAATACAATGACTGCAGAGAATTCCACCCAAGATGATGTTTGGTATGTGGATTCAGGTGCCTCTAATCACATGACGTCTCGTGGAGAGTGGTTTAGAGATATGCGCAAACCAGATGTGTCAGGCTATGTGCAGACAGGAGATGACACAGCTCACCCCATTGCTCATGTAGGGGACATACCTCTAAATACGAAGAGTGGGAAATCAAAGTACTTAGCAGATGTAATTCATGTCCCAAACATTACAAAGAATCTTGTTTCTGTTGGACAAATGGTTGAGCAGGGTTTGCAGGTTCGCTTCAATCCAAATGGTTGTTATGTAGAAGATTTCTAGAATGGCTGTAAGCTGATCACAGAGGGCAAATGTGTGGGCAGAATGTTTACGCTGAATGTAGACATGCCTGAGGTAAAAGCTGCATTATTTTCACAGGGCACAGGTGTTGTGGCTGATGTTGAAATTTGGCACAAACTCATTGGCCATGTCAATGAGCAGAGATTGCGCAGCATGCAATCAAAAGAGATTGTAAAAGGTTTGCCCAAATTCAAGGTGGATGGTATGCATAAAGTGTGTGCAGCATGCCAGTTTGGAAAACAATCAAAGGGCTCATTTCCACATGAGCGCAATGTATGTAGAAAGCCACTTGAGGTGGTGCACACAGATGTTTGGGGTCCAACCGATACTTCAAGTATACATGGTTGCAGGTATTATGTCTCTTTCATTGATGACCATACAAGGAAAGTATGGGTCTACTTCATGCGTAACAAAAGTGAAGTGTTTGGTTACTTTCAAGACTTCAAAGTCATGATTAAGAAGGAGACAGATATGCAAATCAAGACATTGAGGTCAGATGGAGGGGGAGAGTACTTCTCCAATGATTTTTCAGATTTTCTGCGAATGCATGGTATACGCAGGCAGTTTACATGCAGATATACTCCACAACAGAATGGGGTCACAGAAAGGAAAAACAGGCACATTGCAGTGGTTGCACGTGCATTGATGAATGAGAAGAACATGCCTCATCATTTCTGGGTTGAAGCGGTAAATACAGCTGTGTACATTATGAACAGGACACCTACAGCTGCGGTGCATGATGTAACACCTGAGGAAAAGTTTACAGGTACAAAGCCTGATTTGGCACCCTTGAAAGTGTTTGGCTGCATAGCTTACGTGCATGTACCAGATGAGTTGCGTAGAAAATTGGATCCTAAAGCAGAGAAATGTATTCTTGTGGGATATTTCCTTGAACAAAAGGGGTACAGGTGCTACAATCCTACTACATGAGAATTACGAGTGAGCAGAGATGTAGTCTTTGATGAGATGAGCAGCTGGTACAGTAATGCACATGGCACTATTGGGGCTGATGTAAAAGATGATGTGGTTGTACAAAATGTGAGGCCACAGTCACAGGTTTTGAGTGGACCACAAGAGTCCTCTTCTCATGGCTTTGTTGAGAAACCATGGAATGGTAGACTACGTACGCAGGTTACTCCACTAACAGGTACAGGGAATGTATCACGAAAAGGAAAGGAAAAGGTTGATGAACCTCCCTTTATGGTTGATGCATCATCAGGTTTTTCACATGTAGACATGGATTCAAATGGTTCTGAACAAAGTCTTGATGAGGAATTTGGAATTCCGGCTGTCAGGACACCTGGTGTAAGGAAAGTACAAGAAGATGTTAGAGGGCAAAGGAGTGACCCAAGACCGCACAGATCTAATAGAGTCAGAAATCCAGTTCAGAAATTGACTTATGATGGGTATCTAGCGCATCACCAAGCCTACATGGCTAAGGTGATACAGGATGTGGAGCCCACATGTTTTGAGGATGCAGTTGGAAATGTGCATTGAGATGATGCAATGAATGAAGAGATGGCTGCATTGGAAGCAAACGACACATGGGAGTTGGTGCCATTGCCAAGTGGCAAGAAAGTTATTGGCTGTAAATGGGTGTATAAAACCAAGCATAAGGCTGATGGTAACATTGAGCCTCACAAGGCAAGGCTGGTCGCAAAGGGTTATGCACAGACGTATGGCATAGACTATGAGGAGACCTTTTCTCCAGTGGCAAAGATGACGACTGTGAGAGCTGTCATAGAAGTGGCTGCATCTAGAGGATGGATTATGCATCAAATGGATGTAAAGAATGCCTTCTTGAATGGTGAGTTGCAAGAGGAAGTGTATATGGATCATCCACCTAGTTATGTCGATCCAGGTTACCCAGATTATGTATGCAGACTTCTCAAAGCTTTGTATGGTTTGAAGCAGGGCTCTAGAGCATGGTATGACAGGATTGCCAAGTATCTTGTCAGTATTGGTTTTAGGAGAGCTCATGTTGATCATTCACTCTATGTACGTGAGAGTGATGTGGACATTGTGGTCATTACCATATATGTAGATGACCTTATTATTGTTGGTGACAATGCTATGGAGATTGACCATGTGAAGGGTCTTCTCAAACAGGAGTTTGAAATGAAAGATTTAGGCGAGTTGCGCTACTTTCTTGGCATTGAGGTGATCAGACTCCAGAGGGTGTATGGCTATCACAGAGACAGTATGCTTTGGACATGTTGTCAAAGTATGGTATGGCTGATTGTAAGCCAATTTCTATTCCCTTGGATGTGAATGCAAAGCTGAGTGCAGAGAAGGGTGATGTTGTTGAGGATGTCAACATGTACAGGAAGATTGTGGGTAGTCTAATCTACTTGACTATCACGAGGCCAGACTTGAGCTACATAGTAGGCTTGGAGAGTCAGTTCATGCAGCTTCCAAGGAAGCCACATTTGGATGGAGTATGACGCACACTTAGGTATGTGCAAGGTACTCTTGACTACGCATTGTTCTGCACCATTAGCATTGTATGATAGCATTGTTGATAGGAGATCTACGAGTGGCTTCATGTTCTCTTTTGGGAGTGTTGCTGTTACTTGGAGCAGCAAAAAGCAGCCTACGGTTGCTTTATCGAGTACAGAGGTGCAGCAGTTGCGGCGTGCGAGGTAGCTTGGCTACGCACATTACTTGAGGACTTGGGAGTGCAGGTGGAGCAGCAGATATTCATCCATTGTGACAACCTCAGCAGCATGCAGTTGGCTAGGAACCCAGTGTTCCATGCCAGGACCAAACACATAGAGGTCCATTACCACTACGTTCGAGAGCGAGTGTTGGCGGGCGACATCAACTTGGTCTACGTCAGCACAGAGGAGCAGATAGCGGATATCTTTACCAAGGCCCTCGGAGATGAGAAGCTTCGATATTTCCGGACTATGCTTGGACTCTGCAACATGCAGAGCTCGAGGGGGAGTGTTGAGATGTCGAGCTCTACACCTTGAGCTGGCATCCTCTACGGGTCTTGGCCGCTTACGGCATTTACTCACTGGCGTGTTAGGTGACCGACATGGAGGATCTTTGCCAGTGATTCTACAGCTGGACTACACTTATAGTGACAACCTAGTACGCTTCTAGCGAGTTCACACTTAGTGACCGCATGTACATATGTGCTACTTTTCAGCTTTAGCACTTAGTGATTTTGTACTCTCTTTTCTGTGAAGAAGAAGAAGAAGCTTTCCATCTCTGTGTGCTTTGTGCTTGTCTTGTGTAGCTCTCTTGCATCCTCATTCTTTACACTGGGGACCCCCTTGACCCCTTCTGAATGGTCAACTGATGATATAGAAAGGTTCTATTATGTTAGGGCATGCTGTAGTTCAAATCCCATTTGATTTGGTTGAGCTGACAGGCTGCTATGGTCAGTTTTTGTTCGTAGGTCTTCGTGCACTGCTCGGTTTCTAGGGTTTTTTCTAGGGGTTTAGACTAGCTACCGGCCGTACAAAATGGGTCATTGATGAGTAAAGAACTTATCCCTCATGTCTCGTGTGAGACGGCGCTGAAAACGGGCAACTGTAGTCTCCGGAAAAGACGCGCGAAGGAGGTTGAAAAGCTCTCTCTGCAAAGGCCGCAAGTGGAAATGAGGTGGTTTTAGCCTACCTTGGATATCTATATCCGGACTTTCCGAACCAATTTCCCCAGATTCTCCCGTTAGTCCTACTAGGCCGTGAAATCTATGTTAGACTCGAAAATCTCCTTGATCGGATTCCTGTAGCTCATTCTACAAGAATTTTGCAAAAGTAGGCTTGGCTACCTAATTTAAGCTTCCCGCTTCCATCTTCTGATTTTATTGAAATTTTTTATGCTTGTCCATCTTGTCTTTCTAATCACCTTCGTATCTTCCGTTTTTTCTATCTGAGCTTCCTTGCTATTTATTATTAATTTTTGACCTGTTTATTGAAAAAATCAAAGAAAATAACAAAATGCTCTAAAAAAGTAAAGTGAAAATCCAATAATTAAGAAAAATCCATTGAAAAACACAACTTTATTGTTTTTTGTGGGATTTTTTTATTTTTCAGTCTCATTATCAATAAAAATGATGAAAAATATCCAAAAAGGACTATTTTTGATGATTTTCTGATAGTATATACACTATTTACACTCATTGGGAAGATATTATCAGTGAACTTTTATTTGATGATCAATTATAAGGGCATTATTAGGTAATTTTGCAAAAAATCACACGTAACATCAAACTTTTCCTCCCTCTTCAAACATTGCCCTTAATTACTTATTAGCTAGTGCCCTTCCACCCCTCCTAGATGGCATACTCTGAGACGACTGTGTGCATGGGTTGAACAATCGTGTTTATGCATAGCCATGGTTGGCTCTACCATGCTTTGAAGATCAATGCAATTCAAAACACTATGTTGTGCAAGAGCTGGGTCTTCAGTAATTAACTCAAGGGTTTCTGATGTCGAGGTTTGCTACTGATGTCTTCCAAAGAGCAAATCTTGTATCTTGTGTACTCTCTGTTTGATTGTACCATCAGGATACTTCAGCACGCTGATTGCTTGAGCTGTCGGTAGCATTTTTTACTGTTGTCGAGCTTTTTCTCGCCATTGGTATCTTGGTCTGCTTGGTGCTGTATGGTGTGGTGAAGTCTTTTGAGACTTAACTCGCCATTGCTAGATTGGTTTTACGGTTTGTGGAGAAGATAAGTGCTCCTTTTTCTTCCAAACCAATTTCATGTTAGGTTCCTTGCTCGGAGATGCTTGCCTTTGTGTTTTTATCCTTGGAACCTTCTTTTGTTTTGTCGGTAAAGTCTTAGACACCCAGATTTGAATCAGCTGATCCTTAAGCTGTGCTTTTCGTACACAAATTTTCCTGACTCCTTGCATGCTAGTTGTAGCATTTACTTGTCGAGGGGATGGAGAAGATTGATTACTTCGTGGTTTGGGTTGTTGATTGCTTCCTTTCCATTCCTCCTTGCTTGGTGCAATTGGAACAATGAGTTTCCTGTCTTTAGGTGATAGCTTAAGCTGATTTGTATCCCAATCTAGCACTGCTTTGTATGTCCGCATCCAATGAATTCCAAGAGTCATCGTCTCATTCATGTGTTCATATGGTAAGCATACAAACTGATGAGAACATGAACATCCATGTGCTATCACGTTCAAGTTGACTACTCCCAATGTTGGGGTTGGGTTCTTGTTGCATCCTTTGATTGTCGCTATTCCTGCTGTCAATGCTTGACTTGTTGCCTTCTTGTACTTAGAATAGCTGACTGCATTAACTCTAGCTCCTATGTCGAACAAAGCATTGGTGCTATGATTATTGAGTTATACTTTGATGCGCAGATCCATTCTGTCTAACCAGTCATCATCTGTTGAAACTGAATCTTTAGGTAATTTCCATTGTCCGTCGTCTATTTCCAGAGTGTTGATGGGAATCGGTATCTGTTGATTCTTGAGAGCAGCTTTCCGTTTGAGTACTCGAAGCCGAACTTCCTCTTCGGCTTCATCAATAACGTGCTGTCGTTTAATCTTCCTTTGCTTGGCTGCGTGCATTCTTTCTAGCAATTCATTGGTTAGCGGCAAATTGTATTTCTTTAAACGACATCCACTAATCCAATTAGCCATTGGTTCACCATCTAGGGTGGACAATTTTACTGCTCCACTTGGAGATACATCTTCAATGATAAAAGGTCGGTTTCCCTTTTTTTAAACTTGGGAATGTGTTGCTTAAGGGAATAGATTAAAACTAAGTCCCATTTCTTGTAGATTTTGGTGATTAAGTGGGAATCAAAAAATTGTTTCTGTTTCCGCTTTTGTGCATAGATGTGAGCTACATCAGTTAGCCTTTGCTCATCTAGCTTTTCCAAATCTTCAAGTTTCTCTGACAATTCATGTCCAGTCCACTCAACATTCGTTGCTACCCTTAATGTCGGTAATAGAAATTCTATTGGCAGTATGGCATCAAGACAATAAACAAGGTTAAAGGGTGTAGCATTCAGAGTTGTTTTGAATGAAACTCGATAAGCCCATAGAGCAGCATGGAGATTCATTTCCCAGTCTGTCCTTCCTGAAATAACCACTTTAGTCAGCACCGAGCTAAGAATTTTGTTTGTATGCTCAGCTTGTTCATTTGCTTCTGGGTGATAGGCAGCTAATTTGTTATGGATGACCATAAACTCATTAAGCAAATACTTGATTACCTCATTGAGGAAATGAGTTCCCCAATTACTGACACTTTCTATTGGCAGTCCATATCTCATGAATACATACTCATATAAGAATGCAGTAGTGGTTCTGGCATCATTCTTTTGAGTTTCTTTAGCCTCGGCCCACTTGGTCAAATAGTCCGTAGCTACAATAATATATTGAGCTTGGGTTCTATAAGAAGGTGGCTGTATTGGCCCAACAAAATCTATACCCCATTTTGTGAAAGCTCTAGCCCCCATCATTGGTCTTAAAAGCATGCTATCTACACCTGTTGGCATTTTTGCTTGTTGACAAGCATCACACCTTCCAACATATTCTTTGGCATCTGCAAAAAGTGTTAGCCACCATATGCCTGCCATCAAGATTGCTCTTGCAGTGGTCTCACTAGAAAAGTGACCTCCAGCTAATCCACCATGTGCTTGTTCTATAATTGGAATATACTCGTCTATATTTGCACAAGGATGCAAATGTTGATCTTTACCCCTTCGATACAATTGGTTCCCAGTAAGAGCATAGTCTCTTGCTTTAGTTTCAATTGCTCTTTGAAGGCGTTTACTCATATCCTCACGAAATGTTCGGCTTGGTAAATAAGTAAACAATGTTGCATGAGGTATGGGTGTTTGTTTTTGACATTGAGGACAATCCTTTACAAAAGATCGAACATCACTCCTCATAGTCAGCCAAAATACTCCAAGTCTCAAGAGTCGTTGCATAGTTTGGTCTTCCACAAAGTGAAGTCCTACTATGGTAACATGTGCTTGACTTAGGTACTGTTTTTATTCTTCAGGATTAATGCATAAGAGCAATATTCCATCTCGATTTCTTTTGTATAGCCTACCAGCTAGTAATTGATACACAGCCGATTGCTTGATTAATCCAATCGTGATAGGAATTGGTATTTGTGAATTCACTTGGACTATTGTCATCAATGACACAATGTTTTTCGACCATCGAGGTATCATATCCACGGAGAACAAACAGGCATCTGGTAGATCATCGTCTACCCCTTTAGGTGATTCTCCTGAAACAATCCTTGACAAATGATCTGCTCGTTGATGTGTAGTGCCCTTTTTTACAACCACAGTGAAATCAAATTCCAGAAGAATGATGAATCATCTCACTATTCTTCCTGTGATGCATGGCTTGTTGACCAAGTACAATAAAGCTTCGTGGTCTACAAAGAACACAAACTTATTGGCTAATAGGTAATGTCTATACTTTTTAACGACATAGATCATTCCTAATCCTTCCCTTTCGGTGGTGGTGTAATTCTCTTCCACCATGTTCAACTGTCGGCTAGCATAAGAAATAGGAAAGTCAATTTTCCCGTCTCTCTCCTGGTTGAGCTAGTATACAACCGATAGCAAAATTGGAAGCATCTACATATATGTGGAATATCTTATTCTAATCTAGTGCTTTCAATATTGGAGCTGAGGTGAGAGTTTGCTTATGCTTCATAAAGGATTCTTCACATGCCTCGGTCCACTCAAAGTGTGTAATCAAGCTATACATGGGTTTTGCAATTATAGCATACATGTAGATGAACCGTCTGTAATATCCACAATGCCGCATGAAGACTTGTACCCCCTTGACTGTTGTTGGTCTAGGCAAATCAGGAATGACATGAATTTTTTCAATATCAGTAGTTATGCCATTTTTAGACACTATATGTCCACGAATTTTTCCTTGTCTACCCATGAATGTGCACTTTTCAGGATTTAAGTAAATCCTATAAAGTCTACATTTTTTGAATACCTTTTCGAGGTGTTCAAAATGATCAGCCCGGATTGATGAATGTACGCATAGATCATCCATATATACTTCTAAGAATTTTCTAAGGTATCCTTTAAATCATGGCTCATCAACCTTTGAAATGTGGCTGGAGCATTAGTTAACCCAAACGGCATAACCTGATAGGCAAAAATACCCCATTCTGTTGCAAAAGCAGTTTTATGCTGATCTTTTGGGTCAACCAAAAGCTGTTGTATCCCGAAAAGCCATCTAAGAAGCTGTAAGCTTCTTTTTTTGCAACTCATTCTAAAACATTCTCAATGATTGGAAGAGGAAAGTTGTCTCTGATCGTAGTTGCATTCACATTTTTGAGATTAACACACACTCGTAATTTTCCATTCTTCTTGGGTACTACCACAATTGGAGACACCCAATCTGTGTGTTCAATTTTGTAAATGAACTTGGCTTCCTTTAGTTTTTCAATCTCTTCTTTTATCTTCCCGGCGAATGTTTCACTATACATGTATGGCCTTTGTCTACTTGGTTTCGCATCATCTCTCACGGGTATGGTATGTTGACAAATTTCTGAATCAACACCCTTGAGATCCTTGTAAGACCAAGCGAAGATATCTTGGTATTCTTTTAGCAAGCTTAGAAAAAGCTCTTTTTCTTCTTTTGTTAGGTCATTTGCAATGTAAGCAAGTCTAGGCTCTTCTCTTGGTTCAGCCTGGTCTAACTTTTTAGCGTTTTCAGGCCCTTCTTAGGACTCGCCCTATTTACGTAGTTCCCTAACAGGTTGTTCAACTATGATTTTTCGATCTTGGAGAGTATAATTCTTGTAATGGGATGGAACACTCATTACATCCTTACCATCCTCTTCCGTGGTTTCCATTTCCCTCGTATATATCTCCTTTAGAGCTTTTTTCAAATCTTGATATTTCTTTTTCCATTCGACTCATGTCATGAGTGGTTTCTTATCTTGTGGGTTTGCTTAAGTATCCTTCCTTGATTTTATCGATGTTTTAGACATTTCTGAATCGTCATTTAAAGGATATCTGCCAGTGATTTTGTCCTTGACACAATCATTTGCATCTATCTACATCAAGAATTGTGTTCTACTGGAGACTGATGGCATAGGTCGTGTTTTCACATTTTTGGTGTCTCTTTTTCGTCTATGCCATTTTTGTCTTCTCGATTTCTAGTTGGGAAAGTCAAAAAACTTTTCCTCCCCTCCTTTCAAGAGTAACTTAGCTCTCATATGTTCTTTTTCTGACCCCAAACCTTCTGAGGTAGCTGAGTGTTCATCTAACTCATCAGCTGCATTGTAATAGAGTTTGAAAAGACTTGTTGAGCTTTCATCAAGTCCTTGGGTTCCTCATTTTCATCTTCAATGTTGAGGGTTGAAATCATTTGGATGGGAATTATGTCGTAGCCATCCTCATTGCAAAATTGAGTAGGCATAGACGTATTCACACATACATCCACAGTCGCTAAGATTTGAGTCCACTCGAATGGCTCAAACAAACGCTCTAGAAAGGGTTCAGGTACATAGGCTTCGTCTCTGCAGTCCCTTTCTAGGATACATTCTTCTCGTTTTAAACTCCCATTTTCTGAAGCTCCACACATCCAAATTTAAGTGTCTTTGTTTAACCAGGATGGAATTTTGATTTCATCCAAAGAGACTGAATCAAACTCTTGTATGGGTGTTTTCAAGACATATAAGTGTGATCTTTTAGATTTACTCTTGTTATAGATCCCACTTGCTTCAAGTACAGGTAATTGTTTCCCCAATCTTAGATAAGTTGTACCTGTTGCATGAAAGGTCTTCCCAATATGATTTCATAATTAAGCTTTTTTCCAAAGTCTACTATGGAAAAAGTGTGTTGATATTCAATTCCATAGGAATTGACTATCACCTTTTCAAGTAGCTCTAGTGGTCTCTCAATGTGTCCGTCAGCCAATTGCAATTTCATTCGAGTTTGTCTAATGGCTGGTTGTCCCCAGGATTCCCATACTGCTTTCATGGCTATGGATATGCCTGTTCCACTATCCAGTATTGCCATGGTTTCAACGTCATTATATTTCCTAGTGAGGGTGGTGTTTCCTTCTTCCCCTTCGTAATATTCTCCGACTTTGTTCATGGGGAAAAATCGAATCTCTTTGTTGTCCATTTCATTTTTCAATTTTTCCAAACTTTTTGAGATTAGCCGCGTTATCCCCACCTTCTCTAGGGTTTTCTGTGGATCATTCCATACATTTGGTCTGAGTTTCAACAGTTCTCCCAAGGTAAGAGTACATTGGATGGGTGTAGACATGATTGAATGAATGTTGTCTACTTCTAGAGTCTGTTCAGCTCTTTTTACTTGAGTGGTCTTACACACTATGGATTCATCTTTGTTATCTCCCAAGTAAGAAGGTAATGTTTTCAAGGTCAATGATTTCGACATTCCTGAAGCTTCAGATCCGTGATCCGTGTACAAAGATTTTACATCCATGTTCATATCAGAAGGTAGGTTATCTAACCAAACTTTTCCTATTGGAGCTGACTTTTAGGGTTAGGCTCCCATCGTTGATCTCTCTAACTTTTTTCCATAAGTGTCTTGTGGCCAGTCTTCTTCTACGAATGGAATTCCGTCTAAGGCATTCTCGTTCTCCGGCACTATAAGTTTTGGTTCTTTTGTTTCAAGGTGGGGTTTTGCCACCACATCAGATTTTCTTTAATGTCTCTTACCACAAGCTCTTCAGGTTTTGCGATACTTTCAAGCTTGGGTTTTTGTTTTTCCAGCATTTCTTGCGTAATTCTTGCCAAATTTTGATAAGCTTCCAGCTTAGCTGCTTCCATGTCTGGAGAAGGATAGTTTTTTCATTTGTTTTCCATGTTTTGGCCTACTTTAAGTCTTGCTTGGTAGGCTTTCAAGACTGTGTTAATAGGCTCAAAAATTTTATCAACTAGAATGGATCCTCCAGATTTCATGGTTGTTTCCGTAACACCTTGACTAGCTACATAATACATTGGTGCGAGCTCTGGTGAAGCATAAGTCACGGTTTCTTCCATTGGTGGTGGACGTGAATTATACCAATCTCCTTCTATCATTATTGTAGATGGACTAGGATCCGCATATGGTGTAACAGGCACTAATGCTTGTTCATCTATGACTACTTTTGAGTGCATGTACTTTACAGGCACTGCATTATGTCCTGGGTACGGAGGTTGTTGATCCAACACAAGTTGAGGTATTTCCATACCCATTGGTGGTCTTTGAGCTTGGTCCATATTAGGATGATCTGTACATGGGTTGTCCCTGTGGCCTCATGGGCACGTACTGAACATTCCCATCATACTTTGGTCTGAAGTAACACTCGTGGGTCTCATGGTTGGTCCATTTACCCTCAATTGCACATTATTTTCTGTGGCCTAACTGGTTGTTCCTGTTGAGGTATCCCTTGTCGTGGTCCCCTCATAGGTGCTTTTTGCATGTTGTTCATCATGTCGTTCATCCTTTTGAGCATATCTTCTATGGCTGAAAGTGGTGCTGCCGTAATCGTTCCCACTTGTGCTGGTTTAGTGGATGTTGTTTTCTCGCTTTGGTTATCCTTAGAGACATCTTCTTCATTGAAAATATCACAATTGTCTCCTAAGTCAATAGCATCTGATACACACTCTTCTAGGGTTGTATGCTTTTTACTATAGAGTATAGCATGAAGTTCTTTGTTTATCAGTCCCTCTAGAAACAAAGATATGAGTCATTCTTATGCAGGTATCTCTAGCCCTGGGCATCTGGCAATGTATTGTTTCATTGGAGTTGCACAATCCAATCCCTAACAGACTCACCATGTTTCTATTTAAATCTATAGATTTGAACTATTGTATTGAGTTTGATCCCCGTTTTGGAACAAGCAGCTACAAATCCTTGAGTTAATGTGTTCAAGTCCATGATTGACCTTGCTAGACTGTTTTGGAACTATTGGTGGTCAACATGGTGGCTCTCAACGGGTGATAGATGATGTGGCAGGCTGGTAGGGCTGTTCCCTCACCCGTAAGGGACCCCTTTTGGGAGAAGAAGGTAACCCCCCCCCCCCCAAATTAGCAACCTCGCTAGTGCTCGGGAGGAGGGGATGAGTCCCAGAGACAGAGAGAGAGAGAGAGAGAGAGAGAGAGAGAGAGAGAGAGAGAGAGAGAGAGAGAGAGAGTTCAAGGTGCCGGGCAAGCAAAAAGATTTTTAGCACAATGTATGAGTAGGTGATCCCTTCCACAAAGATCACAAAATACCTGGATTTTAGGTTATTTGCATGTGTCAGTTTCTTCACAAGCCCCCATTTTTACCTTTTCTAGCTCATGCCTTACTGGCTCAAGAGTTTTTAAATTTTCCACTTGTATCAGAGCTCGAGCAACTTCTATGAGTTTTTTGCACATCTCCATCGGTTTAGTTTTGAATTTAGGGTGCGGATAGGTCACAAGTCTTTGTTCCAATGTTTGGTTGTTCTTCAACCTTGCCTCATAGGCTTGCAACATAGCATCTAAATGTTCGTTCACCTTTTCCACTAAGATTGATCCGCCAGAGTCAGTCTTTGACTTTTCAAACCCTTTTGCATTTTTTTTGCTCTCTTGCTCACGTCTAAGCTGTTTTGTTGTTTGGTTCAATTCTATTTCCAAAGTTGTCTTTTCCTTCGGTCTCTTTGCTTTCATATTGTCCCGTTTGGCTTTCCAGGATTTTCTTTGAGTCCTAATTGACCCATTTTCAAATTTGGTTTGTTTGGGAAGTTTCAAACCGTCTGCTACAGGATGATTTTTTGCAGCCTCTTGAGCTTGAGCTCTAGTCACCACTTTGACTAGACTTGTTGGCTCAGACTCGGATTCGCTTGTGCATGTTTAAATTCCAATGACATTGACAATTGGCTTCCCTAGATTGTCAGGATTCTTTGTGCAATTTTGAATCAAGTGTTCTCTCCCACAACCATCACTAAATCCAATTTTTTTGTTCGTTGACATTTTATGTGGACACTCACGTGCCCAATGATTGCCTCCAAATTCATAACATGGGCCCTTGGGCTGGGTTGCTAATGGTTCCCTCATTGGCTGGCCTCCCTTAGATAGATATCCCCCGGGCTTGTAATTCTGGTTTGCTATGAACATGAGCGTCTTTTCATCCATCGTGAATTGATTTCTACCTGTTTGAGAAACATATAAAGGTTCAACAACTTCATCAATGCTAGCCCAAAATACTTTCTTCAGGGGCATAAGCTACACCCTCTGTCTCCCTCACATGGATTTCGATTGGTTCCTCATACTAAACAGTTGGTGGCATCATTGGCTGAGTTATGAGAGACTCTACTAACTCCACATAATGCACAATGGCCTTATTATCATGAGGCAAAGGCAGCTATTGCCCCAGCAATGGTAGCGATTGTCCCCTCCTTGTATTGCATTATTGGGTCCAGTCTGATACCTTGGAGGTGGTGACAATTTTTGTATTGCCAATGGTCCATACGGCCTTTCCCTCACATAGTTCGAGTTAAAGAAGCACTCACTAGTGTCATGGTTCATGTATTTTTTCTCAATAACACACCACTTCACTCTTGGAGCATTGAGAATGCTTGTGGTTGTTGCGGCCTCAAATTGGGGTTTTGTCTGTAGGTTCGATTCATTCTGTGGACCACTTCTTTGACTAATTGGTCTACATTTTGCATGATTGAATCAAGAGCACTACATTTTGCAGTTGACTCACTAGTGGTAGAAGAGGCACTGCTAGTGTTTGTCTCTACGTCTTCAGTTACCTCCTCGTATGTTCTACAATTGTCAACCAGGTACAATGCTTCCCTAGTGACTTGTTCGAATGTTGTGCATGCCTTTAAGTATAAGTCCTTTTTGAGAGTTTTGTTTTTCTTAAAACGAAGTGAAGCTTCTTTCACCTTTTCATTCTCTTTTTGTTTGAAATCATTGATTTAAAAAACCATGTTGTGCTTAATTCCTCTCTTAGACAATTCCTCAACAAACTCTCGTAAGAGTTGATCAATGTTCAATCCCTACTATTAGTGGTTGGAACCAAGTGAACGCCATTCCCTCTAATGTTAAACCAAATATATCCCTCATCTGTTACTTGTTTCGCTCTTAAGACTTACTTAAAAATGGAAAAATTTGCGTATGGATCTCTCGATCCACTGCACTTCTTGACACACACCTAGCCACTTGAGAAGGTTGCATTATTTGAGTTTCTACTACCATCCTCATCATTCTAGGGTCTCCTACCATTATATCTCTCGTCTCGTAACCACTAACGGGTGCTCTGGAACGGGTTTGTCCTGTCACTTTTCCATCGGGTCTTACATCCCGGCTTTCGGTTCTGATATTCGATACCCTAGTCTTGAAAATTGTGTCTGGGATATCACTACCTCAATGTGTAGACATCGGAACCCAAGAATCTAGGGATCCCATTGGTCCCGGCTCAAAAAGATGTGGTCGACTGAATGAATCTCCCACATGAGATTTTAGAGGACTCACTCTCGTAGTTTTTAATTGTGTTGTTTCTGAGACAGTAGGTCTATGCATGCTAGGGGTGACATAGTACTTATGGAGCAACCCCCAAAGTACGTATATCCCTTGAGATCATTACAACTCACTGCCAAACACTTCCGACCATACTTGTCTAACGTGACTATCTATGTATCCCTCTCAACTTTGAATGTAGGCACCGGTCTGGTCGGTTTGGCTGTTTTGGTTCCCAACAAATGTGCATGCCTGTCGTGTAGCTATCTTGTGGTGACATGCATAGCTCCATGATGCATCATGCTAGTGTCATTCATCGCTCAATTGACAACCCCAAGTGCAAATTCTCCCACTACAACTTATATCTTGGGTCTCAACAATAAAGGTTGTACATGAGACTCTGGAAGGCTGACAAAAATTGTGCAACCCTGGCTATCTTAGCCATCTCAACACTATCTGTATCAAATATACCATCACCATCAAAACTTATCATGTATGGATGTGTCAACTCCGACTCGAGGACCACCCCCCTCATCTGTAAGAACTGGATCCACATGTCCTGCCATAACCATATCAGCCTCTAGCATGAGCATGTCAAAAAACTCCATATCATCCATCTCCATGCCAGGAGGCATGGAGATGGAGGCATCTTTGTCCTAACAGGGTAAAACTATTGTGTCTCACTAGAGCATGGCCACTCCAACTCTGTAGCAACAGACACGTCGTGACATCAATTTTGAGATTCACAAAAGAGGTTCGTCTCATCTCTCGCTGACACATTTACAAGCAATCAAATTGGGACTGAAGTGTCTTGTACCTTAGATACATGCATAGCGTAGACCAGGCCACTCTGATGCCGTGCCATTTTGAGGGCATGAGGCAAAATAGTGACATTTGGATTCATTTCATTGTTTTGGTTATTTTATGATTATGTCAAAATGTGAGAGCACGTATGCAAGCCCAAGTGCATGAATTTGATGCTTACAAAAAAGGGTTTGTATGGGTAAATCCTCTTAAAGCATGCAAGGCATGTTGGGTAGCTTGAGGCCATGTGGCCACTGATAGAGAGGAAAGTGGGTGAGAGACTAACTCTACTCCATGAGGGAGGCAATATGTGCTAGTCTATAATTTTTTTGTAAATGGCATTTTCTGTAAAAACGGCCCCTACAAGAGACAAGGAGAAGGGTGTTTTATCTACAAACCCTATAACATCAACCTAGCCTACTACCTACAAATGCCAAAGCAATTGTATATCCCTTTTTTTACGATGTTTGTATAGTTGACTTCAGACACTTCAAAATATATATCTAAGTTTTATATCTACATACCCTATAGCACTAACCTCCCCTCTTATCTACAAATGCTAAAGCGGTCATATATCCCTCTTTCTACAATGTTTGTATAGTTGACTTCACCCACTTTAGAATATATATCCAAGTTTTAAATCTCTTTATGAATAATTATAAATGTTTTGTCTTTTTTATAAATTTCATCCGAGTCTCCTTTATATGATGACACTAATTTCAAAATCTTATCAAATAAGTATGCCTCCTACTTAGTAGAATTCCCACGAGGAATTCAAGGCTTTTAAAACCAAAAAAATCTTAAACCTATACATGGATAAATTGATTTTTTTTTATAACAAATAGATTAAACCACAATGTTTTATGCCAATTGGTTTTGGCCTGCTCAAAGGGCAGGGTCCATAGAGTTGCCTTCCATTTTCTTCAAGCTAAAAATGCAATTTATTTATTCTTGAGTGTCCATGGGTTCTTGAGTGGAAATAGTGGGCTCAAGTTTAGGATCCATACAAAACACTGGAAGCTAGTTTAATGATAACCCAAATAGTGCACCATAGCTCTGGTTTTGTTGGCATTGTGTTTGTTGACCACTGCATGTTGCAAAAGGGGTGTAAAAAAAAGTCTCATCACACTTCAAGATTGGTACCTTGACACCTCTGTTGAACCACCTTGGAGATCCATGCTGGTTTGCAAGTAGTAGAAGAGTAGGGCCAAGGTAGGCTAGGCCTTTGTACGAACCACAAAACATACACACAATAGATCACTTGCAAAACCATCAAATTGCATGTCGACATATCATTATAGCCCTAGCAGCAATAAGAAGCTTCACGACTTGACTCTTGTGCATCCCCCATGCAAACAACAAGGCTCAAATGGGTTCCAAAGAAGCATCAAAGTAAGCCTTCAAAAAATCCCTACAACCTTCCATCAAGCAAACAACAGACGAGCTTCAAAGACAATTACATTGCTTAGAATAGGAAGCCTCGCCAATAGATGCCAATAAGCAAATTGCTTATACCCACATCTTGCACATCATAAATTTTTCCATGCATTGACTATGTATGCATAATAGGGCTACATTACACAGCCTCCATAGGCACAAATTTTAATTACCCATGCACAGCACATACCCTTGGCAATACCCTTTTGTCAAGGAGGACTCCAAATAGGAGGGGGGAGGCATTCTAAATGCGGACCTGATACTATGAATATTAGAGCACAATGTTTTGTGGGTTGCATTTAATTTTTGCGCTTGATTGTGATGATTTTTTGACAAAATTTAGAGTATATGCCCTCATTATAGCGTTACAAGAGAAGTACGGGGACAAAAGCCATATATGAGCCCCTAGGGATATGTGTATAGTGTACATAGTGTTTAGAATTCTATTAGAATGATTTTTCTTTTTGGTTGAGTTGATTTCTAGTTTTATTTAGTTGTTTTTAGAGATTTCTTGAGAAAAACAAGAAAAAATCCACAATCGAGATGAAGAAAAGACTGAAGAGATGTCGATTCGTACAAAGCGAGGAAGGTCCAAGAAAATGATGAAACTTCACGACGCATTTCTCAAAATCCATATGCACAATGGGTAATGTCAGAGGTAAGAAAAGAATGTTGATCCAGCCTTCAACAACAACGTAAGGCCGAAAATGACTGAGAATGGTCATCAAACTCCTGGGTGGCGTACAAGGACAAAGAATGTTGGTGATGCAACTAAACAAAAGCACCCATCCAGTGTAAAGTTGCCATCAGAAATTTCATGTGATTGCCAGGCCGTATACAGGAAGTAGATTTTTATACTATAAATCTTCTATATTGTATGTGACTTAATGAAGCCTAGCAAATAAAGGGACTAACAATATCGACAAGAACAAAAGGGGCAAAAATGATGGTTTAGTCATCTATCGTGATAGACGTCTTGCACAAGCAACCAGGGGTCAAGACAAATTTTGATCATCATCATTGGTTCTACATGTGTTTGGTAGCAAGAAGATGCCAACGATATCCATCAATCGTTTTTTAGATTGAAATCCAAAAAGTTAGCTTGGAAAGCCAAATACAAGTCCAAATCAAGCCAAAATTTGTCAGGAGGTTATGAATAGACAATACAAGCTAAGGGTCTAACCCCTAGCCAAAGATGCATTTTTTTTCAAATATGAAGCCATGATAGCCACTTACATACCCTGTACATCATGTATATGAGTTTTGGGGGCAAATGGAGAATGTTAGATCATAGATGGTCAACTATCGAGAATGATGTTGGATAAGGCCCTTTTGAAGCAAGTGACTAACTTGGGGAATTAACTGGGGTTTGTTGGGCTTTAATTAATACATGTATCAAGTAGAAGTAGTATAATGGTTTACACAACACACAAATGCTAATTGTGGCAAATGTGCAGGGTTACATATCTTGTCCTTGATGAGGCGGATCGAATGTTAGACATGGGTTTTGAACCTCAGATGAGAAAAATTATCTCCCAGATTCATCCTGATATACATACTTTGTATTGAATTGCAAGTTGGCTTAAAGAAGTTGAAGGTCTAGCCAGTCATTTCTACAAAATCCTTACAAAGTTTTCATTGATTCTATAGATTGTAGAAGTTGTTTATGAAAACGAGAGATACTCAAAATTGACAACTTTACTGGAGCGAGTGATAATTGGAGCTTTATCTATCCATGATGATAAGAGTAAAGCTGAACGAGATTGAGTTCTTTTTGTATTTAGATTTGGCACTAGCCCTATAATGACAACAATAGATATTGCATCTCGGGGCTTGGATGTGAAGGACATATATACAGTTTGTCATCAATTATGATTTTCATGGATCATAGTTCTTGTTGTGGTTTGACAAAAGTACAAGCATCAGAGAAAACAAAAGAAAAAACAACAACAAAGACCGCACCAACATTGATAACTAGGTCATGTCAGGGACGACATGAATTTTTCGGGGGGAGTGTTGACCTGTGGGTCAACAGCACGACATAACTCAACAAAGCTTTATTTTTTGAGAGTTATGAAATGTTGTGGATTATGGTTAAAAACATCATTTGTAATGAGTAGTTGCAGAAGCCAGGGTGCAATGGAACTCTAAGATTGTACATACAAAGCCATTTTACCCCTTGAACTCTATGTTAGGTTTAACTTATGGTAGCTTAGTGTATAAGGTACCTAGGTCATTTTGTAAAGATAACTTTTTCATAATCATAGTTTTAAGTTGCCATCAACTGTGTGTGAAAGAGAAAGAGAGAGAGCTTGAGCGTCATCCTGGTGCTACTCCCCGCTCGTTAACATCACATTGGAGATCCAAGTGCACCATTGTGATAGGCATTGGCAAGAGCTGCGCATCAACGCCAAGAATTCCTCGCAGAACAGAGTAAATATACTTGCACATCTACGAGCTATTTGTGGTCGCAAGTATATCAATTAATGTCTATTTTCTGCGTGCAAGTAGTCATTAGAATCGTGGCAACATAAGATATGCATAGGTGCTCATAGATTTTAATTTCGGGGACTTCCAAATTTTGTTCTATCTTCATACACATTTTTTGTAGATGGGTTTAAAGTGAGCGTTTTTGAGTGTAGAGGCTTTGGGATAGGTGGTGTGATTTGCTCCCGCAACATTGGCAACCACCTATGAGATCTCAAGATAGAGCTTAGATGGCAATATAAATAGCTAGAGCTAGTATCACGAATATGAGGGGCTAGTTATCCTTCAACATAGGATGCAATGGTTCATGAAATGGGCCTCCCTTTATAGTGCTATGATTGCATGGTAGTTATGTGTGTGTGTGTGGCATGTGTGGTATTGACTATGACAACCCACCATCTACGCCCCACTTGCCACTCTCTACCAACCATCGACCACCGGCCCATCGAGCCATAATACTAAGGCATGTACATATGGCCTAGTATTGCAAAGAATATTCTAGGAATATTTCTTCAAAAATTTCCTTAGGAACATCAGTCCCAAACCCCTACCTAGAGAGGGATGGCCCCTATTCAAGACTTCTCGTCATGCCCTAGCCCCCAAGGTTGGGGATCTTGAACTAGCTTCATACCATCTACGATCACAAATAAAGACCTCATCAACTTGCAAGCTAATCCACCAAATATATGTGCACTATTGGCTTCTCCTCATATGGGGGCATTCCAAACTATACAACATACATTATGGTGGGCGAAACTGATAGATGGGCATTGTAGGTATACTAACATGAACATTTTCCATCATGCTTTGCCACCATATTCCATCTCGCATGATCTTCTTATGAGTGATTATAGTGGAGAAATTCCCTCCAAAACTCCCAATACAAGCCTTAATGAGAATCTGCATTTTAGCTTGAATTGATACACATCTCCTTGGAAGTAATGGTACATGAGAAATTACTTCCAAGTTTGGTTGGCAAAGTACTAGTTTTGTGCTAATAGCTCCCTTCAATGACTAAAAGGTTGCTTCACATTTGAGGGACCAAATATGATTAGCAACTTTTTTGGTTAGTTCATATAACAATAAATATTTTGCTACAAAAATATGAATAAATATCTTGTAGAAGTTAGCATATCCTAAAAAAAGCTTAATTCAAAAACATTTGTAGGTGCTCTGGCTTGCTGGACACTCTTGATTTTGTCCAGCCATTTTAATGTCATTTTAGGAAACTATGTGGCCCAATAGATTCCCCTTCCATACCATAAATATTGAGTTAAAATGGTTCAAACATATTCTCTTCTCTTTGCACCTCTTAAAAATCATTTTCAAAAATAACAAATGCATGGCTTCAAATAAGAATATTGTAAATTTGTCCACAAATACGACAAAGAACTTATGCAATATTTCATTGAAAATATTCATCATACACCTTTCAATTGTGGCTACGGCATTAGATAATCGAAATGGAATGACTAAGTACATGAATCTACCCATTTAGTGATGGATGTTATCTTGACTTTGTCTTTTGGAGCTATGTTTAACTAATTATAGCCACTCTACCCATCCAAAAAGAAGCCATGTGGCCTAGAAGTTGTCCTTTCCATACCATAAATATAGACTTAAAAGGGTTCATACAGATTCTCATCTCTCTGCACCTCTCAAAACCTTTTCTAGAAATAACAAATACAAATCTTCAAATGAGAATATACTGAACTCATCTACAAATATGGACAGAAAAATTATGTAGAAATTTACTAAATGTCCATCATATAACTTTGAAACATGGATTGGACATTACATAATATAAATAGCATGACTAAGTACATGAAGCTCCCCACTTAGTGATAACGATTGTCTTAGATTTGACTTTTGGAGCTATTTTTAACTAATTATACCCACTACATCCATCTAGAAAGCTATTCATTTCATGCTTGGCTATCTCATCTAACATCATGTCTAGAAATGGTAGAGGAAATGAATATTTAATTGTTTGAGCATTCAAATTCCTATAATCTACACAAACTCTGAGTTTATCATTCTTTTTTGGTACCACCGCAATAGAAAACAACTAGTCATTGCTTACTACTTCTACGATGAATCCGGGTTTTCGAAGGTTGTTGATCTCTTCTTTGAACTTCTTTGCATAATTGGGGTTTATCCTAACTGGTTAAACATTGGATTTCAATGGTATTTGATATTGGAAAACATTTGGATCTATTCCCTTTAGGTGTGTGTGTTCCCATGTGAAGGCATCTCTATACTTGTGAAAAAGCTATCTACTTTTCTAATTGACTGTTGGATTCATATGTTTACCGATCTTGATGATTTTTAAGTCTGTTCCTATTCTTAAATTCCATACTTCAACTTCTTGATAATCTCTGGCAATAATCAATTAGAGGTCTACCTTCCTTCCTTCTAGCCAATGACTATGCCTATTTTTTCATCCTTATCCCAACAACATATTTGTTGTGGAAAGTATTTAAACTAGTTGGTACAAGACATATTTCAAATGATGATTGACCACTCCCTTCTAGTGCATACGCATTTTGATTTCTAAATTCCATGTTAGTCTATCTGCACTGGACATTCCTAGTGTCACTGGTCTTTTTTGAAGATGTACCAAAGTCTAAACTGGTTATTCTTGATGCCTGATTCATTTCATCCTTTGAGGCTCTATGATCCATGTAAACCAATCTTTTTTCCCCGATTCAATTTTTTAAAGTTTTGAGGATAATGTTGTTATTGTTCTAGGGCCCTTTTTTGATCTAGAAGGACTACGTGTAGATGAAAGATCCTCAATAGGATGCTTCTCCGAAAGGTGATTCACATTATGTTATTAACGCCTTTTAAATGGACCATCAGGCTTGTTTTGTGTGTGTGTGTGTGTGTGTGTGTGTGTGTGTGTGTGTGTGTGTGTGTGTGTGTGTGTGTGTGTGTGTGTGTGTGTGTGTGTGTGTGTGTGTGTGTATGTGTGTGTGTGTGTGTGTGTGTTGGAGAGAGAGAGAGAGAGAGAGAGAGAGAGAGAGAGAGATTTGCTCATAATTGACATGACCATTGTCATCATTGGGAAGTTAACCATTGCTACAATCATCATGCTTGTGTGAGAGTCCTTGGATCATCTTTCTTGTGGTTATCATTCCTTTGATATTCATCATTGTTTCATGTTTTCATTTTATTTCAGTACTTTGTTAACATGTACATTAATTATGTCTATCGTGAGCTCCATTATCAATTCTTATGCATCCTATCATCGTGTTGGCCATAGACTATACTTCCGACGTGAATCTCTTTAGACTAAAAAACTTATTTTGACAAAGAGATCAAAGAAAAAACCATCCTTTGATTAGATTCTAGGCTGATTGGTTCTTCTTGCATGTAGGGGGTCACACAAAAATGGATGATGATTGTAAACAATTATTGAAAGATTCATTGTGGGTGTTGTTGGAGAGGACGAGAATCATGTCAAAGTAGCAAGGTCAGAGTAGACAAAGGCAAAGAGAAAATTAATGATGGATGCATTTTGTGGCTTACAAGGGTGTGTGTGTGAGTCTTGAGTAGGCATTGTATGGCTTTTCAAAAAAATGGGTGCACACTCATGTCATGCAAGCTACAACATGCTATAGTCTTTTGGCACCTAGCAAAAACCACTGCATATGAAATGTCTAGGTAGAGGGACTGAGGTGGTTTGTGCACTTGAGTGGTTGTCATGCAAAGGGAGACAATAGCCAAGTGGTGGGAGGCATGTAGTGGGTGGTCCATGGTAAGAAGATGATAGTCAAGAAGGACGATAGTGGTGGAAAATCTACATGGTGGCTGGCATAAAGAGAGGTCAACGTTGCTACCCCTTAACCATCTTAAATGGTTGGTGGGAATCACTGTCAAGAACCTTAGTATCCCCTTGGTTTACTTCAGACAACACTCTTGTTGGTTTAGTAGATGGTGCACCTACTACATGGTTTGCATTGGCTATTATTTACCATGCACTGCATGGTTGGGAGGTTGTTATGGCATGTGTGCCAGTGTAGTTCACTACTACGAGTCATAACTTTCTCCATAGGTTGCCTTTTGCATGCAAGCTGAAAGTCATTAGACCCGATTGTTTTGATGGCAGTGATTGCTATTGGTGCCCTTGTAGTGTCGGAGCTCTCATTTTTCACTTTGTTGGCATTGTACTGACAAAGCTTGCTTGCATTAACAACATGAGTCACTTGCGTTGATATGTTGTTGTCCAAAGCCTATGCATATATTGAAAAACTTCAACTTGAAAGCAAACCTCATAAAAGAGGGTTTCCCTTCTTGATTGCTCTCTCTATATTGCAACAATGGCAATTATACTCTAGTCAATGATGGCACATCATCTAGCCATTTATTGCCCTTAGTGAGTAGCCCTTCTATTGGGTCTAATTATGCATGCGGGACTGCCACTTACAACTCAGTCATTTTGCGAGAACCATTTTTGATCAAAATTCGGGCAATAAACGTGTGGGCAGACACATTCTTCTACTCACACACCTTTTTGCACTCTTAGAGGGTTGAAGACCTTTGTTGCTTGTTTATTCACTTTTCTTGTAGGATATTTTGAGGCATGAGGTTATCAAGTTTTTTGTGGTTTGGAGCAAGGTTCTATTGGTCGTTAATGAATATTACTTGCCGCAT
Source organism: Adiantum capillus-veneris (assembly GCF_014529385.1). NCBI lineage: Eukaryota > Viridiplantae > Streptophyta > Polypodiopsida > Polypodiales > Pteridaceae > Adiantum > Adiantum capillus-veneris. The sequence continues at coordinate 133,965,451 of NC_140954.1, read as the reverse complement.
GTGTCCGATGTAAGTCAAGGTGGCCTTAAGGGAAACATGCACCAAGATGTATGCACGATAAGGTGTACCCACTTCCAACAATTTCCCCTAGCATAACTACCAAAATATAGTCTATTTTTGACACTATTATGTATATTTGACTTTCTTGCACGTACTTTGAAGAGGCAAGATTTGGTGGCCACACAAAACACATAGTGTTAAACACTATGGAAAGTTTTGATCTTCTCCAAACCAAAATGGAAATTTTAATGTGCAAGGGCTACTCTGGTTCAGCCTATTATGCCTGTCATAACATTGTGACCTTGAAGAACAAATACCTATATCTTTATATGGACTTCTTTGCATAAATTTCCCTTTTTCACATCAATTAGTCACTTGATAAGCAATTAACTTGATTTTTTGATAATTTTTGGGTCTCTATGTAGTTATTATGTATTTTTCTTCGTTAGAATTACTATTTACAAAAGCAATAATTTTTACATAAGATATATAATGATGTATATATTATTTTTCAAGATCCAACGATCATTTGATAGATTATAACAAGAACATTGTGACTATGCAAAAACATGATTTTTTTGGGTTCATTTGTTTAAGATCTAGCTCAAAAAATAACAAAGACTGCTTAGAGGATCTGACATAGTATTTTTTTAAAATCTAATAAATAATGTACATTGCCACTCATTTTGATTTTCATGCATCTTATGACTCTTACCATAAGGTCCTCATGGGAAAAAAATTTGAGTCAATTTGAGTTCTGTTTTAATTTTTTCACTTGCACAATTTGTCACTGTGCCTCAGTAGTGGGTTCTGGCTTGAAGCTCTCTTCCAATTGTAGTATATCCGTAGGAGGAATTGAAAGAATTCAAGCAATGGTGCAGTAACAATAGTTTTATTGGTTTCCTTTGGGACCCACTTCTTCCAGATTATTGTTTGTTTCGTTGATTCTCCTCGTTTGAGAACCCATACTTGTTCCTGCTTTGTTTGTGTTTGAAGAGACTTCTTTGGATCCACCTTGTCTTTATGTGAGTCTTCAACGGTCTTTGTTTAGACCTTGTACGCTTGGGTGAGGATAAGATTCAGACTTTGGGAGTTGATACTTTAATCATTTTGGAATCCAAATAAACTCATGATCTCTTTGTGCTTGAATCAACTTCTTTGGAACCCAAATCTGAGTTGTAAAAGCTTCCGACTTTGTGATTTTCTTAGCTGTTCTTGGACACTTCAATTGTTCTCCTTTTGGTGTTGGATCTTGTGGTTTTTCATCAGAGATCTTCATCTTCTTTATCCATACCTGTTTTTGGCCGAGCTGGATCTTTTGGTATCCATATTTGTCAAACTTTTTGGTTCTTACTTGTTGTTCTTTGCTCTTGGCCTTGCTTGGTTGTTGTGATTGTGATAACCTGAGTTTCTGATAGGGGATGTCATAAGAATCATCACTATTGCTGCTATCCAGCAAGGTTGCATTCTAGCACTTTCCCTTTGTGGTTTGGGTGGTTATGGAAAGTTACTGTTTGTTTGCTCTTGCATTCCTGTTTCTGGGAGGGCTTTTCTAGCCAATTGATTAGCGTGTTGTTACCTTGTTGACATGGTTGTGTTCTTCTTGGTTGGGTCTTTTCTTCCTGTATGGGAGCCACATATGAGGATGCTTGTTGTAGTTGCGTTTTCACTGGAGATTTTGGAATCCACTTTTGATGCACTTTATTCTCTTAGGGGTGACATCGGTTCTTGGGTCTTTGATCTAGATAATTATAAAACCGTGCATTTGTTAAAGTGCCATTTGTGTTACCTACTGGGTTGTCTAGATTTCCATTGTCAGCATCTTCTTGAAGCTCCAAGTGTTCTACAAAGTCATAGAACTTGTCTTCTTCTTCATCCTCTGATTCACGATATTCCTTTGTTTAATATTCAGCTTGAGAACCTGTTGATGCTTGGTTCTCTTCATTTTCCTAGATCACACTCACTACAAAGTATAAAACAACATCATAGCCATCTTTATCATAGAACTTTGTTGTTGGAACGTCTTCAATACTGCACACATCCAAAGTGGCCAAGATGTGTCCCCATTCAAGTGGCTTTAATGCTTCTTCACAAAATGGTTCTGGGATATAACCTTTATCTTTGGTCGCCCTTTCTAGGATACATTTCTCTCGCTTTAAGTTTCCACATTGCAAAGCTCCACATGTCCATAGTTCTTTATGCTTACCTAGCTATGCTAGAAGTGTTAATCCTGCTATAGTAGCGGAATCAAACTCCTTCGCAGGGGTTCTCGTCATGTCCTTGTAACTATGGTCCTTGTAACTATGGTTCTCATCATGTCCTTGTAACTATGGTCCTTCAAGTTTATCTTTGTTGTGGTTTCCATATGTCTCAGGTAGATATGGTCATAACCCCAATCATAGACCATTTTCAGTCGTCGCATGAATGGTCTTCCTAGAACGATATCATAGTTGTTCTTCTTGCCAAAGTCAACAATAGCAAGGGTGTGCTCATACTCAATGCCACAAGAAGTAACAACTAATTTTTCTAACAATCTTATGTGCCTTTTTGTGTGTCCGTCTACAAGCTGCAGTTTCATCCTGGTAGCCCTCACTATTGGTTTTTCACATTTTTTCCAGATCTCTTTGTTGCAATGGCAACACCGACTCCACTGTCAAGGATTGCCATGGTTTTACACCTTGGAATTCCACAGGAAGAGTGGTGTTCCCATCTTCTCCCTCATAGTACTCGTTTACCTTGTATAATGGCACTAGCCTAGTGTTTAATTGAGGCATTTCCAGCTCTTTGATCCCTTCTTCAATTTGAGTCATTAGTTTTTTAACATCAAATTTCTATAGGCATTTTCACACGGTAGTCCACATATTTGGTCTTATTCTAAGAAACTCGGATAACATTATCGTAGGTGACTGGTGTCGACAAAATGTCTATTAGCCCTTTTGAATCGATGACCTTGTTGGAAGACAATCTCTGTGATGGGACTGTAATAACATCTGACTTGGCCTTGTGCTCTCTCGTAGAGGAAGATAGTGTTCTTAGTGAATGGGGTTGATTGTCTATAGAGTGTACAGATCCCTTGTCTCCCCAATATGATTGCACTTTTAGATTCATTTGAGATCCAATCTCAATTTCCTCTATTGGTGAAAGAGAAACTCCTCTTCCATCACCCGTCTGGTTTACTCGTCTTCTTAGCTCACTCGCTTCTTTGGCCTCTCTGACTTGTTTCCACAATTTTTCAAGAACATCTATTTCTTTACAACTCTCAGCTATAGCTATCTGAAATACCTTGGAAGAGTTATCCGTGGTATTCAACACTATCCTTGGCTCTGATGTTGGGTCCTTGAGCTTTGGTCCATGTTTGTGACTGGAATTTAGCTCTTTTTGTTCTTGGTTTGGTGGGATTATTGGCGTAGGTGGGACAAGCATCATACCCTCAGGTTTTCCAACTGGTGGTTCTAGTAAAGCTTGGGCTGTTTGAATCATTTTTTAACACTTTTCAAGCCTTTCCTTTTTCAGTTCCACATATAGATATGTCATCCACCCTTGTTCTTGGGTTTTGTTGTTTATGATCTGTGTGAGGAGGGCATCTTATGGATCATTAACCTTCTTGACCAATATTGATCCTCCTGAACTAGCACTTCTTGGTTTTCTTTCCATCGATGGTTCTTCTGGAGGTTGAGACATCTGCTTAAGAGAAGGTGCAACCGCTTCCTCATGTTGTCTTATCTTCTCTTTAGCTTGGGTAAGCTCCTCAACTAGGGATTTATGCTCTTGTTCCCTACATGCTTTCATCCTAGCCTTTCTATTTTTCCAACTATTCTGTTTCCTCTTGGTTTTGTGACTAGGTGCATCGGTCTTTGGTTCATCCATCTCTGGACTTGCGTCAGTTTTTGTTTTCTCTTTTGATGGGTTCTCATCAGCTTCCTTTTGATCTTGTGCTCTCGTGACTACTTGAATTGGTACGACGTTTTTGTTTTGCAAGCTACTTGGTAGCTAAACCATTCTTGAGACATTTGTTGTGATTTTTTTGACTCGGTTAGGGTTTTTTGGACACAGTCGACGATCACGTGAATGACTCCACAATCAAGACAATAGGAGTTTACTTATGTGATCTCCGTATGAGATAATAGGGTTTTTTGGACAATCAAGGATCACATGAATGACTCCACAATCAAGACAATAGTCATTTACTTATGTGATCTCCTGTCTGAGGATATTATTTGACCAAGTGGTTGTCACAGCTTTTGTGACAATCTATCTCTAATCGAAGAGCTTCTTCATGCAATTCCTCTTGGCTGTAAAGTGGCTTTAACCTAGCTAAGCCCCTATTAAAAAACAATGAACCTCAATGTCCTTTCATCCATCTCATACCTTCTTTCTTCAAGTCGAAACGCAAGAGGTGGAGGTTGTATCGATGGAAAGGGGGAAGTGGGAAAACCACCAGCACATAAACTCGATGTCTCTATATAGCTCAGTGATCTCACAGCACCCCTATCCCCTAGCAAACACACAACATGATACGCAATCTGCAAACAATTACTGTCCAAGCCTGATCCCGCCCAACCCTGACTAGATAGATCCGATTGCAAAGTAGGTTCAGATAGCCTCCATCTATAACATTGTAGAGCAACATGTGACATATAGGCAGTCCAATAACAATCGACACTCAAATTCCTATCCAATCATTCACATACCCCCGTTTATCTTCAAGCTTGCAGCCTTATACACATCAACATCCATATAGAAAGCGCATATACACCATCGCCTTTGGAGATACACATATACTAGACCAATAGATAACAGAAAGAAAGGATTGATAACTTCGTGGATAGATGTAACCAATATCAGGTAGACAAAAACTTCCAAAGAGGGTGTACAATGATGGATCCTCATACAGACCACCATCCTAGTTTGATTGCTTGGCTCACTTTTTGGTGGCTCATAACAATACACCTTAGCTCCCACAGGCTGCTCTCGACCTTCCTTTCTTTTCACATGCCGTCTCAATAGATGGCGCACCCTGTGATATGGCCGCCCCTTCAGGCCCTCTCGCGTTCTCCTCCTCTGCAGCCCACTTCTCAAGGTGGTCCTCTAGCGGCCCTTCTCAGGCCCTCCCCTTGTCCTAGCTCTCGACCATGCCACCTCCACACTGCAGCGCTGCTCTACTCACGCCACCCTTCCTGCCCCGTCACCTTGGCGATTCCCATGCAACCTCCGGCTCCTCCTTTAATCACGCTGCCCTGCAACACCTTCCTCTACGGAGCTCCTTCACCCCCAGCTGCCTCACTCTTCCCCGCTTCAAGCCATAACTGCAGCCCGCCCTTTGGCAACTCTCACACCTATGGTCGGCCACCCTCTTCACTGGCGGCTCCTCCAGGCTACTGCCTTTGCAGCCATGCCAACACCACACAGGCTCTCGGCCTTGCTGTGCAAGGAGGTCGCCCCCCTTTGGCCAATAGCGACCTCGCTATTGGTCGCCTTCCCTTCTGCAAGAACTGACTTGACTCCCTCCTTCACGTCTGCCTTTGTATCCCCGGCATCCCTTTCTATCCTTCTCGTCCTCATGCATGCCCAAGTGGTGGCTTCTCCTCATGCAACCCATCCAGGTGGCTGCCCTTCCCCTGCATAGCGAGCTCGTCGGCTGCAGTCGACAGAAATATGTTTTTCTTTTATTATTTTAAAGTAAAGCTTTTGGGCTTGACCCCCATGCACACGCCGCAATCGTCGTCTTCGATTGTCGATCAAGAAAACCTCCATCGGGACATCCCTTTGCATAGCCTTGACTTCTCAGGTCCCATTGTCTCATAAAACACCTTAATGTGGCTCACCGCTCCGGGAAGCACACAGCCGTTATGAGGACCAACGAACTGTGCCGCAATCTGATAGAACTCTTTTCGGACAATGTATCCCGGATGAAAAGCATCACACCGAGAATGGCCTGGCTACCATGGCCGTTGACAAACTGGAGCCGAGCTACTAGCCCTCGACTTTTAAGAATTCAAAGAGGTTCGAAACCGTCGGAATGGTGCCCTCATTTTGCAACATTATAGCATGAACGGATAGAGGTACCCATCAATCATCTCAATACCTTTGAGCCTCTTGATCAATGGTGTCGAAAGCCATTTGAGCCCTGCCATATGCCATATCTGACATACACATCCTGGCCAGTAGTGTGTCCTGCAGACATCCCGCACAAAATCCCATATCACAAACTTGATGGTACTTGCATCCAGCATTCCTTGTCCCATTTCCAAGCTTGTGATATCTATACTTGCTCCTGCCTTCTGCAATAGCAAAAACCCTCACAAATCCTGCTAGCAAATGCTCCATCCTGATGTACCTGGCCCCTAGCACCATCAAATACCTGCTCAAGGTCTTTGCCATTTGCCTGCAAACTGGCATGACTCGACTTCCTGTACTTCCATAGATCGACATAGTTTGGCTGTACTATCATTGCCCACCCCCTCGTTGAGCATTCATGCTCAACCATAGTATTATTTAGGTAAAATAAGTCTGTATAGAGAGAATGATATAACATAGAGCTATAGACTGCATAAGAAAAATGATAGTGGCTATATAGATAGGATATATATAGAGAGAAAGGTGTCTACTATTGCATCACCCTCCAAGGTCAAATGGAAAGATCACAGCTTCCCCAATCATAGTGTAGGCTCCACCTGGATAAAAAAACAGAGCACTGGCCGTGGCCATCCACCTGTAAAGCATGTATCTTCAAGTCTTCCTTTGCACCTGTAGGCCAATAGACAGGCCATCCTTCCAGCTCTTCATAGCATCAAGCTTCATCACCCTAAATCCATAATCCTTCATGCCAACCATAAGCATGCTTTTGCTCACTTGAAGAACCTGTACCATAAACTGCTATCATACCATCCGCTATAGAACCATCTATATTATCATTTCCATCACATGAGCATTGAAACTTGCATAGTACTCCTTGCAAAACAAAGTGCAACAACATAGCTATCAAAAGCATAGCATGAAGCAACAATACCCTACCATTTGCCTCCACCTGCTGCATAGCCAAGCAAACCTGATCCCTTTGCATACCTGCATCCAAACCCTCTGTAAATGGCTCTAAGGCTAACTTTTCATACTCGAGAACATGACCTGCTAGAGCGACAACCTGTTCCAATACCTCATCACCTACAAGGCTGGCGGCACCTTCCTCTTTGCATGGAGCCTCGCTCTCATAGGCTGCACCTATACCAGTTTCCATAGAGTCATCTGCCGGAGCTAACTCTCCACGGCTACACACCAACTCCAAAACTTCAAATCACACCTCAACATGCTCACCAAGGCAAGGTTGCCCCACCCCCTGCATAGAAAAATCAACTTGATCTACCACTGTTTCTGCTTCTAGCTCCTGCAAGTCATTCTCAAACAACTGCTCTCCAATCAAACTGGATGCACAATCCAACCATATCGCTTCCTCCAATAGGGACTCACCATCACACGACACAAGAGATGGCTGCTCAGCTGGCAGATTCACACAAGACATTTCCACACTTGCACTATGCTTCTCCTCGACCTTCAAATGGCTGGCAGGCAACTCACATACATCTTTTTCCACTTCATCTACATGAAAAACATTATAAGTTTTGTATCTAGAAGTCATGGACTCCGTCTCCCACATGCTATCTGTGTCCAAACTGCTGTTGGAGCTATGAGAACTGTCGGACTCCTCTTTTGCACTTGTCAATTCTTGGACCACTACTGCCTTCCTCATAATTGCCAGCTCTGGAACTGGCATCTCTTCTTGAAAAACCTTTACGGCCTCACTCTCTTGAGGAAGAAAACTAGTTGGCACTATGAATATACCCCTCTGTATCGTTTGAGACCTGGTTGGCACTTCTTCTACCTCTTCTAGCCTAACATTAGCGTCATGTGCTTTGATCACATTCATATCAAAAAATGAGGAGCTTTTACCTCTTGATGCTCTCTAATCTGTCTAGGCCTGGGTCCACTAGCTGCCATGATGGTAGACTGTAGTAATCCTGTCTCCATCTTCTTCTTCATCTTTCGGCTCTTTGCTCTGGCAACTCGGACAGCCTCATCAAAGGTCCTTGGATCTTCATACTCCACCCTCTCACCAACATAGGGATGTAAGCAAGATAGAAACCTTTCGAGCTTCAAATATCCTGCATTGGTTGCTTGGGTAGCAACCACCAAATCCCCCCAATAAGCTTCAAATTTATCAACAAAAGCATCAAAATTTGCACTTACGTCCTGCTGCAAGCCTTTGATCTTCACATCTGCCTCCGAAGCCGACACCACCTTTCTATACCTTTGTAGAAATTGCTCGCGAAATCTGATCCAGTTCTGCTTGTGCAAATCTTCTAAGCCATCAAACCAAACTTTTGCTTTACCTCGCAACACCAAAGGTAGAGTTTGGAGCTTTGCTTCATCAGCTGGCATCTGCAATACTGTCAGCATAAACAACTCAAAATCGGCAAGCCAATCATCTGCATCCTCATCTCCTTTGAACACTGGCCCAAACTCCTGCTTCATCTTGACTCACGAACACTTGGTCAGGAAGCAATCAGTGGATCCTCAATGGGGGCACCACAAGATGAAAAGGGGGAAGTGGGAAAACCACCAGCACATAAACTCGATGCCTCTATATAGCTCAGTGATCTCACAACACCCCTATCCCCTAGCAAACACACAACATGATACGCAATCTGCAAACAATTACTGTCCAAGCCCGATCCCAACCAACCCTGACTAGATAGATCTGATTGCAAAGTAGGTTCAGATAGCCTCCATCTATAACATTGTAGAGCAACATGTGACATATAGGCAGTCCAATAACAATCGACACTCAAATTCCTATCCAATCCTTCACATAACCCCGTTTATCTTCAAGCTTGCAGACTTATACACATCAACATCCATATAAAAAGCACATATACACCATCGCCTTTGGAGATACACATATACTAGACCAATAGATAACAGAGAAAGAAAAACTTCGTGGATAGATGTAACCAATATCAGGTAGACAAAAACTTCCAAAGAGGGTGTACAATGATGGATCCTCATACAGACCACCATCCTAGTTTGATTGCTTGGCTAGCTTTCTGGTGGCTCATAACAATACACACTAGCTCCCACAGGCTGCTCTCAACCTTCCTTTCTTTTCACATGCCGTCTCAATAGATGGTGCACCCTGTGATATGGCCGCCCCTTCAGGCCCTCTCGTTCTCCTCCTATGCAGCCCACTCCTCAAGGTGGTCCTCTGGCGGCCCTTCTCAGGCCCTCCCCTTGTCCTGGCTCTCGACCATGCCACCTCCACACTGCAGTGCTGCTCTACTCACACCACCCTTCCTGCCCTGTCACCTTGGCGAGTCCCATGCAACCTCCAGCTCCTCCTTTAATCACGCTCCCCTGCAGCACCTTCCTCTGCAGAGCTCCTTCACCCCCAATTGCCTCATGCTTCCCCGATTCAAGCCATAACTGCAGCCCGCCCTTTGGCAACTCTCACACCTATGGTCGGCCACCCTCTTCACTGTCGGCTCCTCCAGGCTACTGCCTTTGTAGTGGCTCACCGCTCCGGGAAGCACACAGCCGTTATGAGGAGCAATGAACTGTGCCGCAATCTGATAGAACTCTTTTCGGACAACATATCTCGGATGAAAAGCATCACACCGAGAATGGCCTGGCTACGATGGCCGTTCAAACTAGAGCCGAGCTACTAGCCTTGACTTTCAAGAATTCAAAGAGGTTCGAAACCGTCAGAATGGTGCCCTCATTTTGCAACATTATAGCATGAACTGACAGAGGTACCCATCAATCTTCTCAATACCTTTGAGCCTCCCGATCAATGGTGTCGAAAGCCATTCGAGCCCTACCATATGCCAGTAGTGTGTCCTACAGACCTCCCGCACAAAATCCCATATCGCAAACTTGATGGTACCTGCATCCAGCATTCCTTGTCCCATTTCCAAGCTTGTGATATCTATACTTGCTCCTACCTCCTGCAATAGCAAAAACCCTCACAGCTCTTGCTAGCAAATGCTCCATCCCAATGTATCGGGCCCCTAGCACCATCAAATACCTGCTCAAGGTCTTTGCCATTTGCCTGCAAACTACCATGCCTCGACTTCCTGCACTTCCATAGATCAACACAGTTTGGCTGTACCACCGGCCTCCCCACTCCTCCATGTGTTTCTCTCATCTTTTACTCGCTTCAAAGGGCAGTACCCACTTTGGTTGTTGTAATATATTGTAATTGGTACTAATGCTTGTTTATTAGTTGCTTCCATCATCAATGTGTATCTCATGTCCACATGCATTGTAGTGCCTGGCTGAAGGTTGTTGTCCTAGGGCAGGTTGTGTCCTTGAAACTCCTATTGGACCTGGCGCATTCCCAATAACGTATCTAGGTGGAGTAGGTGCTACTAGAATAGGTTGTACATACCTCTAGACTTTACAAGAGGAGTTAGCCTCTTGACCGTTTTGTTAATAAACTTTTCTTGATCAATAGGTGCCGTTGGTTTTGCAGTGGACTCACTCATCTATGAATCATTGTGCTAAGAGGACGAGTCATCCTCTTGACTGTTACAATCCTTTTCTCTATATTACTAACAATTATCCACCAGATAAAGAGCTTCTCTGATCAATTTGTTTAGCATCAATCTCCTTATCATGTGCAGATACTTTTGAAGACCCGCATGTCCCATTACCTGGATAAAGATCAACATTAATCGTGCATGTGTAGGGAGTTCTGCTCTCAAATAGAACCTGATATATCTCTTGAGCCATAATGCCACTTTGTGTACTGATTCACCCTCTTTCAACTTGAATTTGTGAAATTGTATTGTGAGCTATGCCTTTCTGCAAGAATTCTTTGATAAATTCCTCAAACAACTCATCTTTCTACTAAGTCAAGCCATGTCACCATGTCATCTCCGAGAGTTACTCCCAATTCCACAAACTATGTTACAAAATCCAAAAATTCCTCTGCTCTAATTATTCTTCTGAGAGCTGCTACGTGATCTCTTGGATATTTATCTCCGAAGTATTTCTTGTTTATCCATTTTTGGACTTGGGACAGTCTAACTCACTGATTGTCTACAAGGCTAATCATAGACTCTCCCAATCCTTCTCTCGCTTCAGGCCTTCTACTATGCCTAGGTTCTTCTTCAAAGGGATCGATTGGTCATTCTCTTTGAGATGGGTCCATTAGAGAAATTCACTTGAGGAGGCATGTCTGTCAACTCTGTGATCATTTCATCTCTCATTATCGCTCTAGAAGGGAATCGAGGTGGCTCCCTTTTTGGAATTCTCATAGGAATTCTCGTGTTTGGTGGGGGTATCTGTGGTCCTTCATTGACCAAATATCCACCTATTTCTAATGTACTTCATGGATTTGTTCTTTCTACAGCTTTGTATTCTCATCCATACTTGTCAAAAACTATAGGGTTCCATTGACAATCGACTCCGTATGTATAGACATATAAGAGCTTGTAATTTGTTAGCTCTCCTGGGTATGGCTCTGAGCACCTATAAACAATGACCTCTCTGTCATCAACATATCTATACAGTCCTTCACTTTTATGACTTGTCATCAAACTCTCTCAACAAAATTGGTCTTTATCAAATGTAAGTTTGGAAGATCCATTGTGGACGGATGCTCTTCCACCGCTGGGATCCCGAAGCTTGTATAAGCTGAGTTTGAGTCTAAAGTAGAAAGATTTCTGGGCTTAACAACTCGAGCTTGATGTAAGAAGGCTTATTTAAAAGTGTTCAAGTGATTTGGTTAGGGAAAAGTCAAAACTAGGTGCAAAATCGTGACCGTTTTCTCACAATTCTCTCAAATTGTCACTTTTAGACACTACTAACTTCCGGATGAATTTTCAGGCCTTAAACGACATTTTTTTGGATGCTCACCAACAATGAATGACCCAAAGGGTCTTTGATTATTGTTCAAGAGTCATAGAGTGAATCTTGTAGAGCTACTCTGGAGCTTTGTTTTGATAAAAAAGTTTTTGAATCCGATATTGGGAGCTCAAGTTATGGCCAAAACAGTCAATTTGTGCCTGGAGACTTCAATTTGTGCCTGGATACTGTCAGCATAAACAACTCAAAATCAGCAAGCCAATCATCTGTATCCTCATCTCCTTTGAACACTGGCCCAAACTCCTGCTTCATCTTGACTCACGAACACTTGGTCAGGAAGCAATCAGTGGATCCTCAATGGGGGCACCACAAGATGAAAAGGGGGAAGTGGGAAAACCACCAGCACATAAACTCGATGCCTCTATATAGCTCAGTGATCTCACAACACCCCTATCCCCTAGCAAACACACAACATGATACGCAATCTGCAAAGAATTACTGTCCAAGCCCGATCCCAACCAACTCTGACTAGATAGATCTGATTGCAAAGTAGGTTCAGATAGCCTCCATCTATAACATTGTAGAGCAACATGTGACATATAGGCGGTCCAATAACAATTGACACTCAAATTCCTATCCAATCATTCACATACCCCCGTTTATCTTCAAGCTTGCAGACTTATACACATCAACATCCATATAGAAATCACATATACACCATCGCCTTTGGAGATACACATATACTAGACCAATAGATAACAGAGAAAGAAAAACTTCGTGGATAGATGTAACCAATATCAGGTAGACAAAAACTTCCAAAGAGGGTGTACAATGATGGATCCTCATACAGACCACCATCCTAGTTTGATTGCTTGGCTAGCTTTCTGGTGGCTCATAACAATACACACTAGCTCCCACAGGCTGCTCTCGACCTCCTTTCTTTTCACATGCCGTCTCAATAGATGGTGCACCCTGTGATATGGCCGCCCCTTCAGGCCCTCTCGTTCTCCTCCTATGCAGCCCACTCCTCAAGGTGGTCCTCTGGCGGCCCTTCTCAGGCCCTCCCCTTGTCCTGGCTCTCGACCATGCCACCTCCACACTGCAGTGCTGCTCTACTCACACCACCCTTCCTGCCCTGTCACCTTGGCGAGTCCCATGCAACCTCCAGCTCCTCCTTTAATCACGCTCCCCTGCAGCACCTTCCTCTGCAGAGCTCCTTCACCCCCAATTGCCTCATGCTTCCCCGCTTCAAGCCATAACTGCAGCCCGCCCTTTGGCAACTCTCACACCTATGGTCGGCCACCCTCTTCACTGTCGGCTCCTCCAGGCTACTGCCTTTGTAGTGGCTCACCGCTCCGGGAAGCACACAGCCGTTATGAGGAGCAATGAACTGTGCCGCAATCTGATAGAACTCTTTTCGGACAACATATCTCGGATGAAAAGCATCACACCGAGAATGGCCTGGCTACCATGGCCGTTGACAAACTAGAGCCGAGCTACTAACCTTGACTTTCAAGAATTCAAAGAGGTTCGAAACCGTCAGAATGGTGCCCTCATTTTGCAACATTATAGCATGAACTGACAGAGGTACCCATCAATCTTCTCAATACCTTTGAGCCTCCCGATCAATGGTGTCGAAAGCCATTCGAGCCCTGCCATATGCTAGTAGTGTGTCCTGCAGACCTCCCGCACAAAATCCCATATCGCAAACTTGATGGTACCTGCATCCAGCATTCCTTGTCCCATTTCCAAGCTTGTGATATCTATACTTGCTCCTACCTCCTGCAATAGCAAAAACCCTCACAGCTCTTGCTAGCAAATGCTCCATCCCAATGTATCGGGCCCCTAGCACCATCAAATACCTGCTCAAGGTCTTTGCCATTTGCCTGCAAACTACCATGCCTCGACTTCCTGCACTTCCATAGATCAACACAGTTTGGCTGTACCACCGGCCTCCCCACTCCTCCATGTGTTTCTCTCATCTTTTACTCGCTTCAAAGGGCAGTACCCACTTTGGTTGTTGTAATATATTGTAATTGGTACTAATGCTTGTTTAGTTGCTTCCATCATCAATGTGTATCTCATGTCCACATGCATTGTAGCGCCTGGCTGAAGGTTGTTGTCCTAGGGCAGGTTGTGTCCTTGAAACTCCTATTGGACCTGGCGCATTCCCAATAACGTATCTAGGTGGAGTAGGTGCTACTAGAATAGGTTGTACATACCTCTAGACTTTACAAGAGGAGTTAGCCTCTTGACCGTTTTGTTAATAAACTTTTCTTGATCAATAGGTGCCGTTGGTTTTGCAGTGGACTCACTCATCTATGAATCACTGTGCTGAGAGGACGAGTCATCCTCTTGACTGTTACAATCCTTTTCTCTATATTACTAACAATTATCCACCAGATAAAGAGCTTCTCTGATCAATTTGTTTAGCATCAATCTCCTTATCATGTGCAGATACTTTTGAAGACCCGCATGTCCCATTACGTGGATAAAGATCAACATTAATCGTGCATGTGTAGGGAGTTCTGCTCTCAAATAGAACCTGATATATCTCTTGAGCCATAATGCCACTTTGTGTACTGATTCACCCTCTTTCAACTTGAATTTGTGAAATTGTATTGTGAGCTATGCCTTTCTTAATACACACAGCTTGGAGAAGATGAAGGAAGCTCAAGGCACACAACTGAGAGTGTATTACTTAGTGTGCAATGAAAGATAGATAGCCCTAGAGTGATGGGCGTAAACACAATGCATGGGGGAAAAAACCTCCTAAAGAGGGCAAAAATGCCTCGGCGGTCCTAGTGTGTTCACACAAATCACTACCACATGTATATGGTAACAAAGCCCCACCCCCCTAGAGTGATGCGATGAACGAGAGATGGCACATGAGTAAAGGGAAGTACCATGCCCTGAGGACATGATCAATCCACAAAGGGGAGTAAGCCCAAAGCTTTGCGGAAATCTTTGAGCTTCTCATGAGACAATGCCTTTGTGAAAAGATCTGCAAGGTTGTCCTGTGTTGGCGCATAAGCCAAGCTAATCTCTTCTGCTGAGAGCCTCTCCCTGACATAGTGGTAATGCACCTCAATGTGCTTTGTGCGAGCATGAAAAACTGGGTTCCTTGAAACTGCCAATGCACTCTGAATGCCAGTGTGGATAGTGTTGGCAGTGTCCTGTCCAACATCCAAATCAGCCATAAGGCATCTGAGTCATACACACTCAACCGTAGCTGTGAAGACTACCTTGTACTCAACCTCAAAACTAGAAGTGGCCACAGTAGGTTTCTTCTTGCTCAACCATGATATACATGAACTGTCAAGCATGAAACAAAAACCACTTGTGGACACTTGCGTGTCTAAACAACTAGCCCAATCTGAGTCTAAAAAAGCATGTAAGTCTGGCGACAATGATCCCCCCTTGGGATAAAACAAGCCAAGATGTAAAGTGCCACTAAGGTAGGGGTAGAAAATACTCTTGATAGCCTGCCAATGCTTAGACCCTGGGCTATGCATAAATCTGATGACCTTTGAGATTGAAAATTGAATATCCGGCCTCGTGTTGCATACATAAATGAGGCATCCAACAAGAGTTTGGTAAATAGTGACATCTGCAAGATCACCAACATCATGAAGACTCAATTTCAAACCTGTTTCCATGGGAGTGGCAATAGGTTTGCAATCTTCAAGTCCAAACTTACATAGCAATGTACTCTCTATGTAACTTTTTTGACACAAGGCAATACCACCATCACACTGCTTAAACTGTATACCCAAGTAATGATGCAACAGCCCCAAATGTTTCATCTTGAAAGTAGCATTCAAATCAGCCTAAAATTCAGCAATATGTTTCTCATTTGGTCCAGTGATCAGCAAATCATCTACATAAAGAACCACAATGAGAAGTACATCACCCTCCTGCTTTACATATAATGTGCTTTTTGTTGGACTGTTACAAAAGCCTTTTTTGACCAAATGAGTGTCAGATTTCTCATACCAAGCATAAGGAGATTGCTTCAACCCATATAAAGCCTTCTTACATCTGTATACTTTGTCCTTTTGTCCTTTCTTGACAAAACCGCAAGGCTGCGTTACATAAACTTCCTCAAATATGTCACCATTCAAGAAAACGGTAACAATGTTTGATTGATGTACATCCCAACCAAAATGAGCTTCCAATGCACATAGAAAACACACAGTAGTCATACGACAAGTGGGAGCAAAAGTCTCTTCATAATCTATGTCTTTTCGCTCTGCATAATCCTTTGCGACAAGTCGAGCCTTATGGCGATCGATCTCACCATTTGGCTTGCGTTTCAACTTGTAAACCCACTTCGTACAAATGGCCTTTTTTCCAGGAGGCAAATCACATAAAGTCCATGTGTCATTTTCTATAAGTGCATCATATTTTGATTGCATGGCAGCCATCCAAGTTTTTGAATTATGTGCTTCATCAAAAGAGAGAGGTTCCTCAACATCGTGTAAGCTAGACATAGCTAAAGCATAACAATCTGATGCATAAGATGCATGGCCATAGCCTGAACGAGTATGACTAGACAAAGGTGCATCCAATTTACTATCACGCAATGTATGCACCAGCCATTTTGGCATACCTCTAGCCCGCTCATTTTCAGTCCTTTCCTCATCAAGTACATCATGCACATCTGCATCAGTAATAGGCTGATCTGTAACATTTTTGGAAACCCCCATAGGCTGTATATTTGCCTCATTGGAATTTACATTCGAACTTCCACCACTGAAAAGAGGCAACAAAGTGTCATAAATGTCCTGTGAGCTTACATTACTGTCTCTAGTACATGACATCAAGGGCTGAACAGAATCTTCCACAAACACTACATCCCGTGAAACCAGTGTCATAATAATCAATATCTAATACTCCTAAATGATTTTCTCATGTTAAACTGATCATTTAATATGGGGAAGTGCTAGGGGAGAAAAAGCTAGAATATTGGTTAAGCTAGCAGACCGGCCACAATAGGGATCCAAAGGAGGGAAAGTAGGGATCCAAAGGGGGGTCCATCTGCAAAAGAGCCATATGCAACAATGGGCTTAAAAGACCCTAAGGTTCAGCCCATTAAGACTTCCAAAATGCTAAGGTTCCAAAATTCAAAGGTTGTGTCCAAAGGTCAAACTTTGGGAAAATTGGATGCTACACAAAGGGAATGATGGACACATGTCAGCTCCCTAGCCCAGATGCCCACAAGGTGTACCCAATCAATCCAACCCCTTTGGTTAAAATCTACGTAGTCAAATCCCTTGGTAAGACCCTTCGTAGAAACTGCTCAAGTAGCAGTTAACGATTGCGGAATTCTTTCCTTGAAAGTTTAACTGGGAGAGATCAAACTGTGATCCTCAATGCCTATGGGGTGATTGAGCAGTCACCCTCCGTGCCTTACCCCAAACAATATGTCCATAGACACTCCGTAGTGCTATAGAGATAGCAAGAAATCCACACAAGTGAACTGCCTAGCTCTTGTGGTCAGCCATGCTGTCTCAACTGATTGATGCATCTATACTTCCTTGTAAAGATCAGCTGCTGTGAGTTGAAGATTTATCAAAAACTCAACTTGAGTGTCGCACTGAAAACATGTAGTGAAAAAATGACACTATAAACATCCTGAATGACAAGACCCTTGCTTGTCCATTAACGTCGATGTATACTTCCCTGGGTAGATCTGTTCATTCTTGAAAACAATCACCCAAAGAATGCCAATAGTTGGGTCTTACCCTTGGCATGACAATGGCTCTTAGCCTGTGTGGCTCATAGCCTGTGTGCAAATTAGTGTTCAATGGACGAACCGATGAAGACTAATTTGAGTAACATCTTAGCCACGTGATAGCTGAGAGTTAGGGCACCTTGGCTCAGGCTGACTCACGAGCAAAACACGTATCAAAAGCTTCTTAGAAGATTTTCATTATTCCCTTAAAGAGAGAGATAGAGAGAACGAAAAGAAGAGCATGCTGGGCTGAGGAAATTTCCTTAAATTTCTAGTGGGTGTGTGCCCAGAATGTGTGCTCGTAGACATCTTATGTCCGAAATGCAGCTTATCCTATAATCATTCCACAATTTGTATGTTCGATGCTCTCATCGAGAGAGGCAACAGAAAACACAAGTTAAATCTTGACCATCTACCATGTAGGGTCGTGACTGTATGAGGGTGACTTGAAAGTGGCACCTTGCCGGTGAATCTAGTCAAAATTTTAGGTTCTGTTTAGTATTTTTGAGTGTTGATAACAACCAACAATCCATCCGTACTCTGTCCTTGACAAAGTTGGGAGTGTGTTAGCGGAAGTGTAATGCGTGAAGCGGTAGAATCGAATCTATCTCGCTAGCATACCTTGCCAATAGTGATGGCCTCAAACGTGAAAACCAAAACCATAAGTGCCTTGCACAGTGTAAACTGGTAGGAATTGTGTGAGCTAATATTCCCTATTTTGCCAGTTCCTCAAACTTGTGTGCCAATGCCCTTGACTCCAAGTCAATGGCAGTATCTCGGCACAAGGGAGAAGCCGTGCTTCATGTAAAACTACCAAAGCACTTTGCTTTGCACAATGACAGTAATTGCCAAGTAAAGTGTAAACGTGGAAAATAAAACAAGAAAACTTAAACTTGGCTAACCTGGTAGTTGTTGCTGCAACCAGTCGTCATGAAATTCCAAAGGAAAATCTCGCGCAAAGGTGGCTCGTAGCCACCGTGCGAGAGAGAGTTGTCGCGTATGCTCGTATGCCCTCTTGTATCATGTACACCATGAAAGGTCCTTCAAGCATAGTGTCAAATCCCTCCCAAGTTTGTATGCTCATAGCATATACCAAACGTGGGCAGTTGCGACGCAAGATGCGTAAATTGAAGCCTTGCTTCACATCAATTGAAGCCTTGCTGATAGCCAACTGAAGCGGTTGTTGACATACAGATATCAGGACAAAAAGAGTCGACCTTGTCGAGGGAGTTCAACTGAAATTATCTAGTAATGTGTGGCAAACGTCCTCTGTCTGCTTCTAGACATAGTGACAAGGAGTCGGCCATGCCGAACAACATGCCCCCACAAATTAAATCCTTGCTTCATAGACACGCTGTTGTGCTCATAGCCAACGTATGTTCCTGCCATGATATAGCTTATCATGGCAACAATGAATCGACCGTGTCGAAAATTACATCGTATGGAGAATCATAAAAGTACCTACAATAGATATGTAACTTGATTGGAGTTGCAAAGTGTGGGGGAGAGCACCTCACTCTTACTGCTGCTATTCATCCCGCATAGAATGGGCAGTTTACAAGAATTCTATTTAGTACTAAAGGATATGCAAAGTGTACCTGGAATTGCGAATACCACTGCGTGGTAAGTATTCTTCGCTGTCTGCTAGAAGCGGCGACAGGGAGCCAGCCCTGCGAAGCACCTTGGCTCTCTTTATGTCAACGAGCAACAGGTTGTGCCAATCTCCTTGATATTCTAGACCTTGGCGTTGCCATAGCAAGCAACCACATCCGAATTAAAAATGTAAAATAATTGCATACTTCATGAATTGCGTGACGACTTGGAGTACCATGGTGTCTATCTCTGACAGCATGCATGAACACGCATACCAAGATATGGCGTGCCTTGACTCCTTGCTTCCATGCCGTCATAACTTACCCGCACAACTGTTTCTGTCATCGGGCATGTTGTGGATTCCCCTTTCAAGCATGAGGAAAGGTATACTTCGATCCCCCTTGTTTAGTGCAGATACGACCTTGTCGTATCCAAATTTGCATGCCAATGGCGAGTCCAAACATGTATGGTGTGCACATCATAATGCTGACTGATGCCGACCCACCTTGCCGGTTTCTTTCACTTTGCATGAGTAGACTTGGCAACTAAGCCACCCTGCTGCACATGCGTAACACGAAGGAAACTTCATACCTCATTAAGTACTTTTGTCGAATGCCTTGCTTTTCGCTTGCATGCATTTTTGGCACCTCGACGATTGCAAGTCTTTGGGATTGGAGCAAACGACCGTGAATGACCTGCAAGGTACCGCAGCAGAGATCTGCAAAAGAAAGTGGTCATCGAGGATTTGCTCACGGACTACTGCGAGGCACCTGCATAAAATGAGGTGCGGGGGGGTGCCCGGGGTGGGTACGCTCCCTTATCCCCTTTTTTTTTTGTTTTGGGCTAAATCCCCATGGGCGGCCGCTTGTGAACAAAGAAATAAGGGATTTTTTTTTTTTTAAATGAGTAGCAGCCATGGCGGCTCTGTTGCACCGACGAACAGGGAGACGCCCTGGCTTCTGCATGCCGACTCCGGCCTGGCTGGTGTGACGAGATTTTGTCTAGGGCCTGGGGCGCATCCGACAAGCCCACCCCCGCGGTGTTTCACTTTGGTCGTCACCTCGGCTTCCCTCGCCTCAAGAGGCTCTACACACGGGGTCCACTTCCTCGTCGCCTCGGCTTGGCAGGGGTTCATGCACACACTATGTGCTTCGTCCCCGGATTGTGTAGGCTGCCGCTTCCACGGCCCTCCTCTTGCATTCTTCATGCATGGTGCCCATCTCCTTCTTCCTTCTCGGCTTGGGACGGCTGCCCTCCATAATCGTGAGAGAGAGAGATTCCGGGAGAGAGGGAGAGAGAGAGAGTACATGCCTTGAGAAGAGAACCATGCCATCTTTCTCCACCATGGCTCCACCCTCCTTCCTCCTCTCCACCTCGCTCTGATACCAATATAAGACCTAGGAGCTGCGTTATGAGGATTCTCCGCCCAACCCCCCGTTTATATAGCCCTTGGCCACTGTAACAGAATCCCCCTATCCGCCTTTAGCAGTCGGCCGGCCCTTGGCCCTCTAGCCCGAGTCCTACTCGCCTGGGTTTGCCCTTGGCCTGACAAGAACTGACATGCTCATCACCTCCCAGCCATGCCCTATATAGGCCCTTGGCCTTCTAAATATAGGGACCCCCTTGACTGCATGTCCGTCCTGGCCCTTGGCCCTGGCCCTTGGCCCTGGCCCTTGGCCCTGGCCCTTGGCCCTGGCCCTTGGCCTGGACTGGTCCTTACCTTGTCCTGACATTACTCCCCCCTTGGAAAAGCGTTTTCTTCCGCGAAAACACAAGTGATGGTATCTTCATAAGAACACTAATGTTTTCTACTGTAACATCCCACATGGATCCAACGGTTCATTTGAACGGAACCCGGTTTAGTAGGAGGTTCAATGAAACCAAGAGTAACATCTTGATTTTCTACATTGTTGTCCATTTGTAACCATCTGATGGTACGAGTTCCTATCCAAACATAGTGTGGAGACTCCATTTAGAACTCTCATGAGCATGGTAAATGAGTTTATCACACATAGGTGTACAAAAGAAAGAACCTCTTGTCACTTTTCATGAAAGTAACTTGCTGACATAACTCATCAGCCAATTTTTAAGTCCTTGACTTGGCCCTCTTTTTCATCATCAGAGAGAGAGAGAGGCCATGCCTCATGCCGAATTTGAGAGAGAGACCTAAAGAGAGAGAGACCTTCCTCCTCCTCCATAGCTCTCCCCTCCCCTGAGCTCTGATACCAGTGAAAGGACAGGGGAACTGACATGCTCATCACCTCCCAGCCATGCCCTATATAGGCCCTTGG
The DNA here is from genome assembly GCF_014529385.1 of Adiantum capillus-veneris. Classification (NCBI taxonomy): domain Eukaryota; kingdom Viridiplantae; phylum Streptophyta; class Polypodiopsida; order Polypodiales; family Pteridaceae; genus Adiantum; species Adiantum capillus-veneris. The sequence continues at coordinate 133,943,971 of NC_140954.1, read as the reverse complement.
CCTTCTAAATATAGGGACCCCCTTGACTGCATGTCTGTCCTGGCCCTTGGCCCTGGCCCTTGGCCCTGGCCCTTGGCCCTGGCCCTTGGCCCTGGCCCTTGGCCCTGGCCCTTGGCCTGGACTGGTCCTACCCTTGTCCTGACACGTACCATATCGGCGGTAATACACCATACTATGGTGGCCTCTCGAATCAATTTCCAAACAGGGGCTAAAAGAAATAATAAGTCCACGGAAAACAAGGGTTCCAACGAGCCTAAGGGTAAGGAAAATGTCCAAAAGTCTCCTAAGGGCAACTCCAACAAAGCTAAAGAGAGGGGAGTTTACAAAGGTAAAAACAAACTCTCTCGTAAAGAGCTTGAGCATTATGGCAAGGATAACCGGTGTTTCAAGTGCGGCGAACAAGGGCATGCATACCACGCTTGTCCCCAAAAGAACAACCGCCAAGATCCTTCTAGAGCTACCTTGGTTGAAATCCAAGAGAGGAGACTCACCAAATTCACCACAAACGATCTCCTCTATGCCATGCTTGGGGAAAGGTAAGAGAACATGATGCTTTTATTCTCTTTGACCCTGGTTCTACTCACAATTTTATATCTATAGAGTTGGCCACCAAGCTAGGCATACAAGCCTACGAGATGGGAGATGTCCTACCCGCAGATAGTGTTTTCAAGGGGCAAGAAGCTTCAGTCACTCACTTAATCGGGAAATTGAGGCTTCATGTCCAAAGCTATGTGGACAAAGAGGACTTCTTTATCTCTCCTCTCAAGCATGAGGATGTAATCCTAGGGGCACCATGGTTTGATCGCCTGGATGCCAATGTTAAATTTCCTGAAATTAAGGAGAATCTCCTTTAAGTTCAGGGAAAAAGACATGTATATAGATGCTAAGGAAATGGGTAACACTATCCCCATTGTACATACACCAGCTTTCAACAAGTCAATAAAGAGCTCTATTTCCGTGTACATGATTTTTGTTAAAGATTCTCAAAATGAACCTAATGCTTTAGCAAAAGAAAATAAAAGCAACCAAAAGGAATTAGAGTTATCCAATTTTCTCAAGGGATTTCAAGATGTTTTTATTGATGACATCCCTTGTGAGCTACCTCCTAAACGAGGTAATGATGACCATGCAATTGAACTTCTTCCAGGAAGTTCACCGCCTAACAAACCTCCTTATAGAGTTTCTCAAGCTCAACAAGAGGATATTATGCGGCAGGTGCATGAGTTAGTTGAGAAGGGCATGTTTAGGCCTAGCTCATCTCTTTCCTCCCTCTTTGAACTTTTTGAGCTTTTGGCACCTTCTTCTGGGAGTCTCATCAAGAGGCCTCCTAAGCTCTCTCTCCTCTTGGAGAGGAAGGGAAATCCCATAAGCACAAATTTGTTGAGTAACTTTGGCTTGTAAAGCAGGGTTTCCCATAGCTTGTTGCAACCTAGTAACAAGATAATTAACAAACTTGGGGGCATCATCATCAGCACTTTCATGTACAAAATCAAAGTTATCAATATTCTTCTACTCTCTTGGTTATTGTCAGCCATGCTAATTAGGCTTATGTATAAATTAATTTGTGCTTAGTCGCTTCTCTTCTTTACCATTAGTTCTCAAGCAGCCACACCCGTAGTTTAGACACTGTTGGACTGCAAAGGATACTGGAGAGGGTCTAACATTGCTCGGTTGATTATGGTTCTTGTTGAGCTTGCTAGTAGCTCAATAATGGTTAAGCCAAAGGCAAGGCCCGAGAGACTCCATTATTAAGACTATAGTTCCCAACGGTGTACCTCAAACTAAGTCCTTTTCAACCAAGATAGTGGATCATTGTCCCACTTACCCTATTACAATGAACAGATCCAACCTTTCATGGACAACTTAAGGACCTCTCTTCTTAAGTAAGAAAATATAAACCAATAGCTTAGATACCAATGTAATGGAAATGGCCTATGAACATTGAGAATAGCGGAATTAAGAGAATTATAGTGAGCATCTTCATGAGACTACTTTGAGAACATAGAGGGTGAACTTAACTATCAGTAGCAACACAACCATTATACTTAATTAACTTAGCATGAACAATACTTTTACAAGAGAGAGAATTGAAGAACATGACAACAGTTGAGGACCAGATTTATGTGGAGCCCGTCTCCACTCCAATAGGCTTTTGTATTATAGATTCTCCCATAAAGAGAGACTTGGTACAATACAAACTTTGTGTTCTTTGTGACCTAGGTGATGCAATGAAGATGGAAGCTTCATGCATCACAAGCATAACGTAAACTTTTTAAAAGCATTAACCATCCCCAGCCTCACTACCAAGGCCTCAAACACCTTCAAAGGTGGAGAGAGCTAGCAAGGAATGAGGGTAGGGAATCGGAAGAAGAAGTAACATACGAGAAAGAGATAGTTCCTCACTTATCATCACTCTTCTTGCATAGAATAGCATAATAGGATAATAATGATGATGAAGAAGATGGCTAAGCATTGAATCATGGCTCTTGGTTGGATTTTCATTCCATAATATCCAAGAGTGTTGTTGTAGGCTCTCAACTTCTCAACAAGCTTGGAGAAGGAGATGGAGCTCTTGCACTTTGCACTTCAATGAGAGAGAGAGAGAGAGAGAGAGAGAGAGAGAGAGAGAGAGAGTGGGGGGGGGGGGGGGGGGGAGTATAGCCTGCAAGCAAGCCACTAGCTTCCTTGGTTGACCCCTCATTGTAGCTCAAGCTTCAAATTGATTGGACCCCTACAAGCTTAGCCAATCACATGCAGAGTGCATATCAAGCAACCATGCTAGCCTTAGGACAAGTGTCCCTCTTTCCCCTTTAAGAGAGAGGACTTGATAAATGCATAAACAATTGATTTAATTAGCTAAATAATCATTGGACCCCTTGAGAGGCCAACCAATAGGCTTTAGGCACACCACGAGGGCAACATGGAGAGGAAATTGACATGTGTCCTTGTTGCTTCTTTAGATTAGGCTTGCCTTGTGTGAGAATGTGTGTGTTCTCTCTCATGCCCCTACCATGAGGGCTCGCCCCCCCATGACTAGGGATACTTGTTGACTTTGGAACACCTTAAGCACCTCAAGCACCTTAGTCATGGAGCACCTTAGCACCTTGGTCATTAATCACCTTAAGCACCTTAGTCAACAAGCACCTCAAGCACCTTAGTCAGCAAGCACGACAAGCACCTCAATCTTGGGCCGGGTTCCCACCTCAAGCACAGTCCTAGCTTGCCTAAGGTCTAAAGACTTTTACACAAACCAATGGAGGTCTTTAATGAAGCTAACCCTAAGGTCTTTCAAAATCCATTAGCTAGCATTGCTCTTGGACATACCATCTCTCATTTGGACCCATTGACTTTGTCCGCGTAACAAGATAGATCATAAGCACATGTCTATATTCTAATTTTTGTTCTCGTTCATTCTCCCACATTAAATGATCAGTTTAATATGAGAAAATCATTTGGGTTAGTTAGATATTATATTTTATGATAAGATGCATCGGCTTATGCTATTGGATGTATCTTGGCTCAATCCGGAGAAAACAACATGGACTTTCCAATTTGTTATTCCAGTAGATAGATAGCTAAATAGCACAGGAGGGAATTTTACGACCACAAAAAGAGAGGGCTTGGGAATGATCTATTCTATCAAAAAGTTAGCCATTACCTTTTAGCAAACAAGTTCATATTCTTTCTGGATAATCAGGTGCTATTATACTTAGTGAACAAACCATACAGCACGGGTTGCAGCGTTCGGTGGTTCCTAATATTGTTGGAATTTGAGTTCACTATAGTAGTCAAGAAAGGAGCTACACATGAGAGAGCTGACCATTTATCACGATTACTACACGGGGTGGCCAAAGATCCATTTACAAAATAGGGTTGACTTGTTGCTCTAGAGAGCCCCTTTACATCAATTGAATTATTTTTTATTGGATAAGGGTTAAAGAGTCACTGCTAATCTTTTAGAGAACTTTTTCATTGATTTTGAGCACCCTAGAAAATAATGGGTTATGAACTTTGCACATCATAATTATGTTTTATCATGTTAAGTTCTCTTAAGGCTAGTTTAACATTCCTCTATTGTTTTGTTCCATTTGGAGCTTTTTTTCTCATCAAAATGCCCAATTTAATTAGTAAGCATGTAATCAAGATTTTCTTCATGTTGGTCTTGATCTATTGGCTTTGTTTATTAGCTCGATAGTCATTGTGGATTCCATCCTATAGATTTTTCTCATAATATGCTAATTTCTTAGCTAGTTTTCATGATTGACGATGCAACATAGCTGTATGTGCACCCTCTGCACTCTAACATACCAATGCCAATACACATGGACTTGACCCAATTGAAATATGAAGACACTTCAACTTGTCAGGAACAATGGAATGGAATCCAATGGTGATTCCTACACAAACACTAAACAATTGACTAGATTGGAAATATCAAGAGGACTCCAGTTTATACACTTACAATACCCACATTGCCCCATACTACAAAAATGTGGATGTCTTTATGAGATGAGATCATACTCACCGACACAAGCTTGAGCCTATCCCCTTATCCACAATACACACCATCGCATCTATCCATCTTAGCTTCCATTCCATTCAATGTGACATGGGGCATTGGGGCACTGGGAAAGAGTCCCTTTGTAATTGTACACTATGATTCTTGCAAGTTCACAATTTGGAGCATCATACACTAGTTGAGTGCTGAAATTTTGATCACATTTTGACCACTCCCCACAGAAATGTCTTTCCCATCCACTTCATGGAGTCTCAATTTCCACACCCCAGATATCCATAATTGTCAAAACATTAAGATTCCTAGATTAAATCAACATAGGATGTGCAACATGTTTGATTTGATCTTATAAGTTACATTTGATCTTCAAGAATGATAATACTCTCTCTCTCTCTCTCTCTCTCTCTCTCTCTCTCTCTCTCTCTCTCTCTCTCTCTCTCTCTCTCTCTCTCTCTCTCTCTCTCTCTCTCTCTCTCTCTCTCTCTCTCTCTCTCTCTCTCTCTCTCTCTCTCTCTCTCTCTCTCTCTCTCTCGTGGGGATAGCTCCTAAGACATTAGAACTTATGTTCTTCTTCTTCTTCTTCTTCTTCTCCTAATAAGAATGGGCTTTAGCCTTTGAGCCTACCCCTAGGACATTCACAAGACATGACATTACATGAAATGAAGATTAAGTGCATTTGTTAGCTTCCATTTTTGCCCCTAGAGGGTCATGCTATGCTGGATATATAAGGAGACTATCCCGTGCAAACACTTTCAAGCCCAATAGTAACTAGTGCTATCTCAAGCAAGAGGTCTTTCTCACATAAAGTTCAAGGGTGTCTATGATTAGAGAACTATCTAATACGAAGCAAAGAAAAATTCCAAGAGGTAATTCCTACATTAGGCAAAATTTTCAAAGGGATCATCACAATTCAACCAAGTCCATGATTTTGGTCATTGTGTGTGAAACCTTGGCCCCTCCCTTATGGTAAGTATTGTTGCATGTTCTAACTTGTCAGATATTGTTGTGTCAGCACTAGAGCTATTGATTGTTGGGCATAAAAGTATGTAGAGGTTGAATTGATCGTGCATACCTCGTGCATACATGAGAGTTGGATGTAAGGCTACTTATTGATTTGGTTGCTTGTTGGCTGGTTGGTGCTTGGCACATACCCCTACATTAACACTTGAGGGCTTACCATCCTTTGGCTTTGACCATTGTAAATGTAGGCATGTGTTCCATGAGTGTTGTTATGGTAGATATCACACCATAGTGTCTTGTCTGGGAACTCCGAGACTACATGTCACTCTCTTGCACAATGTCCAACCAATATGCTATCCACAAGCCCGGTAACACAAACCAATCACTTGCACCAAATGGCTACACTACTTGCTCCTCTCTAAACCTTCAGGTCGATCATACTTGAGAAAGGCCAATTTTCTATATATCACTTTCCCTGCATATTTTAGAGCCAAAGCTCCATGATTGATTGTAGAAGGAACACTTCCTTGGACACTTGGGGCTTTAAGATGTTGAGCCTTCACCTCCTTCTCTATAAAAATATCCAAATACATATTGGTTAGGTCCATGCTTGGGTATGAGTCATTATTATCCAGCCTTGTTTGAGTGTTAAGCCCGTGTTAAGTATGGAGCTTGATTTACCCTTGTATTTTCAATTCTAGAGATACACATTTGTAAGGCCCCCATTAACAAGAGAAGCTATGGTGCATGGGAAAAATCACTTGTTGAAAAACCAAAAATTTTCTTTTCGTCGAAATATGTTGGCGAGATGCTAGCCACAAAGTGACTAAAAAACGATTGTCAGATACATGCATGTGGGCCGGTAGTCAATGGCCAATGGCCAGTGCTCAATGAATGGAGGGGGAGAATACTTCTCCATTGAATTCAATGGTTTTCTGAAAAAGCATGGAATTCAGAGGCATTTTTCATGTAGGTATACTCCGCAGCAAAATGGTGTTGCTGAGTGAAAGAAGAGGCGCATTGCAGAAGTGGCTACATTATGAACAAGACCCCTACTGCTGTAATACAGGATATGACACATGAAGAAAAGTTCAGTGGTGAAAAACCAAATGTATCAGATTTTAAAGTGTTCAGATGTATTACTTATGTGCATATGCCGGATGAGCTAAGAAGTAAGGTATTTTTTGTCACTTATGGAGATATCTCAGAGATATGATTACATTGATACACTTTAAATGGAATGAATACACCTCAATAGTATCAATAGCTATATTTGGAGCCATTTTGACCATCAAAATGAATCACTTTCTTGTACAACCCTTTTTGGCCCATTTTAGCCTGAATACGATGCCCAAGTTTGTGTGGGATCAAGGTTGAGCCATTTATCTAGGAAAGTATTTAGGGTTTTTTTTCATTAGGTAGCCTCTCGTCTTGGTTTGCCAAGTATAAAAACCTTGTTCAATGAACTTATCCATATTTTCCCCCCCACAGTGCCTTTGGAGTGCTCTTAATAACCTTTGGAGGCTTATTGCCAGTATCTTAACTTCTTTACAATGTCAAAATAATCAAATTGTATGAAAAAAAGACAATGACACATATCTAAAAGTTTTAGGGTATTCTTGGATGCACAAATTCTTAGAATGAGAGAGAATGTGGAAGAAACCTTTGATGAAAAATATTTTTACCCTTGAAGAATTGTCTCTACAGTTCAGCCACCATTTTAAGCTCTTGTAACCCAAAACCAACCTAGCACAGGTTGAGGTAGTGGACGGTACGGTAGGGGGCTTAGCAAAGGCTTTGGTTGAGGTCAAGGTAATAGGAATAGCAATGGAAAGTGAATCCAATCTTATTATTATTACAATGATCATAACCATGTGATCAACAAGTGCCCAATGTTGCAAGGGTACAAAGCAACACAATAGGCTTCAATTGCCCAAATTGTGTAGCAACCACCCTCAAATAGCGACTATTCCTTGGTAGGGAGAAATGTAGTTTTCATTGTGGAATTAGATGATTGTAGACCTCCTTTACCATGCTTGGCATTAGCTCGAAATAGACCAGTGAGATAGAAGGAGGACTTGTGCTACATGAGGCTAGCAAGGCTTGTTCACTAGTTATAGCCAAGTGGACTAAGGAGTGAAGACAGTGACATATTTGCTTTGGTTTCTTGGACCAGACCAATGAAGTGACATGACCGAGCTCTTAGGCTTTTTGGTAATATAGTTGCACCCCTAAATCACCAAACTACATTGAAGAATTTGCAATGGGATGGAGTGCGATAAATCTTTCCAACATCTTAAATCTTATTCTTTCAAAAGCACCAATAGTGTAGCCACCACAATAGAGCCTACTCTCAGCCTACTATTTCCAGTAGTGTAGCGACGGACGTCTGTAGTGTAGCTATCCGAAACCAACATAATGTCAATACTCAGGGAAGTGACTCGGATGGGGCACAGAGACTCTTTGAGGTTGTCAATCCTCAAGAAGTGAAACTAACAAGCAAACATCACACCTCAACAAGCAAATCACCACCCAATGATCAAAAAATTTGCCTATGTCTTTTCTCACCATGCTCGATCATCATGCCATTTTGGCACTCAAACGGACTCGAAATGCAACAAAAGTTTAGGAGGTGGTCTGCAAGGCCTAGAGGCACTATCCTACCAAGTCTAGTGGTAATCTAGGGAGGTACCAAAATCACAAACCGTCATGATCGAGGTTCTCAAAACTACAATAGAACTATCCAGAATTGTCTCTCTATGGTCTAAGAACACTCTCACATGGTCAAAACTTCAAAAAAGAGTGATTTAAGCACTCAAATCTAAAGATTACGCTCATTAATGCGTAGTTGTGAACCACAACATAACTGACAATGCTTACACTTGATTGAAAGAGCAAAGAAAGAGGAACACAATGCAAGTTTCAGAATTGAAATCATTGAGAAAGTTGATTACAAGTTAGAGCAGCTTAGTCGCTTGAGCGTACGTACAATAGACCTCTCTTCTTTTCAAAAAATAAACCTCATCTCAGCTTCTTTGGGTCGTTGACTTAATGATAGATTTTGTGATACCTGTGCAATACTTCACTAGCTTCCAAGCACTATGTAAACTCGCTATGATTGTTGTTGAGAGCTCTCTAGATGAATTTGCCATTGCTTGTCGTTGGATTCCATTATTCAGCTTTCCATTGTTTGATGAAGCTCGTTTGTTGTCCTTGAAGATAAGAGTGTCTCTTGATAAGCATGTAAAGACCAGTAGGTGTTGCTCTAATTCTTTGATGAATGATGGGTGAATGATATGGGTAGCAATTTACTTATTATGATATAGAAGAAATATATACAAGAGGATGTTGATGAATGTTTCTATATTAAGCTCTAAAACCTGGATGACCAAAGGGAAAAAACTCGGTGGGAAAAAAGTACCTTTGATATACACTCTTATTGAAGTTGAGTGGTTGAACTTGAAGTACCTATTCATGCAAGAAGGTAAGTGCTTGAGAGAAACAAAGGAAGAGTTTCTAATGCAAGTGTCAATTATTGGACACTATATGCATATGAGAAATTTTTCAAACAAAAGCATGCAGTGTGAAAGATGGAGTTGATGGGTGCTTCTTCAAGAAACAAGTGTAGCACATGTGACATTAGAGGATGTCTCAATAGCTTCCATGTCTCTGGAACCTTTGTTGTTGTTGCAGCTTTTTGTTGTCAAAAGAAGATGTCCATCCAGCTCTTTGTTAGGACCAGACTCTCTTTGGTGTGATGGGAGTCGATTATGTGGAATGTGTCTTTGTATTCCCCATTACTCAACTTAAGCATAGCTTTTGCCACTCCAGAGCTAGGAATCAATGTTTTGAAACTTGTGCACATTGTTTCTTCTAGCTCTATGGTTGGTGGTTGTCCCATCATTATCCACGTGCATAAGTCATTAGATTCCTTGTCGCATAAGGATCGATCACAATTGAACATGTGATTTTAAGTCATGTTACTCCACATATGCTGAATTTGATATCGATTTTCAGCTTTATCCTTGTACCTCTCTTGATCTTGAGTTTTTTGAACACTTGATGTGGACCTTGGTTCTTTATCTGCTTTCAGTTGTGATTTTTTGGGATTCGACTTCTTTGCAACAACTTTTGTCGATTCTTTCTGTATGTTGATGATGACATAGTCTCGTGATCGCTCTTCTTCCTTTGTTTGTTCTTCTTGCACAATAATCCATGACATTGTTAGTCTCATCTATTATGCTTTCATACTCACAAGTTTCATTAGCTTCATTCAATACTTTTATCATAAAACAGGGAGTTATGTCATAGCCATCTGCATCACACAACTTTGTAGGTATTATTTTGTTTACGTACACACCTAGAGTAGCCAGTATTTGATGCCATCCAAAAAGTTCAAACAAATGTTCTAGAAATGGCTCTCAGATGTAGTCCTTGTCCTCTACTGATCTCTCTATGATGCAATCTTCTTTCCTCAGGGTCATAGATCCGGATGAACCACGCATCCAAATATGCTCTTTGTTGTGTGACCAAGCACATATTTTCTCTTCGTGGACCGTAGTTGAGTCAAAGTCTTCCACAGGGGTTTGATTAACATCTCTTAAACTATTATCCTTGATGCTAACCCTCGTGGTAACACCCTTATGCCGCAAGTAGAGATGGTCATAGTCCCAATCTTGCACCATCTTAAGTTGTCTCATAAATGGACGTCCTAAAATCTCCCTAACATGACATCAAAGTTGTTTCTCTTTCCAAAATCCATTACTGCAAAGGTATGCTCATATTCAATTTTTTATGAGGCTACTATGATCTGTTCCAACATACCCAAAGGTCTTTCTACAAATCCATCTGCAATTTTCAATTTCATTGGTGTTTTTTTGAGAGATGGTTTTCTCCATTTTTCCCAAATTTATTTTGTGGCAATGGCCACTCTAGCCCCACTATCAAGTATAGCAAGCGTTTTCACTCCTTTGTGTTCTAACGTCAAGGTGGTGTTCCCTTCTTCTCCTTCACAATAATCTCCCACCTTGTTTATAGGTATTGGTTCACTTTTGGTTTCTCTGGTGGTGTTTTATCCAAGTTTTTATCTATAGGAATATCTTGGAGTGGAATTTTCAACCCCCTCTTCTCTAAGTGTTTGCCCACTTGTCTCCATAGTTGTGGTCTAATTTTCAACAACTCTAAGAGAGAAAGTGTGCATTGTATAGAAGAACACATCAATTCATGCAAGATTTTAGTATCCATCATTTTTGGTGTGGATTTCCACTAAGAGTGTACCACTCTAACCTCAGATTTAGCTTCATGTTCTCCTATGAAAGATGTCAAAGTCCATAGGAGTGTGGTTTGCTCTCTTCTAATGCTAAAGACCAAGCATCTTTGTAAAGAGATCATATATCTTTAGGGTAGAACTCATGATCCATATTGATCTCAGTTATAGGTGCAGACTGTAAAGTAGCACTACCATCTTTGCATTTTTTTATTTTTTCCTACAAGGATTGTGGCCACGGCTCTTCCACTTCAGGAATAATCTATATCTCTTGAGAATAACCTCAACAATTGTATTTGCAACTAACCTTGTATCCAGTGGTGTTTCATTTCCAGGTTTCCTTAGTTCACTAGTGTTGTTTTCTTTGTGCGAGCATTCGTCCTCCTTTTCAAGTATCAGCACACTACATGTTTAGGAATATTCAATGTTTTTGGTTGCATTAGAGCTTCGGCTACCTCTATGAGCCATCTACACAACCATTTTGTCTTGACTTTTGGATTTAGATAGGTCAACCATCTTTGCTACAATGATTGGTTGTTTTTCAATCTTGCCTCTATGGGACGCATGTCTAAACTCACCATCCTATCTTATTGCAGTATTAGCGAGAACCACGATTAAATTGTCAATCCATGGGACGAAGCTGACTCAACTAATGCATAGAGGCTACAAGAGGGTGTCAATCTCTCGGAAAACAACTAACAACTCGTGTCTAACTCAAGCTACACTCAAGTGACTGAAATCACAAAAAACCAATCACTCATCGGTAAACAAATCACATCCGTTACAGCATCAAATGACATCCAAACGTAATGAAACTTCTAGGACATATTGATAATACCTAAGCACACATGCTTATGGTCTCAAACCCCACTTTAGGTCATGTTCCAAAATCGCGATTAATAACAGTAGTGGATTTTTGACCTAGTCGTTTTCAACCCAGAATGCATCTAAATGCTTAGCAATGATGTCCCATTTGTGGCCACGGCTCTTCCACTTTAGGAATAAGCGCATTGATCTGATTGGGAGTGAGTTGTGTAACGTTGACGGAGTGAAGAACTCTCAACTCCCAATCCATCATTGTCTTCCACTGCTCATCCACCTCTTGTGTAATTTTTTCTTTCAGCACATCTTCTTCAGCCTTTGAGAGCTAGACCATGGGCACTGTGTCTGCATCTGTAATGTTTACCTGGAATTCTTCCTCACCACTCAGCTCTGCTCAGCTCTGCTATGGACTGCGTCTCCAGTTCAGCAAATGACACTGAGGATATATCAATTTGAGGCTACTCCGAAGTGCCTGCCTCCTCTTGCATTTCCGGCTTTCCGTCTCTCAACAACTAGTAACTCTTTTAAGCTCAGCTATCTACTTCAGCAACTCTTCTTCACTTTGGACCTGCATCAAAGCCAGGTCCCTACGCTAAGATTGCTCCAGCTTTAACTCCGAAGTGCCTGCCTCCTCTTGCATTTCCGGCTTTCCGTCTCTCAACAATTGGTAACTCTTTTAAGCTCAGCTATCTACTTCAGCAACTCTTCTTCTCTTTGGACCCACATCAAAGCCAAGTCCCTGCGCTAAGATTGCTCCAGCTTTAACTCCATCTCGAGGTCTTTGTTCTTTTTCTCTAATGCCTTGTACACTTCATCCATCCCTTTGATCGAGGCTACGGCTAGATTCTCTCTAATTTTCCGCAAGAAAATCGCATGATCATTCATTCTTTGTTCTTTGTTTGGAGTATTGTAAAGAAGCGCTGGCGACATCCAACTGCACTTGAATTTTTTGAGCTGACAAGGTTGTCGTTAGAAACTCGTTTGTAACTTCTGTCAGATGTTCGCCTTTCTCTTTGCAAGCATCTGATAACTTTGTAAGCAAGTCACCTAGCTCTTCCATCTCCTTCTGCTGTCTATCTCTGGCTAGCTAATGTTGTTCAGCTTCGGCTTTTATTTCTTGCACTTGCCTCTAAAGATCGGTGATGATGTTCATTCTATCTTCTAACTCTCCTTGGAGAGCGTCAATCACCATCTCTAACTCCTTGGTCTTTGTGCTACGGCCAAGTGCTGCTGATCGGAGTTGTTCCGTCATATCCTGCATTTGCCTTGCATATTCGTTTACTTGCAGGATTACTTCATCATTAGACCCCCAGTCTTTCTGTCTTGCCAGCTAGGTTGATGTGCCTGCAGCCTCTTGTGTGTCTCTCAGGTGTGTCGTGGCTGCTAGTTCTTCTTGCCCTTGAGACTGTGGTTGTTCTTTTTCCCTGGAGGTAGAGGATTGTGTCTCGGACTTCTCTTGCTGTGCTGCGGTAGAGGGTGCTGGCTCAGACTTTGTTGTGTCCTTTTCTGCCTCGGGTTCTTTCTTTGGTTGTTGCTCTTGTGTAGTGGTTGCATGTTGTGCAGATTCACCTACCTTTTGTTGTTCAGGCTCTTGCGTAGCTTCAATTGCTTTCTCTTTTTGTTGCTCTTGTGCAGTAGTAGCCTCTTGTGCAGATTCTTCTGCTTCTTTTGGTTCAGATTCTGTCTCTTTGGTGGTGTCCTTACCTGTTGGTGATGGTGGTGGGCTTGGCATAGGATTGTCTTGTTGTTCCGTAGGCAATGAAGTGGGTGGGGAGACTCGTAACCTTGTTCGTGTTGTGCCTCTTCCCTTGCCGTTTCCTTGGCTTGTCTCTGGTCCTCCACCTTTTTTGCTTTCCTTGCCTCTTCTTGGGCTTCTTTCAACTTCAGGGCTTCTGCTTCTTGATACATTTTTTCCAAGTACTCTGTTGGATCTTCAGCTTCTTTTCTGGTGTGATCCTTTGTCCTTGGGCCCTTAAGTCCACTAGGCACCCATTTTTCTGGGTCCTTTCCTTGTGCTTGTCAGATGCATTGGTAAGCATGTTTTTCTCTTCCAAAGCGGGCTTGCTTTTGCACGGGCTCTTCTTGGTGTGCACCCATTGCTTTCTCTTCATCTCCTCTCTTCGTGCTTTCTTCTCCTCATTCTTTGAGTTGTTGCTACTGTGTCTTTCCGGCGAGCTTTCAACAGACTCTTCATTAGATTTGTAGGATCTCTTGGCTGATCTTGTAGCTCGAGGAGATGGTTGTGCTTCCAGTATCCACGTGTTTTGGTCTGAGGCAGGTGGTAGGTTGTCGGCCATGCCGATGGCATGATACGCAATCCTTGTCAAGACTTCTGGTGCACCCAGGTAAGTGGACAAAATCTCATAAGCTTTTTGGAAATCCACACCGCATGGCTCCTGTTCATAAAAGTCTCTAAGTCCTAGCCTACGGTTGGCTTCTTTGGTCTCAAGCTTTGCGGCAACATCATATACTTCTTTGGGTAGGAATTGCAACTCTACTTGATGTCCTTCCTCACTCTTGAATCTGCCGACTGTGGTATGATGCTCTTCTAGCTGTTCTTTGGAGAGACAGGCTCCTTTGGCGGCTTTAACTGTTCTTTGGAGAGACAAGCTGCTTTGACGGCTTTAACTGAATCTGGATCCAGTTGGCATGCGGGCAGTTCCTGCAACTTTTCGTTCTGGTTGAGCTTCTTCTTGGCTCTCTCTGCTGCTTGCATGGCTCCTGTTCAGTGAATAGAGTGTCAAAGCTAACAAATTTGTCAGATTTTTCTTTGAAATGTCCTTTAGTATGAAATGCTGACAATTTTGGTCCAATTTGCTTCAAATTTTTGAACAAGCATAGATGCATAATAACATGCAAGGAACAAAACTGTAAAGTCCAAAAAAAAAATTGCAACCAAAGTAGATAATCACGATTATTTATAGCTGAGTTTTTTTTTCAACCTTTTGCAAACTTAGCATCACAGGCTTGAAGTATATACCAAATACATGCTCTGAGTGAAACATGGGCTCATTTGGATGCATAGGATGAAAATGGGAGCAGATTTTGACTTTAGGTCTCTGAAACAATAGATATAGTGAAAATTTAAGATTTTGAGCTCCAAATTGGTTCAAACTTGGCTAGTGGGCTTAACACATCATGTACTTTGGATGTATGATGGCAAAATATCAAAATTTCCCCATTTTGGCTAGAAAGTAAATAATCGTGATTATTAACTTTTCTACCAAAATCATCATTTTTTTATACAATTTGGTACTAGGCATTGTATAGACCTTGTGTATGTGTTATGAGGTTTTGGATCAAGAAATGTTGTCCATAACCCAAAAATTGGCTTGCAAAGACTTCTTTGCGTTTTCTGGCAATTTTTCAAGTTATAGGTGCTCATTTTTCAAGTTATAGGTGCTCATTTTGGCTCATACTTGATTTTTGGCATGTAATAGGTGTGTACACATGATAGGTGAGGTGATGATACAATTTCCAAGAAAAAATGGTGCAAAAGTAAATAATCGCAACTACTTACAGTATACACCTAAAACAAGTCCTAAATTGAATTTGGTCAAGTTTGGTCATGCCGACATCACTTTGTGCTTTGTCGAATCTGAAATCACCGTTGTCTGTGACTACACTGCCTGTTGAGTTGGTCAATCAATTTTGAGGCTTTGGACTTGTCCGCAACATAGTCATGCAGCAGCTCATCCAATTCTGGCTCATTTGGAGTCAGTTTGACCCCGTATGTCGAATTTGACGCTTTGTAGCCTTCGAGCCGTTTTCTACTTTTTGAGGGCTTAGCTTGATTGATTCCAGTAAACCAATCATATACATTGTATATGAACCTCGTAGGCAAGCTGTCTGTGGCGTCAGATCAGAATTCTGGCATTTGCCAAAAACCTAGCTTTCCTACTGGGTGTTGAGATGTCGAGCTCAACACCTTGAGCTGGCATCCACTACGGGTCTTGGCCGCTTACGGCATTTACTCACTGGCATGTTAGGTGACCGACATGGAGGATCTCTGCCAGTGATTCTACAACTGGACTACACTTATAGTGCCAGCCTAGTACGCTTCTAGCGAGTTCACACTTAGTGACCGCATGTACATATGTGCTACTTTTCAGCTTTAGCACTTAGTGATTTTGTACTCTCTTTTCTGTGAAGAAGAAGAAGAAGCTTTCCATCTCTGTGTGCTTTGTGCTTGTCTTGTGTAGCTCTCTTGCATCCTCATTCTTTACATGGTATCAGAGCCTGGTGCAGGCAAGAGAGGCTAAGAGAGCAAGAGCATCACAATCCCTTCGTTCGCAATCCACGACCAGGTCTCCAAAGTTTCTGAATAGGTCTCCAAAGTGCAGTATACAGAGATTTGTTGTACAAGTACAGTGGTTGTATGTACGCTTGATTGTGGACACTCGTTGAGTGTAGAAAGCGTTACAGGTACCACGATAGCAGGCTCAGCAGATTTGCAGGTTTTTGCAGATTGCAGCTATTTTGTCTTAGTGCTTCAAGATGTCTGACGGTTTCAGTCAGATTGTTATTGAGAAGCTTGAGAAAAATAACTACCCTGCATGGAAGTTCAGAATAACAAATTTCCTAAAAGGAAAAGGTTATTGGGACTATGTAGAAGGAGACAATGAAAAGGAACCAGAGATTTCCGAGGCAAATGCTACAGCAGAACAAAGGAAAGCTTTGAGGGACTGGCAACAAGGCCAGAGCAAAGTGATGTATTGGCTTTCTATGAGCATCGCAGATGGCATGATGGGCTATCTACAGGATGCTGAAACCCCCGCCATTGCATGGAGAAACTTAGGCAGAGTGTTCGAGGTGAACACCAAGGCCTGGAAGCTTCAACTAAAGTCTGAGCTGAATCAGGTTAAGAGGAACAACCTCTCAATCAATGATTATGCCTTGAAGATCAAGAGTATCATTGAGGCTCTTGGATCTATTAAAGTCTCAGTGGAAAACGATGACATTGTCCGTGCATGCTTGGATGGTCTAGGAGATGAGTATGTACATTTTAGGTCTTCCATGAATACAAGAGACGACATCCCCGTGTTCCAAGATTTGATTTCTATGCTTATTCTTGAGGAGAAGAACCTTGACACATCTTCTTCTCATGGCAGAAATAATTCTGAACAGGCCTTCTATTCTAACTCCAACAGAGGTAGAGGTAGAGGTCGTGGTCGAGGCCCAAGGGGTTGCAGGGGCCAATTTCTGGAAGGTCAATCAAATCAAAACAATACAGGTGGCAGGGGAAACCAGTCTCAAGGCAGGAGGAGTCAAAGAGGTCGTGGTGCAGGATCAAGCAGGCAGCAACATACTCTAAATAGCAGAGAATGTTGGACTTGTGGTGAAAGAGGTCACATGTCACGTGACTGTCCAAAGGGAAAAGCAAGTGGAAAGAGAGAACGGGGAAACTATGCATCTACTAGCAGAGATGGAGATGACAGCAAAAACGAGCGCATGTTTGTTATGCAGCATGTAATGAATACAATGACTGCAGAGAATTCCACCCAAGATGATGTTTGGTATGTGGATTCAGGTGCCTCTAATCACATGACGTCTCGTGGAGAGTGGTTTAGAGATATGCGCAAACCAGATGTGTCAGGCTATGTGCAGACAGGAGATGACACAGCTCACCCCATTGCTCATGTAGGGGACATACCTCTAAATACGAAGAGTGGGAAATCAAAGTACTTAGCAGATGTACCTCATGTCTCAAACATTACAAAGAATCTTGTTTCTGTTGGACAAATGGTTGAGCAGGGTTTGCAGGTTCGCTTCAATCCAAATGGCTGTTATGTAGAAGATTTCCAGAATGGCTGTAAGCTGATCACAGAGGGCAAATGTGTGGGCAGAATGTTTACGCTGAATGTAGACATGCCTGAGGTAAAAGCTGCATTATTTGCACAGGGCACAGGTGTTGTGGCTGATGTTGACATTTGGCACAAACTCATTGGCCATGTCAATGAGCAGAGATTGCGCAGCATGCAATCAAAAGAGATTGTAAAAGGTTTGCCCAAATTCAAGGTGGATGGTATGCATAAAGTGTGTGCAGCATGCCAGTTTGGAAAACAGTCAAAGGGCTCATTTCCACATGAGCGCAATGTATGTAAAAAGCCACTTGAGGTGGTGCACACAGATGTTTGGGGTCCAACCGATACTTCAAGTATACATGGTTGCAGGTATTATGTCTCTTTCATTGATGACCATACAAGGAAAGTATGGGTCTACTTCATGCGTAACAAAAGTGAAGTGTTTGGTTACTTTCAAGACTTCAAAGTCATGATTGAGAAGGAGACAGATATGCAAATCAAGACATTGAGGTCAGATGGAGGGGGAAAGTACTTCTCCAATGATTTTTCAGATTTTCTGCGAATGCATGGTATACGCAGGCAGTTTACATGCAGATATACTCCACAACAGAATGGGGTCACAGAAAGGAAAAACAGGCACATTGCAGAGGTTGCACGTGCATTGATGAATGAGAAGAACATGCCTCATCATTTCTGGGCTGAAGCGGTAAATACAGCTGTGTACATTATGAACAGGACACCTACAGCTGCGGTGCATGATGTAACACCTGAGGAAAAGTTTACAGGTACAAAGCGTGATTTGGCACACTTGAAAGTGTTTGGCTGCATAGCTTACGTGCATGTACCAGATGATTGCGTAGGAAATTGGATCCTAAAGCAGAGAAATATATTCTTGTGGGATATTCCCTTGAACAAAAGGGGTATAGGTGCTACAATCCTACTACATGAGAATTACGAGTGAGCAGAGATGTGGTCTTTGATGAGATGAGCAGCTGGTACAGTAATGCACATGGCACTATTGGGGCTGATGTAAAAGATGATGTGGTTGTACAAAATGTGAGGCCACAGTCACAGGTTTTGAGTGGACCACAAGAGTCCTCTTCTTGTGGCTCTGTTGAGAAACCATGGAATGGTAGACTACGTACGCAGGTTACTCCACCAACAGGTACAGGGAATGTATCACGAAAAGGAAATGAAAAGGTTGATGAACCTCCCTTTATGGTTGATGCATCATCAGGTTTTTCACATGTAGACATGGATTCAAATGGTTCTGAACAAAGTCTTGATGAGGAATTTGGAATTCCGGCTGTCAGGACACCTGGTGTAAGGAAAGTACAAGAAGATGTTAGAGGGCAAAGGAGTGACCCAAGACCGCGCAGATCTAATAGAGTCAGAAATCCAGTTCAGAAATTGACTTATGATGGGCATCTAGCGCATCACCAAGCCTACATGGCTAAGGTGATACAGGATGTGGAGCCCACATGTTTTGAGGATGCAGTTGGAAATGTGCATTGGGATGATGCAATGAATGAAGAGATGGCTGCATTGGAAGCAAACGACACATGGGAGTTGGTGCCATTGCCAAGTGGCAAGAAAGCTATTGGCTGTAAATGGGTGTATAAAACCAAGCATAAGGCTGATGGTAACATTGAGCCTCACAAGGCAAGGCTGGTCGCAAAGGGTTATGCACAGACGTATGGCATAGACTATGAGGAGACCTTTGCTCCAGTGGCAAAGATGACGACTGTGAGAGCTGTCATAGAAGTGGCTGCATCTAGAGGATGGATTATGCATCAAATGGATGTAAAGAATGCCTTCTTGAATGGTGAGTTGCAAGAGGAAGTGTATATGGATCATCCACCTAGTTATGTCGATCCAGGTTATCCATATTATGTATGCAGACTTCTCAAAGCTTTGTATGGTTTAAAGCAGGGCTCTAGAGCATGGTATGATAGGATTGCCAAGTATCTTGTCAGTATTGGTTTTAGGAGAGCTCATGCTGATCATTCACTCTATGTACGTGAGAGTGATGTGGACATTGTGGTCATTACCATATATGTAGATGACCTTATTATTGTTGGTGACAATGCTATGGAGATTGACCATGTGAAGGGTCTTCTCAAACAGGAGTTTGAAATGAAAGATTTAGGCGAGTTGCGCTACTTTCTCGGCATTGAGGTGATCAGGACTCCAGAGGGTGTATGGCTATCACAGAGACAATATGCTTTGGACATTTTGTCAAAGTATGGTATGGCTGATTGTAAGCCCATTTCTATTCCCTTGGATGTGAATGCAAAGCTGAGTGCAGAGAAGGGTGATGTTGTTGAGGATGTCAACATGTACAGGAAGATTGTGGGTAGTCTAATCTACTTGACTATCACGAGGCCAGACTTGAGCTACATAGTAGGCTTGGAGAGTCAGTTCATGTAGCTTCCAAGGAAGCCACATTTGGATGGAGTACGACGCACACTTAGGTATGTGCAAGGTACTCTTGACTACGCATTGTTCTGCACCATTAGCATTGTATGGGTATACAGATACAGATTGGGCAGGTAGCATTGTTGATAGGAGATCTACGAGTGGCTTCATGTTCTCTTTTGGGAGTGTTGATGTTACTTGGAGCAGCAAAAAGCAGCCTACGGTTGCTTTATCAAGTACAGAGGTGCAGCAGTTGCGACGTGCGAGGTAGCTTGGCTACGCACATTACTTGAGGACTTGGGAGTGCAGGTGGAGCAGCAGATTTTCATCCATTGTGACAACCTCAGCAGCATGCAGTTGGCTAGGAACCCAGTGTTCCATGCCAGGACCAAACACATAGAGGTCCATTACCACTACGTTCGAGAGCGAGTGTTGGCAGGTGACATCAACTTGGTCTACGTCAGCACAGAGGAGCAGATAGCGGATATCTTTACCAAGGCCCTCGGAGCTGAGAAGCTTCGGCATTTCCGGACTATGCTTGGACTCTGCGACATGCAGAGCTCGAGGGGGAGTGTTGAGATGTCGAGCTCTACACCTTGAGTTGGCATCCTCTACGGGTCTTGGCCGCTTACGGCATTTACTCACTGGCGTGTTAGGTGACCGACATGGAGGATCTTTGCCAGTGATTCTACAGCTGGACTACACTTATAGTGACAACCTAGTACGCTTCTGGCGAGTTCACACTTAGTGACCGCATGTACATATGTGCTACTTTTCAGCTTTAGCACTTAGTGATTTTGTACTCTCTTTTCTGTGAAGAAGAAGAAGAAGCTTTCCATCTCTGTGTGCTTTGTGCTTGTCTTGTGTAGCTCTCTTGCATCCTCATTCTTTACACTGGGGACCCCCTTGACCCCTTCTGAATGGTCAATTGATGATATAGAAAGGTTCTATTATGTTAGGGCATGCTGTAGTTCAAATCCCATTTGATTTGGTTGAGCTGACAGGCTGCTATGGTCAGTTTTTGTTCGTAGGTCTTCGTGCACTACTCGGTTTCTAGGGTTTTTTCTAGGGGTTTAGACTAGCTACCGGCCATACAAAATGGGTCATTGACGAGTAAAGAACTTATCCCTCATGTCTCATGTGAGACGGCGCTGAAAACGGGCAACTGTAGTCTCCGGAAAAGACGCAAGAAGGAGGTTGAAAAGCTCTCTCTGCAAAGGCCGCAAGTGGAAATGAGGTGGTTTTAGCCTACCTTGGATATCTATATCCGGACTTTCCGAACCAATTTCCCCAGATTCTCCCGTTAGTCCTACTAGGCCGTGAAATCTATGTTAGACTCGAAAATCTCCTTGATCGGATTCCTGTAGCTCATTCGACAAGAATTTTGCAAAAGTAGGCTTGGCTGCCTAATTTAGGCTTCCCGCTTCCATCTTCTGATTTTATTGAAATTTTTTATGCTTGTCCATCTTGTCTTTCTAATCACCTTCGTATCTTCCGTTTTTTCTATCTGAGCTTCCTTGCTATTTATTATTAATTTTTGACCTGTTTATTGAAAAAATCAAAGAAAATAACAAAATGCTCTAAAAAAGTAAAGTGAAAATCCAATAATTAAGAAAAATCCATTGAAAAACACAACTTTATTGTTTTTTGTGGGATTTTTTTATTTTTAAGTCTCATTATCAATATAAATGATGAAAAATATCCAAAAAGGACTATTTTTGATGATTTTCTAATAGTATATACACTATTTACACTCATTGGGAAGATATTATCAGTGAACTTTTATTTGATGATCAATTATAAGGGCATTATTAGGTAATTTTGCAAAAAATCACACGTAACATCAAACTTTTCCTCCCTCTTCAAACATTGCCCTTAATTACTTATTAGCTAGTGCCCTTCCACCCCTCCTAGATGGCATACTCCGAGAGGACTGTGTGCATGGGTTGAACAATCGTGTTTATGCATAGCCATGGTTGGCTCTACCATGCTTTGAAGATCAATGCAATTCAAAACACTATATTGTGCAAGAGCTGGGTCTTCAGTAATTAACTCAAGGGTTTCTGATGTCGAGGTTTGCTACTGATGTCTTCCAAAGAGCAAATCTTGTAGCTTGTGTACTCTCTGTTTGATTGTACCATCAGGATACTTCAGCACGCTGATTGCTTGAGCTGTCGGTAGCATTTTTTACTGTTGTCGAGCTTTTTCTCGCCATTGGTATCTTGGTCTGCTTGGTGCTGTATGGTGTGGTGAAGTCTTTTGAGACTTAACTCGCCATTGCTAGATTGGTTTTACGGTTTGTGGAGAAGATAAGTGCTCCTTTTTCTTCCAAACCAATTTCATGTTAGGTTCCTTGCTCGGAGATGCTTGTCTTTGTGTTTTTATCCTTGGAACCTTCTTTTGTTTTGTCGGTAAAGTCTTAGACACCCAGATTTGAATCAGCTTATCCTTAAGTTGTGCTTTTGGTACCCAAATTTGCCTGACTCCTTGCATGCTAGTTGTAGCATTTGCTTGTCGAGGGGATGGAGAAGATTGATTACTTCGTGGTTTGGGTTGTTGATTGCTTCCTTTCCATTCCTCCTTGCTTGGTGCAATTGGAACAATGAGTTTCCTGCCTTTAGGTGATAGCTTAAGCTGATTTGTATCCCAATCTAGCACTGCTTTGTATGTCCGCATCCAATGAATTCCAAGAGTCATCGTATCATTCATGTGTTCATATGGTAAGCATACAAACTGATGAGAACATGAACATCCATGTACTATCACATTCAAGTTGACTACTCCCAATGTTGGGGTTGGGTTCTTGTTGCATCCTTTGATTGTCGCTATTCCTGCTGTCAATGCTTGACTTGTTGCCTTCTTGTACTTGGAATAGTTGATTGCATTAACTCTAGCTCCTATGTCGAACAAAGCATTGGTGCTATGATTATTGAGTTATACTTTGATGCGCAGATCCATTTTGTCTAACCAGTCATCATCTGTTGAAACTGAATCTTTAGGTAATTTCCATTGTCTGTCGTCTATTTCCAGAGTGTTGATGGGAATCGGTATCTGTTGATTCTTGAGAGCAGCTTTCCGTTTGAGTACTCGAAGCCGAACTTCCTCTTCGGCTTCATCAATAACGTGCTGTCGTTTAATCTTCCTTTGCTTGGCTGCGTGCATTCTTTCTAGCAATTCATTGGTTAGCGGCAAATTGTATTTCTTTAAACGACATCCACTAATCCAATTAGCCATTGGTTCACCATCTAGGGTGGACAATTTTACTGCTCCACTTGGAGATACATCTTCAATGATAAAAGGTCGGTTTCCCTTTTTTTAAACTTGGGAATGTGTTGCTTAAGGGAATAGATTAAAACTAAGTCCCATTTCTTGTAGATTTTGGTGATTAAGTGGGAATCAAAAAACTGTTTCTGTTTCCGCTTTTGTGCATAGATGTGAGCTACATCAGTTAGCCTTTGCTCATCTAGCTTTTCCAAATCTTCAAGTTTCTCTGACAATTCATGTCCAGTCCACTCAAGATTCGTTGCTACCCTTAATGTCGGTAATAGAAATTCTATTGGCAGTATGGCATCAAGACAATAAACAAGGTTAAAGGGTGTAGCATTCAGAGTTGTTTTGAATGAAACTCGATAAGCCCATAGAGCAGCATGGAGATTCATTTCCCAGTCTGTCCTTCCTGAAATAACCACTTTAGTCAGCACCGAGCTAAGAATTTTGTTTGTATGCTCAGCTTGTTCATTTGCTTCTGGGTGATAGGCAGCTAATTTGTTATGGATGACCATAAACTCATTAAGCAAATACTTGATTACCTCATTGAGGAAATGAGTTCCCCGATTACTGACACTTTCTATTGGCAGTCCATATCTCGTGAATACATACTCATATAAGAATGCAGTAGTGGTTCTGGCATCATTCTTTTGAGTTTCTTTAGCCTCGGCCCACTTGGTCAAATAGTCCGTAGCTACAATAATATATTGAGCTTGGGTTCTATAAGAAGGTAGCCGTATTGGCCCAACAAAATCTATACCCCATTTTGTGAAAGCTCTAGCCCCCATCATTGGTCTTAAAAGCATGCTATCTACACCTGTTGGCATTTTTGCTTGTTGACAAGCATCACACCTTCCAACATATTCTTTGGCATCTGCAAAAAGTGTTAGCCACCATATGCCTGCCATCAAGATTGCTCTTGCAGTGGTCTCACTAGAAAAGTGACCTCCAGCTAATCCACCATGTGCTTGTTCTATAATTGGAATATACTCGTCTATATTTGCACAAGGATGCAAATGTTGATCTTTACCCCTTCGATACAATTGGTTCCCAGTAAGAGCATAGTCTCTTGCTTTAGTTTCAATTGCTCTTTGAAGGCGTTTACTCATATCCTCACGAAATGTTCGGCTTGGTAAATAAGTAAACAATGTTGCATGAGGTATGGGTGTTTGTTTTTGACATTGAGGACAATCCTTTACAAAAGATCGAACATCACTCCTCATAGTCAGCCAAAATACTCCAAGTCTCAAGAGTCGTTGCATAGTTTGGTCTTCCACAAAGTGAAGTCCTACTATGGTAACATATGCTTGACTTAGGTACTGTTTTTATTCTTCAGGATTAATGCATAAGAGCAATATTCCATCTCGATTTCTTTTGTATAGCCTACCAGCTAGTAATTGATACACAGCCGATTGCTTGATTAATCCAATCGTGATAGGAATTGGTATTTGTGAATTCACTTGGACTATTGTCATCAATGACACAATGTTTTTCGACCATCGAGGTATCATATCCACGGAGGATCTGCTCGTTGATGTGTAGTGCCCTTTTTTACAACCACAGTGAAATCAAATTCCAGAAGAATGATGAATCATCTCACTATTCTTCCTGTGATGCATGGCTTGTTGACCAAGTACAATAAAGCTTCGTGGTCTACAAAGAACACAAACTTATTGGCTAATAGGTAATGTCTATACTTTTTAACGACATAGATCATTCCTAATCCTTCCCTTTCGGTGGTGGTGTAATTCTCTTCCACCATGTTCAACTGTCGGCTAGCATAAGAAATAGGAAAGTCAATTTTCCCGTCTCTCTCCTGGTTGAGCTAGTATACAACCGATAGCAAAATTGGAAGCATCTACATATATGTGGAATATCTTATTCTAATCTAGTGCTTTCAATATTGGAGCTGAGGTGAGAGTTTGCTTATGCTTCATAAAGGATTCTTCACATGCCTCGGTCCACTCAAAGTGTGTAATCAAGCTATACATGGGTTTTGCAATTATAGCATACATGTAGATGAACCGTCTGTAATATCCACAATGCCGCATGAAGGCTTGTACCCCCTTGACTGTTGTTGGTCTAGGCAAATCAGGAATGACATGAATTTTTTCAATATCAGTAGTTATGCCATTTTTAGACACTATATGTCCACGAATTTTTCCTTGTCTACCCATGAATGTGCACTTTTCAGGATTTAAGTAAATCCTATAAAGTCTACATTTTTTGAATACCTTTTCGAGGTGTTCAAAATGATCAGCCCGGATTGATGAATGTACGCATAGATCATCCATATATACTTCTAAGAATTTTCTAAGGTATCCTTTAAATCATGGCTCATCAACCTTTGAAATGTGGCTGGAGCATTAGTTAACCCAAACGGCATAACCTGATAGGCAAAAATACCCCATTCTGTTGCAAAAGCAGTTTTATGCTGATCTTTTGGGTCAACCAAAAGCTGTTGTATCCCGAAAAGCCATCTAAGAAGCTGTAAGCTTCTTTTTCTGCAACTCATTCTAAAACATTCTCAATGATTGGAAGAGGAAAGTTGTCTCTGATGGTAGTTGCATTCACTTTTTTGAGATTAACACACACTCGTAATTTTCCATTCTTCTTGGGTACTACCACAATTGGAGACACCCAATCTATGTGTTCAATTTTGTAAATGAACTTGGCTTCCTTTAGTTTTTCAATCTCTTCTTTTATCTTCCCGGCGAATGTTTCATTATACATGTATGGCCTTTGTCTACTTGGTTTCGCATCATCTCTCACGGGTATGGTATGTTGACAAATTTCTGAATCAACACCCTTGAGATCCTTGTAAGACCAAGCGAAGATATCTTGGTATTCTTTTAGCAAGCTTAGAAAAAGCTCTTTTTCTTCTTTTGTTAGGTCATTTGCAATGTAAGCAAGTCTAGGCTCTTCTCTTGGTTCAGCCTGGTCTAACTTTTTAGCATTTTCAGGCCCTTCTTAGGACTCGCCCTATTTACATAGTTCCCTAACAGGTTGTTCAACTATGATTTTTCGATCTTGGAGAGTATAATTTTTGTAATGGGATGGAACACTCATTACATCCTTACCATCCTCTTCCGTGGTTTCCATTTCCCTCGTATATATCTCCTTTAGAGCTTTTTTCAAATCTTGATATTTCTTTTTCCATTCGACTCATGTCATGAGTGGTTTCTTATCTTGTGGGTTTGCTTAAGTATCCTTCCTTGATTTTATCGATGTTTTAGACATTTCTGAATCGTCATTTAAATATCTTCCAGTGATTTTGTCCTTGACACAATCATTTGCATCTATCTACATCAAGAATTGTGTTCTACTGGAGACTCATGGCATAGGTCGTGTTTTCACATTTTTGGTGTCTCTTTTTCGTCTATGCCATTTTTGTCTTCTCGATTTCTAGTTGGGAAAGTCAAAAAACTTTTCCTCCCCTCCTTTCAAGAGTAACTTAGCTCTCATATGTTCTTTTTCTGACCCCAAACCTTCTGAGGTATCTGAGTGTTCATCTAACTCATCAGCTGCATCGTAATAGAGTTTGAAAAGACTTGTTGAGCTTTCATCAAGTCCTTGGGTTCCTCATTTTCATCTTCAATGTTGAGGGTTGAAATCATTTGGATGGGAATTATGTCGTAGCCATCCTCATTGCAAAATTGTGTAGGCATAGACGTATTCACACATACATCCACAGTCGCTAAGATTTGAGTCCACTCGAATGGCTCAAACAAACGCTCTAGAAAGGGTTCAGGTACATAGGCTTCGTCTCTGCAGTCCCTTTCTAGGATACATTCTTCTCATTTTAAACTCCCATTTTCTGAAGCTCCACACATCCAAATTTAAGTGTCTTTGTTTAACCAGGATGGAATTTTGATTTCATCCAAAGAGACTGAATCAAACTCTTGTATGGGTGTTTTCAAGACATATAAGTGTGATCTTTTAGATTTACTCTTGTTATAGATCCCACTTGCTTCAAGTACAGGTAATTGTTTCCCCAATCTTAGATAAGTTGTACCTGTTGCATGAAAGGTCTTCCCAATATGATTTCATAATTAAGCTTTTTTCCAAAGTCTACTATGGAAAAAGTGTGTTGATATTCAATTCCACAGGAATTGACTATCACCTTTTCAAGTAGCTCTAGTGGTCTCTCAATGTGTCCGTCAGCCAATTGCAATTTCATTCGAGTTTGTCTAATGGCTGGTTGTCCCCAGGATTCCCATACTGCTTTCATGGCTATGGATATGCCTGTTCCACTATCCAGTATTGCCATGGTTTCAACGTCATTATATTTCCTAGTGAGGGTGGTGTTTCCTTCTTCCCCTTCGTAATATTCTCCGACTTTGTTCATGGGGAAAAATCGAATCTCTTTGTTGTCCATTTCATTTTTCAATTTTTCCAAACTTTTTGAGATTAGCCGCGTTATCCCCACCTTCTCTAGGGTTTTCTGTAGATCATTCCATACATTTGGTCTGAGTTTCAACAGTTCTCCCAAGGTAAGAGTACATTGGATGGGTGTAGACATGATTGAATGAATGTTGTCTACTTCTAGAGTCTGTTCAGCTCTTTTTACTTGAGTGGTCTTACACACTATGGATTCATCTTTGTTATCTCCCAAGTAAGAAGGTAATGTTTTCAAGGTCAATGATTTCGACATTCCTGAAGCTTCAGATCCGTGATCCGTGTACAAAGATTTTACATCCATGTTCATATCAGAAGGTAGGTTATCTAACCAAACTTTTCCTATTGGAGCTGACTTTTAGGGTTAGGCTCCCATCGTTGATCTCTCTAACTTTTTTCCATAAGTGTCTTGTGGCCAGTCTTCCTCTACGAATGGAATTCCGTCTAAGGCATTCTCGTTCTCCGGCACTATAAGTTTTGGTTCTTTTGTTTCAAGGTGGGGTTTTGCCACCACATCAGATTTTCTTTAATGTCTCTTACCACAAGCTCTTCAGGTTTTGCGATACTTTCAAGCTTGGGTTTTTGTTTTTCCAGCATTTCTTGCGTAATTCTTGCCAAATTTTGATAAGCTTCCAGCTTAGCTGCTTCCATGTCTGGAGAAGGATAGTTTTTTCATTTGTTTTCCATGTTTTGGCCTACTTTAAGTCCTGCTTGGTAGGCTTTCAAGACTGTGTTAATAGGCTCAAAAATTTTATCAACTAGAATGGATCCTCCAGATTTCATGGTTGTTTCCGTAACACCTTGACTAGCTACATAATACATTGGTGCGAGCTCTGGTGAAGCATAAGTCACGGTTTCTTCCATTGGTGGTGGACGTGAATTATACCAATCTCCTTCTATCATTATTGTAGATGGACTAGGATCCGCATATGGTGTAACAGGCACTAATGCTTGTTCATCTATGACTACTTTTGAGTGCATGTACTTTACAGGCACTGCATTATGTCCTGGGTACGGAGGTTGTTGATCCAACACAAGTTGAGGTCTTTCCATACCCATTGGTGGTCTTTGAGCTTGGTCCATATTAGGATGATCTGTACATGGGTTGTCCCTGTGGCCTCATGGGCACGTATTGAACATTCCCATCATACTTTGGTCTGAAGTAACACTCGTGGGTCTCATGGTTGGTCCATTTACCCTCAATTGCACATTATTTTCTGTGGCCTAACTGGTTGTTCCTGTTGAGGTATCCCTTGTCGTGGTCCCCTCATAGGTGCTTTTTGCATGTTGTTCATCATGTCGTTCATCCTTTTGAGCATATCTTCTATGGCTGAAAGTGGTGCTGCCGTAATCGTTCCCACTTGTGCTGGTTTAGTGGATGTTGTTTTCTCACTTTGGTTATCCTTAGAGACATCTTCTTCATTGAAAATATCACAATTGTCTCCTAAGTCAATAGCATCTGATACACACTCTTCTAGGGTTGTATGCTTTTTACTATAGAGTATAGCATGAAGTTCTTTGTTTATCAGTCCCTCTAGAAACAAAGATATGAGTCATTCTTATGCAGGTATCTCTAGCCCTGGGCATCTGGCAATGTATTGTTTCATTGGAGTTGCACAATCCAATCCCTAACAGACTCACCATGTTTCTATTTAAAGCTATAGATTTGAACTATTGTATTGAGTTTGATCCCCGTTTTGGAACAAGCAGCTACAAATCCTTGAGTTAATGTGTTCAAGTCCATGATTGACCTTGCTAGACTGTTTTGGAACCATGTCAATGCTTTTCCTTCTAATGTCATTCCAAACCCCTCAAATTGAGTATGGAAATTGAATATACGTTTTGCTCTTAGCACTTGCTTAAAGCATGCTAAGTGGTCGTATGGATCCCCTGATCCACTGTATTTTTTGACTCATTTCTGAAAATCAGCTGGTCTGACGCGTCTATTTGGTTCAACTCCCGGTCTCGGCAGTTGGTCCTGTTCTGAGTCCTTTAAACCAATCTGTTGGAAATAGTGACTCATGTAGCCCTAGACTGGCCTTAGTGTCACCCGGTTTTCTACGTGATGAGGTGGTTTCTGGTTTCTTAACATGACTCTCAGATGATCTCTCACGGTGTTCATCTCTTGGAACTGTTTCTGGTCCTTGTCCCAATATCCAATCCCTTATGGAATACCCTTGGTATTTGGTTTGCTCTACCTCCTCAGGAGTCATCATAACAAAGTTGTTGTTATAAAAATTCCTAAATAGGTAGGGTTGTAGGTCTGTTGATCCCTTATCTTTGATCTTGAAGTACTTACCTTTGGATTGACCTGTCGTCAATTTCCACTTGATTCAATGGCAACTTTCTGTCAAGCCACTGATTCCTCGTCTACAACCTAATTCCTGTACAGATTTGATCAAGTTAGCTATTCTTCTATAAAGTAAGTAGAGTTTTTGCTAACTCTTGTGATTGGTCTATGTGTATCACTTCAAATCGAGCTATGGGAGTCAACTGACTTTCAGATTCGACTTCAGCAAAAATCAAAGGTTTAAACTGCAACCTGCAAACTGAGTGAACATGTACCAATTTGGATCAGATTATTGAACCCAAAATTGCCCGGTGGCTTTGTATTATGCTGATCTAACTCTGTACAAGTTCAAAAGTCAAAACTGATATCCCTAGGTAGCGGTAGTAAATAATCACGATTATTTACTTTTGCTAGTTTTTTGTACTTTTTGGATTGGTTTGGCAAGTATACAACTTGTTAAAGTCCCTGGACAAGTTTCAACAAGTTTGGACAAAATTTGATCAAGTTTATCAATTGTTTTGTGTCCGCAGACTGTGATTTCAAGAATCTGGCTTAAGTCTCACTTTTGTGATCCAAATTTCACCAAAATTGATTTGTGGGGTCTACTTGATATGCTTGGCCTTGTGGTTTACTCAAATGTGCAAAATTTTCAAGATTTGAAGCAGATGTAAATAATTGTGATTATTTATTCCAGCTATATTTTTGCAAATTTTTGTCCCAACTTTGACACAGATGTGTTAAGCACCGCAAGTTAAGGTCACTACCCAAGTTTTATCAAGTTTGGATAATTTTTGGTTAAATGGTCATCAATTTTCTGTCCGCAGACTAATTTTTCAAATTTGGTCACAATTTTCAACCCAGTGATCCAAATCTTACCAAATTTGGTTTATGGGCTACTTTACAACATGATAAAACTAGTGGTATGCTGAATTGGTCAAAAAAGTTGAAAAATGGGATAGATATAAATAATCACGATTATTTACAACTGGTAACTTTTTGCATCATTTTGGTCAATTGAGCATATACACATGTTTATCACATCAATACAAGCCTATGAAACAATTTCCAACTACTTTGGACAAATTTTTTCCCAATTTACATCCAAGATTCAAAAAGTCAGTACAGACTTTAGTTTTTAACCAAATTTCTACCAGTTTGGTGATCCAAATCTTTTGGGCCTTTACCAAAATTGTTTGTACACATGCAATGAGTCAATGGCATGAACCTTGGTCAATTTGGAGTAGAAAGCTAATAATCGCAATTATTAACTTCACGCTTGAAATGAACACTTTTTTGCAATTTTTTCAAAGACAGTCTTTACATTAGCTATTTTAAGCCTATGAATCAAGTCAAAATTTAATTTGGCCTAAAATGTCAAGAAAAAGTAAATAATTTGAGTTTTGGTAAACTCTTGAAACTTTTACCTCGAAGTGTCTTTGAGCTTACCAACTAGTTCAGATAACTTTTAAGCTTACTCTCCAGTCGGATTGAGTGGTTTCGAGTATTTTCGTGCTATTTCTAGTCGTAGACCTGAAATTCTGCAACCTCCAATACCAACTCACACTTGATTCTTTCAGAGAGAGCAATAATCTGAAATCTACCTCGGATCCTACTTACCCTACTCATAGATTCTCATGCAATGGGGTTGTGGAAAGTGTCCACAAACACTCGTTTTCTTGTCTTTTATGGTCTTTTGAGCATTGATCTTAATACTTGTCTCGTCTGTCAAACATTCTCAAAATACTACTCTATCTCTACAATCCTACAATCCTAAAGGCACTCAGCAAGTACGATTACTTCCAAGCTACCTCTACACAGCAAAAGACGACAATCTTAAGCTATGCGGTTTCTACAAAAAGTTTTGAACTCTAGGCGATCTTAGAGGAAGTTAAAGAATAACTTCACAAGATGCTCGTGTTTTTCCCTAGTTTAGGTCTCTTCGATCCCGGGCAGTGGCGCCAAATGTGGGACGTATGTCTAACCTCACTATCCTATCTTATTGCAGTATTAGCGAGAACCACGATTAGATTGTCAATCCATGGGACAAAGCTGACTCGAGTAGTGCATAGAGGCTACAAGAGGGTGTCAATCTCTCGAAAAACAACTAACAACTCGCATCTAACTCAAGCTACACTCAAGTGACTGAAATCATCAAAAGCCAATCGCTCATCGCGACAAACAAATCACATCCGTTACAGCATAAAATGACATCCAAACGTAACGAAACTTCTAGGACGTGTTGATAAGACCTAAGCACACATGCTTATGGTCTCAAACCCCACTTTAGGTCAAGTTCCAAAATCACGATTATTAACAGCAAAGGATTTTTGATCTGGTCCTTTGTGCGCGTATGTCGTACGTGTCAATGCAAGGAACTTGCAATTACACCGCGTGCGAGCCACAAATGGCTCCAAGCACACAACAAGCCATACTAGTAAGCTCAAAGATGACAATGGTGTGTCACTCACTGCTCTACACTTGCGTCGTGGAGGATTCCTTGCCGCGAAGAAGAGGGAGACGCCGCTACGCTGCGCTCAACCACCTCGCTGTCGTCGTGCCGCCGCAATGCTCGATCACACACACTCTCACTCTCTCTCTCTTTCTCTCTCTCTCTCTCTCTCTCTCTCTCTCTCTCTCTCATGCATACACACACACACACACACACACAAGGAGATGAAGAAGAAGAAGATGGAGATGGAGCAAGAGCACTCTTCAATTGCACAAATGAGAGAATGAGTGAATTTTAGGTTTAGTTGACTTTTATATGAGCTCGCCCCATTCACACTTCGGCGCCCATGCTTAGCCAACTAATCCCTTGAATGTTCCAGTTAGAGTGCGCCTCTCATCGGCGATCACTCTTACCCTTTTTCCATTGGACCGACAAGCCCGGTACCTGACTCTACCAAGTAAATAATACAACATCTGTCTCGTAGGCGATAGGGTGTCCGTGAGCCGTGAGGTTTAACATGCCCCCCTTCCTGATGTAGCTTCCGTCCTCGGAAGCTATTGAGTTGAAGCTCGTTCGTCGAGGTGGAAGAGCATTTGAGATGAATGTCCTTAGCCTCCTTCAGTCACACTGCAAAATCAAACAACATTGGCACAATAATTGCATTCTCATATAGAATTAAAAAGCATATGCAGTTGTAGGCAGACAATGTGATTGGTAACAGAATTTTAAACCATTTGTCAGCAACAATAAACATTAAATTGCAATATAATCAAATGCATAAACATATGTAAAGGTAAAAAGTTAAAGAAGTCTGGGGTCACTAATTTAACGGTCCAAAGGCACTAGAGATCGACTATTAATACCATGGGTAAGCTTCTAAATTTTCTCTGGTCAATTAAGTTGTTTAATCGCGAGAGCCAAGTATTCCATGTTCGAGGGCTGACTAGAGGCTATACCTAGAAGAACTTGTAGTTAAGCTACGATAAAAGGAATTTCTCATGAAATCATCGCCTGACTGATTACCTTTTCTTTGACCCCCCAAAGTCTTTTCACAGTGATTCAATTTTGATGTGTGTGCTTATTTTGTATGCCTTGGGTTTTTTGCTTTTCAAAGAAAAGTGCCCACACTGGGAACCTCTAGGGCTCTAGTACCATAGGCGATACATGTGAGTGAAGTACCAAATCAAGCTGAGATTTCTCTTCCAGCTTAAGATTTTACATTGTGGCACTTTGATTTGTTTTTGTTTGTTCGTTTTCAGCATTTTAATTTTGTAACTTTTGGGGGGTCATATAACACTGTTACACCTCCCCAGGCTCATCACACTAGTAAACTCCCTTTATAATACTTAAGCTAAAGGTCAATAGGGACTAAGCCCACTAGAAAGCCCTAGTACATTTCACACAATGCTGCCTAAATCGGATTAAGAACCTAAGTAACCATTGATAATTAGGAAGGCATTCCCCATGGTATTAAGAGAAGATCTCTAACACCTAGCTTGGTCAAACTAGCTTAGTCGGACTGCTTGATTTTTCAACCTAGACAAGTGATTATGACAAAAAATTACATTGAATTTAATGTTTGATACTAAGCAAATGCGATGAATATTATGCTACCAATCACAATCAAAGCAAACAAACATGGATGCAAAAAAGATAAGGAGCAATGCTAATGGACAAGAAACACATGTTTGTGTTGATGGTCGCGCTTGATTTGAAGTGTGAACGAGAGAAAGATCCCATGAAGGTCCAAATCCTAAACAGAGCAACACGTTCCTATACACATGAGGAAACACAAAGAATACCTCTAGGAGGCACATCAGTGGCAAAAAAGGAACTTTGCTAATCACTAAACTCTAAAACAGAAACACTCCTATCGTACTAATTCTACCTACCCTCCATCACTCGAGTGATGAGGATCAAAGGTGTTTGATGACATAATTTTCTGTTTCGGTATACCGGATGTGAATGTGTAGGTTTGGGTCAATGTTTTGACTTTTATTGTGCATACTTATTTGCTAATTTCTCTTGCTCTTTATTATTTTTGTTTTTTGTGATTATAAGGCTTTATATATACATTCCCTAAGATTGGGAGATTGAGAGGTCAGGGAGGAACGTTGAGAGGAGAGTGAGTGAATGATGACTGTCAGCAAACACTCCCCCCTTCCTTGGGTCGATCATACCGTTTGAAATGTGCTCATCACCCTTTGAAACCAATTGTTCCAGTTGGTAATAGGCGAGGATTTATGCTAGTAGTTTTCTATTACCTTAGGTGCCACGTCGAGTTGCAAGGGTAGTAAGGTACTTTCCCAGGATCGAACTTGAAGTGGTTCATCAGGTGAATCTTGAACACTGGGAGGTGTGGATTCCTTTGTAGCTTTATGGAGGTCCACTATTGTAGGTGGAGGCTGTGGAGAAGCTTTTACCTCTATGGATGCATTACATGAGGAGCTAGAAGCTTCATGGGACTCCCCTCTTCCTGAGCTAGGTGGAACAAATCTTTCTTTCTTTCGTACCCAAACTAGCTGTGGAGCGGGTGTGTAGCATTCTGTAATTTTTTTCTTTCCGCGATCTTTAATTTGTTTTGGAGCTACAGGATTGGACTCACATGGGTCAGGTGACAGGTAAGAACACAATCTACATTTTGTCACCCAAATTTGATCATTTCCTTGATAGTAGCCTTGGGCTTCCAATAGTCGATTAGGGATCCACCACCACGTTTTCTTACTTTTCTTAGAGCGAGTGGGACGTTTCTTACAAGGCTTTTGTTTCTTAGCACTAGCTATGGTCGCTAAAGAAGCTTTAGGGACCCACTTGTATGTTTTCTTCGTTATATTAGGATGAATTTTGTCATAAGCTATATGCATTGCTTGTAGCATATTTAAGGGTACGGGCATTTCATCCCCCTCAGGTATTACCCAGGTCGTCCCCCTGTTTTTCCAAGTGTCTATGGTTGCTGCTAAGTGGACCCAATCCACATTGTCCGACTCAGTCATCCCAGGTAGTACATCCATATAAGGAGAATCTTCCCCAACATCAGTGTCCGCTTTACACGTGTAACAATACTGTAATGGGGCCGAGTGAACTGTGGTGTCAGATCTATTATCAATTATAAACCTGTTTCCTAGAGGATGTGCTTGACCAGTTACAAGATCCACTCAAATGACAGTATCTTGGAACTGCAAGTAGACATGGTTTTTAGACCAGTCATGCACCATTTTTGCTTCCCTCATGAAAGGACATCCTAAGATCATCTCCGACACCATAGTGTGTTTGGATAAATCCATAACAATGAAGGTAACTCTTATTTTATGTCCAAAGACCTTGATCTTGAGATCTTCTAGCATCCCAATAGGTTTAACAATAGACCCATTGGCCATCTTCACTACTATGGTTGTGGTCACAAGGTGAGGTCTTCCCATAGTTTCCCAGCAATTTTTAGTCACAATGCTAACCCTAGCACCACCATCAAGGATTCCCTTCACAGTTAATCCCTTAGTAGTGATTGGTATGGTCGCATTGGATTCATCACCCTCAAAGTATTATCCCAACTTGTTAACAGGTATCTCTATAACAAGGTTCTCATCTAGGTTAGGTTGTGGATCTAAGTGTTCCTCCTCTATTGACATCTCCCCAGCTCCATCCATCTGTGCAAATTGTGGTAGCCCAAACTTTAGTTCTCCAATGAGGAAGGCTCGAAGAGCTGAGACTAGCTCGGGGTCTTTATATAGTTTGGACATGATGGTGGTTCTAACTTCTGAAGACATGAAATCCATCAATTTGGCAATGTTTAACGGCACCTTTTGGCCTTGAGTCCCTTGATGTGAGGAAGATGGGATCTCCATTTCTTCGATAGGATCAGGTAGTCCCTCTGTAAACATTCTTTCCATCAAGAAGTGAGTACGCCCACTTTCCCATGACTTTAAGTCACTTTCTTCTTGGATAACACTAGGTATGTCCAAGGGTCTATGGACTTGGTGAGGTTGTTGTTGCGTAGGGAACACGGTGTCTGTAATCTGGATCTTCCTAGGTGCTGGTTCTAGATCCCTTTGGGTATCTTCTACCAAACTCCTTAAATGCTTGACTCGCTCAATCTCCTCTGTAGGGTTTGGGTAAGTTCCTATCTTCTTTTTGGATCTTGGCCATTGTGGCTCATGAAGATCTTCCTTGTTGGTTTCTATGTTAGTAGTCGTTTTGGTCTCCATGGTTTCACCTGAATCAGAATCCTCTTCAGCGTCGTTCATATATACGGGGTCATCATCAGTCCCTATGTTGGTCTTTGAACTGCGGTCTGACTTCGCTGCTTTTTGCGATCTCTTTCTTCGTGTTTTCTTCTTTTTCTAAGATTGGGCAATTGATGTCGTGTCTCTTTCCTCAAGAATATAATTTTGTTTTTGGAGCATCGATCGTGTGAGTACGTTTATTGGTACCACAACTGCACTGTGTGATGGCTCCTCGGTAACTTCAATCAAGTTTAATGGCGTGATCTTCGGTGCATTTGGATTATTTGGACATTGGGCAATCAAATGATCTATGCCACATCGATTACACATGAGTATCGGCATTGTAGACGTGCTCGCAGGATTGGTTTGCATTAGTGTGGCATTCTTTTGTAGCCTAATAGGACACTCGGCTACACGATGTGGACCTCCACACTCATAGCATTGAAGAGGTGGTCTCTTAGCAGTGTAATTGATATTTTGACTTGTCCCCAATAGTCCTCCATGTAGTATTGTGGACTTTCTTCAAGCACATCCATCCCATAGGCGATATTAGGATCTATATCTTCCTCATAGCCTTCCAAACAAGAAATAGATGACTCACAATCCACTTGATTCACAGAAGTGATTCTCGGATGTGGTGGTTGCGGTCCTAGCACTGGAGGTGGTAAGGGTGTTGTTTGAACAACATTTTGGGCCCTAGG
Source organism: Adiantum capillus-veneris (assembly GCF_014529385.1). Classification (NCBI taxonomy): domain Eukaryota; kingdom Viridiplantae; phylum Streptophyta; class Polypodiopsida; order Polypodiales; family Pteridaceae; genus Adiantum; species Adiantum capillus-veneris. Next base: position 133,906,860 of record NC_140954.1, on the reverse strand, counting down.
GACCATGTGTTGTGCTGTTTGTTCAAGAGGTGGGGCCGGCATCAATGGAGGCACTCGAGGTGTGTCTGTCCATGCTAAGGTTGGTGTATTGGCCATCGCGCGCTTAAATACTATGCAATCCTTAGCTTGATGACCATACCTCCCACACGCATTGCAGTTCCCATTGAATTTTACTCTAAAAGTAGGGCATTCACTAGTACTATGAGATCCATATCATACTGAGCACCATTGTTGCTCCCATCTGGGATACATATGATTGTTTTGCGGAGCACGATTGTCTCTAAGACTCTCTTGAATAGCGTTGGTGAGATCTGCTAAAGTCATCTCAGATATCTTTGGCTCCTTAGCAATAGGCTTTAGGGTCATTGGCTGATGCCCTGATGCTTGTGAGCTAATAGATTTAGACTCAACAGACACTCTTTCTTCTTGAATCATTAAATTATCCTTCAATTGGATCGCATTAGTGGTGACTGCTTCCCAAGTGGTGATACCTCTAATGACAAGGCCATTGTAGATATCCTCGTGTCGTAATCCCCTAATGAATTTGTCAAGAAATTGATTATTATTGAAGCGCTCATTTGGATTACAACGAGAATTCAAATGCTTCAAGCAACTTATAAAGTCTCTCACCGACTCTTCTTCCTCTCGTTGGGATTTCTAGAGCTGAGAGGCAACACCCCAAAGCACTCCCTCTCTTATGTATTCTTTCAAAAACAGTCTCCTAAGAGTAGTGTAAATCGTTTTTTCTTCCACCCTTAGGGTTCTATACCAATCCCCAGCCTTTCCACTTAAGGTTAGGCTTAAAGCATTGCTCTTATGTAGGTCATTGTGTTCTCCTAGAGAATCTCATATCTGTTCAAACACTTCGATATGCTTTCTCACATCCCCGTCTCCACTAAATTTTTGTGTGAGCTTGGCTATTTGTATTGCCTTACTTCTAGGCTCTCTATCAGGCGTGTTACACATATTCTGAGCGATAGATCGACCAATAGCTTGAGCAAATGTTGCCAAGTCACCTAAGTGAGCAGGCACCATGGGTGGAGGTTCTCCAAAGTCTACATGTGGAGTAGGTATTGGCATTGGGCTTGGAGCATAGGAAGCCCTTGGGTTCCACGTTGGGTACGATGTTGTGCCATGTGGTGGTCCAAAGTTCATATGTGTGGCCCTAGGCATAGCAGACGTCAGATGTGACATGCTAATGCTAGCCGGTATAGTCCAATGGAAATAAGAACTTGGGTGTTGTGGTTGTGGAGCATAGGTAGTTGAAACAATGAGAGGGTGTGCACGTATGTCGCACGTGTCAATGCAAGGAACTTGCCGATACACCGTGTGCAAGCCACAAATGGCTCCAAGCACACAACAAGCCTAAACTAGTAAGCTCAAAGAAGGGGATGGTGTGTCACTCACCGCTCCTTCTTGCTTCGTGGAGGATTCCTCGCCACGAAGAAGAAGGAGATGCCGCTACGCCGCGCTCAACCGCTTCACCGCCGCCGTGTTGTCGTCGCAATGCTCGACCGCACTCTCTCTCTCTCTCTCTCTCTCTCTCTCTCTCTCTCTCTCTCTCTCTCTCTCTCACGCATACACACACACACACACACAAGGAGATGAAGAAGAAGATGGTGGAGATGGAGCAAGATCACTCTTCTATTGCACAAATGAGAGAATGGGTCAATTTTAGGTTTAGGTGACTTTTATATGAGCTCGCCCCATTCACATTTGGGCACCCATGCTTAGCCAACTAACCCTTGCGTGTTCCAGTTAGAGTGCGCCTCTCATCGGCGATCACTCTACCCTTTTCCTATTGGACCGACAAGCCCGGTGCCTGACTCTACTAAATAAATAATATGGCGTCCGTCGTAGGCGATAGGGTGTCCGTGAGCCACGAGGGTTAACATGCCCCCCTTCCTGATGTAGATTCCGTCCTCGGAAGCTATTGAGTTGAAGCTTGTTATGTCCATGTTGTAGAGCATCTGGATTTGAATCTGCAAGGCAAAGTCACTGTTTTAGCAAGCGGAATTATATGGCCATAAATCATGAGGGGAATGTAAAGTACATGTGGAAATGAGTAAATGCAAGATTTATGAAATGTTAGACTGCCATTAAGGACAAATAAATCGCACTTTGAGTAAATTAATTAATCAAGATTTTGGGCTTATGGGTGAGTCTATCAATTAGTTAGCTATGACTAAGGTTAAAACAACTACTCTAGTACTAGCTAAGCTAAGAAGATTATCTAAATGCAAGGTTCCCTAATTGTGCTTTTCAGCTTGATTAGCCAACTAGCTCTCACAACTGCAAACAAAAGCTTGAAATGTTAACTGTAAGCGCGATGGAAGTCTTTTAAATGTCATTCATTTTTTTCTTTTTTTTCTTTTTTACTTTGGTTCACAATCATTTGACGTGTGTGCTTATTTTGTATGTCCGGGGCTTTTTGCTTCTCAAAGAAAAGCGCCCACGCTGGGAACCTCTAGGGCTCTAGTACCATAGACAATACATGTGAGTGAAGTACCAAATCAAGCCAAGATTTCTCTTCCAGCATTAGATTTTTCATTTGTGGCACTTATGTTTTTTGCTTCCATTTCCTTTGTATTCTCACTAGTGTTTTTGTTGTTTAAGTGAGCAAGCTTCTCTATGCCTTAAACATTCCTAAGGTCTCAAATACTCAGATAATTTTATCAGCTAAGCCTAGTGGTCAAGTAAATGAGTTAACCTAAAGTTACGGTCTCCTAATCTCAAGGCTCATCCATAAGATTAAACTCTAGTTCCATCAACTTAAGCAAAGACAAATTTATACATCTATAATGGCATATAACAAACATAACTATTGCACTCAAACAAACCATGAAAAATCATTATTAGAAATTATACATATCCACCAACATGAATCATGGAAAGTAGTACACCTGGAGGTATGGAGTTGCTCATTTCGTCGAAGCAGATGTCCTCAGCCATGTGGAAGGAAATCCATATAAGTCCTACCTAACACATCCAAAAAACAAGCAATATACCTCTAGGAGGCATGTCAGTGTGAAAAAATTAAAACTCCTAGAAAACAAACTCAAAACACAATCCAGACCCCTAACCTACCTATCTGTCATCCCTTTTACAATCAAGGAAAGAGAATATTATATAAACCGGGTGGCCACCCTAAGGCTAGGCCTCTATCCTCATCATCTAGATAAACGAAATCATTTTCCGTGAGGCCATAGTCTTCCTTGGTCTCTATTATTTCTTCTTCATCATCCTCTTGCGCAAGCGTGTTAATCAAGAACCTCGCGATGCGTGGATACTCATCTTGTGCAAAAGAATAAGCATGTGCCACTGGAGAAACATTCTCTACTGGGTAGGGATCACTGGTTATCAATAGACGTATCAGCCATTCTAACTCCTCAAAATTTCGCTCACACGCAAGTCTCTCTACCAAATCCCATTCGCAAGAAAGTACAGGGTAGCAGATGTGAAACACTTGAGAAAAAGAAAAAGGGTACCTTTCATCAAAAATAGAAGCGCATGCCTCTGGTGAACTAGCCATCTCTGAGAATACAGATAGATTTGGTTAGGTCTTTAAAACATGAGTTGTTTTTGTGTGCTTCTTGATGTGACATGGTGAATTTAGACTTATGTGTAGGATCTGATAGGGTGCTCTCTCGTTGCTAGTCGCTCTTGCTCTTTTACTTCTTTTTTTCTTTTTTCTTTTTTTGTTTGTTTGCTAGAACTAGTATAAGGCTTTATATATACATTCCCTAGGATTGGAGATTGAGAGGTCAGGGAGGAAGGTTAAGAGGGAAGCAAGTGAATGATGGATGTCAGCAAACACTCCCCCCTTCCTTGGGTAGATCATACCTTTTGGAATGATGTCATCACCTTTTGAAACCAATTGTTCCAAGTTGTTATGGGTGAAGGCCTTAACCAATATTTTTCGATCGCCCTATGTGTTTTATCTAGTTGCAAGGGTGGTAAGATACTCTCCCATGATTTTATTTGCAACATTGTTGTAGGTGGTGAACCTACAACGGGAGGTGCAAACTCTTTCTTGCTTGTATGGATATGTACAATGGTAGGTGGAGGTTGTGTCGAAGCTTCTATTTCCATATAGGAACTACATGAAGAGCAACAAGCTTCATTTGCTTTCCCTGTTCCTGAGCTAGGTGGAACAAATCGTTCTTTCTTTGGTACCCAAACTAGCTCTGGAGCAGGTGTGTCGCATTCCGTGATTTTTTCCTTTCCACGATTTTCAATTTGTTTTGGAGCCACAGGATTGGGTTTACATGGGCCAGGTGACAGGTAAGAGTACAATTTACGTTTGGGCACCCAGATTTGATCATTTCCTTCATAGTATCCTTGGGCTTCCAATAGTCGTTTAGGAATCCAATGGAATGTTTCTTTACATTTCTTGGAGTGAGGGGGACGTTTCTTACGAGGCTTCCGTTTTTTAGCATCAACCATGGTTACTAAAGAAGCTTTAGGGACCCACTTGTATGTTTTCTTTGTTATATTAGGATGGTTCTTGTGTGTCTCAAGTTTTCTTTTCAACTACATCAGTTGAAGCTCTAGAGAGTTGGGCTATGGGGACGTATGGTTCAACCTTTTGGACATGCAATGTCTTGGGTTTTATTTCCTTAGGCAATATCTCAGGGACTATGGCTTGAGTGGTAGGGATAAGAGTTGGTTTTTGCGTTGTGACACCCCCAGTCCCCCAATCAATAGTGTATTTGGTGGATATCATCCACGTGCGTCCTAGGTTTATATTACCCTCCATAGTTCCAGTAGGCATGACCAAAAAGTCTTGAGCTACAACCCCATTGTCATAATTGACAGAAGTGTGCCAGATTCCAAAAACCGTAGTTTTTTTTCTTGTTAACACCCTTGACTTGGATAATACTCTCAGATAGAGGTGGCTTCCCTAACTGGCACCACGCCCCATATGATAGCAGGTTATATTTAGCACTCGTGTCCAATAAGGCATTATATAGCACTTTTCCATAGGTGCTGTTTAGCTCAGTAGGGTATCGTAGAGGTGTGTCAGAGTCCAACCAATCCTCGTCGATTTCAATGTGGAATGCATGTGTGACTCCAAGGTTAGCCTCTCATTTTCGTCTTATACGTTGTTGTATCTCCTTAGCCTCAGCTTGAGCTTGTATCTTCTTCAATTCTATTTGTGCCTTGGCTGCCTTTTTTGTATGGATGGCACGCAACTCCTCTTGGCTTAAAGGATCATAGTATCTTTTAAATTTGCTCCCATTGAGAAATCCAATGGTTTCAACTCCATCAAGAGTCTCCACATGAATGGTTCCTTGTGGGGTGATCTCACATACTCTATATGGTCCTTTTCTCGCATATTTCAACTTTTCCTTTTCGTTACGCACTCCATACATAAGGACTTTATCACCAACATTGATATCTTTGTTCTTTAGATGACGGTCAAACCATTTCTTCCTCCTATCTTTATCCACAAGTACATTTTTCACAGCTAATTGCCTCTCTTCATCTAGCCTTTCAAGAATATATAATCGCTCAACTAACGGGTTACCATCCCAACCTTCTTGAGAAGCTACTCGAAGACTAGGAACGACAAACTCCCATGGCATAACCGCTTCTTGGCCATACACCATCTTGAATGGTGTGCAATTAATGGCAACTTTATACGCAGTACGATAAGCCCATAAAGCTGAAGTTAACTTTAAATCTCAATCTATGCGATGAGCTTCCACCATTTTGGTCAAGATAGAGATTAAGGTTCTATTGGTGATCTCAGCTTGGCCATTTGCTTGCGGATAATAAGGTGTGGACTTATGGTGAGCTATCATGAAGTTAGTAGTGAGTTCTTTGATTACTCCATTTATAAAATGAGTACCATTGTCACTCACAATCTCAAAGGGACAACCAAATCTTGTAATAATGTTCTCAAAGAGAAACTTGGCAGTTGACCTTGCATTGGCCTTATGTGTCACCCTGGCTTCCGCCCACTTTGTCACATAGTCAGTGGCAATGATTATATATCGAGATTGAGTGCTACGAGCTGCCGGACTAATTGGACCTACAAAGTCCAAACCCCATTTTCAAATGGTTGAGTCACTTTAACAGAGTGTAAGGGCATCCTATCCTTTTGTTGTGTGATCTTGTAACGTTGGCATTCATCACATCCTTTTGCAAAAAGTGATGTATCCTTAAATAAGTTTGGCCACCAATAGCCTGATTGCAACACCTTTCTAGCTGTTAGTTCCCCCGAGAAATGTCCTTCGGCTATACCCATGTGGGCTTCTTGCAGTATGTACAGATACTCATCCTCACAGGCACAACGTCTCAGAATATCGTCCTTCCATAGCCTGTAGAGAGTTCCTGCAATGAGAGAGTAAGGTTCACATTCTTTTAACAGTTTTCGAGTTATGTCCTTACGAAGCTCTGTGGGTGGAAAACCATTAATTAGAAAGTTCACAATCTTCTCACTCCATTCAGGTATGGTTTCGACTAGAAATAGAGAAGTATCGGGTAATTCATCATCGACTCCAGTAGGGGCTTCACCATTGGGTATGCGAGACAAATGATCCGCCATGACATGTCTTTTACCAGGTCTCACCACAATGGTAAAATCAAACTCAAGGAGAACTAGCAACCATCGTGTAATTCTTCCCGTGGAACAAGGTTTATTTACTAGATACAACAAGGCTCGATGATCAACATAGAACACAAACTTGTTGGCCAGAAGGTAGTAGCGAAATTTCTTCACTGCATAAATCATACCTAAACCTTCTCGCTTTGTAGTGGTGTAGTTTCTTTCGGCATCATTCAACTGACGACTTGCAAAGCTAATGGGGTAGTCCAGTTTATGTTCTCCTGGTTGAGCTAGAACACACCCAATAGTAAAGTTCGATGCATCAATATGCACATGAAAAATTACATTCCAATCGGGCACTCGTAGAATAGGAGCGCTAGTCAAGGTCTTTTTCAATGACTCATAAGCATGGTCACACTCCGTAGTCCGTTGGAACTCAATAAGAAGCTTGTACAAAGGACGAGCTATCTCAGCAAAGTTTAAAATAAACCGTCGGTAATAACCAACATGGCCCATGAACCTTTGAACTCCTTTATAGTTTGTAGGTGGTGGTAATTCAGAAATGGCTTTAATTTTGCTCTCATCTGTGGAAATCCCATTTTTGGACACTATATGCCCTAAAATGACTCCATGTTTAACCCAAAATTGGCATTTGAAAGGGTTTAAGGAGATGCGATACAATCTACACTTTTCGTAAGCATGATAGATGTTCTTTCCAAGAGGAATAAACACAAAGGTCATCTAAGAAAGCTTCACAAAACTCCCTCAAATATTCTCTAAAAGCAGTGTTTATTAATCTCTGAAAGGTAGACGGGGCATTGGTTAAGCCAAAAGCCATAACACGAAATGCGAACACTCCAAATTCAGTTATAAAGGCTGTTTTAGCTTGGTCCTCCAGCGCAATTGTGATTTGATTGTAGCCAGAGTACCCATCTAAAAAGCTATAATCTTCCTTCCCTGCAACTCTTTCAAGCACATGTTCTGAATATGGCAAGGGGTAATGGTCCCTCCTAGTGGCGGCATTGACCTTCTTGAGATCCACGCACACTCTGAGTTTCCCATTCTTCTTTGGCACAATCACTATTGGAGACACCCATTCTGAGTGCTCAATAGGGTATATGAATCCACATTCCACAAGATTTTCAATCTCTTCTTGAACGATTTTTGCATATTTAGGATTCATTGGGTAGGGTCGTTGCTGAACTGGTTTAGCCATGCTATTCATAGGGATTGTGTGTTGCACCACGGAAGCTGGAACACCTTTTATATCATGATAAGTTCAGGCAAATATATCCCTGAATTCCTTGAGAAGTTCTTTAAGTACACACTCCTCAGTCTCGGTCAGATCTTGGGCAATGAAAACAGGTTTAGACTCTTCTCCTAGGTCTGCTAACTCTATTTCCTTAACTATCGTTGGACCATCATAGACTCCATTGCTCCCATCGATAGGTTTTCTTTGAGCCTTTGTATACACAACCTTACGTTCCTCTGTGGTATAGGATTTGAAATGTTCAGGTGCAGGGTGTAAGTCTGTGGGGTCTTGTTGTTCTGTGGAATGTGATTTAACTTCTGATTCCTTTTGTTGTTGAGCTAACTCTCGATTTTGTCGTCTCCTTACGGTACGGCTCAACTTCGGCTTATCTGTAGCCTCTAGTTGTGTGATGTCAATGGGTTGTGGACTACACCACATAACGCTTTGAAGGTATTCACCCCAGTTATCTACCAACTTTCGATGAGCATCACATGCCCCTATACAATTAAGCCATTCGGCGGTAGATTTCTTTTCATTTATTCTAGCACGCAAATTTGCTCAATATCGTCGCCTCTTATATCTCTTACTCTTCTTGTTTAATTCTCGATTACGGTCGATTTCTAGTGAAGACTCACTAGATGAATCACTACTTGTGTCTTCTGCTCCCTTGGATAGATTATCATCTAGGTTACCACTGGGCCCTGAATGGTTTGTGCCCACATTTGCACTAAGATTTAACTCAGATTCTTCGTTCTCAGAGTCAAAGTCAATTGATGATTCTGACCCCAAATCGTGTGGGCTATAGTCTTGTGAGGCGCTACTGGTTTCAATGCCAGTCAAACTTTCATCTTGTAGATCATCAGAAGCTATATGCATTGCTTCTAGCATGTTTAAGGGTACAAGTGGTGGTATTTCATCCCCCTCAGGTGTTACCCAAGTCGTCCCCCTATTTCCCTAAGTGTCTATGGTTGCTGCTAGGTGGACCCAATCCACATTGTCCGGCTCAGTCATCCCATGTAGTACATCCATATAAGGAGCATCTTCCCCAACATCAGTGTCCGCTTTACACGTGTAACAATACTGCAATGGGGCCGAGTGAACTATGGTGTCAGATCTATGATCAATTATAAACCTGTTTCCTAGAGGATGCGCTCCACCTGTCACAAGATCCACTCGAATGACAGTATCTTGGAACTGCAAGTAGACATGGTTTTTAGACCAGTCATGCACCATTTTTGCTTCCCTCATGAAAGGACGTCCTAAGATCATCTCCGAAGCCATAGTGTGTTTGGAGAAATCCATAACAATAAAGGTAATCCTTATTTTATGTCCAAAGACCTTGATCTTGAGATCTTCTAGCGTCCCAATAGGTTTAACAATAGACCCATTGGCCATCTTCACTACTATGGTTGTGGTCACAAGGTGAGGTCTTCCCATAGTTTCCTAGCAATTTTTAGTCACAATGCTAACCCCAGCGCCACCATCAAGGATTCCCTTCACAGTTAATCCCTTAGTAGTGATTGGTATGGTCGCATTGGATTCATCACCCTCAAAGTATTGTCCCAACTTGTTAACAGGTATTTCTATAACAAGGTTCTCATCTAGGTTGGGTTGTGGATCTAAGTGTTCCTCCTCTATTGGCATCTCCCCAGCTCCATCCATCTGTGCAAATTTTGGTAGCCCAAACTTCAGTTCTCCATTGAGGAAGGCTCAAAGAGCTGAGACTAGCTCGGGGTCTTTATATAGTTTGGACATGATGGTGGTTCTAACTTCTGAAGACATGAAATCCATCAATTTGGCAATGTTTAACGGCACCTTTTGGCCTTGAGTCCCTTGATGTGAGGAAGATGGGATCTCCATTTCTTCGATAGGATCAGGTAGTCCCTCTGTAAACATTCTTTCCATCAAAAAGTGAGTACGCCCACTTTCCCATGACTTTAAGTCACTTTCTTCTTGGATAACACTAGGTATGTCCAAGGGTCTATGGACTTGGTGAGGTTGTTGTTGCGTAGGGAACACGGTGTCTGTAATCTGGATCTTCCTAGGTGCTGGTTCTAGATCCCTTTGGGTATCTTCTACCAAACTCCTTAAATGCTTGACTCGCTCAATCTCCTCTGTAGGGTTTGGGTAAGTTCCTATCTTCTTTTTGGATCTTGGCCATTGTGGCTCATGAAGATCTTCCTTGTTGGTTTCTATGTTAGTAGTCGTTTTGGTCTCCATGGTTTCACCTGAATCAGAATCTTCTTCAACGTCGTTCATATATACGGGGTCATCATCAGTCCCTATGTTGGTCTTTGAACTGCGGTCTGACTTCGCTGCTTTTTGCAATCTCTTTCTTCGTGTTTTCTTCTTTTTCTAAGATTGGGCAATTGATGTCGTGTCTCTTTCCTCAAGAATATAATTTTGTTTTTGGAGCATCGATCGTGTGAGTACGTTTATTGGTACCACAACTGCACTTTGTGATGGCTCCTCGGTAACTTCAATCAAGTTTAATGGCGTGATCTTCGGTGCATTTGGATTATTTGGATATTGGGCAATCAAATGATCTATGCCACATCGATTACACATGAGTATCCGCATTGTAGACGTGCTCGCAGGATTGGTTTGCATTAGTGTGGCATTCTTTTGTAGCCTAATAGGACACTCGGCTACACGATGTGGGCCTCCACACTCATAGCATTGAAGAGGTGGTCTCTTAGCAGTGTAATTGATATTTTGGCCTCTTGCCGCAAGAGCAACTACTTGATATACAGGTTTGACTTGTCCCCAATAGTCCTCCATGTAGTATTGTGGACTTTCTTCAAGCACATCCATCCCATAGGCGATATTAGGATCTATATCTTCCTCATAGCCTTCCAAACAAGAAATAGATGACTCACAACCCACTTGATTCACAGAAGTGATTCTCGGATGTGGTGGTCACGGTCCTAGCACTGGAGGTGGTAAGGGTGTTGTTTGAACAACATTTTAGGCCCTAGGGACCATGTGTTGTGCTGTTTGTTCAAGAAGTGGGGCCAGCATCAATGCAGGCACTCAAGGTGTGTCTGTCCATGCTAAGGTTGGTCTATTGGCCATCGCACGCTTAAATACTATGCAATCCTTAGCTTGATGACCATACCTTCCACATGCATTGCAGTTCCCATTGAATTTTACTCTAAAAGTTGGACATTCATTGGTACTATGCGGTCCATAGCATACTGAGCACCATTGCTGCTCCCTTCTTGGATACATATGATTGTTTTGCGGAGCACGATTGTCTCTAAGACTCTCTTGAATAGCCTTGGTGAGATCTGCTAAAGTCATCTCAGATATCTTTGGCTCCTTAGCAAACAATAGGCTTTAGGGTCATTGGCTGATGCCCTGATGCTTGTGAGCTAATAGATTTAGACTCAACAGACACTCTTTCTCCTTGAATCATTAAATTATCCTCCAATTGGATCGCATTGGTGGTGACTGCTTTCCAAGTGGTGATACCTCTAATGACTAGGCCATTGTAGATATCCTCATGTCGTAATCCCCTAATGAATCTATCAAGCAATTGGTTATTGTCGAAGCGCTCATTTGGATTACAACGAGAATTCAAATGCTTCAAGCAACTTATAAAGTCTCTCACCGACTCTCCTTCCTCTCGTTGGGCTTTCTGGAGCTGAGAGGCTACACCCCAAAGTACTCCCTCTCGTATGTATTCTTTTAAGAACAGTCTCTTAAGAGTAGGGTAAATCGTTTTTTCTTCCACCCTTAGGGTTCTATACCAATCCCCAGCCTTTCCACTTAAGGTTAGGCTTAAAGCATTGCTCTTATGTAGGTCATTGTGTTCTCCTAGAGAATCGCATATTTGTTCAAACACTTCGATATGCTTTCTCACATCCCCGTCTCCACTAAATTTTTGTGTGAGCTTGGCTATTTGTGCCGCCTTACTTCTAGGCTCTCTATCAGGCGTGTTACGCATATTCTCAGCAATAGATCGACCAATAGCTTTAGCAAATGTTGCCAAGTCACCTAAGTGAGCAGGCACCGTGGGTGAAGGCACTCCAGAGACTACATGTGGAGTAGGTATTGGCATTGGGCTTGGCGCATAGGAAGCCCTTGGGTTCCACGTTGGGTACGATGTTGTGCCATGTGGTGGTCCATAGTTCATATGAGTGGCCCTAGGCATAGCAGACGTCGGATGTGACATGCTAATGCTAGCCGGTATAGTCCCATGGAAATAAGAACTTGTGTATTGTGGTTGTGGAGCATAGGTAGTTGAAACAATGGGAGGGGTAGGGACTACATGAGTATGTGGACCCATAGGTGCATACGATTGGTATGCACTTGTAGGTACTATTGCAGGCATTGAGCTACCATGTAGCGGTGCTTTACTAACAAATGAGGTCCATGGTGTGTTTCTTGGCATGCCCATCATTGGGGTAGGCATGGTTTCTGTGGTGTCATCCAGGGAAAGATGAGCTAGACTTGGAAAAGTAAAGCTATCACTTGTGGGCTCAGATTGCATTGAGACCCCTGGCGAAACAACATATGGGGGATCGATGTGACTCGCTGGGGGAGTCTCCATTTGTGATAGAGTGGGTTGTTTCCCTTTGCCCGTGTCTAAAAATCGCATAGGACCCGTCGAAGGTATGTTTATTCCTCGATTTTGCCTCTCGGACTGGATAATCCTATGGATGACATTGCAGATCATGTATTGTTGTTCCTCTAGACTAGTGGCACTAGATGTGGATTGTACAACTTCTAACCAACCCACATGGTATGTGTAGCCCATGTATAGGTCGGTCAAAGTCTCCGTGTGTAGGTCATATTCCCAATTTTCATTGAGAAATACCCCGTCCAAACTTGGTGTACTAGAGGGTTGCTGCGTGAGGTGGATGCAATGTTGCTTCCCATGTTTTGACTTTTAGTCACCGCTACCTTAGAGGCGACTTTGGAAGGTGGTAGCTCGGTAGGGCCCTCATTAAATGAGGTAGGTAGAATGTCCATGTGGACACTCTGAGGGAGTGTGGGGTCTACAGGAGATGTGAATGGTGATTCTACTTCCCCACCCCCTTCGTTTACTTTACTAGCCGTAGGTTCAGAGCGCGTAGCTCTACTAAAAGTTTCCATGAAACGGCTAAAAACACTAGTTCCAAGTTGTTGAGCCCAGTTAAGCACGGTTTCATTTGTTCCCCCGGGGCTTTGTGTAAGATGCTCTTTTATAATATCGTAGTCAGAGGAAGAGTCGCTAGCCACTATATTTGGGTCTTGGGTTGCACTACCTTGGGTCCCCGCCAAGGGCGTAGACCCTAGCATGGAAGGATAGTGAGTACCCCCGTAAATAGAAGCACTAGCTAGTTGTTCTGACTCTAGCACACGACTAGAGTGTAGATACATGTGCTTTGGGTGCCCTACAAGTGTCGGCAAGTACCCTCAAATTTTACTTGCTTTGTTTTGTGGGTGTTTTGCACCCCGTTTTCTACTTGATTTTTTCTTGTTTTTGATGTTTTTTTAATGTTTTTTAATGTGATTTTTTTTATTAAAGTGTGTGATAGTTTGAAACGAGTGTATCACTTAGAGGGTCGTTGTGTGCTTTACAGCACAATTTTCAGGCATCTGATGTTCCGTTGGTCCTCAAAAAATCGATTTTTAGCTACGTGTGAAGCTAAAATTCGTTTTCTTAAAAGACGACTGAGGCCTAGGCCTGAGCGTGAGCTTGGGCTTGGGTCTGGGAGATATTCCCGATCCCGGTCTACCTTTAATTTTTTATTTTTATTTTTATTTTTTTTAATAAAGGATAAGGTCGCCGCGGCCTACGCGAGAGCACACACACAATCTATCTACCTACTTCTAACTAATACACTTACTCTTACACACTAACACACTCTATTAACTCTCACTAATCTACTTCCTACTTACTGTTGCTCGATCGCACTCTCTCTCGCTCTCTCTCTCTCTCTCGCATACACACACACACACACAAGGAGATGAAGAAGAAGAAGATGGAGATGGAGCAAGAGCACTCTTCTATTCCACAAATGAGAGAATGGGTCAATTTTAGGTTTAGGTGACTTTTATATGAGCTCGCCCCATTCACATTTGGGCGCCCATGCTTAGCCAACTAACCCCTGTGTGTTCCAGTTAGAGTGCTCCTCTCATCAGCGATCACTCTACCCTTTTCCTATTGGACCGACAAGCCCGGTGCCTGACTCTACTAAATAAATAATACGGTGTTCGTCATAGGCGATAGGGTGTCCGTGAGCCACGAGGGTTAACTGAGGGGTAGGGACTACATGAGTGCGATGACCCATAGGTGTATACGATTGGTACACACTTGTAGGTACTGTTGTAGGCATTGAGCAACCATGTAGCGGTGCTTTACTAACAAATGAGGTCCATGGCGTGTTTCTCGGCATGCCCATCATTGGGGTAGGCATGGTAGCCATGGTGTCATCAAGGGAAAGATGAGCTAGACTTGGAAAGGTGAAGCTATCACTTGTGGGCTCAGATTGCATTGAGACCCTTGGCAAAACAACATATGGGGGATCCATCGGACTTACCAAGGGAGTCTCCATTTGCGATAAGGTCGGTTGTTTAGCCTTTCCTGTATCCAAGAATCTCATGGGACCCATTGAAGGCATGTTGATCCCCTTGTTCTGTCTCTCTAACTCAATGACCCTATGGATGACCTCACAAACTCTTTGTTGTTGATCCTCCACACTAGTAGCATCCATTGTGGATTGTAGGACATCTAACCAACCCACGTGATAGGTGTGACGTGTGTATAGGTCGGTCAGAGTCTCTGTTTGTAATTCGTACTCCAAGTTCTCATTTAGGAACACTCCATCTAGGATTGAGGTGCTAGGGGTGTCCTTTGAGCTAGATGCAATGTTGCTTTCTGGGGATTGGCCATTAGCGGTTGCTAAATCAGGAGCACTTGATTGCTCTCTTAGCAAGGATATTGACATAGGAGCTTTCGCTTTTAACTCTCTTTGTTGCTCCGCCTTGCGTAAGCTCTTGACTTCCTTTTCCCTCGCTGCAAGGATATATCGCTCAACCTCTTGCACTTCGGCAAGGCTTCTGCCATCGGGTAATATGACCTCGGAGGGAAATAACTCTAAAGAGTCAGGAGGTGCAGTGAATGAAGTATTCACGTGCACATTCTCTAACGGTATAGGGTCTACGTTTGTCACGAATGGAGAATTTACTTCCCCACCCCCCTCATTTACATCATTAGCTCCATGTTCGGAGCGAGTGGCTCTACTAAAGGTTTCCTTCAGGTGGCTAAGCACGCTCGGCCCAGACCGAGGACCCATGGTATGCATGTCTTGGCTCGAGCTATCAGGATTAGGCATTGGGAAACCCTCCATGACGTCGTAGTCAGAGGAAGAGTCACTAGCCGCTATGTTCTGGTCTTGGTTTGTACTACCTTGGGTCCCCGCCGAGGGCCTAGAACCTAAAGTAGGTGGATATTGAGAACTCACGTAAGTCGAAATTCTCTCTAGTTCCTCCGTCTCTAGCACACGACCAGAGCGCAGATGCATGTGCCTTTGACACCCTACAAGCGTCAGCGAATAACCTCGAAGGTTAACCCCTTACCTTTTTTAAGCATCCGTTTTGACTCGTGTTTATTACGTTTTTAATGTTTTTTTAATGTTTTTTAATGTTTGATTTTTTTTATTAAAGTGTGTGATAGCTCGAAATGAGCGTATCACTTAGAGGGTCACTGTGTGCTTTTCAGCACAATTTTCAGGCATCTGAAATTCCGTTGGTCCTCAAAAAATCGATTTTTAGCTACGTGTGAAGCTAAAATTCGTTTTTTTAAAAGGCGACTGAGGCCTAAGCCTGAGCGTGAGCTTGGGCTTGGGTCTGGGAGATATTCCCGATCCCGGTCCTACCTTTAAATTTTTTTTTTTTATTTTTAAAAAAAAATAATTTGAATAAGGATAAGGTCGCCGCGGCCTGCGCGAGAGCACACACACACTCTATCTACCTACTTCTAACTAATAGACCTACTGTTACACACTAACACACTCTATTAACTCTCACATATCTACTTCCTACTTACTCTACATAGAAAACTAACAACCTTAACACCCACACACTCCTTCCCTACCCTTCCTACAATTGAAATTGCACCACGAAAGAAGCACAGAGTGCCATTCAAGCTTAGTGTATGGCATTCCCCGGCAACGGCGCCAAAAATGTGCGCGTATGTTGCACGTGTCAATGCAAGGAACTTGCCGATACACCGCGTGCGAGCCACAAATGGCTCCAAGCACACAACAAGCCTAAACTAGTAAGCTCAAAGATGACGATGGTGTGTCACTCACCGCTCTACACTTGCTTCGTCGAGGATTCCTCGCCGCGAAGAAGAGGGAGACGCCGCTACGCCGCGCTCAACCGCCTCGCCGCCGTCGTGCCGCCGCAATGCTCGATTGCACACACTCTCACACTCTCTCTCTGTGTCTCTCTCACGCATACACACACACACACACAAGGAGATGAAGAAGAAGAAGATGGAGATGGAGCAAGAGCACTCTTCAATTGCACAAATGAGAGAATGAGTGAATTTTAGGTTTAGTTGACTTTTATATGAGCTCGCCCCATTCACACTTGGGCGCCCATGCTTAGCCAACTAATCCCTTGAATATTCCAGTTAGAGTGCGCCTCTCATCGGCTATCACTTTTACCCTTTTCCTATTGGACCGACAAGCCCGGTACCTGATTGCAATCCATGTTCCATCACTTCTGGACTTGAAATTTGGTGAGTTGATAGACTATGATGTTTGTAGCCTACTCCAAAAACTTTTTGAATTTGGATCAGTTCTTGCCTCCCAAGTGTGAAATCTTCAGTTTGATGTGGGAGTTTCTAACAGTCTTTTGTTTTTGGCTCTTTTGACCACTTTGTGCAACTTTTTTGCCAATGCCTCTTTTGGGAAAAGTGTTTGTCTATGTCTCATCTACTTGCTGCTCAAATCTCAACCAAAAATAATGATGAGGTACATGGATTGCGATCCATGTTTAACCTCCTTTTGACAAACTTAGTCAGGTTGTGCTATTTTGGAGCTATTCCCCAACTTTGTTAGATTTGGATCACCTTTTGTAAATCAAATGTGGAATTTTGCGACTGCTTGCAGTTTTTGACTAGTTTCTAATGTTTTGCTATTTTGATCAATTTTTTGTAATTTTTTGCTATTGTGTCTTTTGGAAAAGTTGTTCCAATTGGTATCAACTATCTACTATTCAAATCTCAATCCCAAATGATGAAAAGGTACATCAATTGCAACCCATGTTTGACAGCAGTTTGGCATGAAACTTGGCCAGCTGGTGGCCTATACCTTGTAGATGCTAATGCCCAACTTTTTTTTTAATGTGTTGAAAATCTCAAGATGTGTCCAATTTTGTGTCTAAATTCCCTGTTTTTGTTGTTTTTGCCATATCAGCCAAGTTTGATGTAGTTTTTGAATTTTTCTTGCAAACAAACTTAATCAGAGCAATGTCATACTGATACAAAGTGTCATTGATCACTTTTTTGCAAAAATAGCCTCTGAGTAAATGGATCGCAATCCATGTTCCTCCACATATTTTGCTCAAACTTTCTAGATTGTTCCTAAGAAGTATTTGAAAGCCCTTGATCACAAATTTTTGGTTTTAGATCAATTTTCAGCTCTCTACCATCAAATTTTCAGTTTTTCAAAGTTATGGCCTTTTTCACCAAAATATGGTTTTTGGCCCTTTTTGCCTCTATCTTTTCAGCCGAATTTGATGGTGTTGGTTTCTACTTACCCTACTCCTATATACTGAAATGAATCTATAAACAAAAACAAACAAAACAATGCAAATAAAAGTCGTAATGGAAAACGGAACAACTTCGTGAAAATATAGAGAAAATCAAAGAATGAAATGCTTTTGGCTATCTCACTCAAAACTCTCTTTACTCTCGAGAATAGATCTAGCAAGACCCCGACTTCTAGACTCGATCAAGCACTAAACCCCGTGTCTAGTTGCTTCACTACTAAGGTTAAACAGAATGGAAAGACTAATCTTTGGAAAAGAACGCTCTAATTACACACTAGGTCACTCACCATCTAAGGATCATTCCTCAACAACGGCGCCAATTTTAGCAGGTCACTACGACGGATGTCTATAGCATAGCTATCTGGCACTAACATAATGTCAATACTCAGGAAAGTGACTCGGATGGGGCACGAAGACTCTTTGTGGTTGTCAATCCTCAAGAAGTGAACCTAACAAGCAAACAAGCAAATTACCACCCAATGATCAAAAAATTGGCCTATGTCCTTTCTCATCGCTCTCGGTCATCACGCCATTTCGGCACTCGAATGGACTCAAAATGTAACAAAACTTTCGGACGAAGTCTACAAGGCATAGGGGCGCTATCCTACTAAGTCTGGTCACAATCCGGCAAGGTACCAATAGCACAATCCATTATTATCAAGCTCGTGAAAACTACAACAAAATTATCCAAAAAGATCGCCCTATGGTCTGGGAACACTGTTCTCTAGTCAAAACGTCAAAAATCAGTGATTTAAGCACTTAAATATGAAGATTACGCTCACTAATGTGTAATCTCAAATCACAACAGAATTGACAATGCTTACACTTGATTGAAAGAGCAAAGAAGGAGGAACACAATGCAAGTTTTGGAATTGAAATCAGATTACCCAATCATTAGAAAAGTTGATTACAAGTTGGAGTAGCTTAGTCGCTTAGTGTACGCACAACAAAGCTCTCTTATTTTCAAAAAATAAGCCTCCTCTCATATTAAGGTTATTGAATTTTATACCCAGGGCTTTCTAAATGGCCAGTAGCCCCGGCTCACATGGGCCTTCACAGATGTCATGATAGAATTACAAGTCAAGGAAAGATCAGCTACTTTGGAATCGGGATTTACACATAGTGTAGCTACACTAGCTCAAAAAAATAACGGAGTACAAATTCATTAAAAATGTGGTGTCTGCCTAGGTGGACACTCGTATACTATATCCAGCTAATAGTCACATGGCCTTTGCAAGGGCTTTGTACCTTGAGGAACATGGATGCATGCTCTTTCTCTCTCACAACTTTCATGGCAAGGTGTGTCTGAGCGGAAAAGGCCATACATGAAAGGACCATTGCACACACCAAGCAGGTGGGATGACCTGCTCAATTGCTTGCAAGGCTAGTTCCAACTAGGAGCACAAGTTTGCTTTGGGAAAATCTTCCTTCTTCAATGCACGCAACCTTGCGATGCAATGAGAGATGATCAAGCTCTCCTTCATCCCCACACACTATCGGTTCTATAGCACACCATGGCCTCCTCCCTTGTCACATAAGGGCACCCCTGTAGGGGTTTAATTCCAAGATTCACACAGAACAGAGATTTGAATCTTTTTGCAGTTTGAATTGGTTGGATGAACAGGATGGGCTTTCAATGGGCTTCCAACAAAGGATAATCAAGTAAATTGAAGAAGTCAAAATTTGGGGTTTATTTTTAGTAGCATGTTGTCAAAGCATGATGTTCCACATGATCAAAGGTTTGATTTTGAAGATTCTCCACAACCAACGTTAGATGCAACCATGCTGCAGATGTGCAAGCAGTAGAGAACGATAATTTGATAATTGAGCATGACTTAGGTGATATGCACAATTTCAAGATATTGTTACAACAAATTGAGGAGATCGAGATGAGTTTGGCCACCATAAATACAAAGTTTATTGCACTCACGGAGGTAGTTAAACATGTCGTGGTGCAAATGTCCAAGGAGCAACCATATATTCCAAGAGAAGGATCTTTTCCTACAAGTATGATAACTCAAAACTTAATCATGGATGATGCACTTGAAACCCCCGATCTACAAAGGTGAATATTGGGAAAGAAGCAAAGACATAGTCAATTTATACTTGTATAAATGGGCCAACATTCACCATATGTGATCAACACTAGATGTTGTAAGTCCTAGAGAGACGAGTACAGTTTTGAAGGGCAAGGCATATTTATGGTGGATGGCAATTCCACCATCAAAAACCCCAAGACATGGGTGCACTTTTGACATATCTTTCAAGATTTTTTTTTACTACAATAAAGCAGACAAGAATTGGAAGGCATGGGACAACTGTTACATGCACAATTCTTTAATAATCAGTCATGCATCATGGGATTATTCTTAAGCGAGATGGGTTAGATGAATTCCACAAAGTTTGGGGTTTTCTTTATGGTCTCCATCCTGATATCAAGGCTTCAAATTACTCATTTTCATCCAAAGACATTGGAAGAAGCAATTGTAAAAGCTTTGGTATATGATGCACGTGAGCAAGTGTTGCAACAAACATATGATCTCAAATATGGAATCTTCTAGGAGGGGTACGCACTCTACAAATTTTCTATCTTCTGTTGACTTTGCACAAGCAAAGAGAGAAAATTTGTGCTTCTACCGTTTGTCAAATTTACATACCAAACAAGATTGCCCTCTACTCCGGGCAACAGAGCAAGATGATGCTCAAAGCCTAGATTAGCAAGTAGAATCTCCATATTTATGAGATATTTCTTAAGTTGGGTAGTTTATCAGTTTACTTTTAGCTATCACCAATAAGTAAATAGATGCTATTTATTTGTAAAGTTTTTTAATAGATGTATCTTTTGGAGCAATATACAATCATTATTTTACACTAAGAGTGTGCAATTTATGTCTCTAAGAGTGTACCTGGTAGAAGTAGTTCTAGTTTATTTTTTAGCATCAATATTACTTTTTCAAAATATTATGTTACTTATATGGCTACAAGAAAGTACAAAATGTGTTGCTAATTTTCAATTTCTAGTTAGCGTTAATGTTTCAAAACACTAAGAGTGTGTTATTTGATGATAGCTTGGCTAAATTTCATGTCACTTTCTGCTATTCAAACTAGAGGCAATGTGGAGTTGTTTTAGTGTATTGACTTTGGAGATGTGAAAACCAAGATCCATCTTCACTCGATCGAGGCACTACACGTGTGCGGTTTGAAGTTAGCTTTGATCATATCTAGGATCGTGTTTGGCTACTCAAGTTAGAAGCAATATGCAATCGTAAGGGCGGAAAGTTTCAAGTAAAGGGATCTAGGTGTAGTTCTTGTGCCACCATCATTGGGAACATTGCAATATCCATTAGATCGTGGATTTAAGAAATTTAAGGATCCCGCTATGTTAAGCAGAGATACTCCATAAAGGCTCTTCTTATTTAATAAAGAACAACACTTCACATGTGGAGGGTAAATGTACCCATGGACTTAGACATACAATGCCAACCTTTTGTTAAGTGTCACATGCAAGTCCAAATGCTTAATTGACTAATTTGCATTAGTAAGAAGCATTCCAATTTTCGAAAGGAATTGCTTGAGAAGACTAAGCGATTAGTTTTGCTTAGCTAGAGCATCTCACTTGAGATAGTCTCTAATTTAGTAGAGAAATGACAACAATAAGTTTTTCTCAGCTAGAGCGTCATGCTTGAGATAGGCTCCAATTTAGTAGAGAAATGATCGCAACAAATTTTGCTAAGTTAGAGTATCTCATTTGAGTTAGGCTCTACTACTAGTATGAGATTTAAATAAAAAGATCTATATAGAGGTTCCTTTTGGCCGAAGGAACATTCTCTTCAAAGGCTATTTGATTGCAATTATTTATTTTGAATTTTGGTATCAGCAGATAGTTTCACATATGAGTGCCATATTCTGTAAGTATTAAGTGCGTCAGTCGACTTGACGCAGGTTTAGTGAGGAAAAAGTTAATATTCTTACAAAGAGTTGTTCCAATGATATTTTCGAGGTCAAAAAATCTCCTTCAAGGGAGAAGTAATGTCAAGACAATGGTAGGACCGAGGGGCATGGCCTTAGGCAATGCCTCCTATGCATGCAAGGTTCAAGGATCCTAAATAAAGATAGGCTAGACAGTCTATAAGAGGAGGAGGTTGGGTGGAGAAATGCATGCAATAATCCCTCACGCTCACATGAGGGTTCCCACACCATTAGATTTTTGCATGCAATTAGTTCAAGAATCACCTTGACAACGTTAGTAGGTGCACCAATGTGGATCCTACTTGTGTGGATGTAGGCTCTGTGTAACAACTCTAGAGGAAATTCCTTTGCCAGCAGTGGTGATAATTTGTAGGCAGGGTCAAGGGATGTCTTCTTTGCGTGCACATCCGACAACACCCAAAGCATCACCACCATTGCCATTGCCTTCTCCAATCAATGCCAAAGTTTGAATAATTGACACCCCCTACACCTAGGGCTCGCTGCCACCAACACAACCATCACTATCTCCACCCGTGCCTCCTATCATCAAAACTAACTCCTTGCCATTGATCGAATTGCAAGGGACCCACTTGCATCCTCAAAGTTGCACCACCCCCCTCCTCCTCAAGGCAGAGGATTCACCATTCCATGCATCTCTGGATTCACGTCATCCATCCATATCTCCTTTTTGGGTTTGGAAATGTATCCCTATCTCCCATCAAAAGAAAGAGTAGCCAACAAGGAAGTAAAAACTCTAGACACTCTTTGATTCAACATTCATAGAAATTTCTTGACATCGATCTTGACACTCTTTGAATTGACTACTCCAATCCTACCAGGTTTTCTAAAGTAACATAGCATTGAATTCCATGGAAAAGTTTTCAAGTGGGCTTGTTGTTGAAGAGAGAAAGATCAAGGAATGGGCATTCATTTTGGATGTTACAATCAAGCTCTAAGGCAGATGTTCTTCATCCTAGTCTTGATGAAACTTTTCAGTCCTCATTTTGCAAGATAATTCTTCTAAACCTTTATGCCATAAGCAAATTAAATGTCGTTCTTAAGATTAGTTGTACTCCGTTTTGTGTGTGTAGAAGCCAATGCATGGAGACGTTGGACTAACTCTCAAGGCAATTAGGGCATTACTATAATTAGAATTTATTTCTATGGCACTAAGCAAGAAGGACATTACTACTTAGTATTAATTCTATGAAAAACTATCTCATGACACACCTTTGTGGGTACTACGCATTCGATCCCGACATGTGGCCTCTACCACTAACTCCCTTGTGAGTTTGTTAGATGTTGATTGCAACAAAATTAGTAGAATTCTCCCCCTTCCATCATGCATAGG
Source organism: Adiantum capillus-veneris (assembly GCF_014529385.1). Classification (NCBI taxonomy): domain Eukaryota; kingdom Viridiplantae; phylum Streptophyta; class Polypodiopsida; order Polypodiales; family Pteridaceae; genus Adiantum; species Adiantum capillus-veneris. Next base: position 133,883,964 of record NC_140954.1, on the reverse strand, counting down.
CTACCATTAGCACTCTTCTCCCTTTCCATTAATGATTGTGCTTGTATCATTAAATTGTCACATGGATGAGGGGCCCTTTTACGCTTCATATCACTCATATTTGCGGATTTATATGCATCCTTATCAATTGAATTCCTTTGTCGTCAGACCATTGAGTTGCAACGTGGACTAGAAAGAGATAAGGGAATGTTGGAGAAACATGTTGTGCTTGGCAATGCTTTGGTCAATATGTACGTCAAATTTGATGTCCTTACTAAAGCACCTACAGTTCTTGATGACCTTTCTGTTCAAAATGTCGTCTCTTGGAGCGCGTTGATTGCATGATATGCCCAACATGGTTGTGGCAATGAAGCTCTAGGTTGTTCCAATTGGATGCAAACGAAAGGCCTTTCGCCAAATGCAATTACCTATGCTTGCACCTTGAAGATATGTGGACTTTTAAATATTGGATATAGCTATTTTGCATCTTTTTTGTGATTTAACATTTTTTCATATTGAATTGTAGCGCGAAACATTGATAACAAAGTGACTACACTCTAGTGAGACCACCAAACTATCAGAGAGAAGTTTAGGTTTGTTATCTTGTTCTTGAATACCATGACTATGTAGTAAGAAACGGACTATGGGACAAGGCATGGCTTCTATTTCTTATAAAATTTGGAAGAGACACTGTGTCAACTCTCCACCATACTTTTGTATGGCACTCACATAGACCGTGCACTATCTACTTTTTTGATATTTTTATAAAGTTTCCTTAGTACGAATAGTTTAAATAGTGTTTTGTTTTTCGTAGCTCCTCAAAGGAAAGATTTATGTCATACATTTCAAGTAGAGAAATTACTCACATAAGGTTAGTGCTCTGTCTTGATGGAGAGATTGCATGCATGATTTACAAAAACATCAGGTTTTGATTTCATGAACGCGTTTCAGAAAGGTCTTGTATTTCACTTTGATTTCTCTTTTTTGTCTAGGCAAAACTTATCGGGCAAATCTACCCATAGTATCCTATTTAGACATAAATTACTATCACTATATTTACACATTTACACCAATTACGTGTTTTTTTGCAGGGTATATCATATTCTATATTGGGAAGTGTGAAATTAAAATAAATAGTCATGAAGATACTACATAATCTTTTGTAACTTCCTTAGGGCACGCCGGTCCCCTCCCATATCATACAAGATGTCTATACAGGGAAACATGAAAATAAAATAAATAGTCACGAAGATACTACATAGTCTTTTGCAACTTCCTTAGGGCACGCTGGTCCCCTCCCATACCCTAATTCCCAATGCCATCGCTGGTGGAGAGAGAGAGAGAGAGAGAGAGAGAGAGAGAGAGAGAGAGAGAGAGAGAGAGAGAGAGAGAGAATCTGAATGGATTCTCCTTTCAATTTCTTTTACAAAATGGGCATCACATACTGGGTCTATTGGGTCTAATGTTCTAGCCTACTGGGTCTACATTGCTTTCATTAATTAATTGATTCAGCAGATTCGCCTGGACCTTAACTCTTAAATCAAATCCCTCAGTTGGATCGGGTGCACGCGCGAGGTCGCCTGCAAGTGAGATCCTGCGACCTCTGCTCCCTGCGGCCCGTCTCCCCCTCCCTGCGGTACCACCATACCCCCCGCGTCTCTTTCTCCTTCCGCTGCCCTGCGTTGCATGTGGGTGCATTCCAACAAACTGCACCTACCCGCAGCAGACACACACACACACATACACACACACTGTGCGCGTATCGCCACCCTTCCACACCCTACCTGCTCTGCACGACGATAACAGCAAGGCGACCATCATACATACACGTAGAGGGACAAAATTGTGCACCTTCACGAGATCCTGTGCTGCTACAGAGAGAGAGAGAGAGAGAGAGAGAGAGAGAGAGAGAGAGAGAGAGAGAGAGAGAGAGAGAGAGACCCTGTGCAACACACCTCCTGCTCGACTGCGCCCTCCGCTTGTCGTCCCGACTGCACAAAATCCACAAAAGTCACCGCCTACGTACCTACAAAAAAATCACCGCCTCTCAAGCAGCTCCTGACACGCAGCTCTCTCCCCACCTCTCTTTATCACAGCCACTTTCCTTTTCGGCGGTATCTGATGAGATACCCTCTAATTCGAGCTGCTTGCAACATTAGAGCCACATACTCTGAATGGAAACGGGCAAAATATCCAAAAACGACGTCGCAGGAACAATCTCTACTCGACCAGTCGGGAGGGAGGGAGAGCGCGCGCAGAGGCGATGGGATTTATCAAGGAGTTCTTTGGGTATCTCATTCAGCGGAGCATGGAGGATCCAGAAGAACGCGATCGCAAGATCCGCGAGCACATCATTACCACCAAGGCCAACGCCGAGAAGGTGAAGCAAAGATGGGCGCACCCTGTCAAGCCATACGGCTACTGGACCACCGATAAGTATAACTACAAGTACCAACTGGAACGTAAGATAAGCAATGCCCGAGGCCGCCACGATCCTTGGGACATTTTTTCCTAATCCCAGGTAGGCCTTCCCTTCTTACCTCATTCAATGCGTATTGCGGGCTTCTGCGCACGCGCACACACACACACACACACACACACACAGAGAGAGAGAGAGAGAGAGAGAGAGAGAGAGAGAGAGAGAGAGAGAGAGAGAGAGAGAGAGAGAGGTGGTGGGCAGTTGCATGGCTTTTGCAATTTCTGGGGTCACACACCTTTTTTCAAGGCTTACCGATAGATCCGATCTTCCTGCTTACTCCCTTAGGATATAGATCAGGTACTTTACAAATGATACTAGATGCAAGTCATGAGTTGGCCGAGCTGCTGCATACTCTTCGCAGTCAGTGGGATTCGTCCAACTGGCTCCTCAAGGGCAGCGGAGCAGCGTCGATGCGTTTTTCTTCACAGATGGGTGAGATCGTCAGTTCTTTTCCGTCGAGATAATGGCCACATCACATGCATTATGCACCCCCAGAGTGGTTCCTTTTATATTCATCATATAAGCCACCTTGATGTACAGTCCTTGTTAGTCCTTGTTAGCCCACTTCTGTACTTCCTATGGATGATACGCCATTGTGCATCTCCAGAGGTCTCTTATGTATACAGAATACAGTCCCTTTTCTTGCCCAAAAGAGAGAAAAGAGAGAGAAGAAGAAGAAGAAGATGAGTATTTCAAAGTTACCCGGAACGGGGACGGGAACGGGAACGGGGCACGCGGGCCTCCGGAACGTTTCCGGAACGTGGTCCCCCAAAAAAGCGGAAAGGGAATGAGGGCCGGAACGGTAAGCTTAAAATATGCTTAAATTAGGTTGGATTTAACCTATATGTTAGTAGAGAGCCATACACACCCATTAGTCTAAGTAGAATCCTATTTAGGCATGCTCTGCAATGATTCTTCAGTCTTAAGGTTTACACGCGATTGCACAATACACAATACATGAATTGGGATCATCCTTTACAAAAGCATAATAGAAAGAACATTAACTCAAAGTCGAAGAATAGAGTCCAAACTCCACACAAAAGCTTGGAGCAAAAAGATGATAGATTATAGATTATAAAGATGGCTTACAAGCCAGCCAAGGCGCTACAATAAGACGAGTCACTAGGTGACATGTCAAGACTCAATCACTCATATGGTAGTGCAATACAAAAAGGGGGCAAAACCGGCGGCCACAAAGGAAACAAATATCAATAACCAATGAGCAATGAGTCATGACTCATACCTGATGTTCACCTCTGGGTAGGGACATAAGAGCATCCCACCTCCCAATCTGTAGTGGAGTCGTGGACGTCGTGAATATCATCTCAATCCTCCTGCATAGGCGATCCTCATGCATAGATCCTCCTGCCTCTTCAAGCACCTCTGCCTTTGCCTCCATCTCCCACTGTAGAAAAGGATCTGTTGCTTTGGATGCTGACTTGCAAAGCATTCTTAAGTTTGCATTGACAAAAACAAGGTCATTTGCTTTCTCCACTCTAAGTCGGTTTCTTTTTCTAGATGCAATGTAGCTACATACACTCCACAATTGCTCCAAGCACGAGGAGCTAACCACTTGGTTGAGAATACGGACGGCAAGTCGCTGAAGATCCGGACCATCTGAACCATTTTATTGCCACCGCAAGACGAAGGAAATCTTGTTGCGATCAATTTGGACATCGACTGTCCCAAATGATCCTCGCATATCCCTGTAAAATGCAAGCTGATCCTTGATTTTGCGTTGCATGTCGCGATCAGGGTGAAGCTTCTTCAAGATGGTGTTCCAATGTGTGTTTATCTCCGAATCATGCTCTTGCTCTGCACCCCGGAACTTTGGGTCCAACAGAAAAGCTGCACCATGAAGAGGTGAATTGCACTATGAAGAGCTGAACTATAGGCATTCCACTTGCTACTGCAAAGGTCTTTGATTTCTTCGAGCCTATCTGGGTCCTTCTCATGATCTTCAAGCGCCTCGACCATGCGATCCATTGCTTCATAGACCTTGCCAATGCAAGGTTGCATACCATCCATCACTCTAAGCAAGTGGATCATTGGTTTCACCATTTTGTCAATAGTCTTTAGGGACTCTCAGAACTCAGGATCCTCCACCTTCCCTGTACAAATGATCCCTGGGACTGTACTTGCATGAGAAGTCTCAGCAAATTGTGTACTGATAAAGAGCTGTTGTCACAAACTGCTGACATGTCAAAGCCCTGAGGAATAAAGTCAACTTTAGATGTTGGCCGAGGGGCCTAAACCCTAAGAAGAATAAGTAACAGAAGAAGAAGTCCTACCAATGGGGACCAAGTCCGATGGGGCCCCAAGTGACATAAAGGATTCAAATAAAGTTGGACTCTCACATTACAGAAAAGACTTGAGCAAACTGATGACGTGGCAGATTTTAAAAAATTGCGTTGACATGATGACGTGGCAGGTTGTACGGATTTCCACGCTTAGCGCTGACTGTTGTACGGATTTCCGTGATTTATGTTGGCAGCTTTTTGGCATTGTTTTTGGACTAGAAGTATGCTCATGTGTGTGCGTGTGGTGTGTGTTGTGTTTGGGAGCATATGTTAGTACCTAGTTCTACACCCACTATTGGGCAGTGACGACGTTAGTGGGGATGTCGTGGTATTTAGTCAATACTATGCATGATGGAGCTGATGGTTATATTGTCTTGTGGGTGACTACCATGGGTCTGTACCTTGCACTTTCCTTTAAGGGTGAATCTGGGCTTATCCTGGATTCATCTAGGTATATTGTTTTTGGACTAGAAGCTTTTGAGTTTGAAGGCTTTTCATGTAGACTGCTTTTCATAGGCCAAGGGTCTTTAAATATGTGCTAAGGGCTCATTCTCTGGCATGCTTCCTGGAGAAGGTGCAGAGCGTGGAGTTCCGGCTTGTACTTGTTGAAGCAATATAAAGAAATACCGAAAGGGGCGCCAAGGTTTGGGGCTAATACTCTCTGGGGTAAAATTCCGCCACTCCGTGTCGCGTGTCGTCTCTCTTTCAGTTCAATTGTTATTGAAGTGCTAAAAGTCTGTTCAGTCTGTTCTTTTCTGTTGGCACGTGGTGCCCGTATTGTGACAGTTGTATCAGAGCCATAGTAACCCGGAATGGGAACGGGAGGGTCCGGAACGGGGAGGAGGAGCGGGGCCCGGAACGGTCAACTAAGGTAAGGCTTGAATTACCTCCATTCAGCTTAGTCCCAAATCAACTCCTAAACAACCCCAAAATTGTTCCCAAATCTGTCTCCAAACCTATCCTCAAACTGTCCCAAATATGTCTCCCCAAACAGCCCCAAATGCCTACTTTTGCCCGTTCTGCCGTTCCACCTCGCGTTCCGCCCTGTTCCCCCCGTTCTGAAACACCGTTCTGGTTACACCCTGTTCCGGAACGGTGTTCCATTCCCGAAATGGACTCATTCGGAACGCCGTTTCGGAACGTTTGGGTTGTGTTCCGCCCATTCCCTGTTACGATGATCAGAGCATCGGGCGTGTGCTTTTCTGAAAGCATACCGGTCCTACAAAAGAGCAGACAGAGCTATTGGAATTTTATTTGAGGTGTCTTCGGCCTCCAACCCCGGACTTATTAGCCACTCCCACCCTTACCTCATCGCGCATCGGGCGCGCTCCCGTCTTCACCGCTCATGTCTTACAGGGCATAAGCCATAAAGATTACTTGCAAGAGAAGGATCCAAGATTTGTTTCGAGTCATTGTTTTTCTCTAAAGCAGTGCCATGTTGATGTTGATGTCTATAGCTACCAAGCAGCACACTCCAAGTACTTGGCAAGCTTTCAAGAAAATTATTACCTGAAGTTTTATGGTTTCTGACATCTTCCTTCGGAGTGCAACTTCTAGCAGAGTGGGGTATCCTGAAATGATTGCCATGGAAACCCTAGCAGATTATAACTTGAAATTTCTCGACATCTCTCAGTAGATGTCTCTTCACGAGTAGATGACCTTGGAGGTCCAGTGCGATTGCTATCTTGGGACTACCATTGTCGCCAAAGAAACACTGTCTATCCAAGAGCTGATGGACCATGCTGTGGTCGGCTACGACCTTATGGAAGGAATCTAACCCTAATTTTTAGTGCAGGTTTGAGGATGGAAAGTCAGTCGACTTTTCGAGCTCGATTGATATTGAGATTGCGTTTAAGTTTGAGTTCTGTTTGAGAGCTTGTTTGGTGATCCTATTTGAAAGTTGTTTAAAATGGATGGTATCTGTTTTGAACCTGTCTTGGTGCCGATTTGAACTGTTTGACTCTGGTTTTAATACTGGTTTCATTGATTTGTGATTGTACTCCCGGGTGGAGAAGTGAGAAATATTGTTTTGGTATTGTTTGAACCTCGGAATGATGCAGGCCGATGCCTGGGGAGCGTTTCGTTGTATGTTTGAAAACCTCGGAACGACGCAGGCCGATGCCTGGGGAGCGTTCCGTTGTATGCTAGAAAACCTCCAAACGACATAGGCCGATGCGTGGGGAGCGTTTGGTTGTATGCTTGAAGCTCCAAGCGACGCAGATTGCGGTCTAGGGAGTGTTTGGTTGTACAGTCCTCTGAGCTCATGGCCTGCACCTTTTTAGGTTATTTGCGGGGGGAGTGACAAGGTAGTCGTTGAGTAGCTTCATACCGCAGACCGTTTGTCTCGGGGGAGTGCTGAGTGGCGCTATTTGTTGTGTATTGTAACATGCATATGTAAGCATTTATGTTGCATTGTGATGTGCCAACCATTGAATATTCCTAATTGGATGAGATTGCCTCGGTATGTAATTTTAGTGCATCAGGACACTTGTGGAAGACCAGTGTGGTTTGGGTGTGATGGCTAATTTTACTACGCCGGAATATCAATAGTTCCGATATGGACGAAAGGAAAAGCTAACTCCTTGATCAAAAGAGCCGAAAGGAGAAGCTAACTCCTTGACAACGAGAGCAAACTGATTGTCCCTCAGAACGGCTCTCGGAAATTTTTGAGCTAACTTGAGTTGTTTTGCAGATATGCTGTAATCACGGACAATTACTCTCTTTCAAGAAGGGTAGATGTCACAAACTGCTGACGTGTCAAGACTCAAAGCCCTGAAGAATAAAGCCAACTTGCAGATGTCGGTGTTAGGTGCAGCGAAACGAATGTTTGAACTTTGCTCAAGATGAGTGCTCCGAACTGTGCTCAAGGTTCCTTTTAATTCTTATGGAAGGGAGAGCCTTCCGTTCTTAATGAGAGAGTGCAATGATCACAAACAAAGTGAATGGACACTGTGCGTGCAAGTGTATGAGACTGAGAGATAGAGAGAGAAGAGAATACGACACCAGAGACGACGTAAAACCCTCCTCCGAAGGCCCCACTCTATGGCGAGAGCGGTCTACTATTGATTGCACAAATCTCTAGAATGCTTGGACTTACCGACGATGTCGACGACTATGAGGACGACGACGAGACGTGCTGAAATTTGGAAACTCTAAGGGTTGAAATCTGCAAATCTTCTATCTGCTGAATTCTGACTCTATGTCGATGACGATGTCGATGGCGATGATGCGACGACGACGCGCTGAAAACGCGGATGCTGAAATCTACGTTTTCCGGAATGAAACTGTAAACCTTGCGGAACTGATCGTGCGGCGAGGAACTGCTGCGGGAAGGTGAGATCTGCGAGGTTCGGGGCTTGATCTGCGGTGTCTAAGGGCTGAAAACCGAAAACGCTGATGTTCCTTGACGTTCCGTCGCGATGGTCTGCAAAAACACTGAGTTGTCCTGTAGATGCAAAAATGCTAGGGCTGAAAATCTGCAAATCTGTCGCCGGTTGTTTTGCTGTCTTCGGAATTTGCAAGTGCAAATAGCTGGCTGATCTGGTCCAAAAACGCTAGGTTGTTGCTGTGGAGCAAAAACGCTAGGGCTTCGGGTTTTGCTGAGGAGTTGCCTGTTGAGCGAGTGCTCCTGCTGCCTCTTCTGCCAAATAGTGCTAGTCTAGGTTTGCTTATATACAAACTTACTCAATTTGCCCTACCTACTTTCCAACAAAAGTCACTTAAAAATAATAAGTGAAAAATGTCCAAAATAGGGAAAATAGGCTAAATGCACTGGAAAATTCCCCTGAAGGATTCTGATGGGAATGCCTATGATCATGCTGTGTGCAACTAGAGGATATGCATCTACACTAAGTGCCTGGGCATGCACAGTGTGCGGACAGACTCATAAAAGTGCAAGAGCACTTGCTAATCTAGACTGACGGGACTGACGGAACCCTTGTGCTGTAGCTTGTCCATGGACACATAGGGTTGGATGTGTCACGTGACATCCCCTCCTTTTCAAAGTGAGGTACTGGTACCGAACTGTATGGCGTCGAGGGAGATCGCCAATAACATCCGGAATCCTGGAAGGAACTCTTCGCCGGCCCACTTTGATGTGTGGGTCGTGCGGTACTTGAACTTCATAAAGGTCTGCAACGCTTGCTTCTTTGAGCCGCACCGAAAGCGACACAAAGTCTTGTGTGGCTCCTTCAATGCTTCAACTTCATCGAGTGTCATGCTTCTTTCTTCTTCAAGAATCTCCATGGCTGAAAATTGCTGAAACCATTTCCAACACAAAACCATGAACATACCTATTCCATGTAAAGTGAGTGGAAAAAATCTTGTCTTCCTGAAAGACTGTGCATGCAATGTAGATGAATAAAGAGACGGAGTGCCAAACCGTTCACCACACACACGCAAACAATGGGATCGAATCTTTCTCTTATGATCTAGAGCAATCAACTGTGGCAATTCACAACGGAAATGCCCATGCTTGGTGCTCATACTTTCATGTGCTCTTTCCACGCCTGTGTCATGCCAAGGAAGAGACATGGAATGTGATGTCCTTGAATGCATACATTTCAGCTTTTCATGAACAATCCGCAGACATTCGTGCTCATTCATGAGCGAAACGTGCTCAACGTACAATATGTCATGCGTAGTAAAGGCGCACCCCTTGGCTGCCTTGCGCTCACACCAAGGTTGCTTTTTCCCACCTCACGTCGATTGGCTGGCCGCTAAGTGCATGGTCCGCTCTCAATGAGTGAAAAGAGGCACAAGGGGAGGCTGGACAAGCCCTTCTTTCCTTGGATTCCAGTCACTCTTCAAAAACACGATTAGGAATCGACACGCCCAAGCGAACTTGGGTTCGTGCGACCGCAACAAGCAAAAAAATTCTTGTGATTCTTGTGGTTCTTTCCTTGAGTGATACAGAACATTGCCAACGCTCTGATACCAATGTAAGGTGCAGCGGAATGAATGTTGTTCTTTCTCAAGATGAGTGCTCCATAATGTGCTCAAGGTTCCTTTTTGTTCTTATGGAAGGGAGAGCCTTCCTCCTTTAATGAGAGAGTGCAATGATCACGAATAAAGTGAGTGGACACTGTGCGTGCAAGTGTATGAGATTGAGAGATAGAGAGAGAAGAGAATACGACACCAGAGACTGTTGTAAAACCCTCCTCCGAAGGCCCTACTCTCGTTGGCGAGAGTGGTCTACGATTGATTGCACAAACTGGTACAATCATGATGCATGAAACTGATGCAAGTCTAGACTATGTCGACGATGACGAGGGGATGGCGAGGCCGACAATAGGGCTGAAAACTGAATGTTTTTACCTGCTGTCCAAAAACGCTCAAGGCTGAAATCTGCTGCAAATGAAACGCTGAATTTCAGGGCTGTTTTATGCTGCTGAAAAACGCAGGTTTGGCTGAGGAAAAACGCTGATAGTGGCTGCGTTTTGGTGCTGAAAACGCTACCCTTATGCTGCGATTTGATGCTGGAAACGCCAAGGCACTGCGGGTGATGCTGGCTTTGGAAACGCTAGGTGCAGAAAGCTATGGCGATCTTGGGGTTGCTGAAAAACGCCAAGGGGAAAAAGGTGGCTGCTGGCGATGATGCAAAACGCTAGGGATACCTGCTTGGGGAAATCTCCAAGGGATGCTTGGGGAGTCTTGCTGAGAGAGGGGGAACCTGTTGCCAATGGCCTATTGTTCTCCTTGGCTCATCTGCCGTTTAGTGCTAACCTTGGTTTGCTTATATATTTTCTTACCCAATTTGCCCTACCTACTTTCCAACAAAAGTCACTTAAATTAGTAAGTGAAAAATGTCAAAAATAGGTAAAATAGGCTAAATGCACTCGAAAATTCCCCTGAAGGATTTTGATGGGAATGCTTATGATCATGTTATGTGCAACCAGAGGATATGCATCTATACTAAGTGACTGGGCATGCACGGTCTACGAATAGACTCACAAAAGTGCCAGATTACTTGTAATCTAGACTGTCTGGACTGACGGAACCTTGTTATGCTGTAACTTGTCCACGGACACATAGGGTTGGATGTGTCACGTGACACTTCCATTGTGATTTGCCACAGTTGATTGATTTAGATCGAAAAGACACTATTCGATCTCATTGTTTGCGTGTGTGTGGTGAACGGTTTGGCACTCCGTCTCTATGCTCATCTACATTGCATGCACAGTCTCTAAGGCAGACGAGATTTTTTCCAGTCACTTTACATGGAATATGTATGTTCATGTTTTTGTGTTGGAAGTGGTTTCAGGAATTTTCAGCCTCGGAGATTCTTGAAGAAGGTAGACGCATGACTTTGGACAAAGATGAAGCATTGAAGGAACTACAGATGACTTTGTCGCTTTCGGCGCGGCCCAAAAAAGAAGACTTTGCAGACCTTTATGAAGTTCAAGTATCACACGACCCACACATCAGAGTGGGCCGGTGAAGAGTCCTTTCGAGGACTCCGGATGTTATTGGCGATCTTCCTTGACGCCATACAGTTCGGTACCAGTACCTCACTTTGAAAAGGAGGGGATGTCACGTGACACATCCAACCCTATGTGTCTGTGGACAAGCTACAGCATGACCAGGGTTCAGTTTAGTCAAGTCAGTCTAGAATAGGAAGTGATCTGACACTTTTGTGAGTCTGTTCACAGATCGTGCATGACCAGACACGTAGAGTAGATGCATATCCTCCGGTTGCACACAGCATGACCATCAGATTCCAGTCAGATCCCATCAGTAGTATTTTTACAATGCATAGACCTATTTTCCCTATTTTTGACATTTTTCTCTTATTATTTTTAAGTGACTTTTGTTAGGTAGGGCAAATTTACTAAGTTTGTATATATAGAAACCTAGCGCTAGCACTTTCTAGTAGAAGAGGCAGCAGGAGCATTGCTCAACAGGCACCTTCTCAGCAGGATCCCCAACAGCATGGCCTAGCGTTTTTGCAACTCAGCACCAAGCTAGCGTTTTTGCAAGGACAGATCAGCCTTGGCGATTTTGCATTGCAAAGGAGCTTCGGCATTAACAGACCCAGCAGAACCACTTCACGACAGTAGATCAGCCCTAGCGTTAGTGGATTTTATCCAACAGCAGATTCTCAGCCCTAGCGTTTTTGCATCTGCAGACACTTCAGCGTTTTTGCAGATCTTCGCAACGGAATCCCCACAAGCATCAGCGTTTTCAATTTTCAGTAGTTAGGACTCGCAGAAGAAGTCCCGAACCTCGTAGACCTCACCTTCCCGCAGCAGTTCCTCGCCACACTGTCAGATCCCACAAGGTTTGTAGTTTCAGCCCGGAAAACGCAGATTTTAGCATCTGTGTTTTCAGGGCGTCGTCGTCGCATCGTCGCCATCGACATCGTCATCGACATAGAGTTAGAATTCAGCAGATAAAGATTTGCAGATTTCAGCCATTAGCACTTTCAGATTTCAGCCCGTTCGTCGTCGTTCTCACCGTCGTCGACATCGTCGGCAAGTCCAAGCATTGTAGAGATTTCTGCAATCATAAGTAGACCGCTCTTGCCATAGAGAGTGGGGCCTTCGGAGGATCGTTTGACAACTTCCCGGTGTCGTATTCTCTTTTCTCTCTATCTCTCAGTCTCATGCACCTTCACGCACCCTGTCCATTCACTTTGTGTCCATTGCACTCTCATTAAGAACGGAAGGCTCTCCCTTCCAGAAGTAAAAGGAACCTTGAGCACAGTTCGAAGCACTCATCTTGAGCAAAGTTTAACATTCACTTCCGTTGCACCTTACAATTGATTCGACGCTGGCCCGGCGGAGTTCCGTGCCTAGAGATATTAGCCCCAAAGACTGGCGCCCCTTTCGGTATTTCTTTTTGTATTAATCTGTGTTCCAAGTACTGCAGGCGCTCACACACAGACTCTGCGTCTAGATGCTCTGAGTTGTGAGTGGCCTACCCACATATTTAAAGATTACAAAGGGATGCTAAAAGCAGAGCCCAAAAGCTGAAAATCAAAAGCCTTGTAAAAATAAAGCAAGAGCTTTCTTTTCTCTCTCAAGCCACACTTGGCACAATAAAAGCAAAGCTTTTTAAACAAAAGCTCTTTCTCTCTCTCTCTCTCTCTCTCTCTCTCTCTCTAATTCTCAATTTGCGTAGCAAAATAAAGCAATGTCCAAAAGTTGATTGTCGTAAATAACACCGCAAATTGCGGGATTCCACGTCAGCAATAAGGCAGATGCCACGTCAACAGTACGACAGGGTTCTGGCGGGGCTGTTTTCAGCAGAAGGCAGCCACGTCATCATTTCCACATCATTTGCCAGAGGGTGTGTGTGTTAGGGTTATGCACGTCACTATTTTGTGACATACCCCCCTCTTGAAAGCATTGTAATCGCCCTCGATGACGCTTGCAAAACAGACAGAGGCCATAAACTGTCTTAGCAGACATTGACTGTTAGTACCGACGCACTAGGAACACACATCTAGCACATGTACCAATCGACAATCACATCACACGACATCACATGACATCACATGACAAATCACATTTAACATTCATTCGGATCTTAAGACCATGATTTATCGGCAATGCAGTTAGCAATCGCATCTAGATCCACTCAGGACCTCATAGATGTCCGATTGACTAATCCCTATTGCAACCACATCTATTTGAGATCATTCAGACCAAAATGTTACATTTATTTCGTCTATCAATTCCTGCACTTAAAAACAAGTCAAGAACAAATTAGTTTCATATTTTTCCGGAATTCCATTTCATAAAGTCATACAACAGAATACCGTCAGCTCTCAGTGTCCGTGAAGCTCAAAGAGACATCAGTGACTCTAGTATTAAAAAAAAATCAAGGCATCTGTTGACAAAGGAGCGGAGTAACTCCCCTCTTGTGCAACCCATTGCACCAGATCTCCGGCTAAGCTGAATTTGGGGTTCCATTTGGAGTAGACTATGCTAAACCAAAAGCTTCAAGGTAAAGTTTCACAATCTGAGGAGTATTTGCTAGGTCCTCCTCCTCCATCCACTTCGCATCCAATGTAGGATAGTTCTTGAATTTAACCAAGAACCGTCTTCCGACTTTACCCTTATTCTTTCTGTCCTTATGTGCCAAAATCTGTTCAGGAACAAGGATCTCCTCGTTTTATTCCACTTCGGGTTGCTCATCAGGCTCCCCATCTTCGGGCACATCACCTTTAAAAGGTTTCAAGAGACTCACACGAAATGCCTTGTGAATCCTCCAAGTGTCAGGCAGTTTCGGTCGGAAGGAGACATCACTGATGATTTCGGAGATCTGGGAAGGTCGCATACTAAGGTTTGGAAAAAGCCTCTCCTTTCCCTTCTTCTTTCTTAGGCGTGCCTTCTCAAAACCTAAGAGCACCAAATCATCCTCCTTCAATTTCAAATCGCGACGATGGCGATCCGCTGCCTTTTTCTGTCTTTCATGGGATTTCTGCAAAGCCTCGCGGACCTTGGCAAAAGCCGTGTCCAAGTCGCGCACGTACTCATCGGCTTCAAAAATCTTATCTTTCGTGCTTAGGAAGGGTGGAACCTTCACAGCACCTTCAATAATCTCAAATGGCGCCTTCCCCGTCAAAGAGTGTATCGTGTAGTTAGGCAAATTCCACCAATACGTAGATACTTTTTCCATTGAGTCTTCTGATCCGAGATATAAGACTTCAATAAATCTAAAATCACTGAATTAGCAATCTTAGATTGCCCGTTAGTCTACAGGTAAAAAGATGATGAGAACTACAAACGCGTGCCAATGTTCTCCCAAATTGCCTTCCAAAACAAACTCGTAAATCTGGGGTCCCTGTCAAAGACAATCGTCTCAGGCATGCCATGTAATCTGAAAATCTGGGCCACAAACAATCTCGCTAAGTGATCCGGCTTGATTGTTTTCTTCACTGGAATGAAATGAGCCTGCTTGCTAAATATGTCAATAACAGTCCAGATATCATCGTGACCACTCTGTGTTCTCGGGAGATCGAAAATGAAATCCATTGCAATACTTTCCTAGGGGCGGGTGGGTATGGGCAAGGGCTGTAACAATCCCTGTGCTTTATGCCTGTCAAACTTGACCTTTTGGCATACCAAGCAACTGCGCACAAACTTGTCCACATCCTTCTTGAGTCTCGGCCAAAAGAAGTATCTCTCTACCCCTTTCAAGGTGGTAGCAATGCCGTGGTGACCCATAAAAGGCGGACAGTGGCATTCGGTCATAACCTTTTTCCTCAACGGCTGTGTAATGCACAACATGGTTTTCCTCATCAAGTAGCCATCCCGAATGGAATATCCCGCTACTGTTTCCCCATCCCGTATTCGTGTGAAAACGTTTGCAAAATCCATATTCGTGGCATACTGGTCGACCATATCCTCGAAGCTCCTATGATGTATCACGGAAATAGCCAGAAACAACGGCTTCCGAGACAAAGCATCTGCCACCAAATTCTTCTGTCCCTTCACATGGACAATCTAAAAGTGAAACTGTGACAAGATGTTCGCCCACCGCATCTGCTTTTACGATAGCTGCTTCTGTGAGAAGAAGCAGCGTAAACTTTGATGGTCCGTAAAGACAGTAAAATCCGCTCCGAGTAGGTAATGCCACCATTGAGTAAGAGCATGGATTACCGCCAAAAGCTCTCATAAATATGTGCTGTCAATTCCGGCCTTGAGAACAATTGGCTCTCGTAAGCAATGACATGGCCTTCTTGCATTAAGACCGCACCCAGACTACGACCACAAGCATCACAATATACTTCAAATGACTTTTGCAAGTCTGGCAAAGTCAAAACTGGTCCCGTAGTCAATTTCTCTTTCAATGTCTGAAAGGCAGTCACCTCTATGGGTCCCCACGAGAAAGGGACTCCTTTCTGTGTCAAGATATGCAAAGGGGAAGCAACCTCTGCAAACTTTCGAATGAACCGCCTGTAGTACGAACACAATCCCAAGAAGCTTCTAACTTCATGGACATTCTTCAAATCGGGCCAATCACGGATAGTCTCTATCTTGGCCAGATCCATTTGCACTCTTGCTGCTGAGACAATGTGTCCCAAAAAGTGTATCTCTAGTAGGAAAAATTCACTTTTCTTTGCATTAATCACCAACTTGTGATCTCGTAATGCCTGAAAGACTTGAAGCAGATGATCTCTATGTTCTGCCTCATCCTTGGAGAAAACAATGATGTCGTCAAAGAAAGTGCTAACAAATAGTCTATACTCTCGAAAAATCCTGTCCATCATCCGGTTAAATGTCGTAGGAGCATTGGTTAAGCCAAAAGGCATCACCAAAAACTCAAATAACCCAAAAGTCGTTTGAAAGGCTGTTTTGTAGACGTCTCCCGGCGCGATTCGGATCTAATGATATCCACTCTTCAAATCGATCCTGCTAAAGCACGAGGATCCCTGTAATCTTTCGAGTATATCATCGATCCTAGGAATCGGAAATCTATTCTTGATGGTGATTTTGTTGAGAGCTCTATAATCGATGCACATTCTCCAAGATCCGTCTTTCTTCAAAACCAACAACACTAGAGAGCAATACGGTGAAGTACTAGGCTGGACAAGACCCTTTTCCAAGAGGTCTTTCACTTGGTTCATAATCTCTTCGTTCTGGGCTCGGCTCACACGGTAAGGTGGCTGGGTCGGTGGTGTGCTTCCAGGTATCAGAACAATAGTATGATCTTCAGGACGAGCGGGTGGTAACTCGCCTGGCAGGCCCTCGGAGAAGCAATCGGCATGAGAGTGGAGAAAATCTTGGCGTTCTTTATCAAGTTCAGACATATTTGTCCTATCCTCAGCACTCAACTCTTTCATAAACATCGAGTAAACATACAGACAAGATTTCATTAATTTGGAAATGGCCGAAGCCGATACAATAGGGACAGACTCGCCCTTAAGTTTTACATCGAGTACAATGATTTTGCCCTTCTCTGTGGTCAAAGTCGCTTTCCTTGCTCGATAATCGACCACGGCGTTGTTCTTGTGGTACCAGGGAATTCCCAAGAGAACATCACAACCTTCCAAAGGCATTATGTAAAAGTCCTCGTGTCCCAAATACCCCTGACAATGCAACCGAAGTTTGCCAAAGACAGGTATAATGGCTACGTCCCTGCCAGGTGCCACTAGAACTGCCTCTGCAAGTGGTCCTATCCGATCGGGAGTGATCTCGAGCCGCACCGCCAATTCCGGTGAAATGAAGTTGGCCTTGGCTCCTCCATAAAAAAACATCAAGGCTTCTTGGTCTTTCACTTTGCCCCAAGCTTGGTAAAGTTCTGTACTCTCGTCCATCGTGCTGGAATCGGTACCCACGCAATCTGGAACCAGTCCTGTTTACATCTTGCCTTTTCTTCCACGTTCCTCAGCTGCTCTCGAACTCTCAGGCCTTTCGTTGTCCTTGTCGTTTCTGTTCTTTCTATGCCTCTTTAGGGCACTTCACAGAGATATGCCCAGTTTCCCCGCATCCAAAGCACTTCCATTCCTTTATGTAGCGAGCCCTCTCTTGAGAAGTAAGTTTGTCCTTTTCTTTCTTTTCTGGGTTGCTCTTCCTCTTTCTACTTTCATTTGTCGAAGTCTGTTCGGCTCTTTGCGTCATGATCTCATCGGTGGGGTAGGTCAAACTGCCAGAGTGAATGGCAAAACCCCGTTTCGCATGACTCATCAACTCCTGAATGGAAGTTGACTTTGTTCTAAGTAGTGATCTCGGATCTCTGTAGGAAGACCCAAGGTAAACTGCTCAATCTGTTCCTTGAACGAAATCTTCTTAAATGAAGAGGCAGGTAGAAAAGAGCTCCAGAATCTCTTGCAATAGATGTTCACTGTATCCTTCTTGGTCATTCGAAGATGGTTCCAAGGAGTATCGCGTTCATACTCTCGAGTTAGCCAAGAAGAAATAAAACGCCTTTTGAATTTTAGCCATTTAACTGGCGCTGTGTAACAAACTTGGACACTCCAAGTCAAGAATCTACCACGATAGCACAAATAACCACTTCAAAACAGTTCACAGTTCACAATTGATTCGACACTGGTCCGACGGAGTTCCGTGCCGAGAGATATTGGCCCCAAAGACTGGCGCCCCTTTTGGTATTTCTTTTTGTATTAATCTGAGCTCAAAGTACAAGAGTGTGGACAGGCGCTCACACTCTACGTCCAGATGCTCTGAGTTGTGAGAGGCTTGCTCACTTATTTAAAGTTACAAGGGTTGCCAAAAGCAGAGCCCCAAAAGCTGAAAATCAAAAGCCCATAAATAAAGCAAAGGCTCTTTCTCTCTCTTGCTTATAAAATAAAGCAAGTTCCAAAAAAAGCTGTCCAATCAAAAGCTTTTAGAATAAAGCAGAAAAGCTCTCTCTTTCTCCCAACATGCGTAGCCAGCCCAAAAAGCAAAATTGTCGCAAATCAGCATGCTTTTCCTGTTGCCATAATTCTCGCCGTAAATTGCGGAGATGTCGTATTGCTGGCCTGCCACATCAACACTGCCACGCTAGCATTTTTTGCAGCCCTTTTAGGCTTAGGGTTAACAACAGAATTAGGGTTTTTGATTTAGGGTTAGGGTTTCTGGTTTTAGGGTGTTTCAGCAGAATTAGGGTTTCTGGCAGCCACGTCATCACGTTGTGACATACCCCCCCTCTTGAAAGCATTGTAATCGCCCTCGATTACGCCTGCAAAACAGACAGAGGCCATAAACTGTCTTAGCAGACACTGATTGTTAGTACCAACGCACTAGGAACACACATCTAGCACATGTACCAATCAACAGTCACATCTGACGACATCACAGGACATCACTCGACATCACAGGAGATCACATGACATTAAACATTCATTCGGATCTTAGAGCATGATTTATCGGCAATGTAGCTAGCAATCACATCTAGATCTGGTCGGGACCTCATCGATGCCCGATGGACTAACCCCTATTGCAACCATGTCTATTCAAAATCAAGTAGACCAAAATGCTGCAGTCATTTCGGCTATTAGTTCCTGCACTTAAAAACAAGTCAAGAACAAGTCAGTTTCATATTTTCCGGAATTCCATTTCATAAAGTTATCTAGTAGAATACTGTCAGCTCTCAGTATCCCTGAAGCTCAAAGAGACATCAGTGACTGTAGTATCAAAACTGAGGCATCTGTTGACAGAGGAGCGGAGTAACTCCCCTCTTGTGCATCCCACTGCACCAGATCTCCGGCCAAGCTGGATTCTTGGTTCCATTTGGAATAGACTATGCTAAACCAAAAAAAACTATAAAGATTCACATGGAATATCTGCTAGGTCTTCCTCCTCCATTCGCTTCGCATCCAGTGCGAAGTAGGTCTTAAATTTAACCAAGAACCGTCAGCTCGCTTTACCTTCTTTCTTTCCGTGCTAATTTCTGTTCTGGAACGAGTATTTGCTCGTTTTCGTCCAATTCGGGTTGTTTATCAACAGGCACATTGCCTTCAAAAGGCGTCAAGAGACTCACATTAAAAAAAGCATTGTAAATCCTCCAAGTGTTATGGCAGCTTTAGTCCAAAGGAGATATCATTTATCTTTTCGGAAAACTTGGAAAGGTCCACACTATGTCATGCTAAGCTTACAAAGAAGCCGCTCCTTTCCCTTTTGTTTTCTTTCTCGGTCGTGCCTTCCCATAATGTAAGAGTACCCAATTCTTCTCCTTCAATTTCAAATCACAACAATGGCGATTTGCTGCCTTTTTCTGTCTTTCCTGAAATTTCCGCAGAGCCTTCCGGACCAAGTTCCTCGTGAACTGGTCGGCTTCAAAGAAAAATCTTATCTTTCGTGCTAAGGAAGGGTGGAACCTTCGTAGCAAATTCAAGAATCTCAAATGGCATCTTCCCCATCAAAGAGTGTATCGTGTTATTGTAGGCAAATTCCACCTAAGGTAGATGCTTTTCCCATTGAGTCTATTGATCCGAGATATAAGACTTCATTAAATCCAAAACCATTGAATTGGCAATCTCAGATTGCCCGTCAGTCTGCTGGTGGAAAGATGACGAGAACTGCAACCGCGTGCCAATGTTCTCCCAAATTGCCTTCCAAAACAAACTCGTAAATCTGGGGTCCCTGTTGGAGACAATCGTGTCAGGCATGCCATGTATCTGAAGCTGGGCAATAATTAATCATGCCCACGATATGTTCTCGGGAGATGAATCCATTGCAATACTTTCCCAGGGCGGGTGGGTATGGGTAAAAAGGCTGTAACAATTCTTGTGCTTTATGCTTGTCAAACTTGACCTTCTAGCATACCAAGCAACTGTGCACAAACTCGTCCAGATCCTTCTTGAGTCTCGGCCAAAAGACGTATCTCTCTACCCCTTTCAAGGTGGTAGCAATGCCGCGGTGACCCGTAAAAAGGCGTACAGTGGCATTCGGTTAGAACCTTTTCCCTCAACGGCTGTGTAACACACAACATGGTTTTCTTCATCGAGTAGCCATCCCGAATGGAATAATCTGCTACTATCACCCCTTTATGTATTCAACTGAATACATTTGCAAAATCTGTTCTATGGCGTACTGATCGACCATATCCTCAAAGTTTCTATGATGTATCGCGGAAATAACCAGAACCGACGGCTTTCCGGACAACGTATTTGCCACCAATTTCTTCTATCCCTGCACATGGACAATCCGGAAGTAAACCGTGACGGAAGTTTTGCCCACCGCATCTACTTTTTCCGATAGTTGCTTCTGTGACCAGAAGTAGCGTAAATTCCCATCAGCTGTGAAAATCATAAAATCGGCTCCAAGTAGGTAATGTCGCCACTGAAATAAGAGCATGGATAGCTGCCAAAAGCTCTTTCTCACAAATTTGTGCTGTCAATTCTGGCCCTGAGAACAATTGGTTCTCGTAGGCAATGACATTGGCCTTCTTGCATTAAGACCGCATCCAGACTA
Organism: Adiantum capillus-veneris; assembly: GCF_014529385.1. Taxonomy (NCBI): domain Eukaryota; kingdom Viridiplantae; phylum Streptophyta; class Polypodiopsida; order Polypodiales; family Pteridaceae; genus Adiantum; species Adiantum capillus-veneris. Next base: position 133,863,340 of record NC_140954.1, on the reverse strand, counting down.
CGACCACAAGTATCACAATATACTTCAAACGACTTCTGCAAGTCCGACAAAGTCAAAATTGGTCCCGTAGTCAATTTCTCTTTCAAAGTTTGAAAGGCAGTCACCTCTGTGGGTCCCTACGAGAAAGGGACTCCTTTTTGTGTCAAGATATGCAAAGGGGAAGCAACCTCTGCAAACTGTCTAATTAACCGCTTGTAGTACGAACACAGTCTCAAGAAGTTTCTAATTTCATGGACTTTCTTCAAATCGGGCCAATCATGGATAGTCTCTATCTTGGCCGGATCCATTTGCACTCCTGTTGCTGACACAATGTGTCCCAAAAAGTGTCTCTGGTAGGGATAAAAAACTCACTTTTCTTCGCATTAATCACTAACTTGTGATCTCGTAATGCCTGAAAGACCTGAAGGAGATGATCTCTATGTTTTGCTTCATTCTTGGAGATAACAATGATATCGTCAAAGAAAGTGCCAACAAATAGACTGTACTCTCGAAAAATCCTGTCCATCATCCGATTAAATGTCGCAGGAGCATTAGTTAAGCCAAAAGGCATCACCAAAAACTCAAATAACCAAAAAGTCGTTTGAAAGTTTGTCTTGTAGGTCTCCCGGCACGTGATTCGGATGTGATTATATCCACTCTTCAAATCAATCCTGTTAAAGCACGAGGATCCCTGTAATCTGTCGAGTATATCATCGATCCTAGGAATCGGAAATCTGTTCTTGATGGTGATTTTGTTGAGAGCTCTATCATCGATGCACATTCTCCAAGATCTGTCTTTCTCAAAACCAACAACACTGGAGAGCAATACGGTGAAGTACTAGGCTGGACAAGACCCTTTTCCAAGAGGTCTTTCACTTGGTTCATAATCTGTTTTCTGGGCTCGACTCACATGGTAAGGTGGCCGGTTCGGTGGTGTGCTTCTTGGAATCAGATCAATGCTCTAATCTTCAGGACGAGCAGGTGGTAACTTGCCTGACAGTCCCTCTGAAAAGCAATTGGCATGAGTGTGAAGAAAATCTTGGCGTTCTTTTGTTCAGGTCAAAACATATTCGACCTTTATCCATCGTGCAGTCCTCTACCAAACAGTGATTAAAGAAACTGAAGTTCATCAAGTACAATCTCTGAGCCCTTCATTTGTCAAACTCGCTTTCTCGGCCTGGTAGTCAACCACGGCGTTGTTCTTGTGGTACCAAGGGATTTCGAGTAGAACGTCACAACCTTCCAAGGCAATTACGTAAAACTCCTCGTGCCCTAAACACCCCTGTCATTGCAAACGAAGTTTTTTTTTTTTTTTTTTTTGAGAAAAAGATCCTTCTATTATTAGTTAATGAAAACTGCCCATAGGGCTACAACCACCTCTGCAAGAGAGGGCTACAACAAGCATGATGGGGAGACTCTCCCAATGAAAAAACAGCATATATACAATGAGGCTAGATCAAGAGATGGGAGGAGGGAAGAGCCACACAGGTGGACGGTAGTGCCATCTGAGCACACCCTGGACTATGGTGTAGAAAGGCCCAGGGTGCCAGAGTCGAAGGAAAGCCTCGCGGCGCTCCCGCATGCGGTCGGAGCTGCCCTGTAGTCCCTTAAGCTGTCCTCTGAGAATATGGATCAGCTCTAGCCAAAAGTCACGAACAGTCTCTGCTGGTGGCACAGGGCGAGCCTCAAAGATGCGTAAACAGCGGGCCCGCTAGATGAACCAAAGTGTTAGGCCACTGATGAGCTCCCAACACTCCTCTCTCTCACTGCACCACTCCTGTGGAATAAGCTCTGTAGCAGGCTGGAGTGTAGGTCGCCCCCCCTGCATCACTATCATCCTGCTGGTGGAAGATAGCTCAAACTGAAGTGCCGGGCCCGTGAGGGTGGACCAAGCCTCTGTCCCCCAAGTGTACTGTCGAGCTGTGGAGAGAGCATGCATCAGCCGAAGAACTCGTAGCCACACCTGCTGGGCTGAGGGACAGTCCCAAAGACAGTGACGCTGACTCTCCACCAATGGTCACAAGCTGCACATGTGGCCGAGAGACCACTATGTACTAGCCAACTCCCTACTGCTGTAGCTCTATGTGCGACCAGCCACTGAAACAAGGTGACTCGCCTCGGTTGTCTGGAGTCCCACAACCTCTCCCAAAAGTCTGCCAAGAACTCGACTGTGAGACCCTCCTCCTGCCAATGACGTGCTGCAGCGGGGCGGGCCTCTCTCTGTGCTGCTAGTATATGACGTCCCAGTCGAACAGTGTACTGAAAGAACGGGACTCCTGGGTGGTCTGCAGAAGAGAAGGGGTCCCTCCATAGCCACTCACCAGGATCCCACTGTACTCGTGCCAGCGGACAACACTCCCAAACCCATAGCCTCCAGTGTCTTGTCTCAAGAACTGCTGGGTCAGGGTCTATGACGCAGGTCCTCCCATAGATGCCCACTACTCGGATCCTCTGAAAACAACACTCTGCTACCTGCGGGGCGTCTACTGCAACTCGCTATAGTCGTCCCCCACCCTGAAGCTCGAAGAACAGGGCTGAGACAGACTCTGAGCAGGCCCTGACTGAAATGAGAACCTCCAGTCGTGTGAAGGCTCCCATCCACCGGGGTGCTACTGGCTCGAGAGGCGTGAGCCACTCAACTGGAACTAACTCTGAGATGTCCTGACACATGCTCTGCACCCCTCTCATGCCCTGTAGCTGGAAACCTTGCACCTCCTCTGACAAACCTGTGAATTCTAGCCAGTCACCTAGAGAGCGCGCTGGACCTGCTGCCATGGGACCCCAAGAAACATGAGGCCGACTATCAACCAAGTGCCCTCTCTGAGTGCTAACCATGGGGTTCTAGACGAGGGGCTGCCATAGGCGCTCCTCCGTGCACGTCGGCTGTCTGCTCCAGGCCACGTCGTAAGAGCTCCCAAGATCGAAGCAAACTCACAGCGAAGTGGTCCTCCAGTCTCTTGCTCAAACCAACTTGGCGCAACTCTGTAAAGATCCATCTGGTCGAAGGTTGCCAAGGGCCTCCTGACTGAGGCACCCTGGCACGAAGCCTCTGCAGCAAGAACTCCTTCCAGGGCTCCTCTCCCGGAAGAAGTCCTCTGACTACGAACTTCCCAAGAAGGGCTCGGCTCTGCTCTGCTGTGCTGGATCAATGATCCCAAGCCCTCCCTGAGAACAAGGAAGTGTGATGACCGACCAAGCCACCTTGGCTCGGGCAATCTGAGTGTCACGACCTAACCAAAGGAAGTTCCTGATCAGCCTCTCTACCTGGCTGATACAAGAACTCGAGAAGACCCAGCAAGAAGTGATGTACCACATAGTCGCCAACAACACCTGGTTGGCAACTACTACTCTACTAGCCAGCGAAAGTCGTGCTGAGCTCCAATGTAACAGCTTTCTCCTGATGGACAGGAGAAGCGAAGCAATCTGTTGCTCGGGGGACAAGTCCAAACCAACCTGACAACCCAAGTACCGAACTGCAGTCCCTGGGGGAATCCACCTGAAACCCTCTCCTGGCATCCAATCTGGCACAAGAGCACTGCCAACCGAGAAAGCCACTGTCTTTCTCCAGTTGATCAGTGCGCCCGATGCACAACAGAAGGTATCCAAAGCCTGCTCACATCTGTGCAGATTGGCCTCCTGGCCCTCTAAGTACAAGGCTTAGTGATCGGTAAACTCAGCGTCCAGTAGCTCATCTCCCCGAATAGGAAGTGCTAAGCCCCGTAGACCAACCTGTTGTGACACCAAAAATCTGCTCATCGCCTCCGCATAGAACAGAAAGAGAAAGGGGGCAAGAGGACAACCCTGTTTGACCGAGCGTGTGAGCATGAAGCGCTCACCTCTACCTCCTGCCAAAAGCACCTGACTGTGAGCCTGTCTGTACAAAGCTGACACCTCTCTGATCCAAACATCTGAGAAGCCCATCCTGCATAGAGTGCCCTCTAGAAAGTCACAGTCAACTCTGTCGTATGCCTTCTCAAAATCGAGAAGAAGAATCACAAGGTCCTCCCCACGGAGCCGTGCCAGGGTAGAAGCCTCCTAGAAAGTGAAGATGTTGTCAAGGATACTGCGTTCCTTGACAAAATCTGTCTGAGTCCCATGTATAAGGCTCTCCGAAAGTGGTTGAATCCTCAAACTCAGAGCCTTGGCAAGAATTTTGTAGACTGAGTTGAGGATGGTGATGGGGCGCCACTATCGAATCTCATCCAAGGAGCCACCCTCCTTTGGAATGAGGTAGATTAGGCCCTCACTCATGCTATCAGGCATCACTCCTGTGTGCAAAATGTATTGAAAGGCACTACAAAGATCTGGGCAAGCAGGTCCCAGTACTCCAAGAAAAAGCTGGGAGTCAACCCATCCTCACCTGGACAGCTACCACGAGGGAGGGCCCTAAGAGCCGTGTGCAGCTCCTCAAGCTGAAGTGGCATCTCTAGCCTCTGGCGCATCTCCTCTGTCACAAGACAAGGCATCTGTGTCCAAACCTGCTCCCTGCATGCATCCTGCCGCTCTGACTGGGGCTCAGCCGACAGTAACTCACGGTAAAAGTCTGTAGCAACTGCACGCATATCCTCAGGCTCACAAGCAACTAACCCATTGGGTCTCCTCAACTGATGGACCTTGGCATGCGAGTGTCGAGGTCCCACTGTCTCAAAAAAAGCACTAGTCACTCTGTCACCCACCTGAGTCCACTGAGATGCCTGTCGGTGGAAGGCAAACTCATGACGCCTCTCCTCTGTGCTAGCAAGCTCCTGTCGAGCCTGCTGTAACTGCTCCTCCAACCACGGACTGTCTGGATGCTGCTCCTGCATCCTTTGTAGTGAAGCAATGCCTCGTCCGAGACGCTGCTGCTCCTCTCTCGCTGCAGCCCGGCGAGCCAGAGACTCCTGAAGAAAAAATTGGCTTAGCAGAGCTAGGCCTAAGGCCACTCTGTTTGTAGGTGGAACCTGGCTGTCCATGCCCTCTGTCCAGAGAGCCTCTACCCTCTCTCTAAGTGCTGAGTCCAACAAGACCCGCTCTGGGATGCGAAGCATCGTGCTCCCACTCCTCTGCTTGTCTGCCACTGTGAGGATCACTGGTGCATGGTCCGAGAAGGATGTCCCTGCTAGGATGCCCACTGATCTCCCCAAGTCACTGAAGTGGTCACTAGTGTAGAAGCGATCTATCTGCGATAGATTCACTCCTCCCACTCTGCGGTCCGATCTAGAGAAGGCAAGACTGGCTCGAGGCCTCACAAAGCCAGAGTGCTGCCATGTATCCGAGACCCTCAAAGTCATACACAACCTCTCCCATGTTGCTAACTTGACTCCATGCACAGTAGCATGGCTGCCTCCAATCCTGTCAGAAGGGTCCTCCAACATGTTGAAGTCCCCTCCTACACACCAATGGTCGGCCTGCGCAAAGACTCAACAATCTGTGACCAAAACTCTGCATGAGCACTCGCCACATTGGGCGCATAGATGTTCAGGAAGCCCACAAGGCCACCCTGAACCTTCATAGTAATCCATTGAGCCCTGCTTGGCACAATAATCCCTCTGCCCACAATGGCCCGCTGCAATGAATCCGCAATAGTCATACATACCCCACCCTGGATGCCTCTAGGTCGAAAAGCAGCTGACCAAAAGGTATTATATCGTCCATGCAAAATCTGACCACATCACCGAATGCGGCTCTCACACAGATGGTGCTCCTGAAGCATAAGGAGATCAATCTCTCCTCCCACAAGGAAACGCTGAAGCTCTTGATGCAATCGGCCCCGCTGTCGTTGAAACTGGGGCCCACCTAGTCCCTGCACGTTCCATGAGACGATCCTCATGGGGAGCAAGAGAGAACAGATGCTGCCGCAGCAGCAAGACGGGCTATCTTCGAGGCTGGCTTGGATGGGGAGTAATCCGCATCCGAGCGTCCTCTATATAGGCGAGACTGCAGTGAGTGCCTAGCCCATGCCCAAGCAGAGCGAGCCGTGTGTAAAGCAACCTCCTTTGTCGAGGAGTCCTCATGAATGTATACATAGCAAGGCAAACACTGCGTATCAGCAAAGAAGTACACCACAATGTGCCTACATCCTGCTGAGTCTGGGGGTGTCACCGCAAACTTGGCCAAGGGCCACAAAGTCTGCAGCAAATCTGTAACTCCAAGTTCTCCCATGTGATGAGAGAACTCGAGAACCCGTGTATGCAACCATCCCAACACTGAGTCGAGGGACCACTTTGTCTCGGCCCTACCACAGAGGGGGAAGGAGAAACCAACTGCTGAGTCCAAGGCCTCTGTCCCCCTAGGGGCGAGGAACAAAGCATAGACCCTGAAGCAGGTTGCCTCGAGGTCTGCTGCGAAATCGCCGAGAAAGCGAGTGAACCCATAGTTGAAGAAGTCCCAGCGGGGTCGGAGGTCAATGCTCGTCAGACCACGAGGGATAGCTGCAAGGGAAGATGTCTGAATGTGCAGAGGGGGCTGCAAGAAGGGCTGACCCTCTCTCGCTAGGTGACTCGTGGCAAGGGCGCTGCCAAGAGATCTCCTAGCCGCCGGAGAGGGACCAGTCTCTTGAGTCGACTGTGGAACTGGAGCAGGAGGGGGGGGAGAAGGAGCTGGGGGGAGCGGAGGAGAAGAGGGGCGGGATGGGGCGACAGAGGTAGAGGAGCGAGGTGGAGAGGCGACGGGAGCAGAAGGCGGGGGGGAGGATGAGGAGGAGGAGGGGAACTCTGAAGGGGGAGCGGCTGTTGAGGGTGAAGCGGAGGTGGAGGCTGGCGTAGGGGACTCCTCCTGCTCAAGAGGACCAAAGCGGTTCTCAGTGGGAACCCACTGCTGCTGAGTAGGCACCTGAGGGCCACTCTGCGTGCCAGGCTGTCGCTGTGGCCCCTGGCGTTGACAGCCATGGGCTTGCTGCCACCCCTCCCCCGCTGGAGCCCCAGGCTCGGAGGGTGGCTCTGAATCTGTGCACTGTGCCGCGGACTGTGGCTGCGGCCCAGCCCTGGCAGGTTGGGGCTGAGGCTGTGGTGCAGGTCGCGGCCTCCTCCGTGGACAGGCCTTCGCTAGGTGGCCCATCTGACGGCAAATGAAGCATTGGTTCGGGAGGCCTGAGTACTCCACACTCTGTCTAAACCAACCCCCACTCACCCGAGGTAGAAGGATGCCCTTCGGGAGCGTGTGGGTATCTCTGACCAAAACTCGAACTGAGGGGATGCCAGCCGCCTTGGCAGCTACTGATGCTGCCGTACGTGGTGTCTCCAGGACAGTCCCGATGGCGGAGCCGATCCTGGAAAGAAGTGGTAGGTACTCCCTCCGTAAACCCGGAAAGCAGACTGAGATGGGGATGTCTGCGTCCTCTACTAGAACATCCGAAGTCGGGTCAAAACCATGTCGCCACTGTCGAAAGTGGGTGCGTGATGCTCGGATGGCCAGTGGACTCATAGCTATGACCTTGGACGCCATCTCGGAGGTCTCGAACTCGATGTGATAGTACCCCCGTCCGAGAATATGGACATCTAAGATCTTGCGCACCTCTGCGAGAAGGCGGGCTTGGAGAAGGTCTCGCAGCTCTCCTCTCCTAGGTCGGGTGCCGAGAATCTTGTAGATGACCGAAGTCGCCTGCAATCGCTCTACCTCTGCGGCAAGGCTCGCTTGCTCTGTTGGCGAGAGCAAGTCGAATGGTGGGCTCAGCGCGGTCGGGCGAGGGGGCTTCGGGTGAGTCCCTCTGTGGCGAAGCTGGAGCCTCCATCTGTGTCTACTGCTGTGTCGTAAGAAGAGGTCGACAGGTGGACGCTGCAATCAGGTGCAAGAGACAGTGCCCCAAAAAATGAAGCAATGCCGAGGAGTCCGAATTCAGGGATTGACGGGGAGAAACCGAGGCGGGCGGGAAGACGGGCCGGGGGGGGGGGGGCAGCGGGTTGGGGAAGGCGGAAGTGCTGGCGGCAGCAGGAGGGGGTGACGGGGGCGGCAGTGGCTAAAAGGCAGCGCGGGTAGGCAGCGGGTGGGCTGGCAAGGGGCGGCAGAGGCTGGTAGGGGGCGGTGCAGGCTGGCAGCGGGGCAGAAGGGTAGGGGGGGGAGGCAGCGGGCTGAGGTGTGGGGAGGGGGGGGGGAGCGATGGTGTGCGCAGGTGAAGCAATAGCAGCGAGCCCGTTTTTTTTTTTATACATTTTGCAAACGAAGTTTGCCAATGCTCGGTGTAATGGCAACATCCCGTCCGGGTGCCACTCGAACTACCACAGCTTGGCCTCAGCCTGTCGGCATAATTGAATTCGAGCCACCAATTCAAAAGAAGTTGGCCTTGGCTCCTTCAAAAGAGCTTCCTGATCTGTTGCTTTACCCTAAAAACGGCAAAGTTTGTACTTTCCTTTATGTAATTTGGTTCGGGTCCCACGCAATGTGGTACTAGTTCTGCTTTTTATCTGCCTTTTCTTCCACGTTCCTTAGTTGCTCTCGAACTCTCAGGCCTTTCGTCGTCCTTGTCGTTCTGTTCTTTATGTGCCTTTTTAGGGCACTTCGCGGAGATATCTCCAGATTCCTTGCATCCAAAGCACTTCCCTTCCCTGATGAAGCGAGCTCTCTCTTGAGGAGTAAGCTTGGGTCGTGCATCCTTCTTTTCTGGGTTGCTCTTCCTCTTTCTACTTTCATTTGTCGAAGTCTGTTCAGCTTTGTGTCATGATCTCATTGGTGGGGTAGGTGAGACTGCCAGAGTGAATGGCAAAACCCTGTTTCGCATGACTCATCAACTCTTGAATAGAAGCTCACTTCTGTTCCAAGCAGTGATCTCGGATCTCTGTAGGTAGACCCAAGGTAAACCGCTCAATCTGTTCCTTGAACGAGATCTTCTTAAATGAAGAGGCGAGTAGAAAAGAGCTCCAGAATCTCTCGCAATAAGCGTCCACTGTATCTTTCTTGGTCATCCGAAGATGTTCCAAGCAGCTCGTATATCGTGTTCATACTCTCGTGTCAGCCAAGAAGAAATGAAAAGCTTCTCAAATTCAGCCATTTAACTGGCGCAGTCTTGTTTAAAAGAAGCGTGGGCCACCAAGTTTGAGCATTCCCCTTAAAGTAAGAGGAAGCTCTCCGAATCTTAGAGTGCTCTGAGTAGCGTCCTCCCGGGAAAGCGATGTCAAAGTGCTGTACAAAAGACAAAGCCTTCGAAGCATCTCTATCACCAGAAAAAGTGTCAAATTTAATTGAATATCCACCTTCCTTAAACTCTCGGACTTTCTTGCTTTTATCTTCCAGAAAGTCATACCGGTTGGCTTTATAAAAATTCTTCTTCTTCGCATAAAAGTTGCTGTCATCAGAGTTTGAACTGGACGAGTCCTCTGTAGAATTGTCACTCATTGGGCGAGATTTAGACCTCTTTGTCTTTTTCTTGCCCTTTCTGAAGCGTTGCTTCTTGCTTCGGTTTTTAGCTTTTCGGTCTTCTTCACTTGAGTCAGATGAGCTAGAAGAACTGTCAGAAGAAGAAGAACTGGGTACTCCTTCAAATCGCACACGCTTCTTCTGTTTCTTGGCCTTTTTAAATGTCGACTGACAACCCAAATAGTCTGGGAAGTCAGTGCCTTTCTTCTGCTTTTTGCTGTGTTTTATTTTAGCTTTGTTTTGGCGCGTCAAAAAGCTGAGCAATTCGTGCATCGACCACCTCTTCTAATTCCTTCTCTGAATACTTCTTCGGAGTAGGAGGTTTCTTGAGAGCGGGTTTTGGGGGCGGTGTTGTGGTTTTCTGCCATTGCGTTGTTGTGCGCATTTTGAGAACCGTTTTTTGTAAATTTATACATATGGACATGATGCACAATGTAAAAAGTGTGTGTGGGCTTTATTTTTGTGGGCTTTCTAGATTGATTTAGCAAGAACATGTACATGCAGGGCAAGTCTCTAGTCTAGTGACAGCTGTCGGGCTACTGTAAGTGCCCGTGAGTGAAGACTTGTATAGAACTAAAACACATATAAAAACTAAAAAAAATTCAGTCAAATATCAAAAATTTGCAGGTTTTGGGTTGTTGTGGCTTCTTGATGCTTTTGGATGCAGTTTTTTGCTCTCAACTAGCCTTCCTACGCGTAGTTGGGCCATGGCAGCTTGCTGTTTGCGCTAATTTTGCACATAAAGGTACATAGAATTGAAATTTGTGGTCTTCAGAGCTTTTGTTGTAGAAAATGCAGAGAAATTTTGAGGCTTGAAAGCATCCCTTTTGGAGTTGTGGTTTGGGAGATACATTCTCTTTCCCACAGCGCACAGGATATGACATCTTGCAGGCAGTTTGGTGTATGGTAGTTTGTGGAAGCTCTCTTGTTTGGAGATCTTGAAAATTGTGTTTTTGAAGAGTTATTTGGTGAAGGTGGAATCTCTTTCTCTCAAGTGAATTGGTCGGCGTGTGCTGTAAATCCATGCTAGGGTAAATACTTCCTAATTCTCATGGTGGTCTTTTGGGTGGGCGTGTGCTGGTAAATTCCCAAGAGATCACTTGTCTTTGAGTTGTGGTTTTGTTGAGGTTCTTTTGATATTGTTTGTGGTGCTGATCTTGTGTCTTGGAACGCTATTGGGAGACATTGCTATAGAGGTGCCCCTTGCTCTTGTTTTCCCAACAGTGTTTTGATGAGCGCGCGGCGGTGTGTGCAAGTGAAAGAGCACGCGAGGAAGTGCAATGTGTGTGCAGAGAGGGGAGGCGAAGGCCAGCAGGAGAGGAAGTGCAAGCAGGAGAGAGAGAGGAAGTGCAAGCAGGAGAGAGAGCTCACGTTTTTGGGGAAAACTCAATAAGGGTTTTCCCACTTTTATTATAAGTGACCTTTAAAAAATGTGTCCAGGTTCAACGTGGACAAAGTATAAAAATGTACAAAAAGGGGTTATTTAGGCCTTTAACCCAACAACGTGCCACTTAAAGACATAAATGGCGTCTTTAAGCTACGTGACTCCCACCATCTCTATGCATAGATGATGTTGTGCTTTGGGTAAGCACTTAGTGAGGGCATCGGCTAGATTTTGTGATGTATGGACCTTAACCAATGTAATAAGGCCATCCTCAAGCACTTCTCGTATGAAGTACCGCACATCAATATGCTTTGTGCGTGCATGAAACATGGCGTTCTTTGCCAGACATATGGCACTCTGGCTATCATAACCAAGTATAGGTGCCTTGGCAGGCAAACCAAACTCACTGCATAGGCGTGCTAACCAAATAGCTTCTTTGGAAGCCTCAGTGGCTGAAATATATTTAGCCTCTGTCGTAGACAATGCAACAATCTTTTGCAATCTAGAACACCATGAAACAGCACCTCCCGCAAGAGTAAATACATAGCTACTTGTGGATTTCAGAGTCACAAAATCCCTTCAACTCCATTGGTCCTTTACCATAGCAGAGGCATTTGTTTTTAGTCCCTTTCAAGTACCTCATAATGGACTTCACTGCATCCCAATGTAACCAGCCTGGATTAGCCATAAACCGGCTAACAACTCCCACTGCATGGGCTATGTCAGTGCGCGAGGTCACCTCGAGGAGGTGAGGCCGGGTGGTATGGGTCGCTCGGTCTTACAGGTGCACGTCTATGTCCTCGGACGCTGCCCCAGCACGGGGGAGCTGCCGGATGGTGGCTATGGTCGGGTGGTTTGTCCGACGCGTGTCTGTAGGCGGTCCGTGTAGCTGGTAGATCCATTCTCCTTGTTCGTTTCATGGTATCAGAGCCGGCTTGGTTGCACGAAGGACTGTGTGCACACCTACGGATCGGTTCGGGTCGGAAAACCTCAATTTCGCGTAATCTTTAGTAATTGATTGCTGAAATTACTTGTTTTCTTTCTCGTAAGCATGTTCGCAGGTGAGGATTAGCGCTCTTTTGCTGATTTTTAATTAAAAAACAACAAATTAACATATGGGAGTGTTGGAGATTTCTGATAAATTTTATTGATTTTCGATGAAAATCAGAGAATTGCTTGTTAATTTACTGAATTTAGACTAAATTCAGCATACCACGCATTTAAAATCTCTCTGTAAGTTCCTCTCTCTGTAAGTCTCTGTGCGAAGCAGAGAGAGAGAGAGAGAGAGAGAGAGAGAGAGAGAGAGAGAGAGAGAGAGAGAGAGAGAGCTCTCTCTTTGCTTGGGCTCGCTGCCCCTCCACGCTGGCCACCCCTCCACGTTGGCTCCAAATTGGCGCCTCTTGTGCGTGCTGGCCACGGGCAACCACGCGTCCTCTCCTCTCCTTCGTGACCTTCACGCGTCACTATCAGCGCGCAGCTTCTGTTTTTTTAGCTGCAAAGTTGCGTTGATTTTAAAAAAAAAGGGGGGTGCCCATTATGTTATGTGGCCAAGGACACTTACATTTTTTTTAAAGTATGGTTTGGACACTTCATTTTTTTAAAGTTAAATGTGAACCCTGTATATTGTTAATAAACTCACTTACAGAGTTGTAGAAACTTACAGAGACCGTATTTCTTCAGTCTCCTGCTTCTCTCTCGCCCTTCCTCTCTCTCACCTGCTCGCGCTCTCGCGCTCCCGCGCTCCCGCCATCACCTGCTCGCCTTCAGACGCTCACGCCGACGCGTAGAGCTCCTTGAACTTCACTTTTTCACGATCGAAAGTGTAGAAAAGGCTCGGTTTTGCGTGAAACTTCCAGTTTTTTCACGCACTTCCCCATGGATTCCTCCAGCTCCGATGTGCAGCGTGACGACGCGCTAGGTAACATCCAAATTCCATTCACGCATGCTCTCTACACATGGATTACAAGTACTTTCCAGAGTTTCGACCAGCGTGTTACCGCTCTGGAAAACGCGAATGTTCAGACGAACCTTCGCTTAGCCTCTCTTGAAGGGGTCGTACAGGGCTCAGTTCTCGACTTTCTACTCTCGAAAATATGGCTCAGTCGAGGACTGCGCGTATTTCCGAGGCGAAACCCATCTCCAGCAATTGCGGATGCAGATTGCTGCTTTTGGGCGTTCGCACGGTGGTCCGACTGCCACAATTCCGTACAAAACTACAAATTTCTCAAGTGAAGAGAAGTGTACGGAACTGGCTGCACCAGTGGACCACATACTTTGATCTCCATGGGGAGCATGATGAATGGAGGATTCAGACGATTCCTCTCTATCTGCGCAGTAAGGCACTTACTTGGTGGTGTGACATGATAGAGAAGCCTACGACGTGGGTTGATTTTTGTGTGAAATTTCAAGAGGGATTTCGCGAAAATGGACCCTTTGAAAGCTTATGCCAAACTGCAAAGTCTTTCGATGAAAACTCTGTCTTTTGATAAATATACAACAGCTTTCAAAGAGACGCTCACCTTTTGCAAGGTGGATTCTACGCACGCTGTGCATATGTATCTGCTGGGATTACATGAGGATTACCGTTGGGCCTTAATTAAGGATAAAGCCCCGACTGACGTCGAGGATGGAGTGGCAAAGGCCAAGACGTTCCATTTGATAAATGGAGCGAATTATGAGAAGAAAAGAACTGCAGACCATCAATCCGGTGAGGATGCTTCGAGGAAGCGACCCCGATTCCAACATAAGTCCAAATCACCGCCGAGATAAGAGAAAGCCAGAAATGCTTCAGTTGCTGATGCAATGAAGAAGGGGGCTTGCTTCGGATGTGGCCAGACGGGTCACCAAATCAAGGATTGCCTCAAGAAGAAGAAGACGCAGAAACCACAAGGCCGTCCTTTGGTTCAGATCACGAGATCTCAGGTAACTCTGATGTTGTTCAAGTTGAAATCCATCATTTAGCGCATAGTTCATGCACTAATTGTACTTTTAGCACCAAAGTGTTTGATAAGCACGATCTTTTCCGTTTCCTCGGGAAGATCAATGGTCACGACGTGACCGTACTCCTTGATAATGGAAGCTCACACAATTTTGTGGATGCAAAATTGGTGCAGAAACTGAGTCTGCGAACGCGGGACAGTGACCATGAGTATCGTGTGAAGATGGCTCGTGGCGTGGATACGGATGTATGGAATCGAATGGTTCCAGACTTGTTGCTCGAGCTGGCTGATTACAAAGAGAACCTGGATTTCCACATCATGCGCTTGGACAGAGCAGATGTTATCTTAGGAATTCCATGGTTCTATGATAAACAAGACTCATTGTATATAGACTATGTACATCACTCTCTTGTTTTTGTTAAGTAGAACATGCCTCATGTATCTGTGTCGCTTTTGTAATGAGAACTCTGTAAATAATGGTTTTGCAATACCAGTTGTTATTGCTTTGGAAATGTATAAAGAAATAAAGTCTTCTGATGTTGACTTTTATCAATGTTTACCATCTGTTTGGTTTGATTCATTGGTGCTTGGTACTTTTGTCACCGAATTTCGTAAAAATGTTTCATGTTCTTTTGTTGAACTTGGGGATTCCAATGAATCCAACCTTATCCGAGAAATCATGACTGATTTCAAGGATGTTTTTCTTGATGATCTACCTCATGGCTTGCCGCCTTCGAGAGGAGTAGATCATGGCATTGAGTTGGTGGCTGGTAGTCAGCCCTTCTCAAAGCAACCCTATCGGTTTATTAAAACCGAGGAGGACGAGATTCAGCAACAGCTGAAGGATTATCTCGACAGGGGTTTTGTTCGGCCTAGCTAATCCCCGTGGGGAGCGCCAGTGTTACTTTCTCGAAAGAAGGATAACACTATGCGCTTCTGCGTGGATTACAAGGGGTTGAATAAGCTCACTGTCAAGAACAAGTATCCGCTCCCGCGCATGGACGATCTGATAGATCGGCTCCATGGAGTGTTGTATTTTACGAAGATAGACCTGCGATCAGGCTATCGTCAGATACGGATCAAACTGGAAGATATTCCTAAGATAGGCTTCCATACGCGTTATGGTCACTACGAGTTTTTGGTCTTGCCTTTCGGTTTCACCAATGCTCCAGCTACGTTCCAGCAGATGATGAATGATCTGCTGAGACCATTTTTAGGCAACTTCATTGTTGTATTTCTCGATGATATCTTGATCTACAGCCGAAGTTTGTCTGAGCACCTAGTGCATATACGCACTGTTCTCGAAGTATTGAGAACTGAGAAGCTTTACGCTAAGGCTTCTAAGTGTGAATTCTTTAAGAAAGAGCTTCTGTACTTGGGTCACATCATTACTCGCGGTGGAATTCGCGTCGACCCTGAAAAGTTGTCGTCTCTCTCATGCTCATCACCTCCAAGCGAAGTATCCATTCCGCTTTAAGTGATGACCATTCTGAAGTCGTGGGTTCTTCTGGGTTCTTGTGGTCTTGGGTTCTTAAGTTCACGAGGAACTTGGGTTCTTGGGAGTCTTGGGTTCTTGGGTTCTTGAGGGTCTTGAGTTTGTGAGGTTCTTGAGGTTTTCTTTCGCTTGCAATCTGTGTTTGAGAAGGATCTTCTCTTCACCCGAGTTCTACTCCTATCTGTGGGCGCACCCCTTGGCGGCCTTGCGCTCACAGCGAGGTTCCTTTTTCCACCTCACGTCGATTGGCCGGCCGCTAAGTGCATGGTCCGCTCTCAATGAGTGAAAAGAGACACAAGGGGAGGCTGGACTAGCCCTTCTTTCTTGGGATTCTCGTCACTCTTCAAAAACACGATTAGGAATCGACACGCCCAAGCGAACTTGGGTTCGTGCGACCTCAACAAGCAAAAAAAATTCTTGTGATTCTTGTGGTTCTTTCCTTGAGTGATACAGAACATTGCCAAAGCTCTGATACCAATGTAAGGTGCAGCGGAATGAATGTTTGCGCTTTGCTCAAGATGAGTGCTCCGAACTGTGCTCAAGGTTCCTTTTGTTCTTATGGAAGGTAGAGCCTTCCGTTCTTAGTGAGAGAATGCTATGATCACAAACAAAGCGACAAAGTGAATGGACACTGTGCGTGCAAGTGTATGAGACTGAGAGATAGAGAGAGAAGAGAGATACGACACCAGAGACGTTGTAAAACCCTTCTCCGAAGGCCCCACTCTCATCGGCGAGAGTGGTCTACTTATGATTGCACAATCTGGTACAAATGGTATGCATGAGACTGATGCAAGTATAGGCTATGTCGACGATGACGACGATGATAACGAAGTCGAACTAAGGGCTGAAATTTGCAATCTTTCTACTGCTGTCCAAAAACGCTATGGGCTGAAATTTGCAAATCTTCTATCTGCTGAATTCTGACTCTTATGTCGATGGCGACGATGCGACGACGACGCGCTGAAAACGCAGATGCTGAAATCTGTGTTTTCCAGGCTGAAACTGTAAACCTTGTGAAAATTGACCGTGCGGCGCGGAACTACTGCGGGAAGGTGAGATCTGCGAGGTTCGGGACTTGATCTGCAGGTACTAACTGTTGAAAACTGAAAACGCTAATGGTTCTTGACTTTCCGTCCCGGTAAAGGTGCAAAACGCTGGGGCTGATCTGCAACCAAAAACGCTAGGGCTGAATTTTGGTCCTGCTGTTGCCGTGGTTCTGCAAAATGCAAATTGCTAGGCTGATCTGCTGATCTCTTGCAAAAACGCTGGGGCTCTTGCTGTCTGCGGTAGCTGAGGCTGATCTGATGGGGAAAAACGCTAGGTGATGCTAGATCTGTAAAACGCTATGTCTGCTGAGAAGTTGCCTGTTGAGCGTGGAGCTCCTGCTGCCTCTTCTGCCATTTAGTGCTAACTTGGGTTTGCTTATATATTTCCTTACCCAAATTGCCCTACCTACTTTTGTTGGAAAGTCACTTAATAAGTGAAAAATGCCAAAAATAGGTAAAATAGGTTAAATACACTGGAAAATTCCCCTGAAGGATTCTGATGGGAATGCTTATGATCATGCTGTGTGCAACCAGAGGATATGCATCTACACGAAGTGTGTGGACATGCACGGTCTGCGAACACTCACAAAAGTGCCAGATCACTTCTAAATGTAGACTGACTGGACTGGTTGAACCCTGATCATGCTGTAGCTTGTCCACGGACACATAGGGTTGGATGTGTCACGTGACACAATCAAAAGCAACTACCACATCGGCAACGGTGTGGCGGGTCCTTGAGAGGGTTGGTTGGGACTCATCTGGTGTCATTCTCCTTTTCTCTCTCTTATCTCTATTGGTTGGGACCCATCTGGTGTCATTCTGCTTCTCTCTCTCTTATCTCTCCCGCTATGCATGTTAGGTGCAGCGGAATGAATGTTGTACTTTTCTCAAGATGAGTGCTCCGTAATGTGCTGAAGGTTCCTTTTGTTCTTAGGGAAGGGAGAGCCTTCCGTTCTTAATGAGAGAATGCAATGATCACTAACAAAGTGAATGGACACTGTGCATGAGAGTGTGTGAGACTGAGAGATAGAGAGGGAAGAGAATACGACACCAAAGACGTTGTAAAACGCTCCTCCGAAGGCCCGACTGTCGTTGGCGAGAGTGGTCTACGATTGATTGCACAAACTGGTACAAAGTGGATGCATGTGACTGATGCAAGTCTAGGCTAGATCGATGATGACGACGGGGATGACGAGACCGATCTAAGGGCTGAAAATTGATGCTTTTGTACTGCTGTCCAAAAACGCTACTGGCTGAAATCTGAGGCTGATTTGCTGCTGTCCCAAAAACGCTAATGGCTGAAAATCACCGGAACCAAAAACCCTGATGGGGACTGATCTCTGATGGCTGAAAACTGCTGGTCTTTAGGTGGTCAAGGCTGAAATCTGCTGATGCTTGTTTGCTGAAAACGCCATGCAAAAAGGGGCGACTTGGGGTTCTGGAAACGCCTGGCTGAAGTGGTCTTCTGGCGATGATGCTATGATGAAAAACGCTAGGCTGAGGTTATCTTGGCGAGGGGTGCTTGCTGATGAAAACGCTAGGTGAAGGAGAGTCTGCTTGGAGGGAAAACGCCACCAAGGGGGTTCTTGTTGAGAAGTTGCCTGTTGAGCGATGGTGCTCCTGCTGCCTCTTCTGCCAATTAGTGCTAGTCTAGGTTTGCTTATATACAAACTTACTCAATTTGCCCTACCTACTCTCCAATAAAAGTCACTTAAAAATAATAAGTGAAAAATGTCAAAAATAGGGAAAATAGACTAAATGCACTGGAAAATTCTCCTGAAGGATTCTGATGGGAATGCTTATGATCATGCTGTGTGCAACGAGAGGATATGCATCCACACTAAGTGCCTGGGCATCATAGTCACATGGGGACGGGGATGGGTCTCGGGGACGTGGCGGGTCCCGGGGACGGGGACGTGGCAAAACAGGGGACGGGAGACTCGACATGGGACGCGCTTTAAAAAACACTAAATCTTTGCAAATTTAATACTGAGACAATAGTGAACACTTAGAGCACAAGATTGCAAAGAAAAAGTGGTTTTTGAATTCATATTACATAACACCAAAATATAACGAAGGGCGTGCGCGACACAGTACACCATTGGTGTGGTGATGAAGCGTCAATCATCCTCGCCAAGGGGCAAAACATAATGATGTACAAGTGAAGAGTGGATAAGTAGAGTTTAGCATAAATGAGTCAAAAAGGGAAGGACTCGAGTCAAGAGTCAAGACTCGAGACTCGAGACTCAAGAGGTCTAGACTCTAGACTCTACATGTTGGCCCATGGTGCCAACTGAATGTCAATTGGCTCTGCATAGTCCATTTGATCCAAAAAATCATCCTCAAGTGGTGTTGTCTCAATCTCTGCCTCTGGCACCTCTGCATCTATCTGTGTCTCTGGTATAGGATCATCCTCAGCAAGTGCCACTCCACGCAATCATCACTTTGATCTGACTTGGAAAGCATCTTCAAATTTGATGAAACATATATGAGATCATTGGCTCTCTGTACATCAAGACGATTCCTCTTCTTTGAGGCTACATGAGCATACACAATCCAAAGTTGCTCCAAGCAACTCGTAGTGCATGCTTGGCTAAGAATGCGAATAGCCAAATCTTGTAAACCGCCCAATCCCGCCCCAAACTCCTCCCACCAAAGAGCACTCCCCATCTCAAAGCGAGATGCTTGTGCATCGTGCATGTGACAAATTTCTCCCTTTCCATTCCTGTAGACAGTGATTTGCCTCCGAATCTCGGTCCTTTCCTTTGGGTCGGGCACAAGGCGAGCAAGGATGGTTTGCCAACCATTCATCACCTCTTTGTCCTTCCATTGGCTCCCTTGTTGGAATTGTGGATCCACTACATAAGCGGCCGCATGAAGAGGAGAATGGTAGGCATTCCACCTTGACACACGCAATTCTTGGATCTCCTCGTACCCATGTTATGAAGATTCAAAACAAAGTTAAAACTCAAGCGAGTAAACTTTTAAAGCATAGGGAAAACTTAAAAGTGACTCGTGCGATGTGAATATCTATCGGGGTTGGTCACAAGGTTTTCAAGAGAGTCAGTCATGGTGTCCATGGCCTCATATATCTTGCCGATGCAAGGCTTCATGGAATCCAACACCCGCAAGAGGTGGATGATAGGCTTCACCATTTTGGAAATTGTCTTTACTTCCTCCCACCATTCCGGTATGTCGGCCCATGCTCGGCATGCCACTCCGTTGACACTTTTTGACTACCTGCGCACTCTTCCCGGTCCCCGATGCATTATGGGAGTCAATGAAATACATCTCCCGCCGAGAATATGCCACCACGCCATGAATGGAGCGACGACGGGTATCACTGCACCCATCCACAATGAGGGATACCCCATTCTTCTTCCATGAAGCCCTTGTGGATGCACATGCCGCCT
Organism: Adiantum capillus-veneris; assembly: GCF_014529385.1. Lineage (NCBI taxonomy): Eukaryota > Viridiplantae > Streptophyta > Polypodiopsida > Polypodiales > Pteridaceae > Adiantum > Adiantum capillus-veneris. The sequence continues at coordinate 133,843,757 of NC_140954.1, read as the reverse complement.
CCACCATGATTTTCTCCCTGTCAAGACGAGTGGTACGCAAGCTCTCCGAAGAGGGAGGGACATATGTGGGTCCAAACTCTCCGATCTTCCGTGCCATTTCTTTAAAATATGGAGATCTTTTATGTCAAAAAAAAAAGTGTAAATGAGACTTGAGTGATATACATTGTATAAACTAAAGATTAAAGCTTAGCTTGGCTTACCGCGTTGCATTGAAAGCAATATGGTTGTGGTAGAAAAATCTTGCTACGGCGACATCTACCTCCTCTTTCAAGGCCGGTTTCCAACCATCTCCAAGAGTTGCTTGCCCCTTGGGTGGACGAAAATGGGGGACAGATGACAATGAAGGGTTGGTAGAGAGTGGAGGTGGGCGGTCACCGTCGGTGCCGGTTGATGCACGAGAGAGAGAGAGAGAGAGAGAGGAACTTCAAGTCTTCAAGGAAGTGGCCTTGAGCCTTGAGGCTTGGGTATGATAGTAGATACTATGAGGCTATGAACCTTGAGGCTTGGAAGTGGGTGCTCTTAAGTAGAAAGAGCTCCCTCCAAAATGGGGGTTTGAACTTTGAATTTGAAACATGAAAGGCCCCCCAAAAGTGGGATTTTGAAATTTGAATTCCCCCCAAAAGGGTGCTTTTGAATTTGAAACCCCCCCCCCCCCCCCCCAAAAAAAAAAAAGTGGGCGCTTAAATTTTTTTTTGAAATTTGAATGGCTATAGCCCCGCCCCCTGCCCGCGTCCCATCCGAGTTGGTCACCGGGGACCCACGTCCCGGGACCTGTCCCCTGCCCCGTCCCCTGTGAGGGACGTCCTTGCGTCCCAAAAATGGGTCCCCGTCTGCGTCCCGGCGTCCCCCGTCCCGTCCCCGCATAAAAGGGCTGCGTCCCCTCGTCCCCTGTCTCTATGCTGGGCATGCACGGTCTGCGAACAGACTCACAAAAGTGCCAAAACACTTCTAATCTATACTGGCTGGACTGACGGAACCCTTGTTATGAAGTAGCTTGTCCACGGACACATAGGGTTCGATGTGTCACGTGACAATGCATCTCTACCTCTTTCTCATTCTCTGTGTAAAAGGAACCATCATTCGTGCTAAGTAGCACACATTCAAGCAAGGAAAGAAGTAAAGATTTGTGGAAGTGTAAATTCTATATCTCGTCACCATATTCAATTCCGTTGCACCTGACAGAGTATTTGTCAGTGTACATATGTACATGAGATTGCATGCGGGGACTCTTGGATAGTATGTGGCTAACAGATGAGCTTTCATTGACTTTTGGAATTTCATACTTTCTTTTAAGTGTGTCGTGCTGTCCAAGGTAGCTAAGGCATAAATAGGAGGCGGAGGGAGTTTTGTGAACTTAACTGTACCACAAATAGTGATTGTTGTGCTTTTTTAGACCTTAAGATTTTTCAGACTCCCTTGGGATTAGAAGTAGATATCTATGATAAGCGCCTTGAACCAGAATATGCCAATCTAAAAATCATCCGTATGCCTCACATTTCTTCGAACGTTTCTCTTTTAGCTAAGTACGGTGTCATTTGCTCTCAACTATTTATATTTTCTCGTCTTTGTTCTAGTAAATCTGCTTTTGTTGTTCAATCTTGCCATCTTATTTCTTTACTAGTTGAAAAAGAATACTCATTCAAAAGAATCATGAAAAACGTTCGTTCGTTTTTGCATCGTAGTAAGTTTATTTTTAATGTTTCTTCCTTTCGAATGTTCAAGATAATCAGTAGTAAATTCAATAGAAGTGGGGAGCTAAAAAGCCCACTTATTGTTTGACTTAATAACACCTTATGTTATTGTTTTGATCTTTAGTGCTTCTACTATTTTTACTATAGCTTGACAAATGCTAGCCTTTATCATGGCTGAGTATGCTCATCACCTCCGGAGGGTGATAGAAACTCAGCTCGTTGGTTTTGTAGAGTACGTTCAAAGCATGAATGACCTCTATATAAACCTGCACCTACTCTTGGGCACTGACGACGTGAGTAGGGATGTTAGCTGTTGTCCAAGCTATGCATGATAAAGGTGATAATCTTATTCTTCTTGTTTGGACAAGCAACGAAGTTGAGATCACATATTGTCAAGTTTGGTTCTTTGCTCTTCGTAGGTTTGTAGTAGTATTCATTTTTCAATTTCGTATTTAGCTTACCTGAGGACTTAAGAATGTGTTCCTTTAGAAGTTGTTGTGTGAAGTTTGATTTCTAGGATTAAGTTTTTAAGATGTCTTATCCTTTTTTGCTTAATGTTGAGTACTTGTTTTAAGCCAAGTAAGTTGCGTCATCTTATTTTAGCATGTCTTCTCTAAATTTTTTTTTAAGTTAATAATGTTTTGTTTTATCTATTTTTGTTTTGTAGCAAACAAAGCGATTTAGTTTGTTTGTTTTTGTTTTTTCTTTTCTTTTCTTGTGTCCCTTGCTTTTATAGTTTTATGAGTGCTTTATCCCCTCTTGTAATTCTTGAGTTCAGACTATTCTAAACTTATGAAGGTATATATAAAAAGCAGGCAACAAGTTGGGTGCTTGACTCTATTCTAGCATATAGAAATCGACCCCCTCTCTCTCTTTTCAACAGAAAAAGAGAAATCGATCCCCTCTCTCTTTTCGGCAGGAAAAAGCAATCTCTCTCTCTCTCTCTCTCTCTCTCTCTCTCTCTCTCTTCCCTTTATGTAGTATAGCGACCCAGCTTCCCTCTATTTCTACCAGTTGCCAAGAGCTATAAAAGCAATCCTCTCTCACTTTTGGACATAGAAGCAGAAGGCGTCAAAGCTCACGTGATGCTGCTGCAGATTTCAGCTATGAAGATGTTACCAAGGACTCCTTTGGCTGTCCCAAGTGTACTAGATGTCGCCATGACCGAGTAGAAGAATTCCATCTTGAAGAAGTACACGAGAGCAGAAGGCGTCAAAGCCCACATGATGCTGCTGCAGATTTCAGCAATGAAGAAGTTACCAAGAACTACTTTGGCTGTCCCAAGTGTACCGGATGTCGCCATGACCGAGTAGAAGAATTCCATCATGAAGAAGTACATTTGAAGATTGTTTCCGTCGTGACAAGAAGTTATTTTTCTCTGTTTTTCAGCCCATAGAGATGAAAGACGGGGCTGATCTACGAGAAGAAACCTGAGAACACCTCGTTCCTATTGTAGGATTGGAAGAGAAGGTTCTCTACATAGAGTTTTCTTCCGAGAGGTTGCTTTCCGAGTTTTGAGGCTTCATGGTCTGGGGCTGATTTGTGCTCGCGATGTGAGAGGAAACAAGGGCTGAAAGCTTGCTGCAAAAACGCAGATCTGGCTAATTTCTCGCGTAAAGCAGGACTGAAAATGCAGATCTTCATAATGCCGATGATGGGCAGCAATGGGAGCACTTGATGTGGCGAGGGAATGGCCGAGAAGAGGCTCAATGGGTTGTCGAAGTACCGGGTTACAACGGAGAGGCTAGCGGTGACAGATCCAAGCCAGATCTGGCGAGGAAAAGGGCTAAAATCTGAAAACGCTGGTCTGATGTGTTGCTAGATGATGGCATTGGGCTGATTTGCTGTTAGGATGCAAAAACGTCAGGGCTGGTTTGCTGAAAATGCTAGGGCTATCTTGCTCTAACTGCATGTTTTGCAAAACGTTGGCCTGGTTGCGCCCTTTATAGTGGAAAATTAGGCTTAAGAACTTTTTAAGGCTTAGGAAGGGCAAAACCTCTGTCAAAGTTTATAAAATAAATCAATAAAATTGACTTATCAATAAACTTGACCAAGGCTAGGTTTTGGGGTGAAATTGTCGCACATCTGCTCACAGGGGAATCGGCGGGGAATGGCTCGTTGGTTTCCTCTAACCTAAAACTACATGCACGTCATGCCAACTGCCCACTGTACTATAACAACATTGTCAAAACGTTTGTACAATCCATTTATGCAAGAGGGTTCCAAAACTGGAAAACCTAATCTAATGGATTCGTCCGGATGTGCAGGTCCTGCGAATGGGCTCACAACTTGTTGGTGCTAATCCTCCTAGGATTCAAGACACTCCTATCTTGGTATAGGTGGAAAATTGGAATGTACATTGAATTAAAAATTTCCTAGATTGAAATGATTACATGTGCTCTTTCATGTGTCTATTGTTAGAGTAATGTAGAGAAAGATGAAATGTCTGCATCATTTTGTTTGACGAATGATTTGATGACGTTAGTGCATCTAGACATCTGTTAGAGATCAACAAGACCTGGATGTGATGGCTAAATGATTTGATTCTAGAGCATCGAGATTTCTATTTGGATAAGATGATTAGAGGTTGTTGTGAGTGCATCAACAATGTGGAAGGATGAGATAGCTACATAGAGATCTAGGTGCATTGTGAGTTTTGGACTAGATGAGATGACTAGATTGAATAATTGAACCTCGGTGTTCAGTGTGAACTAAGTGTTTGATTTGTGGACTGCATGCTCTATGAATGTACGGTCTTGTGGGGATGGTCATGGGCATGGTGTGCTTGAGATGTGAGAAAGGTTATGAACTGCATGCTTTGTGAATGTACTGTCTTGTGGGGATGGTCATGGGCATGATGTGCTTGAGATGGGAGAAAGGATATGAATCTGATAGTGACAAGATTTAGTAGATCAAGACATCCGTGAAAAGATCAACACGATCTGGATGTGATTGCTAAATATGTTACAATGATCATGATTTGTATCTTGGACCCTCGACTGAAATGTGATTGATCAGTGATTGATGTCTTTGTGCAAGTATTGTATGTGTGTAATCTAGTGCATGGGTACATAGAGTCAGTGTCTACTGAAGAAAGTTTTTGGCCTTCGTGTGTTTTTGCAGGCGTAATTGAGGGCGATTACAATTCTTTCAAGAGATGTGGCATGCCAAACTTAAAAGATTGGCCGAGAGGACAATCTTATGGAGCACCGGTTGATGGGCCTAAACCCTATAAAGCAAAAGCGTGGGGGTTGACTAAAATCTCCGTAAATTCCGTAGATTTGCCACGTGGCACTATTGTATGGATTTCCGCGTTTTGCGCTGGCGGACTCGCGCCATGCTTTTGGGAGAAGAGCTTTTGGATGTAGTGCTTTGGGCTCTCTGTTTTTGGGCATCCTTGTACTGTTTTAAGAGCCCTTAGGGGCAACTCTCTCTGAGCATCTAGATGCAGAGTCTCAGAGAGCTCGACCCTTGGGGAGCTGTACCTTGGCAAAACAATAGTAAAGCAATACCGGATGGGGCGCGTGTCTTTGGGGCTAGTGCATCTAGGGACGGAACTTCGCCGTTCGTGTCGACTCTCCTCTTCTCTCTCTCTCTCTCTCTCTCTATTCAAGTTTAGTTCAGTTATTTGCAGTTTTTGTTCGTGTGTTGCTATTGATTTCTCGCTTGGAGTGTCCAAGCCTATTGAAGGGGATCGGAGAGCACCACAGAGGGAGAGTGAGAGAGAGAAGGAGACACACGACACACAGATATGGGTGGGGAGACTCAATGAGTGAGCAGCCCCGTATACACTTATGCTATGTATAAGGTATACAAGTCAGTGGGCGCCCAGACTCTGGGCGGCCGGGCAAGGCACAGACTCCTATACCCCAACAACCTCCCACTTAAAGGCGACTGTGCCTTTAAGCAAGGGAACCTAGTCTAAAGACTACAAAAGGCGAGAGAAAATCGCTCTCAACCGATGCCCACTGGCTGGCTGTGATCGTGTGCATCCGGCTGTCCTGCTCCCGTGTAAGTCCATACACCACCAGACGTACCACACACATACTGCAAGTATGTACGCAATACCTGCATATCTCCCTCGTGCTCTATACCATCATGAGTCAACAAACGACTGACAACCCCAACTGCAAATGCTCCCACTGTAGCTGCGATATCCGGTCTCAAAATCAACATCTCATACATGAGACCACCGAATGCCGATGCAATGCTAGCGGGCCCTGCTAGCTCTACGGAGCATGCATCAACATATATATCCTTGGCAATAGGCATCTCTGACTGACAAGGCGTGTTTGCCACATGTATCTCCTGGCAGTCCGCAAAAGACGCATCAACCTGTCGTGCAACCTTAGAGCAAACCAGCTGCTCTAGGTGTCTGCTGGAAGACATATCTTGCACAACTATATCACCATGCTCACTGTCGAGCATATAAAGGAATGATTGTATAATCGCTGACATCTCAGTCTCCTCTGCAATCATCCACTGCAAACATGACCACTCAATCTGCTGTGACTCACTAGAGCTCTCATGCTCTAACTCCTTATGCATAGACTCGTGCACAACGTCCTCCTGTCGTGACTCACTAGAGGAAGACCGCTCTACCTGTCTATCCTGCATAGAAGTATCTCGCACAGCTGACTCTCTGCTTTGCTCAGTCAGTAGCAAAGCATGCATGTCTCACTCTGTCATCTCTCTGTGTGACTGCTCAAGTCGTGCCCCAACTGTGTGCACAACGAGCTCACTACTCTGCACTCCATGCAATGCACCCTGCAACCCATGAGCAAAAGAGATTGTTCGGGTCTCTCGCTCTCTGCATGGCTGTAACAAGATTGAGACTCGACCATCTCGCACCAATACTACGTGTAATGGGTACCATGTGCCAACTCTAGCACCTCTCGCAATCACTAGCAAACCCAAATGCAACGCAAAAGATCGCTCAAGCAGCGATACCCGACATCCACTATTCCGTAACTGTCTGACTGAGATCAAATCCCGTCTCAGATCTGGCACATAACGCACATGACGTAGGATAAATCTCATACCACTGGGCAAGGACAAACATACGTCTCCTGCATCCTCAATGTCATACACAACACCATCAGCCATGTGCACACTCCACTAGAAAACGTGCTAAACCACTCACGATGCGATGTGACATGGAAAGTAGCATCTGAATCTAGTAACCAATGTGAAGACAATGTGCAATCTGATATGCAATCCGTAGACATAAGATCGTCTGAAGACAAGCTAGATGTAAATGTGACATCGCCGTCACAAGCATACTCAGTAACCACCGTACTGATCTCACTAGCATCTGCCATGCCCAAATCTGCATCACGTATCTGTCGCCTCCGTTGTCTCAAATGCCTGAAACATCGACGCCTAATGTGCCCTCTATGTCCACAATGCCAACATGTCAAGTCTCTATGCCGTCGAGACTTGCGTGTGGGACCAATCTCTCCCATGGACATAGAAGTGGGACTAGACTCCCCTGTAGACATGGATGTCGCGTACATAGCATGTAAACTCTGTCATTAAGCATGAGTTGTAGTCTCCCTCGAGACTTGCCAGTAAACAGACTCAACCAGATACAAATGAATCGTAGACATGGCTAACTCATCAAGATCCTGCCAATCATCATCACGCATAGACTTGGGCTTCGCCGATAAACCACGCAAGGGTTTATCCTATCCCAAATCCGCCAATGCAACAAGCATATGCTCCTTCCAAGCAACAAAATCTGCACCATCAAACTGTGTCAGACCATAACGCTGGAAGTCAAATGAAAAATCAGCCATAATGCTCCCAAAAGAGCAACCAACAATAAGTAGCAAATGTCAACCAAATCAGCCCTAAACTGGCTCGAATCGCATCAACAAAAGTCTGCAAATATGGCTCAAAACCTGATGCAAAATTGCACCAATAACCGTGCAAAACTTTGCACAAAATCACAAGTCAATATGACTCGAATCCGGCTACCTAGCTCGTAGCCACACAAGCATACATCACAATATTCACTCCTGTGAGTGTTCCAAGATAATTGTACGCCTGTTCAAACTGTGAGCTAATCACCAAGCCCACACTGTGCGGTATCGATGCATACACACGCACAAATCTCCCATCTGCAAAGAACACCGTACGCAAATGCTGAGTGCAACCCGCAATCTCTACCTAGATCGCATAAATGATGCGCATAAAACTCCTGGGAAAATTTCGCGAGAGTTTCGATGCACAATGGCTATCAACACAAAATAACCATTGTCCTGCAAGCTCAATACAATGAGCAATCAATGCGCATCAAACTACACTCAACATACATGCATAAGCTCTGCAAACTTGTGTCCAACAAATGCTCACAAAGAGTACCACAGGTGACCATACATGTCATCCACAACCAACCTCTGCACTTGCTCACAAGATCTACTGCTCACCACATAAGCATACATAGAGCATTACCCGCTCAAAGACCATGTATGTAAGCCACAACACTGCAGAAGAACCACTCAACTGCAACTGACAACACCTGTGGGAGTACTAGACTCAACCTGTACCTGGGAGTCAAATGCGATCTTGTAACACCTCATATGTGCCTGCTACCTGCAGTGTGCACGGGTAAGCTGTCTGCAGCAAAGAAAACAACAGAGCCCAAAACTGTCCTGAAAGACAGTCTTTGTGTTTTTAATTTCAGACCCACCTGCACTGCGAATCAGAAAACGATTCCTTCTACAAAGTCGTAGAGCTTGAAGCCAGCTCCGTTTTGAACCAAAAAGTTTTGGAATCGGAGCTTTGTAGCTCAAGTTATGAGCAAAACAGTAGACTGCTGTCAAACTGCCAAAAACTGAACGACTTTCTTCTGTGCTTCTTTGAGCTCATAGAAAGGCTCAAACTCACTTCCCACCTCGATGCGTGAGTAGAATGTATCAATCTCACAATGCTTCCATGTCTATGGAAGCTCCAAGCTCCAATCTGTCGCCGATGTAGCCGTTGCAAAGCTTGCCGAGAAGAGGGAAGATACTGTACACAGTGGGCTGATCTGTAGAGGAACTGTGGACTGATCTGTGAGCACTAGGAAGCTCCTGAGAGCTCTCCTGTAAGCCTTTGTATGGCTGTCCACAAGCCTCCTCTATTTCTTTGCTCAAATCTGTGACCTCTCCGCCATAGCCGACGAGTTCATCGCGAAGCCGTCCATCTACTCTCTCACACATGTCGCTTTGATACCAATTGAAGGGGATCGGAGAGCACCACAAATGGAGAGTGAGAGAGAGAAGGAGACACACGACACACAGATATGGGTGGGGAGACTCAATGAGTGAGTAGCCCCCTATACACTTATACTATGTATAAGGTATACAAGTCAGTGGGCGCCCAGACTCTGGGCGGCCGGGCAAGGCACAGGTGCCTATACCCCAACACCTATTACATCCCAAGCCGGTTCAAGTTGAAGGAGGATGTCCGTGCCGCACGGTGCATACATGGTCATGGTGTGATGCAGTAAATTCAGTGCCTCATGTAGTAACTTTGGTAACCATGCTGCTATCTCGTAGATTCTCGACGTGCTTTCTCTCCTTGAAATTAAAAGAGGTCTCCATATTTCAAAGCCATGATGATGAAGATTGGGAAGTATGGCTCATCGTATTATTTACGTGTCCTCTTCATCAGAGTTTCTTCGTGCGATCTTGCTTGGTTGAGAGAAGAAATGTGTGGCGCAAGCGTCGGTGGAAACAAAAACATTATGGAAGAGGAGTGTACTCAGTCGATGGTTGGAGTGACACTCTCAAGTTGCAAGAGTTCTATCCATGGAGTGGTTGCCTATTCGAGAGGGGACTCCTGTCTTCATGTTGTTGGTTGATAGGACCCACACCCTCACTTTGGCTGACAGATCCCATTCCCGTTTTGTCACTTTGGGTTCATGGTCTAGAGGCCTCTCATGATGTGCACTTCATACATGCATGAATGTGTGCATACAGACATACATGTATGCAGGCACGTTGTCACGTGCACATCTAACCCTATGTGTACGTGGACAAGCTACTTCATGACAGGGGTTCAATTTAGTTAGCTTAGGAAGTGTTCTGGCACTTTTGTGAGTCTGTTCGCAAATCGTGCATGTCCAGGCACTTAGATTAGATGCATTTCCTCTGGTTGCACACAGCATGATCATCAGATTTCCATCAGAATCCATCAGGAGCATTTTTACAGTGCATAGACCTATTTTCCCAATTTTTACATTTTTCACTTAATATTTTTAAGTGACTTTTGTTGGGAACTAGGTAGGGCAATTTTGATAGGCAAGTACATAAGAAACCTAGTGCTAGCACTTTCTAGCAGAAGAGGCAGCAGGAACCTGGTGTTCATCAGGCAACTTCTCAGCAAGACACCCTCCCCCCCTCCCCCGCGACAACTGTAGCGTTTTCTCTCACCAAAAGGCCTAGCGTTTTTGCATCAGATCAGCCAGCGTTTTTGCACTCGCAGATTCCTGGTGACAATAGACAACACATCAGCCCTAGCGTTAGCAGATTCCCCAGAAGACAATTGATTCCTATAGCAGTTTTCCATCCCGCAGGAAGCAAAATTCAGCCTAGCATTTTTGGTTTGCAGATCAGCCTCAGCGTTTTGCAATTCCATCGTGACAAGATCACCAAGTGTTTTTAGTTTTCAGCAGTCAAACATCACAAAAGAAGTCCCGAACCTCGCAGCTCTCACCTTCATGCACAGTGTCTATTCACTTTGTTTGTGATCACTTGCACTCTCTCAGTAAAGCACGGAAGGCTCTCCCTTCCCTAAGAACAAGGAACCTTGAGCACAGTTCGGAGCACTTATCTTGAGCAAAGTTCAACATTCACTTCCGTTGCACCTTACACACGTATGCATACATGTAGATGTTTAAGATTTAGAAACATAAATATACAGATAAAGATGTGCAGAAGTCCAAAAAATTATGAATGTATACACAACATTCACTTCCGCTGCACCTTACACACGTATGCATACATGTAGATGTTTAAGATTTAGAAACATAAATATATAGATAAAGATGTGCAGAAGTTCAAAAAATTATGAATGTATACACATATGTACTTACATGTGTCCATCCAAAAGAATATCATGCATGCATACATACATAATTTGTGCATCCATCCATCCATCCATCCTTACATACAAATATACATGCTTCCTACCTTTTACCTTTAAGTCAAAATGGCCAGCCTGATAACGCTTCTATTTTCCATCTCATACACGAAGCTAAATTTGGAGGACCTTAAATTTAGAGTCAAGTCTCTTATTTCAAAAGTTTTTGCGTACAAGCTTGAGAAGGATAGGTACAAGGCATTGCTAGTAGAAAAGTCACCCTTGAACTTTGACTTCTTATGGCTGAAAAATAAGAATGTAGATGTAGACAAAGGAAGAAAGAGATTCACCAGGATTGTAGATAACATTGACATTATATCTTGGTTATATTTTCTTTTGACAATTTATATATAACCATCGGCGACTCTCTTTTCAAGCAAACAATTGGTATCCCTATGGGCACTAATTGTGCTGTTTTTCTTGCTAATTTCTATCTTTTTACTTATGAGTTTGATTTTATGGAGCGTCTTGTCCTTGCTAACACTTGCCCAATATTTTTGCACAAGTTATGCAATGTAAGACGCTTTGTAGATAATCTTTTTGTCCCTGACGTTCCTTCTTTTCAAGATTTTATGTACTTGAATTCGAGTTCTGTAGGCGGAGGAATTTATCCCAAGGAGTCTTGTGAACTTAACTGTACCACAAATAGTGATTGTTGTGCCTTTTTAGACCTTAAGATTTTTCAGACTCCCTTGGGATTAGAAGTAGATATCTATGATAAGCGCCTTGAACCAGAATAGGCCAGTCTAAAAATCATCCGTATGTCTCACATTTCTTTGACCGTTTCTCTTTTAGCTAAGTACGGTGTCATTTGCTCTCAACTATTTATATTTTCTCGTCTTTGTTCTAGTAAATCTACTTTTGTTGTTCAATCTTGCCATCTTATTTCTTTACTAGTTGAAAAAGGATACTCATTCAAAAGAATCATGAAAAACGTTCGTTCATTTTTGCATCGTAGTAAGTTTATTTTTAATGTTTCTTCCTTTCGAATGTTCAAGATAATCAGTAGTAAACTCAATAGAAGTAGGGAGCTAAAAAGCCCACTTATTGTTTGACTTAATAACACCTTATGTTATTGTTTTGATCTTTAGCGCTTCTACTATTTTTACTATAGCTTGACAAATGCTAGCCTTTATCATGGTGGAGTATGTCCATCACCTCCGGAGGGTGATAGAAACCCAGCTCGTTGGTTTTGTAGAGCGTTCAAAGCATGAATGACCTCTATATAAACCTGCACTTACTCTTGGGCACTGACGACGTGAGTAGGGATGTCATAGCTGTTGTCCAAGATATGAATGATAAAGGTGATAATCTTATTCTTCCTGTTTGGACAAGCAGCGAAGTTGAGATCACATATTGTCAAGTTTGGTCTTTGCTCTTCGTAGGTTTGTAGTAGTATTCATTTTTCAATTTCGTATTTAGCTTACGTGAGGACTTAAGAATGTGCTCCGTTAGAAGTTGTTGCGTGAAGTTTGATTTCTAAGATTAAGTTATTAAGATGTCTTATCCTTTTTTTGCTTAAAGTTGAGTACTTGTTTTAAGCCAAGTAAGTTGCCTTTTCTAAGAACATTTTTAAGTTAATATTGTTTTGTTTTATCTAGTTTTGTTTCGTAGCAAACAAAGTGATTTAGTTAGTTAGTTTGTTTGTTTTTGTTTTTCTTTTCTTTTCTTGTGTCCCTTGCGTTTATAGTTTTATGAGTGCTTTATTCCCTCTTATAATTCGTGAGTTCAGACTATTCTGAACTTATGAAGGTATATCATTTAATGTGTCCAGCACAGTTTGCTGCAAATTGTAGGTCTGAAAGTATGCTGTTATAATTTAATTGCTCACATAAGTATGTGACATGTTTTTGAGATTAAGGAGAACCTCTTTCTACTTTTGTATGATTTCATATTTTTGGTTGTTGCAGGTAAAGTTATCTGCAGTGGTTTCCATCAGCATAAGTCACCAGATCTAATCGACAGTCTTGAGTATTCATAGAACTCTCCCGGTTGTGTTGTTGTTTCTAGCAATGGATAATGTTTCAGGTTTTTTTGCTCTTGAAGTGCCGTCCTACATTTGAGTATCTTCAACATGCTGGAAGTCTGTACAAAAGCTTTCTTTTGGATTTTAGCTCTTAAGAATCAGTATTGGAGGTTTTCTGATGTATGTTGTGTTTAGCACGTGTGGTTAGACGCTTTTGAACACCGATTAGAGTGGAGGATGTCCGTCTTAATTTATTGTTCAATCCTCTGCAAAGTCAAAGCTGCTGCGTTGCCCTGTGATCTTTGTACTCATGACACAGGGAATTCTTAAATAAGAGGAAACAGTCTTATAAGCTAAAGGAGAGTATCTTCTTTGGAAGTGAGCAACCGGTGTTTTGCGTAGTCTTCATTAATACCAATGAAGCTTGAAGAGAAGATGCACTGAAGGTTCTAGATTCAAGAGTCCCAAACAAGTTCGACTTTCTATGTAGTTCAGTTTTCATCAGTTGGCGAGCCCTTGTTTTTCAAGTATCCTCGTTTAGCTTCTCATGTCACAACCACCATTTTCCTACATGCATTGTGTTTACAAAATAATTCAACAATTAGCGAGATGGTATGTCAAGAAGATGGTCGTAATTTTTGAAAGGAAAAAAGTTAATATGGTGAATTGGTTCAAAGAAGTTGCCTTTCTTTGTGTTCGAGATTTACGTGTAGCCTCTTAAAACACGCCTCGTATTTGAAATTGACGGCATTGTAGTCATCTAATATGTGCACAGAGCAAGAGATATACACCCCTAGGGTCTTCTTTTGCAAATGCATCTAATTGGTGTCATCTAATGTAAGTATTGATTTCCATTTTTGAGCCTTCTCAACTGTCAGTGCTGTAAAATTTGGATGGCCAATTGTGATTATGATCCTATGAGCCAATATAGGATTTGAGAACATCTTTTCCGCTAAAATTTTACTTTTTTTAAAAATTTTGGACCCAAAGTATATTTCTTTCAGTGAAAAGCATGCTGAAAGGCAATGAAGCACATGTAAGATCTCTAGGATGTAGAATAGAAAAAGTCAGCCTGTGAATTGGCAGGACCATAGTTGTCGACATTAAATGTGGGACTTTTCGTGATTGATCGAGTGAGAGGGATCAATTTTTGATTGGTATGGTAGACTGTCTCCCTTTCATTGTCAAAGCTGGGAGTGATAAAACTTGTCATCAAATAATGTCAGATTCAAAGATATGACTGCTCTCAATTTTTGATTGGTATGGTAAACTGTCTCCCTTTGATTGATAAAGCTGGGAGTGATTAATCAGATTTAGTCGCATGTAGACGAGCCCAAAAACATTGTAGAGGCATGGTTAGCCAATTGTCACCTGACAGTAGTTACATTTAACTTGGCTCAGGAAAAGGTAGGTCCGATTTCCGTGATTTCCGTGATAGAGGTGGTTAATTGAGAGCTTGTGCTGGGACTTAATTTTGCCTTGTGCCAGCACGATACCTTCCATGTCTGTTGGACCTAATTTTTTGTCCGGCGGAAAATAGTTGGTCTAGAATTTGGTATAGCTCCTTAGTGGATTCAAATTACAAGCAAAAGAATCTCGGCAATAATCACCATCTAGCAATGCCACCCTGGCTGGGAAAGTTTGTGGGACATAGGCATCCAATTGTAAGACTTTGTGTAGCATACCACTTGACCTCACGACCTCAAGGTGACATTGTCCAGGCCTAGCCTCATGGGCTCTCTACTGGTGGTGGTCGTCCTCGCAAGTGAGGCCTTCACCTCCTACAGGATTATCTCTTCCCTTAAGAATTATTTGTCTCCTCATTAGTGCACTGGGAAGATTGAGATTTCAAAGCAGAAGCACACTCCTACAGAATGAATCTTGTAGGTTGACCCTTTCACTTGATTGTACTCATCATAGGCACCATGTCAAGTATCAAGTCTGTTGATTCCGTACATGTTCCTTGGTAGGCACAATAATATCAAACTCACATCATTTTTCTTTAACGTGATTTTGATATGGTCAAGAATATCATTCGTTTTTTCGTAACACCTTCAAGTAATTTGTTAGCTGTAGTGCTAGTCTCGTACCATAACCTAACTTAAGTGTTGTTTGTGGCGTTGATGAGAAAATTTAATTTATTTTCTTCGAGAAACTCAATGGAGGTACAAAGATTTTGTGATTAAAGCTATGTGTAAATACTATCCTAAGTGGAGGTGGCCACAACACAAAAATTAAAGAAATATACATAAAGGGATTCAATCTTCTTACCGATCAAATTTTAGAAAACAATCTATAAAAGGAGGCATGATGATTCTCTACATAAGAAATTCAATCAAAAAACAAAAAGCACCATAAGTTTGAAACCTCCTTGTTGGAAAACATCATATGGTGTACAAAAATTGCAACATTCATAGGGTCATGAAAAAGCTGCAAATTATGTTGAAAGATGAGATTGCCAACAAAATGGTCAAGTTAGACCCGAAAGAGGATCTTGAAAGATCAATGCATATGTGTCCTTAAACTCTTTAGATCCCTCACTTAACAACATTGAATAACTCCCTACCAAACAATTTCAAATAATGCCTAGTCTCAATCCTTGTTATTGGAAGGCTTAAAACTTCAATGCAATTGGGTATATATTCTTTGTGAAGATTTTCATGCTATAAAAAATCATAAATGTTGTTGAATTACGAAAGGAGAACTTTGTAGAAGAAATTACACCCAAACCATGAATACAAGTGTCTTAAAAACATATTTTCAAATTGCTACTTTTCAGGTTGCTTAGACACTCGAGTGTCCCATGAGAGAACTATGTTCAACAAATTATTTTGGGTTTTGTCACTGTGGCCACTACCATGAATGGCTAACTTATGGGCAACATAGATTATTTTGTTTCTGAGAAAAAAGGGCGACCAAAATTTGAAACCCTTTGCACTTGATATCAAGGATTCTCAACGACTGTAGCAAGTTAGCTTTTATGCAACAATCTCCCTCATTGATCTTTATGTAAAAGTACATTCTTGGCTAATAGAAATATTTGTCGTGTACTTCGAAAGACCTTTAGATGCCTCGCTACCTAATGCTCGAAAAAGCTTGATATTTAAAAAAAAAGCCTTGGCTGAGCCTTATGAACTTTTGGTGCAGACAATTTTGTAATTCTTAACAAAATTTTGTTTTATACTTACAATATAAGTGATTGCTTGTACTGAGTGATGCAGATGGAGAGGGTTTTTAATGTTAAAAAGAAAACAAGCTAATGACAGATCATGGACCAATGCAAGTTTAAAAACCATTAAAAAAGAGTTTGTCTATCCACATATTTTCAAAATCCTAGGGCCGTTCACCTTGGCTAAAGTCTTCCCATCATTATAAGTGGTAGATTTTCCCCAGGTAGGAAATCTCAAGAAACTTTCATCAACTTTCCTTTGAAGCTCTAAGGAAATAGAAGTGCTTTTGGTGGGCACAAGTGTGGTGTACTTTTGAGGCACAAACTTTTTGACAAGCTTCTTGTTCAAGATGTGGCCTATTGGAATGCATTGGTTGCAAGATGGAATTACCAAGGACTAGGTTAGGAAGCTTTGGTTTTCAAATAAAGGATGCAAAGCGAGGTCTTCCCTCTCGATACAATAACCTATGATTCCACGTTATTATGGTATTATCCATGATGTTGGATTTGAAAAACAAATCATGATGAGATTGTTAGTTAAGGTATGCTAGAAATATACTTTGCTCGACATGCATGGCAACTGTGGGCTTTTTTTTGGCTCATTTGAGTGAGCTTAGGTGGAAGCATTAGATGCACTAAATAAAGATAATGGTTGATTTTCCCCCAAATTGATTGAGAATATTCCCAATTTTGCCATAATTTAGTGCTAGTTTGCACAAATTGTTCACTTGCACATGCTAATTTAACACTAATTTCTTACTGGTTGGGACTAGCAGGGTAATTGATTAACCACTTTATATTTTTATGCTGTATTGAAGATTAGGGGAAGCTTGGGAGCACTCATTAGTACTTTTGGTTACTACAATTGCATACACTCACTTACACACACTCTTGAGTGTTGGTATTTTGGCATCCTATGGGCGTTCGTCTGTGCTGCACTGAAGCCTTTTTTCTCATGCCAAATGTTTAGCTCTAGAACCCATGATTGATGCAAGCATAGACCAAAGATAAGTAGAATGCATGCTAATGTGGTAGATCATACAAATGTTGTTGACATGGTAGATATTATGGTGGAGAAGCTTTTGGAGTGTTTGTTATTAGAATTTTGACTTTCAATGCTTTTTAGAAACTTCTAGAGAATATTGTAAAGTGGCTTCTTATTGTGGGTCAAGTGCCTAAAATATGTGGCTAGGAGGTGGCCCAAAGCACTCAAGCTCACACTTGCCAATACTACTTGCATAATAAAAAAAAGTATTGCAAGGCGAGCCTACTTTAGGGGCCAATGCATCTAAGAAGGGACTCCATCACATTGTGTCTCGTTTCTCATTGAATTTTCCTATTTTTGGTCTATTCGTGGTGTTTATGTGTTGTTTAATGACTTTGTGAAATGTTAGGTTATGGGGGCCTAATTAGAGTAGCATTTATCATGAATGAAGAGAGATAGCAATTAGAGTATCATTTATCATGAATGAAGAGAGATAGCAATTACGCAATGCACAAAGTGTAAAGCCAAGTAGTCTCATCATGATATATATATTGAAGTATCCTCTCCTTAAACAAAGAATCACTAGAGACTCATCGAGTAGGCTAAAGACCATCCATATCCTCTACAACAAATCACTGTAATCACTATAAGGGTCAGGTGTAGCACAAACATGGAGACAAATCTCCTCTTCCTTGTCTTTGTCTTCATCCTTGTCCTCTGCAATCCTGACTCTACCTTTATCCTTGTTATTGCTACTACTATGACACTTTGATGGTGGATGGTCTTTGATGCCACAATTGCTAAAATACTTGTTCTTGTAGCAATCCTTGGAAAGTGTTTAGACTTGCCACAATTGTATCACTTCTTTTTATTTTTTGGCATAGATGATGATGATGCAAGGTATGCTCATCCATTTGATGTAGTCCTCTTTGTTTGCTTGTTTTCTTCTTCATGAATTTCACTTATGACTTGTTGCAGTGAAAGTGTGAGATCCTTTTGCTCTAAAACTGTGACTGTGTTGTCAAAGTTCTCAGGTAGAGCACTCAAAAGCACAACTACTTATCTAATTATGGGATATGACAATGTAAGTGAGATGCATGATTATGCTTATTATTCATATATTTACTAGCTAGAATGTCCTCCCCTTGAAGCATAGTGAGCTTGCAAAGGTTTTCTTCACGCTTATTTTACTTTGAGACTTTTGCTTAGCACCAAAATTTTATTTTAGGATTGCCCATGCTTGAAGTGCTGTGGTGCAGTCATCTATGAAGTGCACATAATTATCATGTAGAGAAGTGATAATTATTCCAAGCACTTATTTGTCTGTGGCATGTGCATTGCATTTGGAGCTCTAATGAAAGTGCTGAAGTGGATGGTCATTTGTCCTAGTCTTGTCAACATCCCATAACTAATTCTTCTGCTTTGTCTCCCACGTATGGAATCCCTTTTGATTATCTCAACCACTTTGTTTCCCATAGTGAAATAGAGGGGTCTTAACGATTGGCAGTGTGCCAATGTCAATGTCTACCCCTTTACAAGAGCACTATAATGACATCATCCATGGAAAATAAAATGATAGCATACATCTCAAATGTTATTCCTTGGATGCAAAGATTTTTAAGATTTCTATTTTACAGAGATAGAAAGAGAGAGAGAGAGAGAGAGAGAGAGAGAGAGAGAGAGAGAGAGTGATTTCCCTTTTCTTTGAGTTCTTGAAGAAGCCTTGAATTTTCCTTTGAAGTTAGATTCTTGAAGGGCCTTGTTCAAGCCTTTCCTTAGCTCTCTCTTGAAGTTCTTTTTTGAAATGCTCTTTTGAAAAAAATTTGGTGCTTTGCCAATTGTGGAGGTCGGGTCTTTGCCCAAGGAGCTAGAAGCCTTGCTCGTAGAAAGAAATCCTTAGCTTGGAGCAGAAGAGGGTTTAAACCTTTTTAGGATTTGTTGTGGAAACAACAAATTTGAAGAAAAGGGTTCGAGCCCTTAGGTGTGAGTGTGGGAACTTATCTTTGGAGGAGAAGAGAGACAAGGAGCATTGGATACAATCTCTTACCATGCAAAATTGAGCATTTCCCTCTTGGACATATTTATTTATAGATATAAGTCAATGCTCAAAATGATTTCCCATAAAGAGCTTTCTATAAACTAGATCCAAGTGCATCTTATATCTATCGTTAAATAATCCAACGGTCTAAGATACTTTCCATGTGTCATCCCTACAACAAATAGCTATTGATGCACCAGAACTAAATACCATTACATACTTCTCTGTTAAGGAAGAAACTATCTTGAGCTGCTATATTATTATCATAAAGTCATAACTTGTCCCAAATAGTGGTTAAAGCTCTATATCAAAAACATCACTTAAAACTTAAAGAATATAATTCACTTATGGCCTTTGGCCATACATTTACTACATATTCTTGTGTCACATACCACTAGAATGAGCAGTATGTGTCATATCATGATATATCAAGATATCATTGGTCAAAGTCACAATTCAATATCCAAGATCCATCAATAACAAATCCAATTCCATAAAAATGCTACCATCACAATGTCTTTAGTCATCCATTTACTGCATATTTTAGTGTCCCATACTACTAGAATAAGCAATATGTGTCATAACATGATATATCAAGATATAATTGGTCAGAGTTATCATTCAATATCCAAGATCCATCAATACCAAATCCAAATCATAACAGTGTTGCCATCACATCATAAACCAATAATAATTTTGTATCAATAATCCAAATCATTTTGATCACATACCCAAGTTGAAAAAATTAGACTAGTAGCAGTGGTGGACAGATATTGCAGTATGATTTTGTAATTAGTGTTGCCTCAATTGTCAAATCAACATTAATTGGGCATGCTGCCTTATCCAAAAAATCTACACTTGTGTTGCCTAAATCAATAATTTGCACTTATGCTACATAAACTGGTAAATTTATATTTATGATATCATTGCCTAAATTGGTAAATATGTGCTAATTTTTCCTAAACCAATAGATTTGCATTTATAATTGTACGCATAAATCCACCAATCCACCAATCTATATCCTAAACTGATAAATATGCATTCATGGTTGGGGCTGCCTAAAGAAGCGAATATGGATTGGTGTTGCCTAGACCAATGAGTAGGCACCATGATGAAACTTGTACACTCCTAAACCAGCAAATCTGTGTACATGTGACCGATGGACTAGGCAAGGCATAAGGTGCGCATATTTTCTACCATTTTGACTTCAAAATCTGAGTAAGTTTGAGTGAAGAAGACTTACACCTGTATAATATGGTATATCAAATTTTGTTAACTCTTTAGCTTAAGTAATCAATTTGTGTGATCCCGATTGCCTTCGAGTGTACCTACTAATCAGCTTCACAAAAAGTCAAATAGCAATGAGACCCATAGCATACAAAATTTCAAGTTTTGATGAAAAAAATGTGATGAAACGAACCATGAGTTATCTAAAAATATGAAGATGATCAAATAGAAAAAATCTTACTTTAATGTAAATCCTCGTGCATAGATGCTAAGAGTATAAATCGAGAATAAAAATTAAGGCGAGTATTATGCTACTTAATAAATATATAAATCATTGTTTAGAGGCCCATAGCATATAAAATTTCAACTTCTAATAAAAATAATCTGATGAAATTAACAATGAGTTCATCTAAAAATATAAAGATGGGCGTATAGGAAAAGTGTTACTTTAGTGGAAATTCTCGTGCCTCTTTATTCAACAGTTGCTCTAGGAGTTCCATGCTATACTTAGACCTTATAAATGGGTAGTGGTAAAGTCAAGATGAAGAATTATTTTGCAAAAAGGTATCATCATTCTCAACGAGTGGGATTTCATGGTCATCAAGAAATATGTCTATAGCTATGTATCTGTATTGTTGTGCCATAAACATTTGGAGCACAAATAACTCCAACTTAAAGACAAACATGGATATTCTATTTGTCCAACGTTCAAAATCCACCGATGCAAGTGGACATGTTACAACCCTACAAATACACACACAATGGAAGCATGCATGTAATCAAACATGCATACCTTGAGAATTGATTGTACAATTTGTTCATCAAGCCACATTAGCACAGAGAGGGAGAGAGCAAGAAAAAGCATGGGAGCACATCCATGCGCGCACGTGAAAAACTTGCTGTATAGTGTCAGCCCAAACCTCACATTCGTCCTGGTAGTTTCCATCTTCTGACTGATAGAGTGAGAGGACTACTCTCTTACTGCTAAGAGGATTTTTTGCCTCTTTTGTGAGATTTTGGAAGCTCTCTAAAATGAGAGTCTATCTTCCACAAACCTCCTTGGAAGCTCTCTGAGAAGAGAGTCTATCTTCCGCTAATTGGTCACCTTCATACCTAGTCTTTCTTGTGATAAACACAAGGAAGAAACATGCAAAATGCACACACATATGCTTGCTGTAATTTTTTGCACATAACTTGAAATTATTACCTTTGCACGTTCCAATGCCAAAACGGAGGCTTTTTTTGTGATGGAATTGCACCAAACTTTGTGTATACGTAGGGTAGGTAGAGAAGGATGAGATTCTAAGAATGCTGTGCTGAAATTCACACTAAGAGAGGTATTTAGGGGCTAAAAAGAGAATTTACAACCACTACACTCAAGAAAGAGAGCGTATGCTGTAACTTTTAACGATAAAACTTCTAGAGAAAGTGGCTATGGTTGTGAGAGCTGTTGTTTTAGAATAAGGGAGCTCAGAGCTACCACATAAGTCACAAGGGACTGCTCTCAAGCTCTAATAGAGAGCTCCATTGCGTAGAGCACACTCACATTAGGGGGGGTAGGTGCACTGCTAACCTCTCAAGTGAGAGAGGTGTTGCTCTTATGTAGCCAACAGGAAGAGGGGGTGCTAGGAGAGAGAGAGAGAGAGAGAGAGGGAGAGAGAGAGAGAGAGAGAGAGAGAGAGAGAGAGAGAGAGAGAGAGAGAGAGAGAGAGAGAGAGAGAGAGAGAGAGAGTTCTTGCATGGATAAGTGTGCCAAGTGGCACACTTTAAAACTTAAAAACAACTCAACTTTTAACTTTTAAAAGTTTCTAGGCCATTAATAAATTGTGCAACTCACTCACAACCAAACACAAGAATGCTACTTATGAAAACATCAAATGCTCCCCAGCACACCACCATACCGGCATTGCTCTTGCATCACTTGTTCACACTTGACCAGCCATTTGGCCCGGGCATAAATAATTAAACCTAATTTAACTGCCTTGTCTTAAGGCCATATATTAAAATTAATCTAGGCCTTAGGATCATTGTTCTAAGGACCCCATGTCATTCATGTGCCCACACTAACAGGCATAATTTTTTTAAGCCTTAAAATTTGAGGCAAGTGTCTACCCCTTTTGAAGGCCCAATTTCCCAATCACTACGGCTTGAGGGTATATTTTTGCTATCTCCCTAAGGTGCTCTAGCCCGCATTTAGGCACACCTAAGGCTCTAGAACTACTAGTTCTATTCTGGTGTGCACACAACTAAATATATAATTATTTTCTAGTAAATAAATCATTTATTTACAAAACGTGACATTGTTACATCTCTCTTGGTTCTAAACAGCTGACCTTAGCTATAGAGTGTCAACATAATTGCCCATTTAAGATCTGACTCAGTCATCCACTTTGCATCTAAAGGGGTCTAATTTTTGAACTTGACAAAATACTTTTGATGTAATCTACTGGACTTAGTTGTCTCTCTGAGTGGTGTATTATTGGTTCTGGATGAAGGATTTTCTCAATCTCTTCGACTTCTTGAGGGTCTTCCTGTACAGGATCCACCGGAGGAGAACCAACATACGGTCGGAGGAGATTTACATGAAAAGCATTATGGATGCGCCAATGAGAAGACAAATCCAATCTAAAAGTTACTTCGTTGACTTTATTTGTAACTTTGAAAGGGCCGTAAAATTGGAAAAGTTTAATAACTTTCCCTTTTTCGACCCGCTTTTTCAATCTAGCTTTCTCAAACTTAAGTAGGACATACTGTCCTTTTTCAAGGTTGATATTTCTTCTGTGCTTGTCTGCTTTTCTCTTCTGCTGTGGAGGATTTGGATGGCGCAGAGGATTATCTAAGTGATAGATGGGAAGAGGAAGTACCGAATGAAAAACAGGATATATTTTCGTGGTTGTTTGCGATTGCAGTTATTCAACATGCATTAGTGGCGAGAAGGAGATTGATTTTTGATCCGTTGGGAAGTACCAGTGCAGGAAATCCTGTACAAATAGGTGGACCTACAAATATGGCGGTGGCTAGGCAGGATATGCACGTCAAATTCTGGACCTTCTCGGGAAAGTCGAAAGAAGACCCCGATTTTCACATATCTCAATATGAGACAAGATGGCAGGCCAGAGGATTTGCCGGAGTGTACGATGCCCAGGCTAAGATGCGCCAGTTTGAGGCTACTTTGGATGGGAAGGCTATACAATGGTTCAGTAATTTTCCAGCAGGTCATTTTGCTGATTATGATGGTGTGAAAGCAACATTTTTGAACAGGTTCAGAAAGGAAAAGACTCCACATGATGTGTTGACCAAGCTTAGGGAAGTGAAACAAAGGAAAATGTTTGTTGAGGATTATGCACAAAAGTTTAACCAATATGTGAGAAGGTTGTCTGCTCAAGAAAGGCCAACTGATGAAATGCTTGTTGGATATTTTTTGAATGGATTAAGGAAGGAGTTGAAGAATGCTGTTGCTCGAGTTGATGTTGTAGGTGGATTACAAGCATTAGTGGAAACATCTCAAAAAGCAGAGAAAAGGTTTGGGGTCTCTCATGGGAAAACAGTCAAGAGGTCATCTAAAGAAAAGAAGAAAAGTAGGTCGAAGAAAAAGAAGAGGTCAGATAATTCGGATTCAGACAACGATTCGGATTCGGAAACTGATACTGATTCAGATACCTAACGGATTTTGATAGTGAAGAGGATTCCAGTGAGGATTCGGATTCAGAAGAAGATGAGGATAAGAAGAAGAAAGGCAAGAAGAAGTCGAAGAAAAAGTCTAAAGAGAAAGAGGATAGAGTGGAAAAATTAGTAGCAAAGAAATTGAAGAAGTTGGGAGTGCAGAAAGCTGTGGAATAAAAAACCCCTCATTGTGAAATTTGTGTTAAGGATGGGCATTGGATAAAGAAATGTTGGTTTAATCCGAAATTCAGAGGCGTCATACTAGAAAGGATTCAACAGAAGTTACAGCAACAAGGACCTCAAACTCATGGGGTGTTTCCAGAGACAGGAGGAAGGCAGGGGATGTTCAATAATCAAGGATGGCAAAGGCAACAACCGTATTCAGGGTGGAGACCACAATTTAATCAAAGGGGACCACCATTTAGAGGAAATTTCAATTCGGGAGGAGGATCGAGATTTGGAGGATGACAAAATTCAAGACCCCCATGGGGGGGAAATTGGGATCAGCAGCAGCGGTGGCAGAATTGGCAGCCACAACCACAAGGATGGAATCAACCGGTTTGGAATTATCAAGGGGGGAATCAGCAACAGCCAAGAGGGCCAGTGCCACAGTTGCCAGCACCACCAGCACAGTCAGCTGAAGCAAACAAAGAGCATGGAAGCAGTTTGATAGTAGTAGAATCGTTTCAGCATCAAGGGGTGAATGAAGTTGCTATGGATTGTCAGCCGGAATGTGATTGTTCTAAATGTTTGCAAGAGGAAGTAGATGTATTAGTGACAACAAGGTCCAAAGCAAGGTTGAAACCTCCACTGGATTGGGAGGAGAAGAAGGAGATTCGGGATGAAGTAGCTAAAGATTTGATGGAAAAGGATCAACAGCAGAGCAAGCTTAAATCGAAGGAGAAAGAAGTAAAAAAGGAGGAGAAGGAAAGAGAAAGGATGGATGCTTTGTTTGAAGAGTTAACTAATTCCTCTATACATTTTACATTGGATCAGTTATTGTCATTAGTTCCAATTTTTAGAGATAGACTATATACAGTGATGCGAAGGACAAAGACTGTTCCGAGTATGAAGGAAGTGCAACAGACAGTTCAGAGTTGTCAGCTTAGCCGGAAGGATGTGGATTTTTCTGTACCAACATTGTCGTTGGAATTTAATAACCGCAAATTTTCCAATGTTCTATTGGATGGTGGATCAGGGGTCAACATACTTTCGGCATCGGAATTTCTAAGGATGCAAGATGTCAGGTTGGAACCAGCTCCATTTCAAGTGCGTATGGCTGATCAGAGTAGAGTTCAACCAGTGGGGATGTTAAGGAGGCAAGGAATTATTATTCATGGATTGCAGTTGATGGTAAACTTTGTAGTCATCAGGATGAAGGATTCAAAAAATACCTATTCTATGTTGTTGGGGAGGCCATGATTTCGCACCGCTAAGTTGAAACAGGATTGGGGAAAGAATGAAGTGACGGTTAAGAAAGGAAGGAGAGAAGTTACATTACCAATGGGACCGAAGAAGGAATTGTCAGAAGAGACGAAGCCAATGTTGGCACAAGCAATTAACATGTCTCAAGGATTGGAGGATGATGAAGAAGCATATTTCCTAGCATCAAATCCAACAATTGTTCCCGTATTTGAGGTTGATGTGGAGTGGATCATTGACAAATATGTAGAAAAAGAGAACAGTTTGGGAATTGATTAGTTGTTGCAGAGGAATACAGGTGGTGTGGAACAGGAAAATTTAGAAGAGAAGAAAATCCGAGAGGAAACTGTGATCGAGGATTCAGGATTGGAGCCAAATGAGGCAATTCAGAGAGCGGAAGCTCTATATGATAAGATGATAAAGAAAGTTTCTCGAGTAAAGGAGGATGATTTACAAGATCTGAATTTGGGAACGGTGGATCATCCAAAGATGGTAAGAGTCAGTGTTCATTTGGAAGAAGGCTTCAAGAAGGACTTGAAGGAATTACTGTTGGAGTATATTGATGTCTTTGCATGGGATTATTCTGATTTGAAAGGCATGGATCCTCAAGTGCATAAGCATCATATAAATTTGAAAACGGATGCTGTTCCAGTGATTCAACAAAGATACAGGATGAATCCAAATTATGCCAAGCAGGTGAAAGAGGAATTGGATAAATTGCTGAATGCAGGGTTTATAGTGCGAGTGGATCAGGCGGAATGGTTGTCACCAATTGTAGTGGTACCCAAGAAGTCGGGGAAGTTAAGGGTTTGTGTGGATTATAGAAAATTGAATGCAGCAATAGCTGCAGATCCATTTCCATTGCCTTTTATTGATCTAGTTCTGGATGATGTAGCTGGACATAAGATGTACACTTTTCTTGACAGATTTTCAGGGTACAATCAAATACCAATGGCTGAGGGGGATATTGAAAAAATGGGTACACTTTATCACAGAATGGGGAGATTTTGCATATACAGTGATGAGCTTTGGATTGAAGAATGGACCACCATCATTTTCGAAGGCAGCTTTTAAAACCTTTGAGCCACATTTGACAGATTTCATGAGGATTTTTATGGACGATTTTTCAGTTTTTGGGGAAAAAGTCAGGCATCTGGGATATTTGAGGAAGTGTTTTGAAAGATGTAGGATGTTTCGGATGTCACTTAATCCCTAGAAGTGTGCAATAGCAGTACAGAATGAAAAATTGTTGGGACATATTATATCTCAAGAAGGAATGTCGATTGATGGGGACAAGATCAGTGCCATTCAGAAAGCTATAGCTCTAGAAAATTTGAAGACAGTGATGTGGTTTGTTGGACAGATTAGGTATTTACGGTATTTGGTGGATGTGAGCGCACCACTGAGTCATTTGACTAAGAAGGAAGTGGAATTTGTTTGGGGAGAAGCTCAAGAGAAGGCTTTTCAGATTATCAAAAAGATGTTGGTAGTTTCACCTATACTTCAACCACCAAATTGGGAATTGCCGTTTCATGTGTATGTTGATGCTTCCGATATGGCAGTAGGAGCTGTTTTAATGTAGGAGAAGATTAAGGGATGGTTCATGCTGGTTTATTATGCTAGTAGAATGTTGAGAGCACCGGAGAAGAATTACACAGTTACGGAAAGGGAAGCTTTGGGAATGATTTTTGCTTTGGAAAAATTCCAACATTATCTGTCAGGGAACAAAGTGGTTTTTCATGTGGAACATCAGGCTTTTTTGATAAAGAAGCCAAAACAGGAAGGCAGATTAGCAAGGTGGATGCTCATGTTGCAAGAATTTGATTACATAGTTGTTCATACTCTAGGAACTCAGCATGCAGTGGCATATTACCTTAGTAGATTGGAACATAAGGAGGAATTACCAGGAGTATCGGATAAATTACCTGATGCGGATTTGTTCCAAGTGGAAGGACAGTTTTTTTGACAATTGGTATGATCAGATGGTTCAGTTTCTGACAGATGGAGTTTTACCTTCGACAATGTCTCCGGATCAGAGAAAGAAGTTTGCATTGAGAAGCAGACCATTTCTAATTATAGCTGGAGCATTATATAGAAGAGGAGCAGATCATATTATACGACGATGTGTTCCGGATGAAGAGCAGAAAGCAGTGTTGGAGGAGGCACATTGGGAGTCAGCTGGAGAACATTTCTTAGGCGAAATTACAGGTCGGAAAATTTTACAAGCTGGACTTTGGTGGCCTTTTTTATTGAAGGATGCACATAGTTTTGCTAAGGAATGTGTTCAATGTCAGAAGATGGGGCAGCCTACTCAAGGGGATAGGATGCAGGATCATCTAGTATTGCCATTAGAACCATTTCAGAAGTGGGGAATGGATTTTGTAGGCCCAATAAAACCAAGGGCAAAGAGGACAGGTTCCAAATACATTCTTGTTGCAACAGATTATGCTACCAAATGGATGGAAGCAGTGGCTTTGAGAGATAATAAAGCAGCAAGTGTAGCAAGGTTTCTATATAAAAATGTTATGACAAGATTTGCATGTCCTCAAGCAAATGAGCATACAGAAAGCTCTAATAAAGTGTTGGTGAGAATTTTGAAGAAGATTGTGTCGGAAAACAAATCGGATTGGAATGACAAGTTGGATTTAGCACTGTGGGCTTCTAGGACAGCTTTTAATGTGGCAACTGGAATGACACCTTTCAAATTCGTCTTAGGGATTGAAGCTGTGGTGCCAATGGAATATGTAATTCCAAGTTTGAGGTTGTCAGTTCAGCATAAGTTAAGTCCCGAGGAATCCATTCCTTATAGACAGAAGGAACTGCTTAAATTGGAAGAGGATAGAATTCAGAGTGCCTATTTGGTGGAAATTGGGCAGAAGAGGAGACAAGCATAGATGTCTAGGTAGGTGAAATTCAAAATTTTTCAGAAAGGGGATTGGGTGATGTTATACAATTCTAAATTGGGACCACATCCAGGTAAGCTGAAGCTAAGATATTTGGGACCTTATCAGATTGAATCAGAACAGGGTCAAGGAACATTTTTGTTGAAAGATGTCTTTGGAACAAAGATTGTGAAACCATTGAATGGATTCAGATTGAAGAAATTTTATGGAAAAGTGCCTGAGGTTCCCAAGTGGATGGTCAATAGGGCTGAGGATATTGACAGTAAATTGTTGACAGTTGGTGTTCTGGGAGTTACAGTGGAATGTTCAGAGGCGGAACTGGCAATTTGTTCTAGCAATTCAAAACTTGTCAAGGGATTTGGGATTCGGAATTCGGATTGTGAATGCAAATCGGAAATCGGACTGTCGGATTTGAACTCTCGAAAGTGGAAAGTTGGAGGAGTGGAATTGAACAAAAGGGTACAGAGGTACTAATAAGTGGGGGTACTCATTTTAAGACAGAAAATTCGCTTAGTGCTGATGTGACTTACTTAAGGAAGAATAATTTTTTGGCGAATCCTGCATGGCGTGCTTGAATCGAGGAGAATTTTCATCATCATAAGAGTAAGTGTTGAAAGGACACCCTTTCAACAACGTTTCCATAAAGATTCCATTAAGATTCCTCAAAGATTCTATAAAGATTCCACATGAAGATGGTGAGAAGTAATGAAGATGAAGATGGATGCTACAACATGAAGATACGAGTTCATGGACGTCATTGAATATCCCGTTATTATTATTTTGAGCCATTACGGCCACTTTTGTAATGTTTACGGGAACCTCATATTTTAAATCAACACTTGTATTTTGGCCGCAGATGCTTGTATACTGAGTAAAGCCAACTCAGTTTCTTGTAATAAAGCTCTGTAGAAGCCTAGGGACAATTCAGGTTATTTGGCCGGACATTAGGTTTGAAGGCTTGGTATATAAGCTAAAACCTAAGGCTTTGTAAAAGACACAATACGTTATCTCAATTAATATATAGTCGTGGGTTCTGCAGCACACAGTAGTGAGCTTCACGCACACACACCGTCGCGCACACTAATCACATTGTAGATATGAGAGTAGGAGCGTGTTAGCATCGAGGAGCTCTCCGCGTCGATGCAAGAAATGCAAGCCAAGTACCACATCGCGAGCCCGCCTGCTACGAGCTATATTTGGTCGTAAGTACCTCAAACAACATCCGTTCTGAATGATCGAGTAGTCGTTAGAATCAGGGCGAGAAGCTCTTCGTGTTGATGTCTTTGTAGATCAGTTCCGGATACTTTGGAAATTGCTGTTTTGAGTCTATCGCGACAGCGATTAGAAGTCTTATAGTTATGGTTTTTAGGGTTTAGGTGTTTGGCCACATAGGATATGTCCTTGTGAGTCTTACCCTCCGATTTCGAGTCATTCTGATATGATTTGAGACTGTTTCGAGCTTGTAGTGTTTCGTAGGATGCGTTGTCTGTTTCTTTGCTTTATGGTAGTGTTGTGGTAGGATTAGTGACTGTAGAGTGTTGTTCGTGTCTAGCTCAAGGTTGACAACCCAGAGATTGCCTCCATGCCCTAGTCAGCTATATCCTCGGATTGACAATTTGCTGGTCTGTGTTCTCGCTGTGCTCCATCGTCCGTCGCGGCGTACCCGCTAACATTGGCGCCGTTGCCGGGGACGAAGCGCCTAAACTAGCGTAGACCGCATCACTCGTATTTGATAGTATAGCGTTTCTCTAGAGTTTTCTAGAGTGTTGTCACCATTTGCCTTCTTAGTGGGAAGTCAGAGAGCGGATCTCTTGACTAAGGGATAGCCAGGGAGCCCGCGTCTCGCCGAGGTGGTCCACCATGAGGTTGAGGTATGGTTATATTATTTTGTTGTGTGTTTAGATTGTGTTTTATGGTTAGTGTGTTTGGTTGTGACTTATGGTTGTGAGGAACTTGAAAGAGAAAAAAACGCAAAGAAAAACGCAAAAGGTAAGCACGAGGCTGTTTGCTTGTCAGAAAGCAAAAACAACCATTCAACCATCCAAAGTAGGACTTTAGGTAGTGTAGGACATTTGATGTTGATCTAGAGCAATTTTGACATGAAAATGTGCTTGAAAACACAAAAGGCGGAATTGTGCTGATTATGGTAAAAGTGCTCTAAAATGGTCGTTTGAAAGCCGATTTGAGTGCTTGTTTTTGCATTGGAGACCTGAAGGTAGGGGGAAAACACAGATTTGGTCCAATCCAAAAAAAAAAAACTCAAAAAAGAAAACCAAAAAACAAAAATTAAAACCAAATTTGTAATTTTTTTTAAAAAAAAAAAGGTTTTGCATATGACCTTGTTTTGCATATGCTCTAGAGCTTGTATGTGAAATTTCAAAGCATTTGCATCAGTGCTTGTGCATCTAAGCGGGAATTTGCTTTTTCTGAGTGTAAGGAAGTGAACTGTGAAATGCTTGAATCCAAAGGAAAAGAAGTCCAAATTGAATGAAACTTTGGGGATAGGCTTCTAAGGGCATTGGGAACCAAACTGTCCAAAAACAGAGAAAAAAATACTTTCCAGTGGCTCTCTGCCTAGTCTATCGCTATAGACTGGTGAATTGGAGATAGACTCACAAACAGGAAAAACCCCTCATACCACAGGTAAAACACATCAATACAAGGCTGCTCCCAAAAATTGAGTGTACTTGGACACCTGCTTGACCACTAAACCTCAAGTTTGGTGTTTTGAGTCAGACTTTAGAGACAAATTGGGTAAAGGGACTTTACCAAATTTCCAAACCTTGTGAAACTTGGTATACATGATCTACAGAGGGTAGGGAACACATCTGTGAAGAGAAAATTTGAAAAAAGTGTCATTTTAGCATACTTGGTGAGTCTATCGCGATAGGCTAAGAACCCAGTGATAGAAATCAAATTTTTCAAAAACCTCTGTGGCATAGCTCGGAAAGGTGCTATCAAGGACACATAAAAATTTTGAAGTCATTTGGACATCAGAAAGTGGGTCTAAGACCATTTGAGAGGATTCAACTTGTAGAAAACACCAGATCTGGTCTAACTGACAAAGTAAAAGTCCTAACCACTTGAAAATTGGTAGGAGGACTAAGGAGAGGTGTTGGAACACAGTGGTATAGTCAAAGTTCAAGTTTGACCTATAAAAGGGGTACTTGCTGAGTCTATCGCGATAGACTCAAAGCAGGGCCAAAGAAATTGAAAATTTCAAAACCCTATGGAGCATAGCTTGTTTAGCCTCTCAGGAGGTTACACACAAAATTTGGTGGATTTTGGACATTTGGGAAATCATCCTAAGTCTATTTTCTAGTGATCAGATAGACTCAGAATTCTAGAGTTGGAGTTAGAGACCTAAGAAAAAGTCCAAAACAAGTGAAAATTGGTGAGCAAGGTGTACAGAGCATAGGGAACACAGTGGTGAAGAGAAATCTGGAAAATTTTCAAAATTGAAGAATCTACTGA
This sequence comes from Adiantum capillus-veneris, assembly GCF_014529385.1. Taxonomy (NCBI): domain Eukaryota; kingdom Viridiplantae; phylum Streptophyta; class Polypodiopsida; order Polypodiales; family Pteridaceae; genus Adiantum; species Adiantum capillus-veneris. The sequence continues at coordinate 133,812,090 of NC_140954.1, read as the reverse complement.
GTCTATCGCGATAGACTAGGGTTTTTTCACAAAAATTGAAATTTTTGAAAATTGACCTTAGGGCCTTGTTCTACATGTTGTTGTGAGCCTATGGTTAAAATTTGAGTAAATTTGGAGCATTGGAAGTGCATCTAAGTGGATTACTTCACAAGATCAGAAAAGAAACTGTTGTTTGATGCAAGTTACAAAGGAAAAGTATTCCAAATTGGTTGAAACTTGGTGAGTAGTATCTCAAGAGAAGGGGGAACTCAAATCTATAAAAACAGTTGAACAATTGTATCCCAGTAACACTCTGGTGAGTCTATCGCGATAGACTCAGGAATTCACTGTAGAAAAATCAAAATTCAAATCTGACTTCATATTTGGGTTCAGAAGGCCCATTATACCCTGTACACAAAGTTTGAGTGCATTTGGACATCTGCAGGGGGTACTTGGTGAGCCTATCGCGATAGACAAGTCAGGAAAAAATTTTGAGAAATTTTTTTGAAACCAAGTATACCACTAGGTTTATCATTGCCTAAGGAGTGCACACACCAATTTTGGGCTCAAACTGACCACTTGCAAAAACATCAGATAGAGCAACTTTCCAAATTACATCTCACTGTTTTGGTCATAACTTTCACATACGAACTTCGATTCCAAAACTTTTTTTATCAAAACGTAGCTTGAGAGCAGCACTATAGATCTTGGAGTAAATTGACCAAAATGGTTGCATATGGCATACGTTTTGGTCAATTTTGAAAAAAACGTTGTTTAAGGCCTCAAAATGCATCCGGAAGTCAGGGGTGTCTAAAACCGACAATTTGAGAGAATTGTGAGAAAACGCTCACGGTTTTGGACATAGTTTTGGATTTTCCCTAACCAAACACTTGAACACACTGAGAGAGGTATTACTACAACAAGCTAGAGCTATTAAGCCTAGAAGTCATGTCTACATTAGACTCAGACTCAACTTATACAAGCACATGGATTGCAGGGATAGATGAGCACCCACCCAGAATAGATCTTCCAAACCTACAGTACATAAAGACCAATTTTGTGGAGAGAGTTTGGACGTATAACCATGAAAGTGAAGGACTATATAGGTATATTAATGGAAATCAATTCAACCTTTACAGTTGCTTAGAGCCTTACCCAGATGAGCTAACAGAGTACAAGCTCTTATATGTCTATACATACGAGGTCGACCGACAATGGACATCTTTATTTGTTGACAAGTATGGACGAGAATATAGAGCTGTAGAAAGCAAAAATCCGCGAACCAAATTAGAGATGAGTGGATATTTGGTCAATGAAGGACCTCAGATACATCCACCAAACACCTCTAAGAGAATTCCAAAGAGGGGACCACCACCTGGATTTCCTCCTAGAGCAATAACGAGAGATGAAACGATCCCAGAGAGGAGTATGGTTCCATACTTTGCACCCCAAAGTATAAGACCATCTCAGCTAAGAAAATGGGTAAATAGAAAGTACAATGGCATAGGAGACCCATACGCCCATGTCTCGGCTTTCAAGCAAGTCCTACGAGCAGAACGAGTAGAGGACTTCCACACGTAGTATGAGGGTTTTGGACTTACATTGGAGGACAATGCACAAGCATGGTTTGAACTATTGAACCGGAGAGAGTTCACAACCATTGAGAAAATGTTGGATGAATTTGTTCAAGAATTCACCAAGAGGGGTATAAAACATAACACCCTTCCTAAGATTCAGGAATTTAAACAAGGCGAAATAGAAACATTGCGACATGCAATACTGCGTTTCAAGCAATATGTTGCTAGATGTCCTACCCAAGAGTTACCCACACCAGAACGTCAGATCCTATGCTTCATCAGAGGACTTAGGAATGAGAATCTCCAAAAGGACCTATACATGAAAAGATACCAAACCTTGGAAGAGGTGACCAAAGCGGCAGTTGACCTAGTTGACAATTGCAAATTCTATGAAGATGGTCAGAAGAAGATGAATGATGCGAGTGAGAAAAAGAAAACCGCTCATCTTGAGGATCAAAGAGGGAATCTAGGACAAAACCAAGTAAATGTTGAGGAGAAAATCATAGAGAATGTGATGCAACTCATCAACCACTCTGACAGAGTACCAGCCTATAGAATTCCTCAACAACGACGGTGCATGACATGTGGAGGGGACCATCCGACGCAACATTGTCCTGACTATAGACCTAAGACTCCACCAGGGTTTGAGCATGTTATGTCTCAACCGCCTAGATATCATCCTGTAGCGGAACAAGTGTTCTTAAGTGAAAGACCCATACCTGCTAGAAATTCATATGTGAGTCATGAGCTTCAAATAGAAAGAAATGTGGTATATCAGAGGCCACTTCAACGTCAAAATCAATTATTTCCACAACAACCAATACGTCCATGTGACAGATGTGGTAGTAGTGATCACTTGATTAAGGATTGTCCACACCATGATATCATGATAAATGTATATTGTAATGAGTGTGCAATCACACATGATTTTGGATTGTCCTAAGAATCCAAGAAAGAAAGGTAAAATGCAACCACATGTTACCTTTCCTTCTACTAGCAAATCAGAGAAAGAACGAGCCACAACAAAAGGAGAGACGACAACAACAATAGAGCAAGAAACAATTGCAAAAGAATAGGTGCTTAAACAACAAGAAGATGAAAGTAAGCAAGTTGCTCCAGTAAACGTTGTCACAAGAGCACAAGCAAAAGTGCAAGAGCCGAAGCCTACAGATGGAGAGACTAGTAAGAGTTCCAAAAGCCGTAGAAACTCTAGACGAGCAAGAAGGACTAGAATGAAAGCGAGACTAGAAAGGGAAAAAGGAGAAGAAAAGGCTGTTACAGCTGAGTTGGAAACAACTCAAGAGCAACAGACACAACAAAGGGAAGTTGAAACCCTTAAACCAGTTGAAGCACCCAAGAGTGCTAGTTCAGGAGGATCTCTCGTAGTGGACAAAGTGAATGAGCCTTTAGACGCGATTTTACAGGCTTATGAGGCTAGACTGGCAAATAGACAGACCTTAGAACAAAGATGGATGACTTATCCTTATTCTGAACTAGAGAAGCAGAGGCTATAAGTGTGTAAGCAGCTCATTGAAACTGCTCAAGCATTGCTAGAACCACCTCCACCAGTGCACAAAGATCGGAGCATTAAAGTAGACGAATTGCCTAGAGAAGAGGTAGATCATTGGGAAGAACCACTGCCAAGGTCACAAGACTTGAGGGTAGTCCAAAATACAACAGATGAATCAATGAGGGATTTCCCACCCTATGTTCCTATAGTTGAGGAGCAGTGGCGAGAGGAGTTATGGAAGGCTGTCCGAGATGCCCAAAAAAGAGAAGGGGATGCTGGACCAGCACCATTGCCTGAATTCACATTAGATAGACCACAAATGAGTGTTGATGTGAGGTCATATTATGGTGATGTAGGATCGATAGCCTCCGAAGACAGTAGACCTGCATCGTTAAGAACTTTGCCACAGTACATGGGAGATTTTGAGGCAAAGTCTGAGATTGTGAGAGTTCCATCACAGAGGCTAGGGGGGAAAAAAGAATTGGACACAAAAATTTTGACTGACTTGCTATCCACGCCAGTGAAGTGCACAATTACGTTGGCAGAACTTTTGAAAATCAGGCCAAGTATGTGGACGGATATAGGAAAATGCTTGGAAAAAATTGGGATCAAAAGCCCGTTAAGGTTTCTGGAAAAAGAGCTAGATGAGATCGAGAAGCCTAGATCAAATGCAAGACCGGTACCTCTGAACAAAGTAGGAGAGTACTGTGAAGGAGAAGATGGTAATGCCACTTTGCCTGTCGAGTACTACTTGACAGTGGAGCAGGAATTGCCATAGCAACAAAACGAATATGGGAGAAATGGGGTAGGCCCGCCTTTAGAACAACCAGAATAAAATTAAAGTTAGCGGATGGGCATGTGGAAAGACCCATGGGATTGCTAGAAGAGATAGTGGTGTCTTCTTGTGGTATAGAGTATCCGCATACTTTTGCCATAGTTGACTTTGGCAAGAAAAATAACTATGAAATCATCCTTGGAAGACCATTCATGAGACAACTCAAGATGGTACAAGATTGGGGTTATGATTATCTATACTTGAGACATGCTGAAACCACAACACGTGTAAATATGAGAAATCATAGTTACCAAGATGTAACTAGAACGCCCGTGGAAGATTTTGATTCTGCAACACAAAGTGGATCAGTAGACCATCCGTGGATGGGCAAAAAGAAAGAAATCTGGATGTGCGGAGCATCGGAGTGTAGTGACTTTAGGAAAAATGAGAATTCCTTCGAGAGGGTCTTAGAAGATGATGCTTACATAAGAGAACCTTTTTCGGAAGAGGCGTTAGAACCGCTAGAGTGGACTCAGATATTGGCTACTTTGGATGTCTGTGTTAATGAGACCACACCAACAAAATTTTGCGATGAGAATGGGTATGACATAGTCCCCTGCTACATGCTAAGGGTTATGGGTGAGACAAATGACGAATCTGAGTATGAGTTCGAAATAGGGTTATCAGCTATGGGGATAACACAAAACCAGATACCTAGCCCGAATACTGGTTATATAGAAATAGGTGCTCTTTGCGATCAGTGTGCGATAACACACTTGATTACAAACTGTCCAACTCGAATGCATAGTACAAAGGAGGAGCCGCAAGTCAATGAAGCAAAGTTTCAGGAAGAAGGGCTAAGATCCAAAGAAGATGCTTCAGGTCCAGCGCCTACAAACGAGCAATATGAAGACTTGGAATCAATCAAAGAATAGGTGTAGCAAGTGACAGGAAGTGCAGACACTATTGGTGACATTTCAACAACTGAAGTCGAGGAAGAAGAGCCTATGACTCTATAGGAACCAAATGCTGATTTTGTCTCTCCAAAAGACATATCCAAGGAAATGGTGGTCAAGCAGGAGCTAGAACACATAGATGAACTCACAAGTGTGAACAATGAAGAAGAAGACGACAAGGAGTCCAGGCCAAAGATTGCTCAAGCCACTCAAGAGAACACAGACAATCTAATACCAAAGAAGATCAACTTTTTGCTAAGTGCACAAGACGGAGTCAAGATGAATTTTATGGCAGAAATTGATACAAATTCCACGACCGATGTCATGTCATATGGCATGTGGTTACTTCTAGGTAAGCCAAAGCTTTATGATATTAAGATAAAGGTAAATCTCTCACCTAAAGTAGATGTTATAAGTGTGGGGATTGCAGAAGCTACTCTCCAACTACACTCACAGAATGTCAAAGAAAAATTCTTGGTGGTAGATTCTCAAAAAATGGGAACACACTTGATTTTGTCCAAGCCATGGGCACAAGTCTTTGAAGATGAGCCGGAATCTTCAACAATGGTCATCACTACAAGCTATCAAGTGGAAATAGAGGTCAAGCCTACAACAGTTCAAAGATTCTTTGCTATTGAAAAAGGCAAAGCTAAAGTAAGCCCACAGTCTCTAGCTCCGCCAATGCAAGTGCAAGACAAAGCCTCTACATCAAAAGCCAAACCATCAACAAAACAATGGAAACCCAAGCAAAAAGTCTATCAACCGAAGTTTCCATCGCCCGAAAGTCTCCAAAGGAAGTCAAAACAGGTCAACCAAGTGCTAGTATCCAAGGCACAGATTAAAGTTAATGATCCAATTTGGATACAATCACAAGAACAACCTCAACAAGCAAAGGTAATAGGATGGATCACATCAAGCGAGTCAATTATTGCACAAGGCTACAAGAAAGGAAATTCAGATGTTTGGGTCAACAAGCCCAAGATAACAGCCTGGCGATATCCATCCCATGACAACCACTCAATCAGGAATCAACAAAGCCGTCAATGTCAATCACATAACTCAACCAAGAGAAAGGACAAGTACAAAAAGCAAAAGAGAAGGTCTTCCACTGGACAAACCATACGACAAGTCTGGGTAATGAAATCAGAATTCTACCAGACTACCCAACAAAGTCAAGTGAAGATCACCTCCAAGCCAGTCCAAAGATTCATTCTAGTCGAGTTACTCGAAGCACAAGGATTCTATGAGGGTAAATTTCAAATTTGGTTACCTAAGGTAGTAGCTTATCAAGGAATCACCAAGGAAAAGCAAGAAACATCAAGAAATGAAGAGCAGCCACCCGCTACACCCAGGAGTACTACAACCTATAGATGGATCCCTCGTCAATTACTACAAGAGCAAGGCTTTTACAAAAGTAACAACCATGTTTGGAAATTAAAGAAAAGGTACCATCAAGTCAAAGAAGAAACAAGGAAAGTGGCAAAGGATATCACACCAGGCCCAAGAATATGTGGGTTCCAAAATTCGCGATTGAGACTCAACAACAAAAAAGATACACAACTCCTTTACAGCCTCTTAACAACAAAAAGAAAGCAACGGTAAATGCGGAGGTCGCAGTTTTGAAGAACACTATCTGGAAGAAGAAGACTTCATCAACCATTGCTTCAACATCAATACCTATCTCATCAAGCAACCACAATTTGCTACCAAGGAATGAAGAGCAGATATATGCCAATGTATTGGACAACATGGCATCTCAAACAAAAACTAACGAGAAAGGCCTAAACATCAAAAGCATATGGAATTGGATTTCAGGCCGTGATTAGGTAAGTCCAAGTCGCCATTAAACTTACATGGCATAAGAGTCTAGAGTTGGGCGGCTAAGCCACTAAATGAGCAAAGTGTCAGACGCAAGCTTCAAGTTAATATTTTCTGTGGTCTATGAGTCTAGCTAATAGGTATAAGCTCAAGCTGGAGAGTTGAGCATACATAAAGTCATGTCGCTCATGCTGGAAGAGGTGAGCATAGAGTCAAAGTCCATATAATATATAAGGTGGAGAAGACGGAGTAGTCCAAAAAAAAAAAAAAAAAAAACACTCACGCACTTGACACAGTGAGGAAGAGTGGAGAAACCTGGACAGCAAAAACCCTTCTTGTGAGTAGTGAAAGCTTTTGAAGCACTCATGCTATATGTTTTTCTCACTACACTAACTCCATGAAGAACCCATCAATACTCTTCTCTCGCACCGCATCTTGTTTAACATGCATAACTCTGTGCAAGCATATAGATGTCCCATCATTGGACATATGCATTTGGCACTCTTTTTTATTCCACCCATGCACTTACACAAACAAATGATGATGACCAAGTGGAAAAATGTTTTATAAGCCTTTGCTCAACAACAATGACTCTGACTTCAAGATACTAACACTTATCCATGTATATCAAGCCAATACTAGTAGCCATATGGCCATATGTACTTTAACTCACCATAGCTCTATAACATCAGAACCTAAGTACATTTAGCCTCGCATTTAATTATTACTAAAGACATTTTTTCCCACTGGGTTTTTCCCTTTAGTCTTATCCAGGTATCCAAGACCTTCATTTTGTATATACGCTACATTTTACTTTTACTCTTTTATTTTTTATAACAACAAAAACAAGAAGAACCACGATATCCCCACACTACTAATTGCAAATCTAATGACAAGTCAAAAGGGAGAGGCCAAAAAACATCTTGACAAAGATTCAAGTCAACTTACAGGTACGACTGCCAGATAACAACCACAGGAACAACAAACTAGAGCTACAATGACAACGAACTGCTGCACCAACAAGTCTCATGCAATTCAAGATACAACAACCAATCGGAGGGGGAGAGTTCCAGGCTTTAGATACACTACAGGTACAACTTCAAGGCAACTTTAATATCACGCAAAGCAACCAACTGCAGAAGAGGCACATTTTAAGTCGACACTTGTATTTTGGTCGCAGATGCTTGTATAATGAGTAAAGCCAACTCAGTTTCTTGTAATTAAGCTCTGTAGAAGCCTAGGGACAATTCAGGTCATTTGGCCGGACATTAGGTTTGAAGGCTTGGTATATAAGCTAAAACCTAAGGCTTTGTAAAAGACACCACAATACGTTATCTCAATTAATATACAGTCGTGGGTTCTGCAGCACACAATAGTGAGCTTCACGCACACACACCGTCGCGCACACTAATCACATTGTAGATATGAGAGTAGGAGCGTGTTAGCATCGAGGAGCTCTCCGCGTCGATGCAAGCAATGCAAGCCGAGTACCACATCGCGAGCCCGCCTGCTACGAGCTATAATTGGTCGTAAGTACCTCAAACAACATCCGTTCTGAATGATCGAGTAGTCGTTAGAATCAGGGCGAGAAGCTCTTTGTGTTGATGTCTTTGTAGATCAGTTCCGGATACTTTGGAAATTGTTGTTTTGAGTCTATCGCGACAGCGATTAGAAGTCTTACAGTTATGGTTTTTAGGGTTTAGGTGTTTGGCCACATAGGATATGTCCTTGTGAGTCTTACCCTCCGATTTCGAGTCATTCTGATATGATTTGAGACTGTTTCGAGCTTGTAGTGTTTCGTAGGATGCGTTGTCTGTTTCTTTGCTTTATGGTAGTGTTGTGGTAGGATTAGTGACTGTAGAGTGTTGTTCGTGTCTAGCTCAAGGTTGACAACCCAGAGATTGCCTCCATGCCCTAGTCAGCTATATCCTCGGATTGACAGTTTGTTGGTCTGTGTTCTCGCTGTGCTCCATCGTCCGTCGCGGCGTACCCGCTAACAGTAAGGTGGTGAGAGGAGTTGAGGATCACATCCAAGTGTGTGAGTATCGCAGTTTAGTGAGTGTTAAGTCGGGTGAGAAGGGCAACATGTTTTCTCAAAATATTAAGGGCAAGCTCATGGCGGGTATGCAAGAGGATGCGACAGAAGCGATGCCGAATACCAGGTCCATAAAGACAGTGATGGAGGAGTTGTTCAAAGCGCGGCAACAGGAAGAGCCAATTGATGTGGAAAACGATGAGGCCGAATCTGTGAGTGATCAGGGCAGCTTGGAGATGGTGGTGGCAGCTTTTGACCCTAATGAAGTGGAAACCCAAGTATGGCTAAAGCGTATCGGTCTTTATGAATTTGCATGTCCACCATGGGATACATGGGTAGAAAATGAATTCGCCGAGCAGCAATGGAATATGATAAAGGAAAGTGATGGAATGATTACAGCAGATGTGCGCTTGACACCCAAGTTGGTGTCCAAAGTCTTCAAGGTTCCCTGTCTAACTGTGCCGGCTAAGACGAGGAAGCTGACCGATTCCCAGATGAAAGGGGAATTCGGAAATCCGGTAGGCACAAAGGCATATTACATGGTGAAGAATGCGGGTGGAAACAGAGCTTCAAATTTGTTTTGGTATTCGGAAAAAGTGTGTATCCTCCAGAAGACTGCCTACATGTCCAAGGAGGCTTTTTCTCCTTTGTTTCAAGTGGAGAGAGGCATTAAAGTGGATTGGGCATCAGTTCTTTATGATTGGATGCAGTTAACTGGAAAAAGAGACTGACGTTGGACACTAGCAGTGGGCAGAGTAGCACCTTATTTGGCTGCAATTTTCGAGTATGTTATGAAGGTTCCGACAGTAGCAACAGGTGAGTCACATCAGCACTAAGCAAATTTTCTGGTTTGAAGACACCAGTGGTAGATGGTTTGAATACACCAATGGTAGATGTGGCTAAAGAAGAGGGAATAGCATATGGAAGTAAGAGAAGGAAATTGTTGTTGGGGTCTCCAATAGTTGAAAAAGGTAAATCACCTTTCAAAGTGTCTTGGAAGGGTTTGAAAGAATTGGAATCAAAGTCGAACAATTTCACAATGGAATCAGAATCAAAGAAATCGGAGTCCAAGGGCAAGAAGGTAACGCTGTTCATGAAAGGAATGGGAGGAGGTGTTGAGAAGACTGCTCTGGAAGTTTCAAAGTAAAAGCAGGGAGCAGTGACAGTTATGAGCATAAGGGAATTTTTTCTGTGGAAGAGGAAGCTAACAGTTTGACTCAACTGAATGAGTTTATGCAGAATCAAGATGCAGCTCTGAGGGTGATGGAAGCTGAGAAAATGGAGCATAAATGCAATGCTATCTCGGAGTGGGAAATGCCTTGAAGGAAGTTTGGACAACAGAAATGGAAACTAACGAGGAATCGAATGATGATAAACTCGATGCACCTTCCCACTATAAGAAGTATAATATTCAGGGTAGGAAAATCGTGGTGCAAAAACCCAAACAAGATCCCAAAGAGCCAGGAGCTTCATAGCCTAAAAAAGCCAAATGCATCAACTTAGTAGAACCTGGTGAGGAGCCTAAACCGGCATACATCACCACAGATCTTACTTACAAAGAGGAGAAACTTCTAATCGATACACTCAGACGATACAAAGATGTCTTTGCATGGTTATTCAAAGATCTAAAGGGGATAGATCCCGAGATCTGTCAGCACACGATGCCCGTTAAGAGTGATTCCAAACCACGTAAACAACGTCCTTACATGTACAATGAGATCTTTGCCAAGAAAATTGAGGAAGAGATAGACAAACTGAAGGACGCCAAATTTATCTACGAGATTGAACACATGGATTGGGTGTCCCCTATTGTGGTGGTACCCAAAAAGAATGGCAAACTGCGTATTTGTGTAAACCTCAAACAGGTAAATGTAGCCACCATCAGGGACAACTATCCACTACCAATAACGGATCATGTTATTGGTAGGGTAGCAGGGAAAGAGGCCTATTGTTTTCTGGATGGGCTCTCAGGCTACAACCAGTTGTTGACAATTAAAGTAGAAGATTAGCATAAGACAGCTTTTGCAACAGAGTGGGGTGTATTTTCCTACAAGGTAATGCCTTTCGGCCTGACCAATGCCGCTACTACATTTCAAAGACTAATGAGCCACGCATTCAAAGAATACCTCAAACAATTTTTGGAGATTTACATGGATGATCTTTGTATTCATTCTAATCGAAGAAGTGACCACATCACTCATCTAGGAAAAGTCTTTGAAAAGTACAGAACGTATCGTTTTTGCTTAAACCCGGAAAAATGCGTCTTCATGGTAAGACAAGGTAAAATTTTGGGCCACATTGTGTCCAAAAATGGAATTTCAATTGATTAAGAGAAGGTACAAATAATTGCTGCACTATCGAGACCAACAAAGATGAAAGAAGTGTAAGCATTTATGCCGCATTGCGGGTACTACATGTCTTTCATATATATATGTATGCTGCTGTAATAGCTAAGCCGCTGTATGCCCTCATTGCTAAGTTTGAATGGACAAAAGAATGCGAGCAGGCTTTCCAAAAGTTGAAGCAACAATTAATTTTTGCTCCAATTTTGCAAGCCCTGACTGGAGCAAAATCTTTCATGTTCATGTGGATGCATCAGCCTATGCCATTGTGTGCATATTAGCCCAACTAGGAGAGAAGAAAATGGATTTTCCCATTTTTTACTCTAATTGACAGCTAAACAATGTAGAGAAACATTATACCACTACGGAAAGAGAAGGTCTGGGGATGATATATGCTGTCAAAACATTTAGACACTACCTTCTAGCAAACAAGTTTGTTTTCTTCGTGGATCACCAATCACTGCTATATCTAGTAAACAAACCTTGCAACACTGGAAGAATTGTTTGCTGGTTGATACCAATGTAATGGAATTAGTCTTTTAAATTGAGTTGGAGCGGAAAGTGAATAATATATTGAGCATTTCCTTGAGCATTCTTTTGAGTATAGATTTATAGTGAGAAAGAAAGTGCTTGGATGGAGAGAGCAACACTAACACATTACTTCATTAACATGGCATGATAAATACTTGTAAAAGAGAGTGAGAGTTTAGAGAAATTGACACCAATAGAGGACCGGATTAGTTAGAGCCGGTCCCCCCTCCAATAGGCATTTGTATTATAGATTCTTCCATGACGGAGGACTTGTTTACAATACAACTGTTTGTGTTCCTTGAGACCTTCTTGATGAGATGAAGATGGTAAGCTTCACTCACCAAGTATAACAACAATAAACATGATTAGCATGAACTTGGAAAATGCCTAGCCTCAATCTCAAGACCTCAAACACCAGGGAGTGAGGAAGAAGAGTGAAGTAGAAACAGCTCTACGAGAAAGAAATAACCCCTTGCACATAATCACTCATAGCTCTTGTAGCATAGCTTAGCATAGTGTTAATGGAGATTAGAGAGATTGATAGGCAAGCATAAGAATTCTCTTTTGTGGATTTGCATCCATAGCCAAGAGCTTGTGGTAGTAGGCACTCGACTTCTCAAGCTTGGAGAAGGAGATGGAATCCTTGCTTCACAAGAGTCTGTGAAGGAAATAATGAGGGAGAGAGAGCTCGTGGGATGCTCAAATGAGAGAGAGAGAGAGAGAGAGAGAGAGAGAGAGAGAGAGAGAGAGAGAGAGAGAGAGAGAGAGAGAGCTAGGTCGACCCCCTTTCCTAGGCTTCCTTTGAAACTCATTGGGCCATGTAGCCTTCTAGCCAATGAGAGCTTGGCCCCATTTGGGGAAAGGTGTGTAGCCTCTTGACAAGTGTCCTTCTTTTCCCTACATCCCTTGCTTAAGCACACCTCCTACTTGCTTGAGCAGTGTGTCTCTACACTTGACATGTGGCCCCTTTACTCCCATGAGATTATGGGTCATTCGTGAGGTGCTCACATACTATCCATCTCCCTCCTTTGTAGGGCTCACCCCTCATTATTAGCAAGTACTTCGAACTTGGTAAGCAGACAAGCCCCCTGCTTAAGCACACCCTAGCTTAAGCAAGCTGTCCCCTTGCCTGCTTGGACCTTAGTGACTAAAGAGAAAAAATTTAAAGATTATGTCTTGAGGCTTTTAACACTTATCTTTGGAGGCTTTAAAGGAGACAACCCTAATGTCTTTTGTTCCATTGGTTAACCTTGCTCTTTGATAGACCTTTTCTCATTTGGGCCCCTTTACCATTGGCCCCGTGTTGAAATAGATTCATAAGCACATCTATATCTTAACCCTGGTTCTCGTTTATTCTCCCACATTAAGTGATTAGTTTAATATGAGAAAATCATTTGGATTGGTCAGATATTAGATTTTATGACAATACTATTGCTTGAGTTTGACTTCACGGTAGTCGTGAAAATGGGGACTACACACACACACACACACACACACACACACACACACACACACACACACACACACACACACACACACACACACACACACACACACACACACACACAAGTAGATCATCTTTCACAATTGTTGCATGGGGAAGCACCTGAGGGTGTCAATGATGATCTTCTCGATCCGTATCTGTTTAACATCGAAATGGTATCGAGATGGAGTGAAGAGGCCATTCCTCTACTCACAATCGGCTCATTACAGATAGAAAGACAACCATCCATTATACATCAAACACAAAATCTCAAGCTTTTAGCAAGACGACTGTACAAACACGATAAGGATGGGATATTGAAACTATGTGTACAGCCCGAAGAATCCACCTACTACCTCAAACAAGCTCATATACAAAATATGGGATTTCACAATGGAGAAACACAGACAGGCCAACGGCTAAAGAGACTGGGATTCTACTGGCCAAAGATGGAACACAATGTCCATACATATGTAAAATCACGTGATACCTGTACAAAACAATCTCCAGTGGAACATGCTACCCTGTTTCGAGTAGTACAAACACTCAAATGGAGTACTCACATAGTTGAGTACTTAACAAACAAGACCTTCCCAGAGGAATGGGGCAAACCAAGAATGAAAACTGTAGAAGAAGAGGCTAAACACTATCTGCTCATTGGCAACCAACTGTATAGGCGGGGAAAGGACAAACAACTACAATTGTGTGCTACAAAAAGCAAATATTATGTTATCTTAGATCAAGCATACTCAGGATAGCTAGGGGAACATTTCTCTGCTTGATAAAACGGCAAAGCTCGTGCTACACTCAGACATATGGTGGCCAACCCTGTTTATGGATGCAAAGACATATGTCAAATGATGTGACGAATGTCAACGCACAAAACCACTCCTACGGAGAGATGAAATGCCACTGAGGCCAATGATGGAGGTAAGTGCTTTTGCCAAATGGGGCATTGATTTCATTGGTCCCATCATACCTCTAGGATATAGGACACACGCACAATAAATCATAGTAGAAACAGACTACATGACGAAATGGACGAAAGCAAAGGCAACCCAAAAAAATGATGCAAGAACTACAATTCAGTTCCTTTTCAAACACATCCTTACGAGATACGAACTACGTATCAAAATAGTGAGCGGATAGGGGAACACACTTTTTAAACAGCGTCATTGAAAGGCTCCTTGACAAATTCATGGTAGTCCATCGCAAATCGGCACCCTATCATCCGCAAGATAATGGGAAACCAGAGAGTACAAACAAAATCTTATGCACAATACTCACCAAAAATGACTCAAGAAATGATTGGGATCAAAAGCTACACACAGCCTTATGGGCTTACATAGTAGCTTTTAAAACTTCCATCGGTACGACTCCCTTTAACTTGGTATTCGGGATTAATGTGATCCTACCATTGGAATTCCTAATCAAAACCCTAAGAGTGGAAACACAATTAGGATGGACGGGCCATGAGCTTTCGAAGAGACTAGACACCTTGGAACATTTAGATGAAACCTGACTTAGAGCGATATCTGGGATATATGCTCAAAAGACAAATGAAGGCTTTCCATGATCAACAAGTGATCGACAAGGAGTTTCAAAAAGGGGATTAAGTTTTAATCTATACCCTCAAACAACACTCCAGAAAACTCAAAAAGCGAGGGATGGGGCCATTTGTAATACATGATATATCACAAAGTGGCGCCATCAAGCTTGCAACATTAGCTAGTGAGGAGATGCCTAATTGGATGAGTGGATGTAGATTAAAGAAATATCTTCTTCCGATGACACCAGAAGAACTTGCAGCAGCTCAGTGTAGAAGTCAAGCACAAGACATTCGAGAATAGGGACAACAGGAAGCGAAAATCAGAATATTAAAGCGCAAGGAGCAAGCAAACTTTTAGAGAAAAACACAACAAAATGATGCTATCAATACTGCTTTGATAGCATCCATACAAACGGCAACTACATGGTTAGGAGGAATGGATCTAGATGCATTTATTTACAACTTGCTGACGGCAAAACTGATCGTGCATTAGTGGACACTGGGGCTATGTAGTTAACTACTCCACTTTCAGAAAAATCACGCGGGAGCCTCTAATGCCAAACACTATGGGGTTCACAGTAGCAAACAAAGGCACTATGGACAGTCTGGGCCACATAAATTTACCAATCACCATTGATGGAACAAGTTATACGCATCAGTTTCATGTGGTCGACGATCAACATCTTAACGAAGCAGTTATTCTGGGAGTTCAGTGGATGCGCACTTATCAAGCCACACCAAACTGGTAGCACAATACCTTACTACTCAAACAAGAGGGCCAATCTTTTGCCATGCCCTTTGTACAAACAGACCATGTATGGGAACGTCTACCATCACCACATGCACTAACTCAGTGATATTCCACAACAGTGGTCAAGAAAATATGGGTTAAAAAATCCATCGTGCAAACCAATCCCAAGCAATTGTGGATACAAAAACGACAAACCAATACAAATCAGTCTACATTGCCTACACCAAAATCAAACCTCGCCAAATTGCCTACGGCTTTTGTCAGACAAACTAGGCCAATGGAATACCACCCTTGAAAAACCATCCACAAACAAGCAAGTTCAGTGGCAACCAAAACATAAACCACAAGCAAAACAACCAGTAGCATCACAACTTCTGCAGGTCACCGTCCAACACAGGGCGCGTCTTCTACAATTAATATTGTTTGGACCACGCAACTTCAATGTGACCTCGCCACCAGCAGCCATTGAACATATTGTTCAGCACCTCTCTCTTGCACAATATTTTGTTCCCCCATGCATATCCTCCATCAACATCATAGAGCCACACTATATGGCTATGCATAGACACGTGCTTTGTCCCCATGCACTCTACCACATGCTCGTCTGGGGTGACTCACTCTAGGAAGGGGGGAAAATGCGACAGGATTATCATTTGTATATATTATTATTATCAACTTATTTCTTTTCTTTTTCTTTCCTTTCTTCTTCTTTAAAACAAGTTTTTCAGAGCTTTATAAACTCTTAACCGACATAACCATAACCATACCATCACCATCTAATACCAGGATAAAAATATAAGGGAGGTTACACTAATTTTGACTAATTTTTGGCTGACTAATAATGATTGTAAATAATTTTTTTTACAAAAAAGTAAAAAACGACAGATAATCAACAAAAATTGATAAGTCGAGCCAGGAAAGTCGGAATTGACTTTTGAAAGCAAATGCCAAAACTTCAAAGCAAGGACTTCCAACATGGAAAATATGGAAAGATTCGACACAAGACGGATTTTGAGCCAACTTCTAAAGGACCAAAACTGTAGATCGAACACCGTTTGTCAACCGAGCGTCAGAATGATCAATGGTTCAAACAGCAGGAGATATGAACAACAAGATATGATCAATGGAGGTAAGTATAAATGGGGCATTCTGGTTAGACTAGGAACATATAGTCAAACGGGGCAACATAAGCTCATTTGCATTTAGAGAGAGAGAGAGAGAGAGAGAGAGAGAGAGAGAGAGAGAGAGAGAGAGAGAGAGAGAGAGAGAGAGAGAGAGAGAGAGAGAGAGAGAGAGAGAGCCACAGAAGCATAGAGTTTTTGGATTTGTTCTGCCTGCTGCAACCACCTTGGTGGATCTTACTACACCAGATTTGACAGGTATGATCATTAACCTTGCAAGAGCATGTGTGTATGCCCATACTGCATCAACATTGCCAGAACAACAGATCAGAGCAGTACAAAGTCACAAAATCAGCAAACTAATAGGGCCAATGGGAAAGTCCAAAACTCATCAAAAACAAAAAATCTTTCACCTATAGAACCCAAATAGTTGGCAGAATTAGGCAGGACAAAAACAACAGCAAAAAGTGTTGAAACATGGATCGCGATCCATGTCCCTCAAACCCTAAAATCAGAGAAATTTCTACAGGAGTGCCCATAGAGGGCCAGGAACAAACTCCTATAACTAGATTTTCAAAATGCATCTCAACATGGATTGCGATCCATGTTCCTTTTTGCCAAAATCAGGGTAGGAGTGGCTCACTAGTTGGGGAATGAAAAAATAGTACTGGTGTGCGCAAAAATGATCACAAGAAGTGCTCTTAAGATCATTAAATCCTCTTGGTTTGCTACCTTCAGTCTGCAAATGGTCCTTTGGTCATCTTCAAAAGGAAAAAAGGTGGGATCCTAGAAAAAAACTCATGGAGAGGTCAAATGCTGGGAGGCCAGAAAACTTATGAAGAAGGGCTAAAGACAGAGTTCTTGACAAGTTTTCAAAATGCTACTTAAGCCAATTGGGAGACTTCACACTCTCCTCGGAGCCTATCAACAAGGAAATGTAACCTAAGGATGGTTGTAGGATCAAAACCAAGCAAAAGGTTCACTTGCAAAATGGTAAAAATTGCAGGAATCAATTTGTCCCCTCAAATGGATTCAATTTCTGATGGAATTTGACAGGGAGCCAGGCAAAGCTGTGAACTACAGACCTAAATCATCAAGAATCAAGGCAATGAGAGATATCATGCAAAACATGTGGCCAAAAATGGTTTCAAGAAAGAGATATGGTCAAAACAAAAAAACACATGGCCATAAACTAGAAAATGGGGCAAACTAAGGAAAAACCTGTCCAAATTTAAAAATATTTCATCAATGTACTAGAAAAACCTATAGGAACATATGTGCAAAGGAGCTGTATCAAAATTCTATCCAACATGGATCGCGATCCATGTACCTTTTTGCCTAATCAAAGAAAAAACTATGCCATCTGACCCAGTATGTTCAAGAAAGCAAAGCCATGGAGTTTCAAGCCATTTGAATCCCAAAATCCACTTCAAAATGCCGAAAATCTCTAAGTCTGCAAAAGATTTCCAAAATTTAGCCCAAGTGTCAAACCATTGATCTAAATCCCAATTTTTTGGACCAAGGCATCATCTAGATGAACCCTACCAGATGGTATCATTAGATTTCCAAAATGTTACCTCCAACTCTAAATCCAGAGAAAATTGCACAGTAGCATCTCCATATGCCCAGGAACAGCTTTCCCTAGTTGGAATTTCAAAATTCTTCCCAACATGGATCGCGATCCATGTTCCTTTTTGTCAAAATTCATCTGTTACATTACATCCTTGTCCCTATAGTAATCCTAGATGCACTGGTGAAATTTGGTCAAATTTGGGTAGTTTTGACAAAGTTATGCTCATTTTTCATTTTATGGTCAAGTTTACACTTTCGAATAGTTCTTATCAATGGCTAAAACCTATTTTCAATGCTAAAATTGACCGCAGGATGCCTCGAAGGAAAGCACAAAGGGAGTGGAATGTTACACCCTATGAGATAACAGATATCTCCATAAATGAGGAAGCTCACATCACCAAACAGGTACTTGAAGCAATTCCATCTAACATCTTCATTGGAAGGTTTCAAACCGCAGATGGAGAAATAGTAAAGGCCACAATCTTTACACAGGACACTGCACCAAAATCCAGAGTGCAAGCAGGGGGCAGGTGCCTACAGTTAGATAGCTTCTTACGATTTCCTCCTGTTGGGGTTAAGGCCTATGTGCCTTGACCGATCGCCCAGGTCATGGGCGCCCGCCCACTGTTACCCTATACTTATAGTGAGTATACTGTATAGGGGGAGATGCCACTTCACAGTCTCCCCACCCACATTGTGTGTGTGTCTCCTTCTCTCTCTCTCACTCTCCGTCTATGGTGGTCCCCGATCCCCTTCAATTGGTATCAGAGCGTAGGTGCAGAGGGAGCGCATGTGTGCAAAGTCACGACGACAGCGGAGAGCCAGTTTCATTCCCAAAATCGCGTCCGCGCACGGGCGCACTTTTAAGAGTGCAAACAGGGTTTCGACTTCGGCATCGGCAATTTCAACTTTCCGAGAGCGTTTCCAGCAGGAGTCCTGCGTTTTACCCCCCTTTTGAAGCCATTCGAGCCATCAAAAACTTCATTCGAGCTACGGTTGAGGAGCTGCATTTTTCAGCCCTCTTTTGGCAGTTTATGCTGCGTTTTTGGGCCGAAACGGAGGTTTTTGGCATAGCTTTCACACCCGGACTCGGATACATGTGATCCAGGAGTCTACCTTGGGGTTTTGGCACGCTCCGGACGCGTTCGTCATATCAGAATTTAAAAATTATGAACGCTGAATTTTCTGCAACAGCAGTTGTTTATTGTGTGTCGAGGATTCCACACATGGTTTGCTCTCAAATGTGAGAGTGATATTTGCTGCAAGTTTCCTCATAGGTGGGAGGATACGATTTATGCCTTATGTGGTTTGATGCTCAGGGAGACTAATGTGATTGCATTTTGAGCTCGGCAATGTATGCCTCGAGCATGTTTTTTGGCAGTCACAGGTAGAGCAGATATTTGTGTACTAGATTTGCGGGTGTTTGCAATGATGTATGCAAAGTGTGGAGATTGGTGCATGCATTTGGAGTGCGGTTTGATGCACTTTGGTTGCTCATGGTTTTGAGCGTGTAGTCAGTTTGGTTACTGGTTTTGTGGCCGTTTTACGGACGAAACTCTGGCGAAATTTTCCCAGGAGTTTTATGCGCATCATTTATGCGATCTAGGTAGAGATTGCGGGTTGCGCTCAACATTTGCGTGCGGTGTTCTCTGCAGGTGGGAGATTTGTGCGTGTGTATGCATCGATACCGCACAGTGTGGGCTTGGTGATTAGCTCACGGTTTGACATGCGTACAATTATCTTGACACACTCACAAGAGTGAATGTTGTGATGTATGCTTGTGTGGCTACGAGCTAGGTAGCCGGATTCGAGCACTAATGGCTTGAGGTTTTTCAGCAGGTTTCAGCTACAGGTTTACAAGTTTACAGGCAGGTTTGAGGGCTTATTTGGTCGCTGAATTTTTAGCCATTGTTTCCTCTTTGCAGGTGTCCATGTATGGCTCAGTTGTAGGCTGATTTGGGACACGTTTGTGACTTGTTTATGCAGTTGTTTAAGAGCTGAATTTTGGGGCTGTTTTGGGGCTGATTTGCAGCCATATCTTACAGTCATATTTGCAGACTTTTGTTGATGCGATTCGAGCCAGTTTAAGGCTGATTTGGTTGACATTTGCTACTCATTGTTGGTTGCTCTTTTGTGAGCATTATGACTGATTTTTCATTTGACTTCCAGCGTTATGGTTTGACACAGTTTGATGGTGTAGATTTTGTTGCTTGGAAGGAACATATGCTTGTTGCATTGGCGGATTTGGGGTAGGATAAACCCTTGCGTGGTTTATCGGCGAAGCCCAATTCTATGCGTGATGATGATTGGCAGGATCTTGATGAGTTAGCCATGTCTACGATTTGTTTGCATCTGGTTGAGTCTGTTTACTGGCAGGTTTTGAGAGAGACTACAACTCATGCTTTATGGCAGAGTTTACATGCTATGTACGCAACATCCATGTCTACTGGGGAGTCCAGTCCCACTTCTATGTCCATGGGAGAGATTGGTCCCACACGCAAGTCTCGACGGCATAGAGACTTGACATGTTGGCATTGTGGACATAGAGGGCACATTAGGCGTCGATGTTTCAGGCGTTTGAGACAACGGAGGCGACATATGCGTGATGCAGATTTGGGCATGACAGATGCTAGTGAGATCAGTACGGTGGTTACTGAGTATGCTTGTGACGGCGATGTCACATTTACATCTAGCTTGTCTTTAGACAATCTTATGTCTACGGATTGCATATCGGATTGCACATTGTCTTCACATTGGTTACTAGATTCAGATGCTACTTTCCATGTCACGTCGCATCGTGAGTGGTTTAGCACGTTTTCTAGTGGGAGACTTGGTTGTGTGCACATGGCTGATGGTGTTGTGTATGACATTGAGGGTGCAGGAGACGTATGTTTGTCCTTGCCCAGTGGTATGAGATTTACCCTGCGTCATGTGCGTTATGTGCCAGATCTGAGACGGGATTTGATCTCAGTCAGACAGTTACGAGATTGTGGATGTTAGATTTCACTACGAGAGCGAGATTTTGTGATGCATTTGGGTTCGCTAGTGATTGCGAGAGGTGCCAGGAGTGGTACAGGTTACCCATTGCATGTGGATCATGCGAGAGATAGTGTTGTCTCTGTGATCACGCAGCCAGGTAGAGAGCGAGAGAGCAGGCGAGTCTCTTTTGCTTGTGGGTTGCAGGATGCTTTGCATGGAGTGCAGAGTAGTGAACTTGTTGTGCACACAGTTAGGGCACGACTTGAGCAGTCACACAGAGAGGTGACAGAGTCAGACATGCATGCTTTGCTAGTGACTGAGCAAAGCAGAGAGTCAGTTGTGTGAGATACTTCTATGCAGGATAGACAGGTAGAGCGGTCTTGCTCTAGTGAGTCACGACAGGAGGACGTTGTGCAAGAGTCTATGCATACGGAGTTAGAGCATGAGAGCTCTAGTGAGTCACAGCAGATTGAGTGGTCATGTTTGCAGTGGATGATTGAAGAGGAGACTGAGATGTCAGCGATTATGCAGTCATTCCTTTCTATGCTCAACAGTGAGCATGGGGATATAGTTGTGCAGGATATGTCTTCCAGCAGACACCTAGAGCAGCTGGTTTGCTTTGAGGTTGCATGACAGGTTGATGTGTCTTTTGTGGAAAGTCAGGAGATGCATGTGGCTGACACGCCTTGTCAGTTAGAGATGCCTATTGCCAGGGATATATATGTTGATGCATGCTCCGTAGAGCTAGCAGGGCCCGCTAGCATTGCATCAACGTTCGGTGTCCTCATGTACGAGATGCTGATCTCGAGGCCCGACATAGCAGCTGTAGTGGGAGCATTTGCAGCAGGGTTGATTAGTTGTTCGATGATTGATCTCGGCATAGAGCATAGGGGAGGTTTGCAGGTATTGGACCGATACTTGCAGGAGTGCATGAGCTCTTGTAGACTCTTTGCAGAGCTTGGAGCTAGCTCTGTGTGGCTTCCGCAGCGGGATGTTTGTCTATCACTAGAGCCGGATGCACTAGCTCATCGAGAGTCAGTGGGCATAGGTTGAGAGAATATATCACCTTCTATTAGTTGTACACTAGTAGATCTTGCTTAAAGGCACATTAGCCTTTAAGTGGGAGGTTGTTGGGGTTAAGGCCTATGTGCCTTGACCGATCGCCCAGGTCATGGGCGCCCGTCCACTGTTACCCTATACTTATAGTGAGTATACTCTATAGGGGGAGATGCCACTTCACAGTCTCCCCACCCACATTGTGTGTGTGTCTCCTTCTCTCTCTCTCACTCTCCGTCTGTGGTGGTCCCCGATCCCCTTCACCTCCTTGGGGAACGCGGACTTCAGACAAGCTCACGAGCTCATAAGTTCAATTCAGTACAATGGAGAAACAACTCTGACCAACAAGGATGGGGTAGTAGTCAAGGTAAAGATCACAACAAAAATTGTCAATGAAGCCCTCCACCTATCGCAAGGGACGCACAATCTCCTGCAAAGACAAAGGCAATAGATAATGATAAAGCCTTTCTGAAGCAACGAGGCCACAAGTTGACGTATCAAGATTTGATATACTCAGAAATTGAACTGCCATTGCACCTTATATTGAAACACTTTAAAGTGTAGAAGCCACCCAGATATATAGAACCATTGTTGCACATGGCCGTGGTAATGGAAATGGGCTTGGCAGTCGCGACTTTGGCAATTCTCTTCTTGACAACATTGTCGAAGCAAACCTAAAGGGGAGCGAAAGAAGCAAAGCCTACATGAACGGGGGTCCAATGCTGACGCGTATTGCCTATCAGGCACTGGGGATGCTCAATAATCTACCACCAGGTTGAAGCGCAGATAGATCTAATCCACAGATCTAAAAGAGTAATAAGACCTATGGCGGGATCTTCCACCAGGCCAAAACCAAAAGTTAAGCAGACGAGGCAAAAAGCAACTTTAAAATATTCTGACAGCAAAAAGATAAGAGTCAGATGCTCGGAGTAGCCATGAAGCGGGGTCCCAACAGAGAGACACTCCTTCGAAGTACTAGTCTTTGGAGGAGGAGCACGACAACCAATACACTCTTGGATATACACGATTGAGAAAGAAAGTGGTGCACGTTGGGATGGGGGAAAAGAAAACCTGCACAACACGTTGTATACGTGCCTCTCTATAGCTCAACAGATACCTAGCACCCCAAAACACACAGATAGACGCACACAAACACTCTTTTACGTATGACTTTACTAGCAAGTTCGCAATTGGCACCATTCCCGACTACTCCCACCTAGTGTGATACATCTTAACAGCATAGACTCCCAGCACACACTTCAAACAACACGCCAAAGCCGCAATCAATAAGATTCACTCTTGCTCTCTTGCAAATACAATATCCACTTTTCTCTCTCTTCCTCTCTGCTTACACACACAATTCGGATAACCAAAATGAATTGAAACTCAAACACGACCAGAAAGACACCGAGACAAAGCAGATATGGCAAATAGAGTATTGAGCTTGAGATTAGGGCTAAGATAACGCTAAAATAGCATATACAAACTCAGTCGAGATAGCCGATCCTTTTAATTACAATGAAACCTTGGGAGAGAGAGCCAATGCGACTCTTTACCTCTAAGCGAATCCTTCAATAGTGTTGATTCTTCCACTGGCAATGAACACTTGAATATGAAACCCTTTAACAATGATGAACCTTCCCCTCGAATGCCGTTGGTGTTTGACTTGATGTCTCTATATCCGAGCAAAAGACACCCCTTATGGCGAGGATTGAAAGTTTTACTGATGACGTTGGCTAGATTGAGTGAGACCAGCCATACGTAATCTGTCAACTCCCCTGCCTCCACGACCACTCTGCAAAACTTTGTTACCCTCCCTCCTCACCTTGAGAACCCTTCCCCAATTACCTCCCCTCGGCTCCCCTCCTGTCTTGCGAGTTCTGGCCACTCATCTTTTGAACTCTCCTCCCATTGTTGCACCACTTGTTGGCCATGGACAGATCCTTCCCCTACATGATTTCCATCTGTTCATAGTACGGCTTCAGCCCATTGGTTGCGCCATGTTTTTGCTTTAGGCCTTGCACTACTTGGTGGCCTCAAATTGCATCTTCCATTGCATGGCTGCCTCTTCGTCGACTTTCCTTGTGCTCTCCTTACCATGGGACTGCTCTAGCCCGCCATCTGTTGGCCTTGAACGGAGCTTTGATCTGCATGGTTCCCACCGGGTGATGTTTCCCCTTATGCTCACGCTGCTGCAGGATTGCTCCAGCCCGCCATTTTTCTTCCATGCCTTCTTTAGTTGGCTCACCACCTTGGATGCTATTCCCTGAACTACCTGGTGGTGCCACGACTTGGACCTGCAGCTCATTACTGCTTTCTTTTAGCATGATGCTGTTTTAAAATTTCGAGTTTTTAAGTTACACAGCCTGTCGTTCCCACCAGAGGCCGCAGCCCAAAGCTCCGCAAAAAGTGGTATAATTCGACGCCTTGGTTGCCGAGTCAAAATACTCATAGCTTCAAGTAGTCATGGCCGACCCATTGGAGTCGAACCTCACCTGCTTTGTCATTCTCGGATAGTGGCAGCCGCTCCAAGTGTTGACCATCTCGAACTCGATGTAATCACGACAAATAGCCTCATTCAAACTTTAACTTTGAAATAGTCCTCCGGAAAAACCCCGTGGCCAAATAATTGAACGATAGAGTAACCAGAGAGCATACTCTATGCATCTGCGAACATTTCGATCATTAGAGATTAAAAACCAATACCTGACCTGCTAATTGCCACATCTAGCATACACATCATGATTAAACTTGCTGTAGTCGGCATCTGGTACTGACTCCACCACTTTGTCCTGTATCTGGATGATGCCATACGAATGCAGGAGCCATTAACTTGGGCCGACATAGCTCAGCAGTACCATCATTGCCCAACCCATTGGTTGAACATTTATTTTCAACCAGTCCAAGCATTTATTGTTCAAAAACTATAAACTTGCTAACACTATGCAAAGATGAAATAAAGCCATATGTACAAAGTATTATTCATGTCTCTGTGCTATCTTGGACTGCACCCCTAAGTGGGATGCCGAGCTCCTTCAACGAGAACTTGATGAACATCCGGTGTGAAAGCCCTGTCAAAGTAGAGCTTGAGACGAAATCCATTTACCCTGTGTCGAAGAGGCTTACCATTGGACCGCTCTAACTGATAAGTACCATTAGGGAAATCTTTGGAAATTCTATAGGGCCCAAACCACTTCTTCTTCAACTTTTTTTGGAATGTGAAATCAAGGTAGCTCTTGTACTTCATGACCAAATCACCTTCATGCAGCTCCTTCTTTGGAAATCTTTGGTTGAACTTTGCCACATGTTTCTCTCTTTGTTTCACATAGAAATTTGCTGCAGCCTCTTGATCCATCTTCAAAGCCAAGTGTGTGATCCTGTCCTGCAAAACATCTCACTGATTCACATTAACTCGCCATAGACCTTTTAATACACCTAACTGGATGTGTACATGTAAGACCGCTTCTTTGCCAAACACCAATTCGTAAGGAGTGAAATTGGTGGCCACTTTATAAGAAGTTCTGTAGGCCCATAAGAATTTATCAAGACTACCCTCCCAGTCTTCCACCTGTTTATAAATATACTTGGTGAGCATTTTAATGATTTGACCGTTTGCATTTTCAACCAAACCGTTACACTGTGGGTGATAGGGAGATGAGAATTTGTGTTGAATTCCCATCTTCTCTACCAATGCACGTACTAGCTTGCTGCGGAATCCCTGTCCTCTATCTGATATCAAAACCCATGGCATTCCAAAATGACAACAGATAGAATCAAATACAAATTGAGTAACTGAAAAAGCATTTACCTCCTTGACTGCTTTGGCTTCTACCTACCTAGTGAGGTAGTCAATAGCTACCAAGATGTACTTTTTTCCACTTGTGTGAGGTCCCCAACCCCGAGAAGATTGGGACGACTTGATAGATGGCCTTTCTTTATTCTCCTTTTACATTGACGACACCCTACTCTGTTTCCACAAAGTAGAGGTACAAGCATTAGAAGAGAGAAAGTCCTCTATCCATCATCTACGTGGTTATAAGGGTCATACGCCACAAGCCAAGTCGATAAATTTAGAATTCTAATGAAGCTGTTTCCTAACATAAAGATGAAATTTCATTGACATATTTAGAATCCATAAACAACACCTTTTTCCCCATGTTTAACACTAGTTTGGTACCAAAACAGGACACTTTAAGTGTCCTTTTTTAACAAATTTAAATTAAATGCTACTTGTATTAGACGGTTTATTTAAGAAAACCCTCTTGATATGCTTAAATATGTTAGCTAGAGGGTCTTTTGAAAATATAACCTTAGATTTTAGAACCTATCATGATCAAGAACTATACTTATCAAGTTGACCCTCGTAAGACTGCAATTGACGCTTTGAAGAAATCGCCATTATAAGCTCAAGAAAAAATAAAGCGACCTTGTACAAATATTTAGGTGACTCTTCCACAATTTTGCTATAGATAATTGAAATTTTCATGTGCAAAAAACTTGACCTTGGAGTATATAAAATAATGGAAAGTTCCATGTGTTTGATATGGTCATTTCAAGCATATCGTTGTATACAAAGAAAAATATGTTTTTGATGTATTTGTGAGTTTTAAAAAGTGATACATTGCTTGCCCTTTCCATTGAGCACTCAAGGTGGAAAGTAGAAGGGCTTTGGTATGCAAAAATTATTGGATCAGTTTAAATATTCAAAACTCCATAAGAGAAAACTTTCATATTTTCATTCTTGAGACATAAGCATTTAGAACCTCAAATAATATCAAACTTTCCATGTAAATCAATAAAATGTATCAAATTACGTGGTACATATGCAATTGGGGTGCCTAAAACCTTGGTTTCAATGTGATTATGGAGAACTCAAGATTTTCAAGAGTTTTTGAACAATAAAAAATTCAAGATAGAGTTCAAGCAACGAGATTTAATAGAGTTAGGGAGCCCAAAAAATACGTAGTTTCTTGGTTTAAACATATAAAGTCATTTGTAGTTGTCAAATTGCACTAGAATAGTACCAAATTCATGAGGGGATCTTTGGAACACCAAAATTATGCTCTTATTCAGCACGTGTTCAAGTATGAAATTATGTATATAGCTTGCATGTGACTTGAAAACTTATCTTTGAAGTGCATTCCATTGTTTTGTAACCCTAAGTGCTAACACTTGCTTTTATAAACATAAAAAATGCCATCTCTACAAGAAGATATAATACTTTTATGTTTTTTTTGGCAAAATAGCTTGAAATTTTACTAAAATTTATGTCTTAGAACTTACCAAATTTCTCTCCATACAGAGTGTATTTTGATATGGAGAAAAATCCAGTGTTTTCTTTTCCTCATAACCAATCTATGGTAGAAGCAAGGTGTAAAAAACTTCTTTCTAGCTTGACAAATAAATTGCCAAAACTTGGTAGAAAAACAGGACACTTTAGTGTCTCAAGACACTTAAGTGTCCAATTACAGAACTAGTATTAAGAGGTGCGACCGCCATCCATAAACCATAAATATGATATGAGACTACTCTAAACTAAATAGTAATCTTGTTTCACGTAGATTTGGGTCATTTCGACTCTTGGCAGAATGAGTCTCTATTTCACTTCTCTTAATAAGAGGGAGTGAAGAGTTTCTCGACTAATCGAAACTACCCATCCTTGACTGGTAACCTGAGGCAGCCCCCACTTTCGACCCCACACTCACACTTTTTACCACACTGTTTAACATATACAAACAATGTTCCTTAATTAATTCCAAACACAGGTTCTTTTATATAGTCCTTCAAACAATACCAAAACAATTCAAACAAGTTCTAATGCAAACAACCCTATTATTCAACAAAAATAACTTTTTCAGTTTCTCATGAGTCGCCGCTACCCGTAGACTTTCTCTGTCTAACCAACAGAGCCTTTGCAAAGGATTTATCACTAACCGCGAATTGCGCAACCTTCCCATCTCGCTAACAGCGAGGCATCCCGCTACCCGCAAGGCATCTTGCTAACCGCCAGGCATCCCGCTAACTGTGAGGCATAAAAGAGAGCCGATAACCTCAGCTTAATGTCCGCTAACCGTGGAATCATCTCGCTACCCGTGAGGAACAAAATATATTCTTTCAACAACTCTTCTCTTCAAATGATTCTTCAAACATGATCAACCAATTCTTCATATCTATCAGAATCCACTTATCAAACAATAAAAATTTATTAAGCAAAAATAATTTAACAAACATTGACAATTTATCAAACAGTTCTTTCACTAATCTATGAAAACATGTGTTTGTTTCTTTTGATAGAATCACATTTCTTGGACGGTTTAAGGGGTTCCCTATGCTTAGATTCCCATGTCAAACATGAATAACAATGTAGAATTATAAACTTGCCTCACCAGATTTGGAGCACGTGTGGCTAACTCCTGTGATGGAGGTTGGACGGCTTCGACTTCTTCTTCGGTTGATGTTTCCGCATGAGATACGTTCGGAGTAGACACCTTTCTTCCCACCTTCCTTGGTGGTGCAACAACATGGGCGTCCTTAGAACTTCGCGTCACACGCTTCGCAGCCATAGCTTCGGAATAGAGAAAAGAAAAGCGCGTTGTTGGAGAGAGAGAGAGTGTGTGTGTTCACAAAATGGAAGACGGCACGTCGACGATTGAAGATGGAGATGGCTTGAAGGTGAGAGGTTAAGGGAGTGAGCTTCCCAGCGATGCATCGTTACAAGAGAGCTTCCGCTTCTATAGATGTGTGTGTTCAAAGTGAGAGGAGAAGGGTCCTTTATATAAGCCCTAGAAGGGTGCTAAGAATAGAGGGATAAGTTCGCGTATGTTCGCGGCTCCCATTTTTTTTAAAAAATATTTTGTTTTTAATAATTTATTTTTGGCGGACATGGATTCCGATGCACTATTTCGATTCTCCAATTTTAAAAGAAGCTTGTGTACCAAAACAAGAACTCTAAACTTAACTCCCTCCTCTTTCTTTCCTAAAAATACTCTTCCTTTCCTAAAATTGCTCTCCCTTTCCTAAAATTACTCTCTCTTTTCAAAAGAGTCAACTCTTATCTCTAGATACAATCTTGAGGCTTAAGTTTCCCATCAACCTTATTGTTTTCAAGTGAATAAGGGTCATAATTAATAGTTCTAAAGTCCGATTTTTGATCCGATCGTTCCATTAGAATGCTCTTTGACTTAATCAAATGCAAACCTCAAATATTTGCAAAGTAAATGAAATACTTTTATTGAAAAATATTGGGTACATTACAATCTCCCCAACTTAGGGATTCGAGATTTCCTCATCTCGAGAAAAGTGAGGATACTCCTACTCTAATTACTAGCGACCATCATTATGTCAAAAAGGGTGATGTCTTTAGTCTGCTTCAATTGCTATTGCTACTCCGTTAGTCAATTGTGGACAAGTGTTACGATAATGTCCCAGCTCTCCACATTCAAAGCATTGAACATTCAAGCGTGGACGATCTTGCACATTAGTAGCATAAGCTCTTTGTGGTTGTTTATAGTTGAATATTTGATTCTGTTCAATTCTCCTTGTAATTACTTATTCCTTCATCAAAGCTTTAGATCATAGTAAAGCATCTTGTAGAGTGATTGGATTCAGGGCTTCGAATCGTGAGCTAATTGGTTCTCTTAAACCTTGGCAAAAGCAAGCTACCTGCTGCTCTATGGTCATTGATGGTGTGTAACGTCTAAATTTTACAAACTTTGAATAGTACTCTTCCAAGGATAAACTATATTGTTTCAAGCTAAAGAACTAATTCATCTTTATCGCTTCATGGGAAGGAGGTAAGTATCTTTCCTTCACCACTTATTTGATTTCCCACCAACTCTGAAGTTCTCCAATAGTCCCATGTCACGACAATGTTGTTTCCACCATAATTTCGCTTCCCATGAGAGACAAAACATCCCTAACATCGATTGATTTGGAGGTGTGGTCCTTTTTTCAAGTCCATTCCCTCGATTCCCAACCGTTTTCACGTGGTCTACAACTTTGCAGAGGGAAGTTTCTGCAAATTTTGCACAATTTGAGAGATATTTAGTTCAAACAGCAGGGTGGTCTACCCTCGCCGGTTCTTCTGCGTACAGGTTTTCGTTGCAGACTCTTTCTGCAATGTTTTTCACATGCATATTTGATGTAAGGTCTTGAGGGTCTGTTATATCAAACAAACCGCCGCAGCGGTTACAGAAAAGGGTTTCTGTGGTTGATGTAAGATCTTATGCGGTTTATGTATTGTGATGAAAATATGCAAAGCCTATTGTTGAGGGTCGTAGTGAGGTTTTATTGAGCTGGGGGATTCTCAAATGTGGAGATCCTTTCGGTGATACAGGTTTTGGAGCGAGCCTCCGACATCCCCATAGTTTCGGCATCAACATAGGATGTATGTTTATGCGGTTGGTGTAGAATTGGTGTGCATCTGCTAACCTGCCATTGTTGGAATTGCTGTCATCTTTATGCGTATGCCTTTGATAGTGTTCAGTTGGTCAGAGACACTCTTCCAGAGTTGGAGACATTGACATTGACAGCTCTTTGAGATTTTATCTTGCCAGTTTAGCCACTTTGCTCAGCGTTTCAGTCATTGTACACATTTGTTCTGGGTTCAGAAGTCAGTTTTGCAGGGGAGACTCTGCCAAAATTTTCCACGTTTTCTATCATCTTCTTTAGTGGAGTGGATCTATCACTTTTGTTCCTTGTCGAATGATGGCTTTATCATCGGAGAACTCTTTGTTCAACATTGAGAAGTTGGATGGCACTAACTTCCCATTTTGGAAGGAACAAATTTACAATGTCTTACTACAGAAGAAGCAGATCCGACCGATAAAGATGAAGGGGATAAAGTGTAAGAAATGCGGAATACAATAAGGATCTAGTAGCAAGGAGAGTAGAGAGAGACACGATGCAAAGTAGATTAGTGGAAAATCAAAAACTTTAGATTAGCACACTATACAAATTGATGGCGTCATCCACCCATGCGCTCTCAATGTACCCATGGAGAGTTTTGCATTTACCTCCATTGGAGTGCTCACAGGTTTGCAATCTATCATGCCAAAAGCTTTTAGGATCTCTGTTGCATACTTTTGTTGAGAGATGAAGATGCCTTTTGAGGATTACCAAACCTCAATCCCCAAACAATAATGCAACAAACCTAAGCCTGTCATTTCACATTCAGAACTCAAACTCTCACGAGTTTGTTGGATGAGCTCTTTGTGATCACCTGTGATTATCAAGTCATCAACATACAAGATAATAATGACTTGTTTTCCATTATCTCTAAGTACATATAAATTCGCTTCAGAAGCCAAGTTTTTTCTTCTAAAGCCAAGTTTTTTAAAACATGCTATCGTATTCAAACTGCATCGCTTCCTTCCATTTTGGATCAGCCATGGCCTTGTCGATGGAGGATGGCTCCTTCACAGAGCCCTCAATTTCTGTCATGAGAGCCATGTTGACAATGTGTTCGGAGGCTCTCCTTTGCTTCTCTATTCTCTTTGACCGTCGCAAACCCCCCTCCTCTTCACAAGGATTGTGAACTTGAGGGTTTCGAGCATCAACAAAAAGTTGTTGAGCCCACTTTGGTAGTGGCTTTTCCTGTGATGCTGCAACAGGCTGGTTAGATTTATTTGAGTCATCATCAGACAACTCCTCCTCTTGATTTTTTACCTGACTTTGGTCTGGCACATGGTGAGTTATTTCTTCATTTGATGAGAAAGTGGACGAACCTGGTTTCTCCACCGTATGTGGACCTTCTTCAAATACCACATCCCGACTTGTGAGTATTTTCTTTGCCTCTGGATCATAGATTCTATAAGCCTTAGACTCTTCACTATATCCAAGAAATACGCACTTCTTGCTTTTGGCTTCTAACTTTGTTCTTTGAGAATCAGGAATATGAGCATAACAAAAACACCCAAATGTTTTGAAATGCAAGACTGAAGGTTTCTTACCAGAATAGGCTTCTTGAGGTGTTTTACCTTTCAAAGCCTTTGTGTAGCTTCGATTGAGAATGTACACTGCTGTACTTACTACTTCAGCCCAAAAGGAATGTGGAATACCCTTGGCTTTGAGCATACACCTTGCCATTTCTACCACCGTCCGATTGTGACGCTCAACAACGCCATTTTGTTGTGGTGTGTAAGCTGTAGTAAGGTGTCATTTTATGCCATGCTCGTTGCAATAATTGTTGAATTCATTTGAGATGAATTCTCCTCCTCGATTTGTGCGAAGATTCTTCACCTTCTTTTCTGTTTCATTTTTCTAGAAGGTTTTGCCACATTTTAAACTTTTCAAAAGCTTCAGACTTCTCACGAATGAAATACACCCACATCTTTCTACTAATGTCGTTGACTAATAGAAAAAAGTAGAAAGATCCACCTAAAGCGGATGTAGACATTTTTCCATAGAGATCTGCGTGTACCAACTCTAGAGGAGACTGAGCTCGATTACTACTCTATTGTGGAAATGCCTTTCTTTGTTGCTTGCCCATCATGCAAGATTCACAAACTTCATTCATCTTTGAGATTTGAGGCAAGTGTGCTACCATCCTAGATTTTTGCATCTCTTTTAGCATAGCAATGCTTAAGTGACCAAATTTCTCATGCCATAATTGAGTTGTACCTTTTTCTGTTGTGACCGTAAGTGCAGAAAGTTCATAGAGGTTGTTGCGCCTTACACCCTTTCCCACTGTGTTGCCTTTAGAATCCAAGATTTCTGCTCCATTTTTCTTGAAACGGACTTCAAGATCACGATCAGTGATTTGCAGCAATGGACAAAAAATTCTTCTTGATTTGAGGCATGTACAACACATTAGAGAGCTCTTTAGTTTCACCTGTAGCTGCTAAAAAAGAAATTGCCCCAGATCCTTCGGCTGGACATTTGGAATTATTTCCAACAATTACACTTATGGGTTCCTGTAGAGGCTTCCAAGAACTATACCAGTCTTTCTTACTAGTCATATGTCGGGATGCACCACTATCTAGAATCCAAGATCCATCAACAAGTGGAGTTTGTGTTGATGAGCATACCTCTTCTATGACAGCCCATAGTTCAAGGTCTGTTTCAGCATTGTTGGCGGATTCTCTTTCCTTCCAAGAAGCTTTCATGGTGCCGTTCTTCTCATCTGATTTCTTCTTTCTACAGTCTTTAACAGCATGACCCTTCTTGTCACAGTAAAAACAACTACCTGAAAATTGCCTCTTCTTGGGCTTCTTCTTAGAATCATTTGACGTAGTCCCCTTGCCTTTTGCATTGGCTGTGAAGGCAGCATCACCTCCACCATCCCTGGTTCTGAGTCGTAGCTCCTCTTCAAGCAACATTGCACTTACTTCTTCAAACATAAGAGGGGTTGGACAAACCTGAGTGTTGAGTGCCGTAACGAGACCATCATATCTCGCCGGAAGTATGCGAATGCATCGCCGAGCTAAATCTTTTGGAGAAATAGACACACCAACGACAGCTAATTGATCTTGGAGGTCCTTAATCCGGTTGATGAAGGCCTCCACTTTCTCTCCATCAGCAAGTTTCTCAGCAAGCAAGTTGATTTTCCAGATTTTGAATTTTGGTGTGATTGTGTGCCTCATATTGGCGAGCCAATATGTTCCAAGCTTCATGTGCTTTAGTGGTATGCTGAATCAAAGTGAGGACATAATCACTTACACACATGACAATGGTGCATAATGCATCTGAATTCCTTCTTTTCCAAGCACGTAGAAGAGTAGCATCTGGGGGAATTACAATGCTTGGATTTGCTGGATCATTTGTTGCAGTGGGCTCTGGGTCTGCACCATTTGACCCCAACACCGTATCCAACAATTCATATGAATCTAGAATTGCAAAAAATTTGAATTTCCACAATGTGTAGCTGGTGCTGTCAAGCTTTCCTTCGGTGAATGCTGGTGGACGAATACGAAGTGGAGTAGCACCGGAAACGGAACTTGAAGACACCGACATAATTGATTTTGCAAAGTAATACAAGTACTTCTCGTACTTTCTTAGCTACGAGCACCTATAGCTCTGATACCATGTAAGAAATGCGGAATACAATAAGGATCTAGTAGTAAGGAGAGTAGAGAGAGACACGATGCAAAGTAGATTAGTGGCAAATCAAAAACTTTAGATTATCACACTATACAAATTGATGGCGTCATCCACCCATGCACTCTCAAGGTAGAGCTTAGATGGCGATTTAGACAACTAGAGCAAGTGAATACAAGGGACTAATAATCCTTACACAAGGATGTGCTTTGTGCGTCAAGTGTGCACACCATTCTACCAAAATACTCATGAAAAGGCCTCCTTATATAGTTGTAAGGGAGCCTCTAAACGCCCATGTGCAGCCGCCCTTAGATAGCCAAGTCCAAGTAGGACTCTCCCATGCACCCATGTGTAGCCGCTTTTGGGTAGACAAGTCCTCCTAGAAATCGGCCACCGGCCAAGGAGATCCGGCCACCGGCCAAAGACCACTGGCCGCCGACCACCGACCAAAGACCATGGACCACCGGCCACCGGCCACCGGATGGCCATTTTCCGATTTTCTTCCCCGGCCGTCGTCCGGCCAAGATATTCCGGCGTAAAGGAATATTCCGGCGAAGGGAAAAAAAAGTCTTGGGGGCTTTCGCCCCCGAGGCCCCCAAAGTTGCCCCTGAATTTTCTCCATACCACCCACGATCACAAATAGAGATCTCATCAACGTGCATAGCTGGAATCCACCAAATATATGTGCACCATTGGCTTCTACTCATACAGGGGCCTTACAAACTGTGCAGCATATATTGTGGTGGCAAAACTTAGAGAGGTGGGCATTGCAAGTATACCAACATAAAGCCTGAGGATATGGATGAGTATGACTAGGAGGAGTTGGATGAGCTTGCCAAGTCCACCATCATGATGACTTTGTCAAAGAATGTGTACTTCAATGTGAACATGGCAAAGACTAGTTATGAGCTGTGGAAGAAGTTATGTGACCTGTATGGGAAGCAAAGTGCAGCATCACAAGTTTATTGGCTGAAAAAGTTACTTTTTTTGAATATGGATGAGGGCACACCCATGTGCAACCATCTCAATGAGTTCAACACAATTTTCAGTCAGCTTTCTGCACAGGGAGTCAAGTTCGACAATTCAGTCAAAGAAATGTTCTTGCTAGTTACATTGCCACAAAGTTGGGATACTTTTTGCACAGCCATAAGTAACTCAGCACCTCTTGATGGTTTAACATGTGTTGATGTTGAGGGTAGTTTGCTCACTGAAGAGGTTAGCAGGAAGAATCTTGATACTTCTCGTGGTACTAGCAATGCTCTCGTTGTTCGTGGTCGATCACAAGAAAAGGGCAAGCAAATCACGTGGCCGAAAAGACATTGAGTGCTATCATTGTCACAAAAAGGGTCACATGAAGAAAGACTGTCGAAAGTGGAAACAAGAGAAAGGTAAAGACAAGAAGTCAGAAGAAGGCAAGACTAAGAAAAGCAATATAAATATTGAAGAGATCAATAATGTTTTTGTTGAAGATTCTGATAGAGACATTTATCTCACATCTGCCATGGATTCAACATTTTTGGTTGCCACTGATGACTATGCTTTACAGGATTGGGTTATTGACTCAGGTGCATCGTTTCATGTGACTCCTCACAGAGAGTAGTTCAATACATATGATGCAGCCCGTAAAGGTCGTGCCCGTCTTGGCAATGATTTTGCTTGCGACATAGTTGGTGTTGGCGGTGTGCAGCTGAAATTTCAGAATGGTTCTTCATTCATGCTCAAGAATGTGAGACACGTGCCAAAGCTTACCAAGAGCTTGATTAGTACAGGACAATTGGATGACGCAGGATATTACTGCACATTTGGTGATAGCTCGTTGAAGATCACCAAAGGTTCTTTAGTAGGAGCACATGGTTCAAAGTTTGGGACTTTGTACATGCTACATGTATCCAATGTTAAAAACCATGTAATTTGTGTAACCGAGCAGCCAAGTGTTTCTTTGTGGCATCGCCGATTAGGACATATGTCTCAAAAGGGAATGAAAATCTTATCTCGTTTTGGTTATGTGCGTGTCTTCAATCTCTCAGACTTTTCAGTTTGTGAGCATTGTCTTTGTGGTAAACAAACACAGTCACCACACAAAAGGGGAAGCACTCGGAAAAGTGAGCCATTAGAGTTAGTGCATAGTGATGTCTGTGGACCTATGCCTAACGTATCCATGGGAGGTTCATTGTACTTTGTTACATTCATTGATGACTTCTCAAGGAAAGTGTGGGTATATCCTCTCAGGAAGAAGGATGAAGTTCTTTCAAAATTTCAGAATTTTGTGGCAATAGTGGAGAATCAGTCTGGCAAGAAAGTAAAGTGCTTGAGGTCAGACAATTGTGGTGAGTATGTCACTAAAGACTTTCAGAATTTTTGTGATTCCAAAGGAATAAAAAGAGAGCTGACTGCTCCATATAACCCTCCACAAAATGGTGTTGTTGAGAGGATGAACCGTACCATACAAGAGAAGTTACGTAGCATGTTTTCTAATGCAAAGTTACCTAATGGATTTTGGGCGAAAGCGTTAGCAACTGCTGTCCGTCTTATTAATAGATCTTCTAACAAGGCTTTAGAAGAGAAGGTACCTGAAGAACTTTGGTCTGGGAAGCCCTCTTCTTACAAGCATTTTAGAGTCTTTGGCTGTGAAGCGTATTGCCATGTTCCAAAGGAGTTTCTAAGCAAGTTGGCTCCTAAGTCAAAGAAATGCATATTTCTTGGCTATGGAAATCCTGGCGAGATGGGATTTTGGTTATGGGATCCTGAAGCTAAAAAGATAGTTCGCAGCAATGACGTATAATTCAATGAAGAACAGATGCATAAGAAGCCTGTGCATACAGTGGAGGTCAGGCGAGTTATCTTCCAAGAAGATGGAATTGTCCACAATAGGGCTGAAGTGTCTAATGTCAGATAACAAGTGCAAAATCCTCCTGTAGTACAAGATGTTGCTGAGGGAAAACCAGCTCAAGCAGTTATTAGAAGGTCTACAAGAGTTTCAAGGCCTTCTGCCGGAAAAAATGCCCGTCCGGGGTCAAAATTGGCCAAAACTAGGGCTAAAAAGGTCAACAAATGGTGTGAAAAGTCTTTGAATTTCCACATCAGTCATAGTGCTGTGAGTGTTCAAGCTGAGGGAGGATTCTTGAAGTGGATTCTTGGCACTTTCACCTTTTGTGTGTGGGTGGAAGCAGGGTTCCTATAGATGGTCTAATGCAGTCTCGTCCCGTACGCATCCTGTGTTTGAGTGTGTGGAGGAGTGAATGAGAGTGTTTTCTCTTCAACTTTGCACTTGGGAGAATCTATGAAAGTTCTGAGTTTTCCATGTATGTGTGTGTGTGAGGAATCGAGGGAAGAAGGTGCGGCTTTCTGCAAGACTATGTGACCCTGTATCGGTGCCCTTAGGGTCGGGGCTACTACAAAGAGTCCAACAGAGTGGAGTTTGGTGAAGGTTTTTCAATGGTTTGAGAGAGGACTTTTGTGGCTGGCATTTTTGAGTTTTTGATGGTTTTTGTTGTATATTTTGGTCACCATCAAGTGTGATTTCTAGTGTTGATCAACTTGACTCACCTTGTAGTGTCTGCAAACAGGAAAGGGCTTGTAGGTCGAGGTATTGGGAGTTTGAATAGGGATTGTGGGGAGAATTTTTATTCATCTCTTGAGTGATGGTGTATGTGGGGTGGATTTTAGGTGAATTCCTTGTGTTGTGCTGAGTTGTCTAGGTGTGCGTATGTGCACATAGTGTCTTTTTCTCCATCATCCTTTGTTGATCTTGCTGGGGAGCGAAAATTTGCCGATTGTGCACCCAGGTGAAGCGGTTTTGTTGTGAAGCTTGAGCATCATTGAAGAAAGTAGTGGTTTGGTTGAGGTGCAAGAATTCAAAATTTGTGGAGTTACTCACGGAAGGGAGAAGCGACTTTGAATGTATGGCATATAGTCGGCTAGTGTTCATAGGGAAGGAGGATGTGAAAAACTCGATTGCTGAGTTTGAGTGGCATACGCTTGGTATGCACATTGTGAATGATGAAGAAAAACTTCATGTATTTCCTCTTGCACTCAAATGATAATCTTGTGAGTGGTTTGAAGGTTTAGAGGAAGACAAAAAGAAAACATGGAAGTAGGTCAATCAAACAATTTTTGATAGGTTTGGCAAGAGACTAACCACAACAGAAGCAACGACAAAGTTGAGAGGTTTGCAGCAAGATGCTCATACTAACTTTCAAGAGTTTTTGTAACACTTCAAAGGACTTTGGGTGCAATTAGAGGTAACATCCCAAGTACCACCACGGGATTTCTTTAAAGTGCATCATTTTATGGACTGTGTACATCCAAGTTTAAGGGAGAAGGTCGATTAAGAGGAGCCTACTACAAGAGCTGTGGAAATTGTGGAGGCCAAGAGAAAAACAATTAAGCGAAGGTGGGAGCAAGGTGTGACACATGTTGATCCACTGCTGGCACAACCAATGGTTCGTATGGCAGTGGACCATAGAGTGGAACAAATGGTTCAAGTTCAAGTTCATAATCATGTTACAACGAGAGCTTTTAATGATCTTTCTAGTCAATTGCAAGAACTAAGGATTAACATAATGGATAGAAATGAAAGAGAAGAGCGGCCAGCTCAAAGAGGCAGTGGATAAAGGCTAGAAGGTAGATGCTACAATTGTGGTGAAGAGGGTCACTACACCCCTGATTGTCCTAAACCACCAAGAGAGAGAGAGAGAGAGAGAGAGAGAGAGAGAGAGAGAGAGAGAGAGAGAGAGAGAGAGAGAGAGAGAGAGAGAGAGAGAGAGAGAGAGAGAGAGAGAGAGGAGGGATTTACACCTTATATGGGCGTGATCGAGGGAGAACATAAGAAAATCATCAAGAGCACGCACTAGAAGCACCACCTCTGCAAAAACAACGACAACCATTTCCTGCAAATGGAGAAGGTAGGGCTATCAACATCATTACCCTTGAGCATCAAGATGTGGATGGTTTGGCCAATAAGAGAGCTAGGCATGCTAGGAAGAAAGAGACATAAAAAGAGAGGGAAACAAGAGAAAGGAAGGGGAAAGCCAAAGTGGAAGACCAACCAGAGAGTAGCAAGAGGCGGCGACAAAGAAAAATAGTTCCAAAGGATTACCTTCTTGGCCAAGGTGTCAAAGACAATGATATTGTTGACGACATACAAAATCAAAAGACCAATATATCTTTTGGTCAATTTGTGGCCTTAATGCTAAATTGAGGAGGCAATGGACCAAATGTGTGAGTACACAGATTCCTTCGAAAAAGGAAAAGCATCAAAGCATGGTGTCATCCTTGAGGGTTGGTCACCCGGTGGATATGGTGCCAATAGTTAAAACTATGTTGGGAAAGAAGATGGAAGTGCAAGAATATGTGGATGGTGGTGCCTAGGTGTGTGTCATAAATGAGGCTATCATGAAGGAAGTAGGTGTCAAGATGTCAGTGAATAATTTGATCTGTATGAGGATGGCCAACCACAAAAAGGCAAGGTGTCTTGGGATAGCTGAAGATGTTAAGATAAAAGTCTTGGGGATTGAGTGCCTAGTTTATTGCTACATGATGCAAGCAGGTAAGAATGCTTATCCAATCATTTTAGGGACGCCATGGCTTATAACCCTTGGTGCTAAAGAGGATTGGGGCACGGGCTTGATCGCCATCTCCGACCAAGAGAAAGGAAGGACATTGTCTAAAGCATGAAGACACATAAGAGACATACACAACCCCTATTGCTCATGCAAGATACGGATTCAACAAAAACTACGTCATACGTACTGATGCTTCATCTACGTCATTAGGATAAATTGTGGAGCAAGTATTGATGCAATTACATTTTGATCTATTTGGGAGAAATGTCAAAAAGGAAGCATCGATGCATGATGTGGAGGTCGAGGAGAAGAAGGCGAATCCAAAAGCAATTGTAGAGCATGCCAAAGTGAACATAAGGAGCATGTTAGGAGAGGACTTGACAAAGAAATAAAAGATATGTATTAAGACATGTTTACGGAGTTCCCAAAGCTATTCGCCACTGAATATAAAGATTTGCAAGGAGCTAAAGGGGTCGAGCATAGAATCAATCTAAAAGAAAGTGCCAAGCCAAAGGTTCCAAAGCTTAGGAGGTTGGGTGTCATTCATGAGAGGGCACTTCGTGAAGAGGTGACGAAGCTTTTGGAATCAGATTTCATCTTTCAAGTGGAGGAATCCAAATGGGTCTCTCCCGAATAGTTATTGTGCCCAAGAAGAACGGAAGATTTAGGATATGTGTTGATTTTAAACCTTTGAATGCTACCACAAAAAGGAATCATCATCCGCTACCCTTCTTGGATGAAATCCTCAATCAGGTTGCAGGTCACGAATGCTTTTCAATCAGGGATGGATATTTTGGCTACTTTTAGGTCTTGATAGCGATTGAAGATCAATTGAAGACAACCTTCATTACTCCTTGGGGTTGTTTTGCCTACAAAAGAATGTCTTTTAGGCTGGTTAATGCATATGCTACCTTCCAAGGGTAGATGAATAGAGTGTTTGGTCCCTACTTGGGTAATTTCATTCGAGTTTTCATGGATGAAATTGGATGTTATAGCTCCAGGGTCACAAATTTGGAGAGGCTGAGGTTGAGTTTTGAAAGGCTTCAACAAAAGGGTGGGCAACTCAACCCAAAGAAGTGTAAGTTTTCTCATGCCAAAGTCCATTTTCTAAACCATGTGGTTTCCCAAAAGGGAATAGAAGCCAACCCAGAGAAATTTAATGCTTTACTGCTTATGGATCCACCCAAAAACACAAAGGATTTGGCATCACTTGTGCTCAGGTACCTATCACATATTTTTTGGATGCTCTGTCAGTATATGTGTATCGTCTCCAAAAACCGAATCAAAGAGTTCAAGGGTTTGAGTGGAGTGAAGACATGCAACAGGATTTTGATGGTATCAAGGAGGTATTGTGTGCTTTGAGTCCTCTTGACTTGCAATTAATTTTGAGTGGAATGAAGACATGCAACAAGCTTTTGATGGTATCAAGGAGGTATTGTGTGCTTTACCAATAGTGAGTCTTCATGACTTGCAATTAATTTTCTATGTATCTTTCCAGTCTACTTTGAGAGCAAGATGAAGAATGTAAGTGAGTTCTCCTACACCGAAATGGAACAATGGGTGTTCCCCTTGGTTCTTGCTTGTTGCAGGTTCAAGACATATCTATTGCTTCAAAAGTTCTATGTGCTCA
This sequence comes from Adiantum capillus-veneris, assembly GCF_014529385.1. Lineage (NCBI taxonomy): Eukaryota > Viridiplantae > Streptophyta > Polypodiopsida > Polypodiales > Pteridaceae > Adiantum > Adiantum capillus-veneris. Next base: position 133,770,826 of record NC_140954.1, on the reverse strand, counting down.
CCACATCAAACCTTTTTCCACATGTATTACAACATTTGAAGCCTCGCAAGTGCATCTTAAAGTGGACTATGGAGCTTCAAGAGTATGAGTTTGAGTTTAAAGTGGGTCATCCCATTAGAGCTCACCTGGAGGACATAGTGGTACGCAAGGGAGATGAGCTACCGTATTATCAAAGAATTGAAAAGGATGATCATGAAGAGGAAGTAGATACTTCAGATGCGTATACAATGATGTTTGATGGTGCATACAGGAAATTCCTTCAAGAGGCAAATGGTGGGGTAATCATTAAAACCAAAAAGGAGATGTAATCTTTTCTAGAGCAACGATCTTGATGAAGCTGAAAGTAATAATGAGGCTGAGTATCTCACACTTTTCCTTGGATTGAAGCAGTGGGTTGAGTTTGGATTGAAGAGGGTCATTGCAAAAGGGGATGTGATGCTAGTCATGAATCAGTTGCTTGGTTTGTGGAATGTTAAGAAAAACAATTTGAAGAAGTGGTTATATGGCATCAAGAAGATTTTGCATGAGTTTGAGAAGATACAATTTAAGCATGTTTCTCCTAGTAGAATAAAGAAGCTGATGAGTTGGCTAGGGACAAGCTCAATTCATTGGTAGCTCCTTTAAAGGTCAAGGAAGCCTTGTATGAAGGATGGGAATCATTGCAAGATGTAGAAGTATTTTTGGGTAGAGGGCAATGTCCAAAGGGCATGTCAAAGGTTTGACATAAGAGAATAGTTGCAGAAGAAAGAAACTACACAATGGTAGGTGAGGATCTCATGTTCTATGGAAAAGATATCATTCTGAGGAAACTACAGAACAAAGAAGAAATAGGATTGGTTTTGAAGCACTGCCATGAAGAAATGGGCCATCAAGGTGAGGATCAGGTTGTCTTTTGTATTTTTAGAGTGGGTTATTGTTGGCCCTCTATGATGAGAGATGCCTATTTTCTGTCAAGTCATGCCATGAATGCCAAGTGTTTGCAAACTAAAATCTTTTGGTCGAGCCTCAAAAAGCTATAATGTCTTTTGATGCATTTGAAAAATGGGGAGTGGATGTTCTAGGTCCAATGCTAAGGACCAACAATGGCAAAACGTATATCCTTGTGGTTGTGGACTATTTGACAAAGTGCATGGAAGCAAGAGTTGTAAAAGATGTCACAACAAGAAGAGTGGCCTCTTTTTTGTATGAACAGGTGTGTTACAGGTTTGGAGTGCCTATGGTTATCATTTATGATCGTGGACTAGGATTCAAGAGAAACTTGTTGGTTCTCTCATGGAGAAATTCAAAATTTAGCATAGAAATTCTTCTCCTTACTACCCACAATGCAATGGGCTGGTTGAAAACTGCAATGGTCAAATTTTGAAGATGTTATCAAAGTATGCTAGAGAGCATCCTAACGAGTGGGACTTGGAAAACTGTTTGTGGGCTTATAGAATTGCGTATAGAGTGTCAACAGAGTTCACGCCATATGAGCTTGTTTATGGAAAGGAGGCTCTTATGCCCATACATGTGCAACTGGATTCCTTGAAGTTGTTGTGCAAAATGCAAGGAGATAAATCTTGCTCTAGAGTTGTTGCAAATGAATAGAGATAAAGCTAGTGAGTATTATCTTCAACAAGCAGAGACAAGGATGGATAAAATCAATAAGAGAATGCCAAAGAAATAGATTAAAGAGAGAGATCTAGTGATGAAGTATGACTCTCGCTTGGATTTCACTTTTTTTTAAAAAGAATGAGAGACAAATCGTTGGGACCATACAGAGTGAAGCATGTATTTTTGAATGCACATATGAGTTGGAGAGGCTCTCTGGTGAATGTTTGCATTGTAGAATAAATGGTTATAGATTGAAGAAATATTTTGCAAGGGATGTGGTTTCAGATGCAAATAGACGGTCTCTTGGTTGAGCATAAATGTTCTACCTAGAGGGTGGGCAATGCTGTTAGACCGCTTTTGGCATGTACAAAATAGCATGTATATGCATTGACAAATGTACAAAAATATGTAAATACATGAATTTGTGAGATTTGCAAAGTGGTTTTAAAATTTAAAAATGATGCAACTTGTACACATTGTGAATAGTCAGGTTTGCGTGCTGGCAATCAAGCAGACATACGTGTCTAGATAGGGTGTTAGAAACTTAGATATGGTTCCAAGTGACTTACTTTTTCTCTAGGTAATGTGTTTGAGGTTTTCAAAATATAAAAATGTAAGTGGGAGGTGTGGGCACCCTCATCACGCCCGGGAAGTTTGGCACATGCGGTAACTTCTATTTGCGGTGCCTGATTTGTGGTGATGCATGCACCACCCTAGAAGTGGTCAAAAATGGTATGTGAGTCTGTGGAAATATGTTTTGGGTATCAAGGACCAAGCCTAAAAGATTTGGTGGATTTTGGAGTCTGTTTGGTATTTTTTCTGCAAAAAATGCCCGTGTAGGGTCAAAATTGGCCAAAACTGGGGCTAAAAAGATCAAACAAATGTTAAAAACTATTGTGAAAGGGCTTTAACCTACCACATCACTCATAGTGATGTGACTGTTCAAGCTGGGGGAGTATTTCTAGAGTAAATTCTTGGCACTTTCACCTCTTTGTGTGTGGGTGGAAGCAGGGTTCCTACAGGTGGTCTAATGCAATCTCGTCGCGTTTGCATCCTATTTTTGAGTGTGTTGAGGAGTGAATGAGAGTTTTTGCTCTTCAATTTTGCACTTGGGAGCGTTAATGTAAGTTCTAAGTTTCCATGGATGTGTGTGTGTGAGGAATTGAGGGAAGGAGGTGCGGCTTTTTGCAAGACTATATGACCCTGTATCGGTGCCATTAGGGTTGGGGCTACTCCAAAGAGTCCGGCAGAGTGGAGTTTGGTGAAGGTTTCTCAATGGTTTGAGAGGGGCCTTTTGTGGCTGGATTTTTTGATGGTTTTTCTTGTATATTTTTTTCACAATTAAGCGTGATTTCAAGTGTTTATCAACTCGACTCACCTCGTAGTGTTTGCGAGAAGGCAAGGGCTTCTAGGTTGAGGTGTTGGGAGTTTGAATAGGGATTTTGGAGATAATTTTCACTGATCTCTTGAGTAGTGGTGTGTGTGGGGTGGAATTTAAGTAAATTCCTTGTGTTGTGTTGAGTTGTCTGGGTGTGTGAGTGTGCGCATGGCGTCTTTTGCTCCATCAACGACTCTTGAGGTGCGGTGATACTGGGCCTCTTTCTTGATTTATATGTTGTCGAGAGGTCTTGGGGACAGACACTTTTCTTTCTTGCTGATTTTATGGTTTTTACTTGTCTCTTTCTTTTGGTTGACTTTGATTAGTCTTTGCAACTTCCTTCTTCTGTTGGCCCTCATGAGCTGTCTCTGTCCCCTTTTGGCCATCCTTACCTTCCTCAAAGGCTTTTGGCTCAAGTGAGGCTTGCTGTTGGTCCCACATATTTCTTTTGAGATTCTTCTTTTTCTTCATCAATAGGTGTTGTAGGAGCGAATCACAACACTTCCTATAAAGTGCATGCAGTACAACCTAGATCAACATTATGTCAATTGAGGACACAAATGACATGATATGCGCACAAAGGCAATCTCTGTAGCTTTTCTGCTGGTTGAGACCATCCCACGCATACAACACTTTGGAAGGCTAACTAAACCACAATCTAGAATCTCACTGCTCTCAACTACACCACTCAATCTACATACACACAAACAAAACAAAACTCACTAAACCATACCAAAATTGTACAAAACTTAAGGAACACCATCCCCTCACTAGGATACACCTATCCCAAAGCCTCTACCTTGAAACCCTCACTCTAGACCCATTTGCAAAAAATGTGTATGAAGACAAAACCGGATTTTGGAAGGGCCCAAAACTCAAATCTACGAGTACCTATACATAGCTTATGTCACCATGATTCTAATGACTACTTGCAAGCAGAAAACAAACACCATTTGATACACTTACAACCACAAATGGCTCGTAGATGCGTCAGTGCACGTGCTCCATCTCATGTGGAATGCTTGGCATTGATGAGTAGCTCTCACCAGGCCTAGCTCGATGGTGGAGTTGGATCTCCAATGCTATGAGGGATTAGGGAGTAGCACTAGGATGAAGCTCACGCTCTCTCTCTTTCTGTCTCACACACAATCTACGGTAGCTTAAAACTTGATTATGATGAGAGTTCTTTTTACAAAATGACCTAGGTACCTTATATACTAAGGCTACCATAGGTTAAAACTAAAATAGAGTTCAAGTGGTAAAATGACTTTATATGTACAATCTAGAAATGCCATTGTATCCCGGCTCTCCAACTAGACTAGGTACTCATTACAAATAATGTTTTAACCATAATCCATAGCATTTCATAACTCTCAAAAAATAAGGCTTTGTTGATTTATGTCATGTTGTTGACCCACGTGTCAACACTCCCCCCTCCAAATTCATGTCATCCCTCACATCACCTGGTTGTCAATGTCCGTGCGGCCTTTGTTGTTGTTTTGATGTCTTGTGCTCCACTGCTTTTGTCAAATGACAACAATATCTGTTATCCATGAAAATCATAATTGATGACAAACTTTTGTCCTTCACATCCATGCTCTGAGCTGTAACATCTGTTTTTGTCATTATAGGTCTATTGCCAGGTCTAAATTTAAAAAGAACCCAATCTGGTTTAGCTTGACTCTTATCATCATGGATAGAGAAAGATCCACCCATCACTTGCTCCAGAAAATCTATCAATTATGAGTATTTGTGATTCTCAAAAACAACTTCTACAATCTATAGAATTGAATGATTGGCTTTTAGATCTTGTGAGCCAATGAAAACTTTGTAAGAATTCTATAGAAATTGTCTAGCAAAACACGTTGCATGATTGAATTATCATTTCTGCCCCTTTTGTTTGTGTCAATATTGTTAGTCCCTTTGGTTTGTTAGCATTCATTAAGTCACATACAAGACTTATAGTATAAAGATCTACTTTTGGTATACGGAATTTTAGTCATATGAACTGTTTGATAGGAAACTTTACACTTAATGGGTGCTTTTGTTTAGTGACATCACCAACTTTCTTTGTCCTTGTAGGCCATCTCAAAGTTTTATGACCATTCTCTGTCATTTTTGGCCTCATGTTGTCGAAGGCTGATCAGCATTCTTTCTTACCTCTGACATTCTAGCCTTGTGCATATGGCTTTTGAGACATACCTTGTAAAGTTTTGTCATTTTGTTGTACCTTCTTCTCTTTGTACTGCTCAGGCATCTCTTCAGTCTATTTGTCACCTGGATTATGGAATTTTTCCTTTTTTTGGGAAAAATCATAAAAATAACAAAGAAAACCAAAAATCAACTCAACCAAAAAAGAAAAATCATTCTAATAGAATTATAAATGCTATGTACATTGTACACATGTCCCTAGGGCCTCATGTATGGCTTTTGTACCCATACTCTTCTTGTAACTCTATTGTGAGGGCATATACTCTCACTTTTGTCAAAAAAACATCACAATCAAACGCAAAAATTCAATAGAACTGACAAAAAATTTCCCTCTAATATTCATATATTAAGTTCGCATTTAGAATGCCTCCCCCCCCCCCCAATTTGGACTCCCCCTTGATGAAAGGGTATCACCACGGGTATGTGTTGTGCTTGGATAATTAAAAATTGTGCCTATGTAGTCCTTGTAATCTAGCCCTATTATGCATACACAATCAATGCATTGAAGAAATTTATGCTGTGCAAGATGTGGGTATAAGAAATTTGTTTATTGGCATTTTCTGGCAAAGCGTCCTATTCTAAGGAATGTGATGTTTTTGGAAGCTCCTCTATCGTTTTCTTGATTGAAAGTTGTAGAGATTTTTCAAAGGCTTACTTATTTGTTTGATGCTTCCTTGAAATCCAGTTTAGCCTTGTGGTTGGTTGTCATATTTGGCATTGTTCCACAGTAGTGGGTTCTGACTTGAAGTGAGCTCTCTTCTAATTGTACTGTAACCGAAGGAGGAATTGAAAGAATTCAGGTGGCGGTGCAGTGACAGTAGTTCTATTGGTTTCCTTTGGGACCCACTTCTTCATGATTATTGGTTGTTTTGATGAGGATGCTTGTTTGGGAACCCATACACGTCCCTTCTTTGTTTGTGTTTGAAGAAAATTCTTTGCGATCCACCTTGTCTTGGTGTGAGTCTTCAATGGTCTTTGCTTCAGCCCTTGTACACTCGATTGAGGATGGGATTCAGACTTTGGGAGTTGATGCATCCAAATAAACTCTTGACCTCTTTGTGCTTGAATCAAATTCTTTGTGACCCAAACCTGAGTTGCAAAATCTTGCAGCTTTGTGATTTTCTTATATGTTTTTGTAGGCTTCTGCTGTTTTTCTTTTGGTGTTGTATCTTGTGATTTGTCATCAGAGATATTCATCTTCTTGATCCATACCTGCGTTTGGCCAATCTGGCTCTTTGGTATCCAGAGTTGTCAAACTTTTTGGTTTTGACTTGTTTTTCTTTTCTTTTGGCCTTCTTTGATTGTTACAAAATCTGCTAGTGATGGTGACGACCTAAGTTGCGGGTAGGGAATGTCATAAGAATCATCACTATCACTGCTATCCTCAACAAGGTTGCATTCTAGCACTTTCCCTTTGTGGTTTAGCTTGTTATGGAAAGTTACTCTTTGTTTTCTCTTAGATTGTCGTTTTTGGGATGAATTTTCTAGCAAATTGATTAGAGCATTGTTAGCTCATTGACATAGTTGTCTTTTTGGTTGAGTCTTTTCTTCATGTATAGAAGCCATATATGAGGATGCTTGTTTTGCAGTTTTGTTTCCACCGAGGATTTTGAAATCCACTTTTGATGCACTTTATGCTTGTAGCAGTGATATTGGTTCCTGGTTTTTTGGTATGGACAATCATAAACTGTGCATTAGTTAAAGTGTGGTTCATGTCACCTGTTGGGTTTTTTAGATTTCCATTCTCGGCATCTTCTTGAAGCTCTATGTGTTCTACAAAGTCGTAGAACTTGTCTTCTTCTTCATCTTCATTTTCCTGGATCACACTCACTACAAAGTGAGTAGCGACATCATAGCCATCTTCATCACAAAACTTTGTTGTTGGACCGTCTTGAATAGCGCACACATAGTTATGATCCTACTACAATAGCGGAATCAAACTCTTCTACTAGGGTTCTTGTCACACCCTAGTAACTATGGTCCTTAATATTTGTTCTTCTTGTGGTTTCCATATATCTCAGATAGATATGGTCATAACCCCAGTCTTGGACCATTTTCAATTGTCGCATGAATGGTCTTCCTAGAATGATATCATAGTTGTAGCTCCAACCTGGTAGACCTCACTGTTGGTTTTCTCCATTTTTTACAGATCTCTTTTGTTGCAATGGAAACACCGCATCCACTGTCAAGGATTTCCATGGTTTTACACCTTGGAATTCCACAAGAAGAGTGGTGTTCCCATATTATTCCTCATATTACCTCGTCTACCTTGTTTAATGGCACTAGCCTAGTGTTTAGTTGAGGCATTTCCATCTCTTTGATCCCTTCCTCAATTTGAGTCATTGGTTTTTTAACACCAAATTTCTCTAGGCATTTTCCCACAGTAGCCTACGTGTTTGGTCGTATTCTAAGAAACTCGGCTAACAATATTTTTATATAGGTGATTGGTGTCGACAAAATGTTTATCAACCCTTTTGAATCGATGACCTTGTTGGAAGACAAGTCTTTGTGATGGGACTGCAATAACCTTTGACTTGGCCTTGTATTCTCTCGTATATGATGGTACTGTTCTTAGATAATGGAGTTGAATATCCATAGACTATACAGATCCTTTGTCTCCCCAATACAATTCCACTTCTAGATTCATTTGAGATCCAACCTCAAATTCCTCTATTGGTGGAAGAGACACTCCTCTTTCATCACCTGTTTGGTTTACTCGTCTGCTTAGCTCACTTGCTTCATTGGCCTCTCTGACTTGTTTCCACAATTTGTCAAGGCCATCTATTTCTTTACAAATCTCAGGTATAGATAGGTTAAATCCCTTGGAAGAGTTATCCATGGTATTCAGCACTAGTTTTGGTTCTAATGTTGGGTCCTTGAGCTTTGTTTTGTGTTAGTGACTGGAATTCAACTCTATTCTTTCCTTATTTTGTGGGATTATTGGTGTAGGTGGGACAAGGATCACACCCTCAGGTTTTACAATTGGTGGTTCTAGTAAATCTTGGGATGTTTGAATCATTTGTTGACACATTTCAAGCTTGTCCTTTTCTAGTTTTGCATATGGATATGTCATCCACCTGTGCTTTTGGGTTTGGTTGTTTTTGAGCCATTTTTCATAGGCTTTTAAAAGGGCATCTAATGGTTCATTAACCTTCTCAACCAAGACTGAGACATCTGCATAAAATAAGCTGCAACCCTCTCCTCATGTTCTCTTATCTTCTCTTTAGCTTGGGTAAGCTTCTCAGCTAGGGATTTATGCTCTCATTCCCTACGTGCTTTCATCCTATGTTAACTAAGCCAATGTCAATTAACAAAACCTGCTAAAGACCGAAGACATACAAATGCACATCGAGGATGAATACAAAGAAGCAGTAAAGATTGGACTTACACATTTTTCACATTTTCCTAAAATGGTCATGTATTGTAAATTCCCGATTTATTTCAAGCCATTGTAATATTTTAATGTGTTACGGGCTCAATGGGAGTTCCAAGCTGTAAAGAACAGGTCAGCTAGTGTGCCTAGGTAGCAGATTCAGTAAGTGGTGGATCCCTAAAGGCCTTGGGCGCTCGGACATTGCATATTTTTACCCTAGGTACATAAGCTAGTGTGTAAAGGAAATTAGGGTTCTCAAGCTCATTTGTTGAGAGCACTCTTTGTTGGTGAGAGCTCTTGAGGTATGTGGCTATGGAGTCCTTGAGCTTCTCCTTGCTTTCTGAGACTTGATTAACACTAATCAATGACTCATTCTCTTTCACTATGCCTCTCTCATACTTCTTATGATTGCCTATGATGCTTAGATTAACTAGATCTTAACTAATTAGTGGTTAATCCCTCTCTAATCTTGCATGATTTCCCTCTTTTTCTTGTGTGTGCATGTAGGTTTGATTGGAATGCGGTGCTCAATAGATCTATGTGTGTGTGTGCTTGTGATTAGTGTGTTGCATGATAGGATTAGTGTTGTGTGCGTCTTTCAATCATAGTGTGTGTGATTGGGTTGATTAGAGGTGAAGAGAAGTGGATGTGGAGATTGCCCTTCATTGTAGCAATATATCCTCCATAGGCTGAGAAGCTCACCTCGTAGAGTCAACCATTCGTGTTGCTATGATTAGCTCACTAACTGTGTGAGTGTTTCCATGCCCTAGCCAGGTAGCTCATCCCTCCGGATTGATAATTTTGTTGGTCATTGGAGCTATGCAACAATGGGACCCCCAACATTTGGCGCTGTTGCCGGGGACGATGGCCTACGCTAGTGTAATTGTGGCATAATCAAATGTGTTTCCTCACTAATTTCACTACTAATTTCACATGTGTATTTATGTTTTTGTGGATTTTGAATGTGTGTGAATGAAACAATGTGTTCATAATTCCCTAATGCGTCATCGTATACTGCCAATTGTGTGTATACACACTCTAATTTCACACTAACCCCTTGCTAATTTGACTAGTTTTTGCTAACTTATTAGTTTGCTATGAAGGATTGGAGCATTCGACCATTCAATTGATCTTCAATGGAAAGGTAGTGAAGGTGGTATTCTCAACCTCCCTAGAATCTAAAGATGTGTAGAATTGTGTAGAGATCCCACCATGATGATGCAATGTACTGCTATGCTATGTTGATGCAATGCAATGTTATGCTATCTTGGATTGACAATTTTGCGATTGTTCGTTTTCATGCCGTCGTAATGCCGAAATTTTTAAGATTTGGTTGCACATGAATTTGACAAGTTTGATCAATTGTTAATTGGTAAATGTGCGTTGCTAATTGGGTGCCTAATTGAGTTAATTGCATGCTTGGATGGTCAATTGCAAGTGTGTGTGCACTAAAATCAAGTGTGTGTGCATTCTAATTGAGTCTGTGTATGCCTAATTTTAGGTGTGTGCGCACTATTTTGCCCATGTTTCTGCACCTAGAAATCAATGTGTGCTTAATAAATTTTTAATTGTAATGATTGATTTGTGTTGTGCTCATGCACAACTAATGATTTGTGAAGTCACATTGCAAAATCAACAAGTTTAACCCTTTTGTGTGTGCGCACCTAAAGATTGGTAAAAACTGCCAATTTTATTAGTGTCTATGTGCCTAAAAAGTGTTTAAATTGCATGATTGATTCAATTTTTGATTGCATGGTTGATGTCTGTAATGGTTAAATGCTGCATTTGGTGCTCAAAATAGGGATTTACACACTCCAATTGCATCAATTTTTAACCTAATTTTGTCGTTAATTTTACCGGTTTAATTGCCTAGTCTTAATTTTATTGATGAAATTGTTTGGAAATTGATTTGATGTGATTTTATTTGGCTGCACTATTTCCCTATGTATGGACAATTTTTAGAAATTTTTAGGGTGTTTTTTGAATACTTTTGCAAAATTTTGGCTATTTTTTGCTAATTTTTGGTGAATTCCATAAAAAATTGATATTTTACGATCTTTACGAGCTATTTTGTGTCTGCGTATTTACAGCATCATTTTGTCCGCATTTGTGCCGTCCGTGGTCGACTTTTGAGCGTGCTATTTTCGAGGGTCGGGTTAGCAATTGTGTCGCAAATTACATTTTTGGTAAAATATTCTATTTTTGGTGTACTTTGCGTGTCAAAAAAGTTTGATTGTGATTGAAAATGATTTTCTAAGATTCCTAGAATTTTTGGGGATTTTTTTTGGACTTTTCTGGAAATTTTTGAGGTTTTCTTGCGAGTTTTTGGACTTTTGATTAATTTTGGCATTTTTGGATGTTTGGAAATTTACAAATTAAAAAATGACAATTTTGGGACTTCGAAACCGTGCCTTGCGGCGCATAAAACTCTTCATCGGACAGAACTTCACGGTCTCTTGGGACAATTTCCTACGACATTAAAAAATAATTCTTCTTTCTATCGTCCGAGCTTGTCTCGTTCCGCGTGAACATACCCCACACCCACTCTCTCTCGCTCTACCTTTCTCCCCTCTCTCTCTCTCTCTCTCTCTCTCTCTCTCTCTCCATCTCTCCTCCCGTCACACACCCTCATTCTCTCTCTGCCTTTGCCAGCGCGCAATTATAGAAAAAAAACCGGGGTCTAGTGTATTTTAACTGATTGAAATCCTGAAATCCCGGTTAGGTTTTGAACTTGCCTTGAAGAAAATCGTGAAATTTTCGTGTAATTACCTGCAAAAGGTTCAAAATTTGACCTAAAAACTGGGAGCACTTCAAGTTTGCCCTTATTTTCTTTGGTTGGGAAAAAAGTATTTTTCTAACCCTGCGCGGGACCTCCCTCTCTGTCACTTATCTTGTAGTGAACACACACACACACACACACACACACACACACTCACATTGTCTCTCTCCTCGTGCCAGCTGTACCCCCTTCCCTCGCTCTCGTTTTCCGTTGATCGTGCCCCTGCCTTGTTGACCGCCGTGTCCTTTCTCTCTGTCTCTCCCACGCGCAGGGACATGCCGCTATCTCCCCTGCTGATTGCGCTGATGCTGACAGTCCACCCGCTGACTGTGCTTATGCTTGCCCTGGAGTTAGCTAGTTAGCCTTAGTTAGGTTAGTCTAGGTTAGGGTAGGTTTTAAAAACAATTAAAAAGGAATATATATATATATATATAATTTTTTAAAAAAATTAAAAAGAGTTAAAAAATCATAAAAGATAAAAATAAAATAGAAAAACCTCATATAAAAAATTAGAAGAATTAGAAAAAAAAAAAAAAACTCTTTAAAAAATTCATTAAAAAAAAACATAAAAAATTCACAAAAAAATAAAAAACACATAATAAATAACAAAAAGTAAAAAACACTCACAGATAAATCATTAAAATTGTAAAAAATTCATAACAGCTCATAGAAAATCCATAAAAAATCAAAAAGTGCCTGGAAAAATTCACAATAAATCAAAGAATTCTTAAAACCATCAAAAATTCCATAAAGACTCTAAAATTCACAAAAAAATAAAATAAAAAAAATCACAAACAATTCATAAAAAACAAAATTCTTCATTAAAAAAATCGTAAAAAATCATAAAAAGACCAAAAAATCAAGAAAATTCAAAATTTCACAAAAAATAAAGAAAAATAAAAAGAAAGTCACAAAAGTGCCGGAAGTACCAAAAAGTGCTAGAAAAAGTTAGAAAGATCCAGAAAAGTAAAAAAGCAACGTCGGAGAGAATTTCGCACAACATCGAACAAACCGCGAAAAAGCTGAGAAGTGTACCGCACACCAAGGAAACACCGCAAACGAAGAAAACTGCACAAAAACAACAGACGAACAGCCGAAGAAAGTGAGAAAAATAGTCAACTCGAGGCTGTGAGTGGTAGAAACTTTTTAAAATTTATCAAAATCAAACACTGCAAATTAGTTTTCCAAACAGGAGCACCACTCACATGTGATTGCAGATTAGGCTGGTATGGGCAGCAGAAATTCTGCTAATCAATACCGGAATATCTACCAATTGATAGTTTTTGTAGATTGATCCAACATGGATCAAATCGAACCAAGAATTCAACTACAACCGAGCAAGCCAATAGCAGTGGCAGCACAAGTGCAACTGCAACAGAGGAAATTTTTCAGCTATATGGATACAAGGAAGATAAAGTCTTGTATATAGATTCAAAAGGCCATATATACTTGATGAGTAGCTAAAGCAGCATAGAAGCCAAGATCCTATTGATCAGAGTAAAGCCAAATTCAAAGAACTCCCAGATGTTCACAGACTTCAGAGGAGCCAGGTATTGAAGGCTCAAAGATGAAGTGCAGATAGAAGTTCAAAAAATCAACGCAAGTGGTTATCCAGAAATTTCACAAGCCAACAAAACATACAGTTGGTGCATATGCAATTAGGGTCATTGTACATGGATTACAGTGGTCAGATCTATAGTCGAGAACCAAAAATGCAAGATCCAACAAATGAACCAATAGAAGCCAATCTACTTGGAGAACCAAGCCAAAGATGGTACAAAGGTCAAGATGGAGTAGTCTACAGCTTGATGCTCAGTGTTTTGAAAGAAGATACCGACAACTTGGCAAGTACAAAAGATGAAGCTCCTCAGGTAGAGCTTGACATGACAGAACCAAATGAAATACCACCAGTCATGGCGTATTGCTCAGATTGTGGACGAAAAGGTGGACATTTTGTTGAAGATTGTCCAAGAAATCCAGACATCAGGGATACATCAACTGCCAAAAAGCAAGGAAGAGAGAAAACTGGAAATGTGAATCTTGATGTAAGTGCATTCAGCTCGTCACTTTTAATGCAATCAAATGATTTTGCATTATCGTTATAAGCACCAGTACAAACACTGCAAGTTCAAAATCAACATCAAGATGCACAGGCACCTGAAAAGCTTAAAATTGATCCTTTGAACAACAAATTCCTACATAAATTTAGTCAAGGTGTCGAGATATCACCAAAGGTTGAAAAGACTATTAAATTTGCAAATCATTTTGCATCCACTGCCGCAAGTGTGCAATCATTCACGAGTCTAAGGGACACATCAAACAGAATGATGATAGCTTTGTATGGCACATATATTTCATATGCACACTATGTAGATCAAAAAGAAAAACTGTACAAAAAGGATCAACTAGTGTTTGAATGGCCCACATACCAGCTCATAGAAGTGCATCTAATGATAGAACAGAAAGGATGGTTCATTTCAGAGGAAAGAATCTATTATAGCCCATCCTCTCTAGAGCTGAAGGATATTATCCGAGTGAACCTAGAAATCTGTTCAGAGACAAACTCTCCTCCATTGGAAATCAGACTTCGACATTGTGACCAAATGAGCATATACTTTGACCAAAATAATCGTAGATATAGACGAGAGTCTAACATCTATGATGTCTTGGGTCTTGAAACCACAAACGCTCATATCATAGGAGACCCATGGGATAGACAATATCAGGGCAAAGACAATGCTATCTACAGCTTGACTTGGGGAATAATTTGTCATGTTTCAAGGAGATACATAGGAAACTATGCAGAAGGTTTACAGATGCCAAACATCAACAATGATACCCAAAGTGTACCTTCACAGTCCCAAAAGGTGAGATTAAACCAGAGCCAAATAGTTTTGAACTCTTACAATGAACCAGGCTATAGTGATCACCCTAGGAAGGGGGGAGCTATAAATCCATCAAGCTCAGCTTATGTAGCAGGAAATGCTACACCAGTTTTAGAATCTCTAGAGCCTCTAGTCAACATACCCCTTCAAAGAAGAAACCATTGAAAGATCATATGGTTGTTGGAAGTTTCCAATTGACCCAAATTCCATCAGAATCTACAGATAAATGCTTATATGAAGATCATCACGAGCAAAAGTTTTAGCTGATCTCCACAAATCAAAGTCAAAAGCCAACAAATCTAATAGTGTTCAAGCAGTTACATGTGATAAGCTTACATATGCATATCAAGATGCACATGGTAATGAATATCAACAAGATCTGGACCTTGTACAAACCCCTATGGATGGCCCAATTGAAGTCAAAGACTATCTAAAGATGATGCAAAGCCTCAAGCGACCAGAATAGGTGACAAAAAAGTCAAAGTCAATGAAAGATAAAGTCCACAAAGCTACACAAAGTTCACCACCAAAATCTCCTCCTAAGAGACAGATTCTGCCAAAAAGTACATTGGACCTATTAATATCAAGAGTTACTCAGATGCACATAGACAATGCTCAACAGCTGCAAAAAGGTGCAACATTACAGCAATACGAGTCATCATCAACGTAAGCAGGTGATCAAAGAAAAGAACATGCAGATAAAGCTCAACCAAAGGATGATGCCACAACCGAATTAGTCAATACAGAAAGAAATCTTGAGACGATCAAGTGCAACATTGTTGGGGAAAATGAAGAAAAGTTTTCAACTGAAGTAAAGCTACATTTTCAACAAACAAGAACCTCATGTCCTTTCACACTTGGAAAAGATGTGGACAACCACAGTTGGAAGATGCTGTTGAATTTGTGAGCATATCAAGAAACAAGCAAGCAGAATGCTGGGGAATCATCTCTACCACCATTGAAGTTAGTTCACAGATCATCAAAGCTCAACTCTATGTGATCACAACAAAAGATATGCTAGATGACATCATAATGGGAATGCCAATGGACCAAAAGGTCCTAGAGATACAGAGTTCAGTGAAGATGCAATTTTCAGAGACAACAAAGAATGAAGACCAAGACTGGTCACCCGCGGACGACAACACAAAGTCCTCAAGCACAATTCAAATGAAAGATCTTATTGAAGATGATACATCTTCATTGAGCAGAACTGCAGAAGAGCTTAACGCAAATTGGGAAATAGCAAGTGCACATCAAACTGAACAAAAAGCAACCATGGAAGCTATTAAGCAAAGAATGCCACCAAAACAAGGAATGGGGTTGCAAACAACCAAGAAGCAATAGAAAGTCCAAAGATCTAGACACTGCGAGTCAAATCAACCTATGTAAGTTAGATTGGAAAACAAAGTCTTAAGTCACCTTCCACAAAGACACAGCTAGATCAAGATGAGACCATGGCAAAAGCAGGAAAGAGATTTTCAATAGAGCCAGCCGCGTGAGAATAGCTATAGTCCTCAACAATACGCAAGGAGCAAGTGCTAGATGCAATGCTCTGCTGGATAAAGAAGCAAATTGCAATATGGTTGCAGATAACATCCAGAGTATTCTCGAGATTACTCTACACAAGCCAGGTAACAAGGAAATCATGGGTGAGGTTACAAGTCAAGAAGAAATGGTTGCTACCCTTAGCATCCAAAATCATGAAGAGCAGGTAAAGTTTCAGGTGAAGCCTTCAAAAGACGTGCATGCAGATGTAATTCTTGGACATCAATGACTAGACAAACATAAAGCATACAAAAAAGACACGATTCTATTGCTTTCTTTTCCAAGAGGTAGCCAACAACATTTATAGGTACCGTTAATGCTAGATTCATAGTTGCAAAAGTCACAAGAATCAAAGATAGATCTTGTAGACAAAGGTAAATCTAAAGTGGACCTTCCACTGACTAGCAAAGAATCTGTGATAGCATATGCCTCTACATCAAATAAACCTTATGTATCAGCTTCTTCAAGCAAGTCAGGTGTTCAAAACTTCAAGTCAATTGCTGACCCAACTAAAACCTCAAAGGAGACACCCAAAAAAGCAAAGATATATCAGCCAAAGTACCCAAGAAAGCAAAGGAAATTCAAGCACATATCCTCATCAATGAAAACCATTCTTAAAGGGGTGCCAGCTTGCAAAGCCATGTCATATGCTTTTATAGCTACACCATCTTTTTGAAGAACCCCTCAAAATCTTTCTTGCACAACATATTATTTTCCATGCATTTTTGTGTATGCATAAATAAGATGTCCCATTATTGAACATATGCATTAGACACTCTTTTTGCACCCACATATGCACCTTGAGTGGGCTACAACAGGAAACATGGCATGCTAACCAACAAGTCATGCAGTGGGGTCACTACTGAGTGACTAGAAAGCTTAGGGACTGCCCAACACTCCCTATCACTTGGTGTTGACCTTCTTGTTAAAGACATTATATACAATAGTTGAATCACTACTGAGCAAATAGGAATCTTAGGTACTGCTCAACACTCCCTATTTCTTGGTGTTCACCTTGGTGTTAAATCCGTTACAAGTGCCAGCAAAGACCTGGGACATGATAACCGGCAACGAAAAGACATGTCATACAATGAGGTCAATACAAGGCAAATAGGAAGCTTGGGGACTGCTCAACGCTCCCTATCGCTTGGTGTTGACCTTGGTACAACAAAAATGAATACCATGGTGATGTGATTACAAAATACAGTTGAGTCACTACTGGGCGATAGGAAGCTTAGGGACTACCCAACCTTTCCTATCGCTTGGTGTTGACCTTGCTCTTAAAGTCATTACATACGATAATTGAGTCAATACAGGCGGATAGGATGCTTGTGTATTGCACAACATTTTGCTTGGTACTAACCTTGGGGTTAAAATCATTACATACGACAATGGAGTCAACACCAAGCGAATAGAAGGCTTGGTGACTGCCAAAGGCTCCCCATCGCTTGGTGCTGACCTTGGCAAAGTAGCGTCGGCCTGGTAAACTTCCACTAATATCACATTGTTTTACTATCAGCAAATAATCCCTTTAGTACTTTATTAATATTTCCCATGCTACTAAGTACTCCAATAATGCACGTATCCCAAAGGCACTTTTTTCCCACTGGGTTTTTTCCCTTTGGTCATCCAAGTATTAGACCCTAATTTAGAATCTCATCATTCTACTTCCCTTGTACATACTTTTCATAAATAAACATCAGCTTCACCATTATGATATTAAAATGGACAAATGCAACATCATCTCTCACAACATACATATTCCGACCAATGAAGATGTTGCAACAAATTGAACCTCAAATGAAGACAATCAGCCATCAACAACCAATCAAAAACCCTCCACATCCTCCACGGACACTTTCCAATAGTACTCGAGGACGGGCATTAAAACCGAAAGGGGGGATGGTAACTGAGTCAACATGAGTTAACAAAAGCTGCTAAAGACCGAAGACATAGGATGAATACAAAGAAGCAGTAAAGATTGGAGTTACACATTTTTCACATTTTCCTAAAATGGTAATGTATTGTGAATTCCGGATTTATTTCAAGCCACTGTAATATTTTAATGTGTTACAGGATCAATGGGAGTTCCAAGCTATAAATAACAGGTTAGCTATGTGCCTAGGTATCAGATTTAGTAAGTGGTGGAGCCCTAAATGCCTTGGGTGCCCGGACATTGCATATTTTTACCCTAGGTACATAAGGCAATGCGTAAAGGAAATTAGGGTTCTCAAGCTCATTTGTTGAGAGCACTCTTTGGTGAGAGCTCTAGAGGTGTGTGGCTATGGATTCCTTGAGCTTCTCCTTGCTCATGAGACTTGATTAACACTAATCAATGATTCATTCTCTTTCACTATGCCTCTCTCATACTTCTTATGATCGCCTATGATGCTTAGATTAACTAGATCTTAACTAGCTAGTGGTTAATCCCTCTCTAATCTTTTGTGATTGCCCTCTTTTGCTTGTGTGTGCATGTAGGTTTTATTGGAGTGTGGTGCTCGATAGATCTATGTGTGTGTGCTTGCGATTAATGTGTTTCATGATATGATTAGTGTTGTGTGCGTCTTGCAATTGTAGGGTGTGTGATTGGGTGGATTAGAGGTGAAGAGAAGTGGATGTGGATATTGCCCTTTCATTGTGGCATAGATCTTCCATAGGTCGAGAAGCTCACCTTGTAGAGTCAAACATTTGTGTTGCCATGATTAGCTCACTAACTGTGTGAGTGTTTCCATGCCCTAGCCGGGTAGCTCAACGGAAACATGACCTTGCCTATGGAGTTTAAGGACGTAAAATCGGTAGCATATTGGATAGTGGAGCCAAAATTTCCATAGCCACCAAAGAAATGAAGGAAATATTGCTCTCACAAAAACTAGATTGAAACTTCAATTAGCGGATGGGTACTTGGAGAGACCTATTGGCATTTTACAAAATCTGTAGTCACCTCTTGAGGGATCTCATATGAACACACATTTGCTATTATGAATTTCAATGAGAGCAGCAATTTTGATATCATATTGGGCAGACCGCTTATGCGTCATCTCAAAATGGTATAAGATTGAGGCTACAATTATATCTACCTAGGAAACAAGGATGTCACTACAAAAATCAGTGTCACAACCCATAGTTTAGAGATGTGGAGCAAACCCTGGGAGAGGAGATAAACTCCACAGTTGACCAAGAAGGAGAAATACCTGCTTGGTTGCAAAACAAAGCTCACAATTGGACATGTGGAGCTTCTAACGGTGGTAGTTTGAAAAAAGAGGATTGCATTCATGATAGGTCAATACAAAACGATGCATATGTACCAGAGCCTTTTTTGAAAGAGAGGTTTGAACCTTTTGAATGGCAGTAGATACTGGCCACTATTGATGTGTGTATGAATAAAGTGACCCCAACCAAATTTTGTGATGAGGAAGGATATGATATCATTCCATTCCAAATGATGAGTGTCAGCCTAGGTCCAAAACCAGAATTGGAAATCCCTAACAGAGAAGGGGTTGCAGATTGTCAATGCATAGTGGATGAGATGTCGGTAAGGAACCTGGACCAAATTGATGAGCAAGCATTCTAAAATACAACACGAACGAAGAGCTTTCTAGTAGTTTAGATCAAGACATCAAAGGAAGGATTGACAAGTGATCTACTATGATTTTCTAAACCAAAATCCTCAAAGACAACGTAGATATATGAATAAACGCATGAACAAATGAAAAAAGACAAAACAATATTTAGTACCTCGTATTTGTTAAGTATGGAGCGTGATTTAACCCTTGTAATCTTTTGTGGTAAAAACACACATTTGTAAGGCCCCCATTATGAGGTGAAGCCATCGTGCGTGAAGAAAAATCACTCGCCGAAAAATAGATCACTCGTCGAAAACCAATATTTTGACGCCCAGAGTCGAGTGCCAAAGGAATGCAAATCCTTCAAACAAAGAGGCTTCTACCAGGTTTGAAAGAAGTGGACTTAGAGTTCTGTGAAGATTGTGTTTATGTAAACAAAAGAGGATAAAATTTCAAAAATCTGGAAATGAAAGAAAAAGTAAAAAACTTGAGTTGGTTCATTCTGACATTTGGGGTCCTGCAAGTACACCATCACTTGGTGGCTCATTGTACCATGTAACATTCATAGAGGATCCGACCAGAAAACAATGGGTTTATGTAATGAAGAATAAATCCGATGTGTTTTCCATATTTCAAAGATGGAAAGCCTTTGTGGAGAATGAAACCGGTGCTAAGGTTAAATGCCTCAGATCCAACAATGGAGGCAAATATTGCAGCCAAAAGCTTTTGAAAGCTTTTGTGCTAGCAATGGCATTCGGAAGCAAAGAAAAACCCCAAGGATACCTCAAAAAAATGAAATTTCCGAAAGGATGAACATAACAATCATGGAGCGAGCACGAAGCATGCGGCTACATGCAGGCCTACCGCTTGAGATTTGGGCGGAAGCTGTAAGTACGTATGTGTACTTAATCAACCGGTCACCCTCAACGGCATTGGATGGGGGAGTTCCAGAAGAGGCATGGACAGGTAAATCGGTGACTTATGCATTTATCAAAGTGTTTGGGTGTGATCTTTCATGCACATAGATAGAAACCTAAGATCAAAGCTAGATGTAAAGTCCAAAAAGTGTTTCTTCATTGGCTATGGAGAAGGTGACTTTGGGTATCACCTATGGAATCTTGAAGATGGTAAAATTTGTAGGAGTAGGGATGTAAATTTTAACAAACTAAATATGTACAAAGACTACTTGGAAAGAAAACAAACAAAAGAAATAGGTGATGAGTACATGAAGCTCGAGGACGGTGAAGACTCAAGGACTGCAAACAGTGACAATGCACAACAACGTCAACAAAATGAGGAGCCTCAACCTATTCCCCAAAGATCTACAAGAGCGAGTAGACCTCCAGAAACGTTTGTTCCACCATCTCTTGATCTAAATTCTGGGGAGCCGGAATCATATGAAAAAGCTATGCAACACAAATCCAAAGAAGAATGGACGAAGAGCATGCAAGTGGAGATGGACTCACTACATCGCAACCAAACATTGGACTTGGTTGAGTTTCCTAAATGTAAGCGGGCACTTCAAGAAAAATGGGTGTACAAGCTGAAGGAAGAAGAAGATGGGAAGAAAAGGTACAAGTCTAGGCTTGTGGTAAAACCGTTTTCTCAAAAGAAAGGTATTGACTTCAATGAAATATTTTACCCTATTGTAAAAACGAACTCAATTAGTCTTGTCTTAAGCCTTGTGGCTGCTCATGATCTAAATCTTGAGCAAATGGATGTAAATACGGCATTCCCTCCCTCACGGTGACTTCGAGGAGCAAACTTACATGCTTCAACCAAAGGGGTATGAAGTAAAAGGTGAGGAGAAAAGGGTTTGTAGATTAAAGAAGAGCTTGTATGGTTTAAAGAAATCATCAACACAATGGTACTTGAAGTTCAATTGATGGATGTTGGATCATGGATTCACAAGATGCAACTTGGATCACTGTGTCTACACAAAGAATTTGGGAGATGGGAAGTTCATCATCCTAATGCTTTATGTTGATGACATGCTGATTGCAAGTGCTAACATGTAGGACATCAAAGACCTAAAAGAGGAGTTGTCTAAATCTTTCTCAATGAAAGATTTAGGTGCTGCAAAGAGGATACTTGGTATGAAGATATCAAGGAATAGGACGAAGAAGACAATAAAGCTATCTCAAGAGGATTACATCAAAAAGGTACTAGAAAGGTTTGCAATGCAAAATGCAAAAACGGTTTCTACACCTTTGGCTAGTCACTTTAAACTAACCAAGGATATGTGTCCAGACTCCAAAGACACAAGAGGAGATAGCTTAAATGTCTAAAGTTCCATATGCTGCAGCGCTGGGTTCTCTTATGTATGCTATGGTCTGAACAATGCTAGACATTGCACATGCAGTGGAAGTTGTAAGTAGGTTATGGACAACCCAGGTAAAGAGCATTGGCAAGCTGTGAAGTGGATACTTAGATATGTGAAAGGGACAACAACAAATGCTTTATATTTTGGAGGAACTGATATTTTTCTAGAAGGGTATGCTGATGTAGATATGGCAAGTGACAAAGATACACAAAAGGAGTACTACTGGCTATGTCTTCACCATTGGAGGCACAACAGTAATCTGGGCTTCAAAACTGCAGAAAGTGGTCTCACTTTCCACGGAAGCAAAGTATGTAGTGAGGCATGCTTTTCCATGCATGGGAAGCCCCCATATTTGTTTTCTCTTTTACCAAAAATATTTCCTATTATATAAGTTACTTTTGATTTTTTCTTCCCTTTTTCACAAACGTTTTAGACTTTATTAAATAAATAAGACTTATGCTAATCAATCACGATGTAGCATAAATAAGTAAGCTTTCTTTGTTGATCTCTCTTTTGACCTTAAGCATTAAATATATATATTCTAAATTACATTATATATATATTTAGTATTTTTTAATATATTTTTCATGTATATATATTATTCCATCCTACCAAATATTTTATTCACTAGTTTTCATTTTCAAACCTCAACCCCACTTTCAAATTTCAATAATACCTCCATCTAGATGATTGCCAATCTTTTCAAAACTCTAGGTCATGTTTTCATACACATGAAGGAGCTTACACTTGAAGGCAAGAGAGAAGTCCACTCAAAGGGGACCACCAAAAGACCTTTGCAGTCACAAATAATACATTATTTGGCTGATTTTTTTAAGTAAAGAAGAACCCCGAATCTGAAGGAGCGTTCAACATGAAAGATGTAGCTCGTGATTTCAACTTTTAGCTCAATTGTTTTCAAAATTTTTGGAGTTATGAACACGGAGATATGATTTTTGTAGTGGACCCCAGTTTTCTCGTGTAATGGTGACACAGGCTATCCCCAATTTTCTTCCCTCTAGAATGGCTATGGTTCTACAAGTCTTCAAACATGATTACAAGAGACAAGGCTCTTTTAATGAGGTCTTGGCAAGTCTAGAGTGATTCTATCACCATTTTTGGAGGATCCATCCTCATCAACAACTATCCACCTTTGACAATCTCTCTTGTAAATTTCTTACCTCCCTCTTCTCTCCCTAATAAGCTTATGTCTACCCAAAGCTAGACTATTGTAAATATCTCCTATCCTCTACATCCTACCCACATTCTCTCATCTTCTCTCTCTATTGACTCTGGTATTTTAAATAATGAGGAGACAAGATGGGAGCCACAGTCACATGCACCCCATTTTCCTAGTCACCAAAGTGGGACACTCACCTCAAATAGAAATATTGCTAAATCCTCCCCTCCTTCCCTATATAAGGAGGCCATGAGAGCTCACTTGGGAGACACACACACACACACACACACACACACACACACACACACACACACACACACACACACCTGTCCATACACACTCTTGTGCTACATGCTTGTAGCATGAACCCTAATCACATAATCACAACACCATCATCATCACCATCACCATGCACAAAAGATGAGCACCACACCTCCACACCACTTGTAATTAAGGGTTGAAGGCACAATTTCAAGAAGAAGAAGGGTGGACACACTCATGATATTCCTCGCCATCAACTCCCATCTCTCCATTATGCCTCCTACGATCTTGTTCCCTTCTCATTTTCCTGCCATACGCTACCTATTGTATTCATCTTTTGCAAGCAATCAACACACTCCATCTTGGTGCCATACTTTGTGTCTCTTTGGATACATCTCATTGTGAGTATGGTATATGCTTGTTCCTTGCCATTTTTTTTTTGGCTTATGTTAAGGTGTGCGGATTCGCCACTACACACACACACACACTCTCTCTCCCTCTCATATTCCTATCATCTTGCTACTTCCATCTTGAGGTGTGCGGATTCGCCACCTCTTGTATGAGAAGTGAGCATACTTGCATGTATCCCTGACCTGGTTATCATCCTTACTACATGCACGAGTAGCGAGCCCATTCTCACTCACTCACCACTCCTCTCACCTTATTCTCTGACCACCCCATTCCATATTTGGGCGTGGATCTTGAAATTGTTTTCCATGGCATGTTTCATTGTGTATATGTATGCGTCCTAGCCGCATATCTTGCTAGGTGGTGCCCCTATTGCGTATTTCCCATGATGAGGCCATTGTGCATAGTCTTGGTGTAGAGGCCACTGGGTCTATTTTTTCACTTCCGCCTCTCAGTAGCAATGATGGAGGCAAGCAAAGAAATTATGTGGCTTCACAGATTTTTAGAAGAGCTTGGATTCAAACAAGACAATTGTGTCTTATACAGTAATAGGCAAAGCGCTATCCATCTTGCAAAGAACTCAGCCTTTCATTCAAGGACAAAGCACATTGAGGTGAGATATCACTTCATACGCACTCTTTTGGAAGAGGGGCACCTAAAGCTAGGATAGGTGCATACAAGTGAAAATCGTGTAGACATGTTTACAAAGGTAGTCAACAAGGAGAAGTTGAGCTTTTGCTCATCTTCAATTGGCATTCAAGGATAGAAAGCCAGGATGGAAAGCACTCACAGGTTTGGTTTGGAGATCAGTCTCCAAGTGGGAGATTGTTAAGTATGGAGCCTAATTTAACCCTTGTAATCTTTTGTGGTAAAAACGCATATTTGTAAGGCCCCCATTATGAGGAGAAGCCATCGTGCGTGATGAAAAATTACTCGCCAAAAACCAAACTTTTGACGTCCAGTCTCGCTGGAATATTCCTTTTCACCGAAATGTTATGGCCAGAAAGTGGTCGGAGAAGGACCGATCGGTTGGCCGGTGGCCGAGAGTCAATGGCTGGTGTTGACCGGTGGTCAAAAGTCAATGGCCGGTGGCTGGTGGCCGAATTCAAAAGCGGACATGTCTTCTCAAGGGCGGCCACACATGGGCGGATTGAAGGGTGCGATTTGGACGTATCTACACAAGGGTGGCTACACATGGCTTCCTCTCATGAGAGAGGGAAGCCCTTTTGGCCTATAAAAGGAGGCCATTTCTACACACATTTCAGAGTTTGAAGTTGATGCAACAAGGTGGGTGTGAGGTGGTGAGAGTGAAGCAAGGCTGGAGCTCCAAAAGGGTATAATCCCTTTGTAACCTACTTCTTGTTTTGAAGTACTAAAGCCATTGAGTGGATGCTTTCCTATGGACGTAGCCCACATTGGGTGAACCACATATATCGTGTGTACTCTCTCTCTCTCTCTCTCTCTCTCTCTCTACTCTATAATCTCTTGTGTGTGAAAATTATCTCTCTCCATTAAGTAATTTACTCAATTATCTACTTAGCTACGTGATATTTCCTAACAGTATTTAAGATTGGTTGAAGCAACTAATTGCCTTAATTTAAAGATGGGATATCAAAGAGGTACATGAAACCTGACTCAACCAAAACAAAATTGATGAAGAAGAACAAACAAAAGCCACATACAGAGAGTATTTTTGAAAAGACCACAAAGTTGTCCAAAACTGAGCGCAAAGACAAATACAATGAGTTGAAACAAACTTTGAAATAAGTTTGGATGTCAGAGTTGGAAACTGATGATGAATCAAACAATGATAAGTTTGATGCACCTTCCCACTACAAAAAGTATACTATTCAGGATAGAAAAATTGTAGTGCAAAAGCTCAAACGAGACCCAAAAGATCCAAGAACTTCATGTGATGTGTCTAAAAAAGTCAAATGCATAAACTTAGCAGAACCAGGCAAGGAATCTAAACCGGCATACATCGCCACAGACCTTACGGAATAAGAAGAGCGACTTCTGATAGATACACTCAGGCAGTATAAAGATGTGTTTGCTTCGTCATACAAAGACCTGAAGGGGATAGATCCAGAGATTTGGCAGCACATGATACCCCTTTAAAAGTGATGCCAGACCATGCAAACACATACTTATATGATGCAGAGTTTATCTACGAGATTGAACACACCGATTGGGTGTCCCTGATTGTCGTAGTGACGGGAGCAAAGCGAACCCCTAACCCCGACGGCCTCTAAAACATCGGGGACCGAATGGCGCGCCTCGAGCCTGTCATGGTAAAGCAAACAGGGGGCACCACCTAGCTTCAGCGGCTAGGACGCAAACAACACACCACCATAACAAAGTTTTCATCCAAGAGAGATGGATGCTTGGGAGTAATGATGAAGAGGAAAGGGAATGAGATCAAGTGAGAGAGAGTGAGAGAGAGAGAGAGTGAGGGAGGGGGTATAGCGGCTTAGTACTTAGGCACCACAAAAGGATGGCGAATCCGCACACCCTTCACACATACACAAGCTCACTCCAAACACAAGACTAGGTGGCGATTCCGCACACCTCTCATGGGAAAAACATTGCAAGAAACAAAACCTCAAGCTTTATTTAGAGAATAAGGCGATGAAATGGGGAGCATAGGGTAGGGGAATGAGAAGGGAGAGAGTGGTAGAGCACATGGTGGATAGGTGGGAGTTGATGGCGAAGACTCGCACGAGGGTTATGGCCATCATCCTTCATTTAGTTGCCCTTCATCTTCCATAGCCAAGGGTGTAGAGGTCATGCTCAAGACAAGCATGGTGATTGCGGTGATGGTGATGGTGTGGGTATGTGTGTGTGAACTAGGCACACACAGTGCATAGTGTGTTCTTTGGCGATGTTGTGTGTGTCTTTAGTGTGATAGTGACCCCTCTTTATATAGGGTAGGAGGGGGGAAAAATTCTAGAATTTAGAAATGAAGAAATCATTATCTACACAGGCCATGTGACTATGGGCCCCACTTGTCTGGCTGTGTGTATATGTGCCAGAACAGCAGTCTCATGAGAGAGAGACTAAGAGAGAGAGATGGGTTGATGAAAAAAAAAGTGAGAGGTGACATGGAGAGAGGGGAGTGTGTTCAGAGGTGAATCTGTGTGCAGATGTGTGTGAAGACAAGAAAAATTAGGTAACCACTGGGTGGGGATGGGTCTGTGGGTACCTTTTTCAGTGAAACTGAGTGTGTGTGAGTGTGGGGGAGGCCATCTGGCTACAAGACAAGAGAGATTTCGAATTCTACAAAGAGAGGGGGGTATTTGGATCATGGGAGAGTGTAGGAGAGAGAAAAGGGGGGTGGGGTATACTGTTTTGGAAGATAGGAGAGGTGGCATGTGAGTTAGGGTGCATTATTGGTAAGGACAGGGGGTGGGGTAGCTTCAGGGGAGAGAGAAAGGAGAAAGGACAAGGGAAGAGAGAGGGGGTTGACCTTTTGAGTGGAGGAGAGGAAAAGGGACACCCGGCGGGGCAACAGTGAAAGAAAAAGGAGGCAAGGTGGGGATGGGCTACCCCGCAGGCCCACGGTGGCCCATTTTACCTTTCTCCTTATTTACATATCCATACTTTATTTTTTTTCCTTACTTTTCCAATGTCTTTTATCACTCCCTCCCTAAGAGGGGGTTTCCATGGGGTGGGGACGACAGAAGAGGGGTATGGGAGCTTGGCTTGTGAAAAGCCCCCATCATTAGCCCTCCCCTTTTGGCCAGAGGCATTCATGTCTCTAGCTCATCTGTTTGATCATTATCGTTGGAGGTGGCGGCTGATGTTGTTTCCTCATCTGGAATGTCAATAGGTGGAGCCTGGTCAAATCGAAGAAAATAAGGTTTAATTCGCCAACCATTTACCCTGGTTTTATGAAGTTTTCCATCAGCCTCCATAAGCTGGTAGCTTCCATTGGCATACTTTTTCTTGATGATGAAAGGGCCTTTCCATCGGAGTAGGAGTTTCTTATCCTTGCGCGTGTCGAAGCGATTGTCGTAGCGGAGCACCAGCATTCCTTTCTTCAATTCTTTTTGCCGGAGATGCTGGTTAAAGCTAAGCCGTCTATGCTCTGCTTGTGCCGCATAATAATTTATTGCTTCTTCTCTGTCTAGCTGCAGTCTTTCCAAGTTGATGATGTGATCTCTCAAATGCATGTTGGGCTGTTGAAGTTGGCTTGCCATTACTCTGAGACTTTGTAGTTGCACTTCAATGGGCAAGATTGCTTCCTTACCAAATACTAGATGATACGGTGTGAATCCCAAGGATGTGCGGAATGAAGTTCTGTAGGCCCATAAAGCTGGTAGTAGATACTTATCCCAGTCTCCAGGATGATTGTTTACCTGCTTGGTAATAATTTTAGAAACCATTCCATTTACCTTTTCAACTAGGCCATTACATTGAGGGTAATATGGTGAAGAGTGCCTCCTTGTAATGCCCAGTTTCTGCATTAATTCTCCAACCAAGTCTGCTCTGAAACCTGGCCCTCTATCAGAGATGATCTTTAAAGGTGTGCCAAAACTACAACATATGTGCTCGTAGATAAACTTAGCTACCTCTATCACTGTGATTCTAGTGGTGGTTGTAGCCTTTGCCCATCTAGTCATGTAGTCGACCCCCATGATAATGTAGAATTTTCCTGAGTTGGCCCTAGGTAATGGCCCAATGGCATCGACACCCCATTTTTCAAATGGGCCATATGAGAGAATAGGTGTCTGTGGTTCAGGCATAAGTGACCTAGTGCCGGCCTTTTGACACAACTTACATGTTTTGCACCAGTGATGTACATCACGGTTGAGGCTAGGCCATATGAAGCCTGCCTGCAAGATTTTCCTACTTGTTATGTCTAGGGCAAAGTGACCACCACAAACCCCGTCGTGACAGCTAGCAATTACTCCCGTGATTTCTTGAGAGAGAGGGACCTTCCTGAGTATTTGGTCCTTACCCTTACAGTACAAACCGTCATTGATGAGTCGATACCTTGTGGCCTTCCGCGTCAGCCATTGCTTCTGTCCCTTTGTTAAATCTGATGGGCATTCCCCTGTTTCCAAGAAATGCATGATGTCAGGCAAGGCATCACTTCCTTGAAATAGAGGGAGCTTTAGTTTTATTGCTCCAACCACCACTTCCTGTAGTCTTTCACTTGCTAGGGCATCTACTTCTTGGTTTTGAGCCCTTGGGATATGGTGTATTTGAACTTCTTCAAACTTACCCAACAAGGTTTTTACACCACTTAAGTGAGTCCTTAAACTAGGATTCTTGCATGTCCATGCTCCATTTACTTGCCTTACCAGAAGTAAAGCATCCCCAAATACATTAAGGCGTTGTACACCTTGCGAGACGCACCATTGTAGACCCTTGGTTAGTGCTGCATACTCAGCTTCATTGTTAGAATGTGAATCTAACAATTGGCCCAACAAAAATACCTTTGTCCCTTTGTCATCAAAGACCACTATGCCTGCAGCTGCTTTGTCGGACGCTCGCTTGTAGGCTCCATCAAAGTAGAGAGAGTATGCTCCTTCTACCATCGGTGGTACTGGAGGTAATCAGACTTCTCCTTCCTTAGATTGCTTCTCCTTCCTTTCAAAGACTTGGTAGGTCATGAGTCCCCCCAAACTTGCCCTTGTCGTGCTTTCTACCTGTACCGTGTAGTCAAACTCTTGCAGACGAACTAGCCATTTAGTAATTCTAGCAGATACATCCATGTGTTGTACAACATAGGGAAATATTTCATCCGTGGTCAAAATCACAAATTGCTTAGGCAACAAATATGACCTAAACTTTGTAGTTGCAAATCTAAGAGCTAGGACTAAGTGTTCCACATGGGTGAAACCTTTCTCTCCTGCTGTCATCATTCGACTAGAGAAGTAGATTGGCCTCATGAAAGATGTCGTCGTATCCTTTTGGAGTAGCACAGCCCCCAATGAGTCATCACCAACACTTGAGGTGACATAGAATTTTTCATCCCACTTAGGTGGTGAGATAGTTGGCAGAGTGGCTAAGACCTCCTTTACCTTGTTGTAGTGATGTTCGCTTTCCTCATCCCAAGTGAAAGTTGATCTTTGAATGAGTTGTTGCAGTGGTAGAACAAGTTGTGATAGTAGATGTATGAATCTACTTAAGTACCTCACCTTCTGTAGAAAAGAGACCAGTTGACGTGCGGTCGTTGGTGAAGGTAGGGCTATGAGTGCGGACACCTTACTTGGGTCGGCGTCGATACCTTTTGCTGAAATTTCATGGCCTAGTAGAATGACTTTACTCTCCCCAATGTGGCATTTATCCACATTTAATTGCCCACCTAGGCTCTGCAACCTGGCCAAACCTTCAGTTACCTTTTCTAAATGTGAAATACGGGAGCTATATATACAAAAATCATCAATGAACACTCTTATGGATGTTCCAAAGAACGGTTGAAAAACATATGTGACATATCTTTGGAATGTGGCAGGTGCATTTGTGAGACCAAATGGCATAACCCTGTATGCAAAACAACCCCATGGCGTGATAAAAGTGGTTTTTAGCTGATCTTCCAAGGCTATGCGTATTTGAAAGTATCATGAATAACCATCACAGACGGTATAGCATTCAAAACCCGCTACTTCATTCAGAATTTCATCCAAGAAAGGGAGAGGAAAGTGGTCTCTCTTTGTAGATGCATTTAGTGGTTTGTAGTCAACACAGACCCTCCACTTACCATTCTTTTTAGACGTCACCACTACGGGTGACACCCATTCTGAGTTTTCTACAGGATAGATCAATCCCGCCTCCAGCAGTTTCCTTACCTCGGCCAAAAGTGCCTTTTCTTGTATGACCCCCAGTCGTCGTAGCTTTTGCACAACTGGTTTTACCCCTTCCTTCAGATTAATATGATGTTCCACCACTGTCATGCCTGTGATTCTTTCATAGTTGTCAATGAACAGGTTAGGAAATCCCATCAACATTTGCAAAAAACTATCTTTCTCCTCAAGTGTTAATTCCGTAGACAACATACCCTTCAACCTACTTCCTCCTAGGCTAGGTGATTTGCTCTGCTCTTCATTCGGTTGCCCTTTTGGTGATGGATCAGCAGTTGTGTCTACCATTTGTGGATCCTTCATAATGATACCCATCACATCAATGGAACTGTCACTTTCGTCGGTGGATGTGGTCTCCGCCTCAGAACTCGAAGATTTGCTAGTGGTTTCATATGCCGATGTTTCCAGATTCATTTGCTTCTGCTTGCCAATCCTCATGTCGTAGTAGATTGTCTCCCCTTTCTTACCGGT
This sequence comes from Adiantum capillus-veneris, assembly GCF_014529385.1. NCBI lineage: Eukaryota > Viridiplantae > Streptophyta > Polypodiopsida > Polypodiales > Pteridaceae > Adiantum > Adiantum capillus-veneris. Next base: position 133,740,050 of record NC_140954.1, on the reverse strand, counting down.
CATGCGTAGAAGGCCAGTACCCCAGTCTTGTTTTGCCTTCATGGCCATCAACCATGGACTTCCCAAGATTAGTGGATAGCCCTCCCCCTTAGTAGGCATTACAAAAACATCTACCTCTACCTCAGTGTTGAAAGCTTTTATTTTCACGGCACTTACCACACCCACACACTTTACTTTTGCATTGTTTGCCATCTTTGCCTTGCATGGAGAAGGTCTATCAACCTCGAGCCCTAATCGAAGCATCATAGCTTCGCTCATTACACAGATTTGTGCATCTCCATCAATGTAGGTGTTTCCAACCCTCTTTCCTTTTATGTTTACGTCGACAATTGGAAGGATGTCATCCATGTTGCATCCCGAAATTGCTCTGGCTACCTTTGTTTTGGAGCGTCTTGTATTTACCATTTTAGACCATTGTCGCCTTACTTTTGGTGCAAGATGTAGCAGCTGTGGCCATGTAATCTCGGTCCTTGCTCTGCCACATCCAATGTTAGATCATAGGGCTTAGAACTTTCCCCTAGCTGGAAGTCGGTGATGCCCAATTTCCGTCGTGGCCTGGATGGCCTCTTGCTAGTTTCTCCTCTCATGCTTCTCTCATCATCTGATTGTGTAGCTTTCTCCCTCCTAGCTCTTTTCACAGTCATGGCTTCAAGTGGTTCCAAAAAGGTTACCTTCTCCTTACCCTTGTCCCTCTCCTTTGCTCGGGGTGGATCCACTACTATGGCTTTTCCTTTCTCTTCTAGCCTTATGATGTTTACAGGGCGATCAGGTGGTGGGGCTAGTGGAAGAGGTGGGATGGATGCTTGTGGTGGTGCCTGGGGTGGACGTAGAATTTGTGTTGGTGGGGATGGTGCTCGGGGTGGGGGTGTTCTTTCTCTAGGGGGTGACAATCGGTTCCTCCTACCTCCTCTATTATAGTTTTGTCGTGGTTTGGGACAGTAGTACATACCGTGACCGTCTTCTCCGCAGTTGTAGCAATGATACTCCCTGTTTTGTCGTCGTGCTCTTCCAGGGTCTTGATCTCTTTCTTGACTCCTCCCTTGTTGTATTAAGTGGACAGACAAATTCTGCAGTTGGTCAGTAATATGGGCCAACATATCTTGTTGGTCATCTCTTACCCCAAGAGCCGGCAGTGGTGGTGGAATGGTGGTTGTTGTAGTTGCTGGTCGACGCGATGTTCCTGCTTCTGTTGACTCGGTTTCTTTGGCTTTCATTCGCAGCTTCTTGTCCTTAAGGCGAGCAATCTCAACGGCTAACTCGTACGTAGCCGTGAATCTACCTTTCACCTTCTCCTTGAGAAGCGTCCATAAGCCATGCGTGAACCGATCTTTTTTTAGGAAATCGGGTGCAGCTTCCCCCCTAGCCAGTGACTTAACCCACCGTTCCTACAAATCCACAAATTTGGACTCATAGGTGGCATATTCTAAAAGACCCTCCTGCTTCAAGTCTCTCAACTTGTCCCACAACTTTTCTGAAGTGGTACCTCCCCCAAAGCGCCTCTTAAAAGCGGTTTTTAAGGGTTCCCAGTCATCCTTGGTTGCTTGTGGAAGTGCATTGTACCATGATCTAGCTTCTAGCTTCATGAGATGCTTAAAGATTCTAACCCGGGATTCATCCGTATCTTTGTTGCTCACTACACATGCTACTTCAAAGTCATCTAGGAAGTCTGTTACCAAATCCTCCCCCTTCTTTCCTTTAAATGTTGGAAATGCTACACTTGCCATGATTACTGAGAGAGAGCTAGAAAGACACACTGCTTAACTTGCAAAAGTTTTTTTCTTCTTTACAAGGAGGCGTGTATACCCTCTTATACTAGGACATAGATTAAAACTTCAAACGGTACATTGTCTTGTACCAAAGGTAGGACAAATGGTTGATCTGATGCCAGAACCTCAAAAAATCGCTCCCCACCCAGCATGGTGTCAATGACGTTGTCGTGCTGTGACACGTACATAGTGGGAACGCATACTACAAGATCTATCTTGTATTTTTTTAGATACATAATTATATTTCCTATAGTGTACATATGCATATTTAAGTATAATAATAAGCCTTCTATCTCATCCTATTATTTTTCTCAAGGGTAACCTATCCTTACTTTACCATCAGAAAATACTATGGGAAAAGCATCAATAGCTTCGCCTTTTTAACTTGGGGCAAAAAGAATTGATTCTTTATTTCTACTCTTTCATTATCATCTCACACCCTAGCTAGATCTTATATCTAGGGTAAACTCCAATATATATATATTCTATGTATTTTTTATACTTTTCTTATATTTCTTTTTAAATAGCTACTAGGAGAGAATCAAATCCTAGTGGGACACTAGGTGACATGATTTTCAAAGATACACTTACTTTAATGCATTATTGCAAGCATGATTACAAAACTTTGTCAAGGAGCAATGTCATGCTTTCATATGGCATGAGGTGTCCTTTGGAATTAAATGAAAGTTTAGGCTAAGGAGACCACATGAAGACTTTTGCTGCCATAAATGGACCCTATTTTGATGAATTTTTTACACAAGGTTCCAATCCGAATTGGAAAACGATTTTAAAATGAAAATCGTAGCTAATGAGATGAAGTTTTTGCCCATATTTTTACTTTTTTATTTGGATCCACGGTTGAGGAGATATGATCAAAATACTGGACCCCAGTCTGCCCACATCATGCAGGGACAGCTCATTTCCAACTTTCCCAATTCCTGTTCACACTGGCTCCTCTCTTCTTGTGTAAACCCTTGGGGGCTCCCTTCACCTATAAAAGGGGACCTCTTCTTCTTTGGAAGGAACTCAAGAATTCAAGCCATTGATGAGAGGAATTCTTGAGGGAGTGAGTAGTAATGCCTAACTGTACTTAGCCATTAACATAAGCCCAAGCCTACACTTTCTCCTAAAGGGAGACTAGCCATTCTTGCAACAAGCTAACCTTGGAAGATCAACTCTAATCAAAGAAGGTCTTGCACTTGGTGTATCAATCAAAGTGGAATTATCCACTCTTCTTCTCTCTCCATCAATAATGGTGCCAAAGGGTTTGTCAAGTAAGATGTGTTCTACATTGATGTTTTCTTGATTTGTTGTTGTTTTCTTTTTCATCTCTAATCCAACATATATATATATGTATCTAATCTCATCTCCTAAAGCAAACCTATCTCTCTCATTCTTAGTAATTCATCCTCTCTGCAAATTCTAGGTTCTCTTTTCTATAGGTACATCTCTCCCCGCAGTATCCTTATTGCCTATGGGCAAGAATAGGGCTTGGGAGGGAAACTTCTCATATCTTCACTTCTCTCATATCTACATTTCTCACATACTATCCTAGATGAATAACCCACATGATGATCATTTCTATCGCTTTCACTCTGTACAATCTATTAGAATTAACGTATGGATTAGCCGTAAAATACACTTTCAACAACGTATAGTGTTTCTCTTTGGCCCTGAAAGGCTCAATGAAATAATTCTATCACCGGATCCCATCATACTATCTCTCATAGACTATAATTTTTCTTTTGATGTAAGCGTAGCTATCTTGCTATGAACCAAGAGGATTTGTACACACAATTAATCCCAATCACTAAACAAAATATCTATATTATGGTAAGCACAAAACTACAATTCCAAAGAACAATTCGTAGCCTATTTGGTCAGCCAAGATTGAATGCCATTAACTCATCCATTAACCCTTTCATATTACCCATGATACGATATGACCATAGCCTTGATGTTTTCATCTTCGTATTGTTTTGACATTCTCTTTTGCGTTCTTTCTTTGTGTGTGTGAATGCAAGAGAGAAAGAGTGAGTCTTCTTTGATTGCACTTCTTTCCAAACCATAGTCTTCATGGCATCTATGGTTTAACTCCTTCATATAGTTTTTGTTGAGTTCTCTCACAAACTCTCACAGCCATAAGCCCGGTGCTTTCCTGGCAAGACCGCAAATTTCTCGACAACGTGCTGGTAGTGAGCCTTCAAATCCAGTATTACCTTGATTGAGCATACACGTGTTGGTATGTGTGATCTGTCTTGAGGTAGGTTGTACTGATTCATGTGAAGCTTAGAGGTGCTTAGTCACTGTCCAAGCTTGTGGGAGAGGGTGGTGTTCTTTCCTGAAACAAACTCAGTAGATCCCTAGTTTCTCTAGTGAGAGTGTGAGCCAATGATTCCGTTATCTGTGCTGCAGCATCAGGTGCGACTTGAAAACTGACTGTGATAATTACCTCGGTGACTTGAGTTACCCGATTCTCAAAGTAGAATAGTGTTGATTCTCTATTGTGTAGAGCTCCTTCCATTTTGTTGTTGTGGGTTGGTTGTAGGTTGCGGACATGGTTTCGACCTTCTCCTTCTTCTTCTCGGCACTTGGCCTATGTATATCCACTGGGTTTGGCGTGTTGGTTGACTCTCCCACTGCAAATCGATTACCGTTATGCCTGGCACTCGAGCTTCGATGGAGATGCGGAGTTCGTCTAGTTGTGTTAGAGCTCTTCTTCTTCTGTCGTCCAATTAGCAAATCCTGCTAGCCATTCATCCATTCACAATAGTTTAAGGGTTTTAGTCTTGTAAACTGAAGGGTTTCATGAAAAGATCCTCCGTGGGGGCACCAAATGACGGGAGCAAAGCGAACCCCGAACCCCGACGGCCTCTAAAACACCGGGGACCGAATGGCGCGCCTCGAGCCTGTCATGGTAAAGCAAACAGGGGGCACCACCTAGCTTCAGCGGTAGGACACAAACAACACACCACCATAACAAAGTTTTCATCCAAGAGAGATGAATGCTTGGGAGTAATGATGAAGAGGAAAGGGAATGAGATAAAGTGAGAGAGAGTGAGAGAGAGAGAGAGTGAGAGAGGGGGTATAGCGGCTTAGTACTTAGGCACCACAAAAGGATGGCGAATCCGCACACCCTTCACACATACACAAGCTCACTCCAAACACAAGACTAGGTGGCGATTCCGCACACCTCTCATGGGAAAAACATTGCAAGAAACAAAACCTCAAGCTTTATTTAGAGAATAAGGCGATGAAATGGGGAGCATAGGGTAGGGGAATGAGAAGGGAGAGAGTGGTAGAGCACATGGTGGATAGGTGGGAGTTGATGGAGAAGACTCGCACGAGGGTTATGGCCATCATCCTTCATTTAGTTGCCCTTCATCTTCCATAGCCAAGGGTGTAGAGGTCATGCTCAAGACAAGCATGGTGATTGCGGTGATGGTGATGGTGTGGGTATGTGTGTGTGAACTAGGCACACACAGTGCATAGTGTGTTCTTTGGTGATGTTGTGTGTGTCTTTAGTGTGATAGTGACCCCTCTTTATATAGGGTAGGAGGGGGGAAAAATTCTAGAATTTAGAAATGAAGAAATCATTATCTACACAGGCCATGTGACTATGGGCCCCACTTGTCTGGCTGTGTGTATATGTGCCAGAACAGCAGTCTCATGAGAGAGAGACTAAGAGAGAGAGATGGGTTGATGAAAAAAAAAGTGAGAGGTGACATGGAGAGAGGGGAGTGTGTTCAGAGGTGAATCTGTGTGCAGATGTGTGTGAACACAAGAAAAATTAGGTAACCACTGGGTGGGGATGGGTCTGTGGGTACCTTTTTCAGTGAAACTGAGTGTGTGTGAGTGTGGGGGAGGCCATCTGGCTACAAGACAAGAGAGATTTCGAATTCTACAGAGAGAGGGGGGTGTTTGGATCATGGGAGAGTGTAGGAGAGAGAAAAGGGGGGTGGGGTATACTGTTTTGGAAGATAGGAGAGGTGGCATGTGAGTTAGGGTGCATTATTGGTAAGGACAGGGGGTGGGGTAGCTTCAGGGGAGAGAGAAAGGAGAAAGGACAAGGGAAGAGAGAGGGGGTTGACCTTTTGAGTGGAGGAGAGGAAAAGGGACACCCGACGGGGCAACAGTGAAAGAAAAAGGAGGCAAGGTGGGGATGGGCTACCCCGCAGACCCACGGTGGCCCATTTTACCTTTCTCCTTATTTACATACCCATACTTTATTTTTTTTCCTTACTTTTCCAATGTCTTTTATCACTCCCTCCCTAAAAGGGGGTTTCCATGGGGTGGGGACGAGAGAAGAGGGGTATGGGAGCTTGGCTTGTGAAAAGCCCCCATTAGTAGTACCCATGTATTTGTGTAAACCTCAAATAGGTAAATGCTGCCACCATCAAGGACAACTATCCACTACCAATAAGAGATCACGTTATTGAGAGAGTTGCAAGGAAGGAGGCCTATAGTTTTCTAGATGGGATCTCAGACTACAACCAGTTAACCATAAAGCAAAAGATTAGCATAGGATGGCTTTTGCAACATAGTGGTTCATATTTGCATACAAGGTAATTCCTTTTGTCCTGACCAATGCACCTGCCACTTTTCAAAGAATAATGAGTCATGCATTCAAGGGAAAATCTCAGATAATTTTTAGATATTTACATGGATGATCTTTGTGTTCATTATCACGTGAGAAGTAATCACATAACGCATCTAGAGAAAGTCGTTGAAAAATGCATAACTTATCGTATTTTCTTAAATCCAAAAAAATGTGCCTTCATGGTAAGACAAGGTAAAATTTTGGGCCACATTGTGTCCAAAAACAAGATTTCCACGGATCAAGAAAAGATACAAATAATTGTCGCACTACCAAGGCCAACAAAAATGAAAGTAGTGCAGGAATTTATGGGTCATTGCGGGTACTATAGGTGTTTCATATACATGTATGTTGTAATAGCTAAGCCGTTGTTTTCCCTCATTGCTAAATTTGAATGGACAGAAGAATGCGAGCTGGCTTTTCACAAATTGAAGTAGGGATTAATTTATGCTCCAACTTTGCAAGCCCCTAATTGGAGAAAGATCTGTCACGTTCATATTGATGCATCAACGTATGCCATAGGATGCATATTAGCCCAGCTAGAAGAGAAGAAAATGTATTTTTCCATTTGTTGCTACTCTAGTAGGCAGCCAAACAATGCGGAGAAAAATTATACCACTGGAAAGAGAAGGTCTAGGAACGATATATGCTGTCAAAACATTTAGACATTACCTTCTTGCAAACAAATTTGTTTTCTTTGTAGATCACCAACCACTATTATATTTCGTAAACAAACCTTGCAACACTGAAAGGATTGTTCAGTGGTTTATACTATTTCTTGAGTTTGATTTCACAGTACTTGTAAAAAAGGTAACTACACACACACACACACACACACACACACACACACACACACACACACACACACACACACACACACACACACACACACACACACACACACACACGAGAAGATAATCTTTCGAGAATGTTCCATGGGGAAGCACCTAAAGGTATTGATGATGATCTTCTAGATTTGTACCTATTTAACATTGAAATGATTTTGAGATGGAGTGAAGAGGTCATCCCTCTACTCACAATCGGATCATTACAAGTAGAAAGACAACCATTAATCATACATCAAACAATAAATCTCCAACTTTTAGCTGGATGACTGTACAAGCATGGTAAGGATGGGATTTTGAGACTATGTGTACAGACGGATGAATACAAATACTTCCTCAAACAGGCTCATATACAAAATACGGGGTTTCACAATGGAGAAATACAAACATACCAAAGACTAAATACACTAGGATTCTACTGGCAAAACATGGAAAACAACATCCATACTTATGTAAAATCATGTGATATTTATACAAAGAAACCTCCAGTGGAACATGCCACCTTGTTTCGAGTAGTACAAGTACCTAAGTGGGTACTCACATAATTGAGTACTTAAAAAAGAAGACCTTCCCAGAGGGATGGGGCAAGGCAAGAATGAGAACTATAGAAGAAGAAGCAAACATTATCTGCTAATTGAAAACCAATTGTATAGGCGAGGAAAAGACGAACAATTACAATTGTGTGCTATGGAAAGCGAATATTTCTTTATCCTAGAACAAGCACATTCGAGCCAGCCAGGGGGACATTTCACTTCTGATAAAACTACAAAGCTAGTACTTCACTGAGGAATATGGTGGCCAGCCCTATTTAGGGATGCAAAGACCTATGTCAAAATATGTGGTGAATATCAATGCACAAAACCACCACTACGGAAAGATGAAATGCCATTACGGCCAATGATGGGAGTACGCACTTTTGCCAAATGGGGCAGCGACTTTATTGGCTCCATCATACCTCCTGCATATAAGCTGCACGCACAATACATCATAGTAGCAACAGAGTACATGACCAAATGGGTGGAAGCAAAGGCAACACAGAAAAAAATGCAAGGACTACGGCTCAGTTCCTTTTTGAACATATTTTTACTAGATATTGTATACCCATTGAAATAGTGAGTGATAGAGGAATACACTTTCTAAATAGCGTTGATAGCCGGCTTTCGGAAAATCAAAGAAAAAAAAAGAAAAAACTCATTTCACCCCCCCCCCACTCTCAGTACCCCCCCACCGTAACTCATCTTTCCCTTCCCGCCCCACGGGCATCAGATAAAACTCTCGCACTCTCTCCCCCCCATTTTCTTTACATACCATCCTCCCCCTCTTTCCCCTCCCCCCCCCCCATTTACCCTCCCTGGCCTGGCGGAGATTAGGAAGAAACCCCCCAACCCCTCTCTCGTGCTCCCTTGGTGTGAGCCGCGTGAGACCACCCACCCCCCCTCACTCTTACACTCACCCCTCTCCCATTACCCTTTACCCTCTACCCTATCCTACCCCCCCCCCCCCCCCCCCCCCCCCCCTCCGTCTTCCCCACCCTCCTTCAGCCTCATTCTATCCCCCCCCGGCCCGCGGATATATTCCCCCCCCCCATTGACTTAGTTGTCCTTCGTCCTTAAGCCCATGCAAGACACACCACCCTCCCCCTCTCCCTCTCACCCACACAAACCCATGCCCCGCCATACCCCCTCTCTCCCTCACTCTCCCTCACACACTCTCTCTATCCATTATCCCCTCACCCCTCACCCCTCACCCTCCCCCTCTCCCTCTCACGCCTTGCGGCAACACGCCCACTCCCTCTCTCTCTCTCTCTCTCTCTCTCTCTCTCTCTCTCTCTCTCTCTCTCTCTCTCTCTCTCTCTTCTCATCCGGATGCAGCCAACGCAAATCTCTCTCTCTCTCTCTCGCCTTGCGGCAGCAGCCACACACCCCACCACACCTTCCCCCCACCTCTCCTCTCTCTCCCATGCGCAGTCCGCAGCATACCACACACCCACACACACTGGCCTTTCGACAGCAGTTGAAACACACACACACACACACACCCCACCACACTCCTCCCCCCTCTCCTTCCGCCATGCGCAAACAGTCCGCCATCCGCCACAGGAAAAAAAGAGAGGAAAAAAAATATATAAATTATATATATATATATATATATATATATATATATATATATATATATATATATATATATATATATATACATTATATAACCCCCCCCCTTTCCCATGTTCCCACGCACGCATGCGCACATACATATAGATATACACACTCACCCACAAAAAAAAAGATATACACACACACATGCTCCCACACATACATACATACACACATGCATAAACGCCTACGACATCGAGAAACGGAAGAAGAAGGATCCAAAGCATGCGCCGCCAACGACAAAAACAAAAAATGCACCGAAGGCATGCCCCGATCGACTCCGAAAAGAAGTACTCTCGACACCAATGCACCGGCAGCTCGCCATTCGCCGGCAACACGCAACCTCGATGCCATCTCAGTAATTTTAGGTTATTTTACCATTATCTTCAATTTTCACCCAAGCCATTGTAAATTTCCCTTTTGTAAATATCCTCTCTCTAGGTGAGGATAACAAAGGCCAACCTAAAGATTCCCATCTTTTAATAACCATCCCCAAAACAAAGCAAGGGTCAACCACTCCAGGCCCACCACTTGCTTTGTCTCCTCGATTAAGATTACCCTAACCACACTGGGATTACCATAATCCAAGCAGTCAATACCTATAAATTGGCACTGAGAGGTCACCATCGGGGGGGGGCACCTTATGTGGAACCAAGCATTGGGTAGAGTGTAGTGGGAGGGATTGACACCATCACCATCACGGGGAGAGGGTTTAGGGTCTTGTGTGTTGGGTTTGCCTTGGAAATTGCACCATGTGAAGGGACTCACACCCATCTCTCAACTCCAATGGTCGATGCACACACGTATGCATGCTCTTGGCAATGAACATTTGCAGTCATTGAGTCGCCCTAGAGAACGCACCAAGTAGGTTGCACCATCTCTTCCCCCTACCTCTCTACCACCACGCCATGCCACCTTGTAAATATTGCAGAAAAAATTCACCCTCACACCCCCGAGGTTGTTTTTTATCAATTGCGAGTGTTCTCTCTCTCTCTCTCTCTCTCTCTCTCTCTCTCTCTCTCTCTCTCTCTCTCTCTGTCTCTCTGTGTGTGTGTAGGCTTGCAGTGTTCATATCATCGTGGGCTTTGCGTCCTAGCCGCTCAAAGCTAGGTGGTGCCCCCTGTTCGCTTTACCGTGGCAGGCTCGAGGCGAGCCATGTGGCCCCCGGCGTTTTACAGGCCGTTGGGGTTCGGGGTTTGCTTTGCGTCCGTCATTTGGTGCCCCCACTGAGGAGGGATTTTCTAAGACCCCTTCAGTTTACAATGCTGAAAGTGAAGCCCACTATCAATCATGGACAAGTGACTAAAGGAATTGTCTAAGTGGAGGACGGAAGAAGAAGAGATGAAGGAGGCCTTAGCCGCCTTCATTGAGGTGCTGCTGCCAGGCTGCAGTGTCATCAACATTCAAGAGGTAAATTCTCCATCTCGTATCGCTCATTCTAACTATAAATCTAAAGCATCAGGCAAGAGATTGGTGAGGTGCCATCACTGTTGTCAACCAAGGCACACGGTCAATGAGTGCCAGCAACGAAGGCAGCGGAAGGGCTGAAGTCTTCTACATTGGCATTCATCGCAAGGAGGTCATTCACGTCAAGGAAGGAGAGCAGACGGTAAGGCCTCTTTTCCCTAAAGAGACAGCAGTCAAAGATAAAACCCCGAAGTGGCCTAAAGGGGCTGCTCGAGCCAAGGGCAAGGAGAAAATAGGCTAGCCTGGAAACACATGACCCCGAAGGGAGAAGCATCTGGCCAAGAAAGTGCTTCAAGCTCAGAGAGCCGGGTTGTACCCACTTTGTCAAAGAAGAAGTCACCTGAAGGAAAGCAGCGGAAGGTTGCCTACCGATTTGCACGACGCATGCGAGTGCTACCAATCCACTTCGACAATCCAGAAGAAGAAGAAGTGGTAAGAAGATTCCCATGTCCTAGAGAGGAGTGGTTCGGCTACTGCTCTTTTGGGAAGCGAGTAGAGGACCTTCCTCCCCTCCCTGTACAACTTATCCTGAAGAAGATCTCTACCACGGGAGAGACCCAGTGGGCTGGAGATGAGCTGCAGCTGAATAGAGTAGAATTCATGCAACACGCCGATTATAGAAATTACCTACAATTGCTGTTAGCCAAGAGACTGGGAGTGGTGAGACCCGTACGTGCTGAGCAACGAAGGAAGGGTAGAACCCATGAAAGGTGACGACCTCTTGTGGATGTGCCGATTCATCAATATTGGCACGGTAAGAGTGTAAGTAGGTATTTCACCCTTTGTGCATAATGGAAAACGGACCGACAGCATTCCCATTCAGATTCCTGCAGCATATGCATGTAATAAACATCTATGTGGATAGGAAAGTCTTCTACCAATAGAAGATCGTCTACCTATTTGGTGCGGTAGTACTAGGAGAAATCCTCAATTCCCCGAACCCCATCATTCTCCCTATACTAGATTACCATCATTCCTTTAATGTCTCTATTTTTATCTTGTTTTAGCCTATCCATTCGCCCCTGAAAGAAACCCCTATGAGCAGTTTCTGTTGATGTTAAAAAAAAAAAAAAGAGAAAAAAAAAGGTTTGTAATTTCCCGATTCACCACCATGGCAAGTGTTTCTTTCCCCACGTTCAATGGAAAGAAGGGAGAAGATCTCTCCACCGACTTTTTGGATGATTTTGACATTGCTTGTGTTATCTCCAACAAAGATGACGACGCTTCACGACTTAGAATTTTTTCTCTACTGATGAAAGTAGAGGCCAAGTCTTGGTACAATGCATTGCCCCAGGCTACCAAGAATGCATGGGATGTGTTAAGGGCTGCTTTTGTAAAGAGGTTTGGTGGAGGCACAACCTTGGAGAAGCTATGGCAGCTATTGACAGAATTAAAGCAGGCAGGCCTGCTAGAGTACGCCACCTATGAATCAAAGTTTGTGGACCTATGTGAGAGATGGGTTGCCACACTAGAGGAAGGCGAAGGAGCGCCTAATTTCCTGAAGAAGGACCGTTTCATTGCTGGTCTATGGTCGCCGCTTAGAGAGAAGGTGAAGGGAAGGTTTCCTGCAACATATGAGTTGGCAGTCGAAGTAGCTCGCCTTAAAGACAAGAAGCTACGCATGCAAGCAAGAGTAAACGAGTCAGAGGAAATAAGCTCGGCCCGACCAACCCCAGTGGCTGCAACAGCCAACCATAGAGTCCAACCACAGGAGACAGCAGAGGAGCAGCAAGACCTGCTGAGTTGCATCACCACCCAACTAGAGAGTTTATCTATGCATTTGGTGCAGCAAGGGCATGCATTTGGCAGAAATCCAGAACAAGGAAGAGGACAACGAAGGCAGAACCTAGAATACCACTTTTACAATTGCGGAGAAGACGGCCATGGAATATACTACTGCCCACACCCAAGAAGGCAGAACTTTAATAGAGGGGGGAGACAGAATCAGATCTCTCCGCCAAGAGTAAGACCACCACCAAGACAACCAGGACCAATCCAACAATCCAAATCCTGCGACCACCTATACAACATGAACCACCACCCCAACCTCTCATTCCGCCACTACCCCCACCACCTGCGATGAACCAAGTGGTGAGTGTCATTAGCTTAGAGGCTAAAGGGAAGGCGAAGGTAGAAGAGTCAGTTCAAGAGAAGCACAAAGGAAAAGCGAAGGTAGAAGAAATGGATGCTATGGGAGTGAAACATGCGAGGCACGAGGAGGCATCTCAAAAGGAAGAGAAGATGAAAGGGAAAGCCGAGTCTAGCAAACAAGCAGCTAAACCGCGGCGGAAGATAGACATAGTGGACTTCTCACTAGGTGAGGAGGCACAACCCTATGACTTAGTTCAGGATGTGTTAATGCAGGGCCCGAAGATAACGTGGCCCCAATTACTCCACCTTGCACCCAGAATGAGGAGGCAATGGACGAAGATGGTAAGTACCAGGAAATCAAAACCACGGATAGCTGGGGCTATCTCTGGGAGGGATCTCGATGACATCTTGCCAACCATGGACACTCACATCAAAGGGCAGCGGATTTCAAACGTCTACATAGATGGTGGCGCACAAATATGCGTCATGAGTGAAAAGATGATGCACCATCTAGGTCTAGAGGTAAGTAGGCCGGCACCCTGCCGAGCCAAGATGGCAAACAATGTAAGAGTAAAATGCGTAGGCATTGTAAATGCGGTTAAAGTAAAAGCATTCAATACGGAAGTGGAGGTATACATCTTTGTCATGCCACACAAAGGAGAGGGCTACCCCATCATTCTTGGAAGGCCTTGGCTTATGGCCATGGAAGCAAAACAAGACTGGAGCACCGAGATGATCCAGATGAAGGATGCTAAAGGGAAGTCCATATTCTACGACATGAGGACTGGGAAGCAGCGCAATATGATCTTGGAGGCTTCAGAAGACGAGTCCACCAGCGACTCCTCATCTACCTCAGGAGAAGACACAACCACCACCGACGGGAGTGACAGTAGCATCGAAGTAATGGGAGTCGTTCTTGTTGGGGTATAAAGCCCAATGTGGTCGCCCAGGTAAGTAAGCGGGCCGCCAGGTATGTACACATATTCTTTTGTAAAAACCTAATAAGAACTCACTATGCTGTACACATTATTGTAGAGAGAGTTCACCATATCTTCGTGCTCTTCTTCTCGCACTCTCTCTCGCGTCGCACTTCCGCTCTTACTCCTTCAACTGGTATCAGAGCTCAGATCGAGGCTCGGGGCAGCACTGCAGGAGGCTAGAGTCACCAACTCAGATTGGAGTGAAATTCGATAGGCAAAGACACGGCCCCAAATTCTGTGGGTAAGCCCGAAGGGCTTGGTGTTGTCAGAATTTCATTCTGAGGTCATCTTGGCCACCGTTCGGCTTCGACAAAGGTCTGCGTAGGCCATTTTCGACTACGTGGTCTCGACGGGTGCAGATCCGACTCTACAAATTTGGGGTTTTTGGCCTACGACTGCAGGTGCTAAGGATATTGACACTCCCAGAGTGTTGATTTGTGGATGTCTACACATCGAAGGACGGCTCACAGTTCTTGGAGGCGTGTCACATACGACATGGGCGCATCTACACACAGACTGTAGGCGACATCCACTAGTTCATCAGGTAGCTTGTGTTTGCTGCTTGATATTCCAGATTTCATCCTGACATTGCAGGTACTTCCACATGGGATGTATTGTCAGAGATGATGTATGTTTGTTGAGGGTTTGCTGGCTGTGAGTCACGCAGCAAACAACCGCTGCAACGGTTACAGCATATAGTGGGAAATTTGTGGATGTATGACTTTGTGGGAAGTCTATGTACTATCAGATTTACTGCAGCCTTTGTTGAGGGTCGAGTGAGGTTTTATTGAGCTGGGGGATTCTCGAATGTTGAGATCCTTTCGGTGATACAGGTCTTGGAGCGATCCCTCGAGCACCCTTAGATAGGCAGCTAGGATGTATTGACTGTGAGTTAGACAGTTGGGATTGCATCTTTGCTTTACTGCCGTTGAGGCATTGTCGCAGTCTATGCTTACAGGACAGTGACAGGATAGTCAGAGACAGTACAGGTGCAGGACAGGTTTACCCACAGCTTACAGTGTCAGAGAGAGAGTGTTTTTTGGTCTGTTTTTTAGTACACAAGAGCCATTTTACAAAGGAGACTCTGCCGAAATTTATGCAGAATCTGAAGCTGTCTTAGTACATTTGACAGGTTGATATTGGTTCAGAGGTCAGTTTACAATGGAAACTCTGCCGAATTTTTCCCAGGAAAGTAAACCATTGTGAAGCGTAGCTATGGCTGGATCATAGGACACTGCTCTTTACAATATCAAGAAGCTGGATGGAACCAATTTCCCATTGTGGAAGCAACAGATTTGGCACCTGTTGGTACAAAAGAAGCAGATAAAACCTATAAATCTCAAGGGGATAAAACCAGAAGATATGGACGAAGATGAATGGAGCGAAATGGATGAATTGGCACTTTCTACCATTATGCTGACTTTGGCAGAAAGCGTTTACTTCAATGTAGCAGACGAGATGTCGGCTTATCAAGCATGGTTAAAGCTGAGTGATATTTATGAGAAGCAGAGTGCAGCTTCACAGGTATACTGGCTTAAGAAGCTTGTTGACTTGAAGATGAAAGAAGGGACACCTATGTCCAATCATCTGAATGAATTCAACACAATCTATAGTCAGTTGTCAGCTCAAGGTGTCAAGTTTGATGAACCTGTTAGAGCTATGTTCCTGTTGATCACATTGCCGGAAAGTTGGGACACTTTTCGCACAGCTTTGAGTAATTCTGCACCTCCAGATGGTTTGAACATAGCAGGTGTAGAAGGAAGTCTGCTTACTGAAGAAACCAATAGAAAGACAATGGACAAAGGCAAAGGAACAACCTTAGTTGTCAGGGGAAGGACCAAAGAAAAGTACAAAGGTGGAAAGAGGAATCAGTCTCGTAGCAAGTCCCGCAGTGCTAAAGGCAAGAGTGACATAGAATGCTACCATTGTGGCAAGAAGGGTCGCATGAAAAGAGATTGCAGAGAATGGAAAGCAGAAAAAGGCAAAGAGAAAGCTGAAGACCATGGTGAGAAGAACAAGTCCTCAGTGAAGATTCAAGAAATAAATGTGACAAACACTGTTGCAGAGGATGACAGTCTAGTGTCAGGAGACATCTACTTCTTGAAGAATACAATGGACTCAGATCTTCTTACAGCATCTGATGGAAATGCACTGAGTGACTGGATTATAGACTCAGGGGCATAACTTCATGTGTCTCCAAACAAGGAGTGGTTTACCTCTTATGTGACCACTAAAGATCATGTTCGGCTAGGCAATGGGCAGACATGTGAGATGTTAGGTGTTGGAGATGTTCAATTGAAGTTTCAGAATGGCTCTTCTTTCACGGTGAAGAATGTATGAGACATGTTCCTGCAATTACAAAGAGCTTGATTAGCACAGGTTTACTTGATGATGCTGGCTACGCCACCACTTTTGGACAGAACATGTGGAAGATATCCAAGGGTTCTATGACAGTAGCACATGGAGTAAAGTCTGGAGGACTTTACATGATTTATGTATCAAATGTCTCTAAAAATGTAATCAATGTAACCGAGCAGCTGAACGTTTCTTTGTGGCATAGCCTGTTAGGACATATGTCCAAGAAGGGAATGGAAATCTTGTCTCGTTCTGGTTATTTGCCTGGCTTTTCATTTAATGATTTTGAATTCTGTGAACATTGTCTGTATGGTAAGCAAACACAGCAGCCATAGGTTTGTTCCATCTATGAACTATGTCATGTTGACTGATTGCAATGAGCCTTCATGTTACAAGGAAGCAGTGCAAATGAAGGACTCCGGGAATTGGTAATTGGCCATGCACTCAGAGATGACAACTCTGCATAAAAACAAGACATGGAAGCTAGTTAAATTACCACAGGGCAAAAAGGCTCTACCTTGTAAATGGGTTTACAGGTATAAGATCACCGCTCATGATAGTCAGCCAAAGTACAAAGCAAGGCTTGTTGCCAAGGGCTTTAAGCAAGAACGAGGCATTGACTTTGATGAAGTCTTCTCTCCGGTGGTCAAGATGACTACATTGAGATGCTTTCTTGCATTGGTTGCCATATTAGATTTGGTGTTGCACCAAATGGATGTCAAGACAGCATGCAGCAGCCAGAAGGGTTTGTTGAGAAAGGCAAGGAAGATTGGGTATGCCAGTTGTTAAAGAGTCTTTATGGCTTAAAACAATCACCGAGGGCATGGTACCATAAATTCGACAAGTTTATGCTTTCTCAAGGCTACAAACATAGTGAGTTCGATCACTGTCTATATACAAAGAAGGCTAAGGATGGTAGTTGGCTGATCCTTATTTTGTATGTGGATGACATGTTGATTGCTGGCAAGCACTTGGAAGAAATTTCAGCTTTGAAGTCAAAGATGGCAAAATCGTTTGACATGAAAGACATGGGTGAGGCAAGTCATATACTTGGTATGCGCATTGAGAGAGACAGATCAAAGAAGTTGATTTGGTTATCTCAAACAGAGTATATTGACAAGGTTTTGCAACGTTTCAATATGGAGAAGGGAAAGGAATTGAGTGTTCCATTGCCACCATATGTGAAACTTAGCAAACAAGATTGTCCTGTGTCTGAGGAAGAACAAGCTGAAATGGATAAGATTCCATATGCGTCTGCAGTGGGTAGTTTGATGTATACAATGATTGCTACTCGCCCAGACATTGCATTTGCAGTGGGAGTAGTAAGTCGATACATGTCAAACCAAGGAAAGAAACATTGGGAGGCAGTGAAAGGAATATTGAGATACCTGAAAGCTACAAAGAGTATACGTATATGCTATGGGAGTCAGGAGCTAAGTGTAAAGGGTTTTACAGACTCAGATTATGCAAGTGACTTAGACAACCGAAGGTCTACGTCAGGGTATGTCTTTACATTGGCTGGTGGAGCAGTATCATGGCGTTCTAGATTACAAGATTGTGTTACTCAGTCTACTACAGAGGCTGAATATGTTGCAGCATCAGAGGCATGCAAAGAATCAATTTGGCTTAATCGACTAGTAACAGATTTGGGAATCAAAGAAGAGATGCCTGTGTTATATTGTGATAGTCAAAGTGCTATACAATTGGCTCGCAAGCCAGTTTATCACTCAAAGACAAAGCATGTGGATGTGAAGTATCATTTCATCAGGGAAATGCTCGAGGATAAGCAACTTCAGCTTGTCAAAGTTCACACCACAGAAAATCTTGCTGATCTACTTACAAAAGGACTTCCCTCAGAGAGCTTTGCGCATTTTCGCAAGCAGTTAGGTGTAGGGTAGTACATCACTTCTCTACATCTCTTGTATATTAGCTTCTCTCACACTTAAAGTACCACATTGGACTTTAAGTGGGAGGTTGTTGGGGTATAAAGCCTAATGTGGTCGCCCAGGTAAGTGGGCGGGCCGCCAGGTATGTACACATATTCTTTTGTAAAAACCTAATAAGAACTCACTATGCTCTACCCATTATTGTAGAGAGAGTTCACCATATCGTCGTGCTCTTCTTCTCGCACTCTCTCTCGCGTCGCACTTCCGCTCTTACTCCTTCAGTTCTGAAAGACCCAAATAGATTAACACAATCTGAAGCAACCTCAGCAAACGAAGAGGGACCATCAGGTAAGCAGTCATTGGAGGATGCAAGTAAGCTACAAAAAATGCTCTCAAATGAGTTAACCAATGAAGAGAGGAAGGAGTATGTCTCTATGTTAGGCAACTTCACTACTTTTTTCATTGATGGAAATGATAAGATCACAGGAATTACAGTAGTGCAGCACTACATAAAACTCAAGGAAGGCAGTAAACCCGTAGTACAGAAGCTCAGAAGACTTGGAGCGATTCAACAAGAGGCATTGCTTAAAGAAGTAAGGAGTTTGCTACAAGCAGGTTTCATCTACCCTGTCGAAGAATTAGAATGGGTCTCCCTAGTAGTAGTCACACCAAAAAAAAATGGTAAATGGAGAGTCTGTGTGGATTATAAACCTCTCAATGCAAACACGAAGAGGGACCATTTCCCCCTCCCATTCCAGGACGAAATACTCAATGAAGTGGCAGGTCACGAACGCTACACATTATGCGACGGCTACTCAGGATACTTCCAGATTAGCATTGCGGAGGAGGATCAGAAGAAGACAACCTTCATCACACCTTGGGGGTGTTTCGCCTACAGAGTGATGCCATTTGGCCTCACCAACGCCCCAACCACATTTCAACGCTATGTGACCTTTGTTTTCCAACCCTACTTTGGAACATCAATACGGGTTTTCATAGATGATTTTTGCATCTATAGCTCACGAGCCCTTCATCTAAGCAAAGTCTATGATGGCTTAACCAGGCTACAAACCCTAGGTGGCCAACTCAACGTGGACAAGTGTCACATTGGTGAGAGCAAGGTCACTCTCCTTGGTCATGTAATTTTAGCAAAAGGAATCGAGGCTGACCCTAGCAAAATTCTGGCTCTAGTATCTTTATCATCTCCCACCACCGCCAAGCAGTTGGTTTCTTTCCTTCAGAAGGTAAGATATTTAAGCAGGTTCATTCACCTGCTATCTCAAGTGGTCCTTCCCCTACAACAACTCACCCAAAGGGATGTTTTCTCATGGAGTGAAGAGAATGAACAACAATTCACTGAGGTAAAGCAAGTCCTATCTAAGCTTCCCACTATTTCACCCCCCAAGTGGGACGAGCCATTCTATGTGAACCCTAGTGTGGGAAATGATACTCTGGGAGCAATACTAATGCAAAAGGATCCCAAAACTTCTTTCATGCGCCCTATTTACTTCTCTAGTCGGGTCATGACCCCATCAGAGAAGGGATTCACCGAAGTAGAACACATGGTTCTGGCACTGATGTTTGCTACCACGAAATTCCGCTCCTATCTCTTGCCTAGACCATTTGTAATCCTAACAATGGAAGAGGTTTTTCCTTATGTAATGCGACACATGGATTTCTCATCTAGGATCTCAAAGTGGTTAATTAGACTACAAGAGTTTGATTACACCATGCAAGTAGAAAACTCCACCAGGGCTAGTCTAGCAGGAATTCTCACTCATTGCCACTACGAGAGGAAACTGGAGGTCAACACGGAAGCAAAGGAAGGAACACCAGATAAAGAGAGCCCTAAGCTAGAGAGAGCTCACTCTCTTTTCTTTGACGGAGCATACAAGAGAACAATGGATCAGTCTGCAGCAGGCATGGTCATTTTCAATGAACAGCAGGAAAGAGTATTCTCCATGGGGCAGTTATCAAACTCCCACTCTAACAATGAGGCAGAATATGCAACCCTAATCCTTGGGTTCGAATAATGTATTTCACACAAAATTCAGCGCTTGAATTTGTTCGGCGATGCTTTACTTTTGATAAGGCAGATAAATGGCACCTGGGAGTGCAAGAATCAGGTTTTACTTGGTCAACTTCACCAAGTTAAGGACCTTCTGAAGAAGTTTGAAGCGGTAAGACTCTTCCACATTCCCAGAGAAGAAAATCAAGAGGCAGATGCACTAGCTAAAGAAAGAATACAAGATGCTTCCATAGGATCAATCAAATTAAAGCTACCCCTCTTTCAAGGCAGTGACGCTGTGCCTGATATCATCAGCTTCCAGGGAATGTCCAACAGGACACACGAAAGGCCAAAAACAATGGCTGGTAAGGAAGGCTACTAGGTACCGCCTTATAGACCACCACTTGTATTGTAAGGGCAAAGATAAAATTCTCAGGCGGGTGCCAACCTCCAGTGAAATCACTGAGGTAATCTCAAGCTGCCATGACGACGTCTGTGGTGGTCATTTTGCTCTAGATATCACTAGTAGGAAGATTCTACAAGCAGGATACTTTTGGCCTAGTTTGAACAGAGATGTACACCATTGGTGTAAAACATGTAAGACCTGTCAAGTGGCCAGTGATCGCACGCTAACCTACAAGCCACAAACCCCTATCATTTCATATGGTCCGTTTGAGAAATGGGGAATAGATGCAATTGGTCCCTTACCAAGGGCCCAATCAGGTAAACTATACATCATTGTGGGGGTAGACTACATGACGTGATGGGCAGAAGCAACGGCCACCACCCGCATTACAGCCCAAGAGGTGGCAAAGTTCATTTTTGAGCATATCGTTTTCCGTTTTGGCACTCCTCTTGAGATAATATCAGATAGAGGACCAGGATTCAGAGGTGATGTGGTAGGAGAACTGATGAAGAAGTTAGGCATCACACGTCGGCATTCCACACCATACTATCCACAATGCAATGGTCTGGTAGAGAAAGTAAATGGAATGATTTGCAAGATCATCACCAAACAGGTGAACAACCATACGGGAGATTGGGATAAACATCTCATGGCAGCTCTTTGGGCCTACAGAACAACGTTCCGAACATCACTAGGTTTCACCCCTTTCCATCTAGTTTATGGGAAGGAGGTAATTCTACCCATTGAGGTACAAATAGCCAGCTTACGAGTCTTGGCCAGCCAAACCCACCGTCCAACACTAAACCTTAGAAACCACATCTTGGATCTAGAGAGACTACAACTGGGATAGGGAAGAAGCAATCAATCACTATGCGGCACAGGCAGAAATACGTTGACTCACTTTCAATCAAGGGCTTAAAGAGAAAGGACTAGAAAAAGGCATGTTAGTGCTGCGATACGACCACAGATTTGATACCAGGAAGGATAAGAAATTTCAGCCCAGATGGGAAGGACCATTCATCATCAAGAAACGCTACGACAACGGCAGCTATAAGCTGATGGAGGCAGATGGGAGAATTCACAAGATTAGAGTCAATGGATGGAGACAGAAGAGGTATTTTCTTAGGTTTGACCCAGAATTCGTGCTAGACATTCCAGAAGAGGGAGAACCCTCTAACTCTATAGCTGAAGAAACTGAAGAAGGGCTAGAAGCATGAATGCCTCTAGCCAAAAGAGAGAGGGCTAATGATAGCCGGCTTTCGGAAAATCAAAGAAAAAAAAAGAAAAAAAATCATTTCACCCCCCCCCCCCCCACTCTCAGTACCCCCCCACCGTAACTCATCTTTCCCTTCCCGCCCCACGGGCATCAGATAAAACTCTCGCACTCTCTCCCCCCCATTTTCTTTACATACCATCCTCCCCCTCTTTCCCCCCCCTCCCGATTAACCCTCCCCGGCCAGGCAGAGATTAGGAAGAGACCCCCCAACCCCTCTCTCATGCTCCCTCGGTGTGAGCCGCGTGAGACCAACCCCCCCCCCCCCCCCCCCCCCCCCCCCCCCCCCCCCCTCCCTCTTCCCCACCCTCCTTCGGCCTCATTCTCTCCCCCCCGGCCTGCGGATATATTCCCCCCCCCCCATTGACTTAGTTGTCCTTCGTCCTTAAGCCCATGCAAGACACACCACCCTCCCCCTCTCCCTCTCACCCACACAAACCCATGCCCCGCCATATCCCCTCTCTCCCTCACTCTCCCTCACACACTCTCTCTATCCCTTATCCCCTCACCCTCCCCCTATCCCTCTCACGCCTTGCGGCATCACGCCAACTCTCTCTCTCTCTCTCTCTCTCTCTCTCTTTCTCATCCGGATGCCGCCAGCGCAAATCTCTCTCTCTCTCTCTCTCTCTCTCTCTCTCTCTCTCTCTCTCCTTGTGGCAGCAGCCACACACCCCACCACCTTCCCCCCACCTCTCCTCTCTCTCCCATGCGCAGTCCACAACATACCACACACCCACACACACTCGCCTTTCGACAGCAGTTGAAACATACACACACACACACACACACCCCACCACACTCCTCCCCCCTCTCCTTCTGCTATGCGCAAACAGTCCGCCATCCGCCAAAGGAAAAAAAGATAGAAAAATAAATAAATAAATTATATATATATATATACACATTATATAACCCCTCGCCCCTTTTCCCGTGTTTCCACGCACGCATGCGCACATACATATACATATACGCACTCACCCACAAAAAACAAAAGATATACACACACACATGCTCCCACACATACATACATACACACATGCATAAACGCCTACGACATCGACAAACGGAAGAAGAAGGATCCAAAGCACGCGCCGCCAACGACAAAAAACAAAAAATGCGTCGAAGGCATGCCCCGGCCAACTCCGAAAAGAAGTACGCTCGACACCAACGCACCGGCAGCTCGCCATTCGCCGGCAACACGCAACCTCGATGCCATCTCAGTAATTTTAGGTCATTTTACCATTATCTTAAGTTTTCACCCAAGCCATTGTAAATTTCCCTTTTGTAAATATCCTCTCTCTAGGTGAGTATAACAAAGGCCCACCTAGAGATTCCCATCTTTTAATAACCATCCCCAAAACAAAGCAAGGGTCAACCACTCCGAGCCCACCACTTGCTTTGTCTCCCCGATTAAGATTACCCTAACCACACTGGGATTACCATAATCCAAGCAGCCGACACTGAGAGGTCACTATTGGGGGGGGGCAACTTATGTGGAACCAAGAATTGGGTAGAGTGTAGTGGGAGGGATTGACACCATCACCATCACGGGGAGAGGGTTTAGGGTCTTGTGTGTTGGGTTTGCCTTGGAAATTGCACCATGTGAAGGGACTCACACCCATCTCTCGACTCCAATGGTCGATGCACACACGTATGCATGCTCTTGGCAATGAACATTTGTAGTCATTGAGTCGCCCTAGAGAACGCACCAAGTAGGTTGCACCATCTCTTCCCCCTACCTCTCTACCACCACGCCATGCCACCTTGTAAATATTGCAGAAATAATTCACCCTCACACCCCCGAGGTTGTTTTTTATCAATTGCGAGTGTTCTCTCTCTCTCTCTCTCTCTGTGTGTGTGTGTGTGTGTGTGTGTGTGTAGGCTTGCGGTGTTCATATCATCGTGGGCTTTGCGTCCTAGCCGCTCAAAGCTAGGTGGTGCCCCCTGTTCGCTTTACCGTGGCAGGCTCGAGGCGAGCCATTCGGCCCTAGGCGTTTTAGAGGTCGTCGGGGTTCGGGGTCTGCTTTGCGTCTGTCAGCGTCATTGAAGTCTTACTTGGATGAGTTCATAGTGATCCATCGCAAATCAGCACCCTATCACCCACAAGCTAACGGACAAGCCGAGAGTACCAATAAAATCCTATGCACAATGCTTACCAAAATAGTCAGCGACTCAAGAAATGATTGGGATCAAAAGCTACACATTGCATTATCGGCTCTAGGAAGATGGGAAAATTTAGCAAGATACTCATCATTTTCTATATATTGTCTTCTTTTCTTTTAACAGGTTTTTAGAGCTTTTCAACTCTTAGCAGGCATAACCATGAGCCATATTGACACCATCTAAATACAAGGTTAAGAATATGTATGTATGATTGATTACACTAATTTTGGAAAACTTCTGGCCAACTAATAATAATTGTAAGTAATTTTCCTTTAAATTTTTAGCACAAAAAATCTAAAAACAATAAATAATCAGCAAAAATAATAAGTAGAGCCAAGAAAGTCGAAATTGACTTTGGAAAGAAAATGCTAAAATTTCAAAGCAAGGGCTTTGAGCATGGAAAATATGGAAAGGTTCGGCACACGACGGACTTTGAGCCAACTTCTAAAGGATCAAAGGCCATTTGTTGACCGAATATCAGAATGAAGAACGGTTTAAACTGTAGGTGATATGAACATCAAGATATGACCAATGGAGAGAGAGAGAGAGAGCGAGAGAGAGAGAGAGCGAGAGAGAGAGAGAGAGAGAGAGAGAGAGAGAGAGAGAGAGAGATTTTATTATCATCCTCGGAGGTCAAATATGACCTATGGGACCAAAGTTACATGTGATGTAGTATGTGTATGGCTGATGAGTGACTCTCGATGCTCCAAAATTGTAGTGATGAGAGTCGCAATGGAGAGCCCACACTTTGGCTGGGAGAGGAAAGTGTGTAGGTCTAAGTTATGGCTGAAAATGTGAGAGAATCAAGTTCGGATGTGATCAAAAGCTGAGCACTCTAGTAGTGTGTGGTACTCAGACTCTCGAACTTGCAGTGAGCATAATGTGCACAATCGATTTGACTCTTCTCCATTGCCCCAACGCCCTATCTCGCATCGAAGGAAATGGGAGCTAAGCCGAATTGCTGCGATAGTGCGTATCGCGGACAAGGGAATAGGCTCAAGCATGTAAGTGTGAGTACGGTTTCCTCTCTCAGCGAAGAACATGGTTTTGTAGTTGGGGGCAATATAGGTGGTGTAATGTATAAAGCGTGACCCACCGGATTTCTCCCAAGCCGTAATACATTGGCATTGTAGAAAAGCTTCATTCACTCGAGAGTCAATTGAAGCATCATGTAGCAAGTGTAATGCATCCCATCTCCCAAACCACTTCTTTATGTCTTGCATCCATCCCGTGCTCAAGATCTTGCTTTTATGCGTCTTTTGAACTTTTTTGCTTGCTTCCCATGCAATTGTAGGAAGTCGATGTGAGGGGTTTTGACGCATCTTTATCATGTACTCCACAACCCTTTCCATGCCCATAACCTCAATTGGAAGAGATCCCGACTCAAGAAGTAGGAGCATATATGGTGTTTGTGTCTTAACTTGGAGAAAGTTTGTAAGAAAACGCTTTTGGACATTCTCAAACTCTTTCCAAGTAGACTTTGAGATGCTCCCGCCCCACACTTCAACTCCATAAAGAAGAACCGGTGTCACCAATGCATCAAAAAGATACTTCTTGAGAACCCAACACTTGATGTTTCCCGCATTACACATGTTCTCAAATGCATAATATGCTCTCTTTCCCACTTTCAAACGACGCATAGCACATTCATGCCACTTGTGATTGGATGGAACCTCAAGGCCAAGGTACTTAAAGCTCTCAACAACTTCAAGTGTCTCGTTGTTGTACACAATGCATGGCTTCTCCTTATGGTTGGTTTTCACAAGCATAACCTTTGTTTTGGATTCATTTACAAGTAGCCCACTATGCAAGCAAAAGTTCTCAAGGACAACCATAACCTTTTGTGCATCTTCTAAAGTGTGTGCTAGAAGCACTACATCATCCGCATACAACAAAAGCATGATTACCGCATTGCAAATAGTGACCTCTTCAATGCATTCTTCTTGCATAAAGTCAAGTACCATTTGTTCCAATTGATCGATGCATAGACCAAAGAGAGTTGGTGACGATGGACATCCTTGTTTAACCCCAATAGTGCTTACAAAAATTTCTGAAATTTCTCTTCCCATGCGCAATTGACAAATCACCTTCTCATAGATTCGAGAAACCGCAAGCATAAACTCACTTGGCACTTGGAGTTCTTCCATCCTTCTCCACAAATTGTTACGTGGAATCATATCAAAGGCTTTCTTAAAGTCCACAAAACAACAATACAATCGCTTTCCTTTCAACCGACTTTCCTCCATGAGAACACGAAGAGTAACAAGATGATCAATGGTGCTATGGCATCGACGAAAACCCGCTTGTCCCTTTGCACGCTTGTCATTCTCTTCAGCCCAATCACTCAATTTCATCTCCATTATGCACCCAAACAACTTTGCCATAAGAGACCCAATCATTATAGTCCAGTAGTTGCTTACATTCTTTACATCCCCTCCTTTATGCAAAGGCTTAACCCAATTAGTACTCCAATCATAAGGCATACCATATTGAAGTTCAAGGTTGAACATATCACACATCCACTCATGGGTAAAATCTCCCATCCATTTGATCATCTCCGGCTTGATACCTTGAAGATCTCCCGCTTTGCGAGTGGCCAACGTTTCAAGCCCACCGCATACATCCTCAATAGTAAAAAAAGACGGCATACATGGGAGTGAACCATAAAATGGCATTTTTTCAGTATTTGCTTGCTCATATAATTGCCTACAATGTGTGTACATATCCACTAGACTCAAGTTACCAAAATTCTCAACCCGCTTGCCTCTCAAGTTTCTCCAAAATCTTCCACATGCATGTGCCTTTTCTTGGACTTGAAATTCTTGTTGCTTTACTTCCCATCTTCTTCTCTTCTTTTGAATCAATGCCTTGTATGTATGCAAATGACTTTGATAGTTGTCTTTGTCCATAGTTGCATCAAGCTTTATCAAGGACTTTCCAGCATCTTGACATTCTTTATCAAACCACCTTTTGTGTGATCTATCTTTGTTGATACCATGGAGATGCTTTATGGCAAAGCATTCTTCCGCACAAGAACAAATAGCTTTCTTGAAAGCTTCCCATTTAGTTTCCAATGGTGCATCACATTGAAGCTTTGTCATCCATAATTTTTGCTCAACCATTTCAATGTACATTGGTGCCCGTTTGAAATCCATACATAGTGATACCTTCTCTTTCCTTTGGCTGAGATTATCATGCTTAGTTGCTTCTCCACATGAAAGGTCAATACATAAGGTGCGATGGTCGGATTCTGGGGTCCATTGACCAAACATAAAACTCTTTATGCGATACATGATGGTTTTAGAGAGTAGCATATAGTCAATCACACTATCCCCATTATGTCTTCTACATGTAAATCCATTGGTTCCACTCCACAAAGATACACCATTGGCAATGAGCATACCTGTGCTATTACACATGTGTAAAAGTAACTTTCCATAGTGATCCGGCTCTTTTTCATCCATTGAAGTACGATCATACAAGTGAACTTCCTCCAACTCCCTTGAAATGTATGGCATATCAAATTGTTGAGTATCATGTTGCAATGTTTTTGTGCGAGCATTCATATCCCCAAATACAATAACATCACCTTCACCTTTGAAATAAGCAATGTCCTCTTCCAAATGAGAAAATGGTTGATCTCTATCCATGCAAGCATAAAAGGGAGAATCATGATGAGGAATGTAGCAACCGGCTACAAAAATGGGTGCTCTTTTTGGTGTCATAATTTTCAGCCATACATAACGTTTGTACTTGTCATCTTTCACAATTGATACAAAATCTTCCAATCCTTTCTTAACCATACATGCTAACCCTCCTTGTCCTCTTCGTTGCTTGAGATTCTTTGACCACATCAATGAATGTACATTGTAATCCTCGAAGCCATTAATCCTTTGTGTATCATGCTCCCAAGTTTCAACAAGAAGTACAACATCGGCTTCGCTTGTTAGTTCATCAATACCAACCCCCGCATTCCATGGGTATCCATTACAATTCCAAAAGCATATTTTCAATTGTAACTCGGTCTCATAGGTCACGCATCCCTATTTGCTTGAGAGACTTGCCTCCTCCTTGGGCACATTTTCTTCATGAGAAATCTCCTTGTTTTTATTATTCTTTTCCTCATATGCCTTGCGACGCATATTTTGTTGCTTAATAGTGCGATCTTCACATACAAAATATTTTGTATCCCTCAAATAGATCCAACTATTATCAAGGATAATCTTTCGCTTGGTCTCATCCGGCATGGTGCATACAATTGGCCGTTCTCCCGAGCGAGGAGCTCCTTGCTTCCCCACTCTATGTGCTCCATAGACCATAACTCCGGACATGCCAAAGTGGGTTTTGAAGAAATCTTCAATAACAATGGCAAGAGAAGGAGGTGTCTCTAACTTCTCTTCGGGAATTCCACGAATAACAATGTTCTTGGAACGTCGCTCCCGTTCCTTCAACTCCTCCACATCCACATTCTCAACATTCTTTGTTTGAACCATAGCTTGCATGAGTGAAGAATTAGAAACCACATTGCTACCACATACATCAGCCCAAGACTTGTTTGTGCATACATTTTTCATGTCGCATACATCCCGGCTCATAGTGTCAAATTTCTCCTGTTTCAATACATGGTCATGCTCTACTTTGCTCATCCTCTCCTTCAAAGCATTCAAGTCCACAAGAGAGAGTTTACATTCCTTGACTTCCTCTTCAAGTTGCATCAAACGTGTTGTTTGCATCTCAAGTGTCCTCTTGAGATTCTCATTCTCAACCACAAGTACCCTTAGTGTGCCATTCTCCATTGCAAGTGCTCGTAAGTCTTCGCCTTGTTTGTTTACGGTCTCTTGCAATGATACCAAGTACGCCATGATCATGGTTTCCGATGTCGTTGGTTGGGTGGTTGTGTTGCTATCTCCACACTTAGGAGATTTTGGATCATTTTCCACAATGGTTGTGGACCTTGTTGAAGAAGAAGAACCCTTGCGAGTGCCGGAAGACATTGTATGTAAAATAGGAGATGAGAATCAATTTTGTTGAACCTGTTCACTTTGGAAATGCTGCTACAGAAATGCCTTCCATAACTCGGAAAATTTCTGTCTTTACATCAATGCCTAGAGGACTTTGTGCTCTTCGATTGAGGCTATAGATCACCCAAATCGGAGTTCGGATGAAGAAGTTATGATGAAAAGAGTGGACTGCTGTCTACTATGTCAAAAAACGGCTGCATTGAGAGAGAGAGAGAGAGAGAGAGAGAGAGAGAGAGAGAGAGAGAGAGAGAGAGAGAGAGAGAGAGAGTCACATAAGCATAGATTTTTCCACTTTGTTTCTACCTGCTGTGACCACCTCGGTAGCTCTTCCTCCACCAGATTCAATAGGATGCCTCGAAGAAAAGAACAAAGGGAGTGGGAAGAAGCTCCATATGAGATCACAAATATATCCTCAAATGAGAAAGCCCATATCACAGAAAAAGTGCTAGAAACAATACTAGCAAACATCTTCATTGGAAGGTTTCAGGGAGCAGGAGAGATAGTGAAGACCACCATTTTTCCAAGGGAATTGTGGGCATTACAACAGAAGTCTGAAGTGCAAGCAGGGGCCAGGTTTCTACAGTTAGACAGTTTCCTGCGACTACCACCATGGGAAACAAATTTGAGAAGAGCTCATGAACTCATCAGCTCTATTTAGTACAATGGAGAAGCCACCCTTACAGACAAAGATGCAGCTACAGTTAAAGTTAAAATCACTGCAAAGATAATCAACGAAGCTCTCCATCTACAACAGGGAACACACAATCTATTGCAAAAGACCAAAGCAATAGATAATGGCAAAAAAAATTTTAAGCAAAGAGGACACAAACTAACCTATCAAGAGCTGATATACTCAGAGACAAAATTTTTGTTGTGCCTCAGATCACAACATTTCAATGTACAAAAGCCATCGTGATACACTGAACCAATTTTGCACATGATGGCAGTGGTGGTGGCAATGGGGTTAGCAAAAAGAAGAACAGTTAGCTATGACTTTGGCAACTACCTACTCGACAACATAATGGAAGCAAATCTTAAGGGTAGCCAAAAGAGAAAGACCTACGTGAATGCTAGACCAATGTTGACTCACATGGCCTTCCAAGCGTTGGGAATGATTGAAGATCTACCAGCTGTTGCAGAAGCACAACTAGATTTGATCCAAAAATTTAAAAGAGCAGCAAAGCTGGTAGCAAGACCATCCATGAGGCCAAAGCCAAAAATCAAACAAACACGGTAGAGCTCAAGGAAACATGACACTAAGAGTGAGAAGAAAAAGTCCGATGCACCAAACAACAAGGAAGTAGGGTCAAAAGAAAGAAATACTCCTTCCAAATATCAGTCTTTAGATGAGGAACATGGAAGTGAGTTATCACTTGAACACACAAACTGAAGAAAAGAACAACCCGGGCGGCAGAGGACATCCCAATCACCCAAGCCCAAAGAACAATGAAAGAATCACAAGCACAACGATAAAAAATCCACCAACAGAAACACGAGGAAAAAATAAGTAAGGGGATGGAAGCGGCAGATAGAAAAGAAGAAGAAGAAGAAGAAGATGTACCTCTACAGCACCAAAAATCAGCAGCTCTAGAAAGGATGAAACAACACAAACAAAAGGAAGCAGAATAAAATTTAAACATTGCTAGCAAAATGCGGCAACGGATTTAGAATGAGCTTAAGTGCAAGATGGAGCAAAGAGTAAGAGAGGAAGCAAAGCGGCCACGTGACGATGATATTGAATCATCTAAGAAATCTACCAAGGCAAAGTAAAAAGCAAAAAATGAAGAAGAGAAGGGTGATCAAGACACACTTGACCAACAAGAATATGATTTTGAATCACCAAAAGACAAAAAATTACCTTCAGAGGCTGGAACAGAAAAAATAGAAGGAGATTTAGATCTTCCAGAACAAATGAGGGATCAAGTGCTGAGAAGGCAGGATCAAGAAAAAGAGACAGCACCGCCAAAAACCACTTTAGCTCCGGTTGCTCTTGAAGTACTGAAAACAAAGGAAAGAATGACGGATGAGGCTGGTACCTCAAATCTGGGCCAAAGAAGTAAAAAAAACAACCAAGATCGTCTCGTTCACTAGCTATGGTAGAGGAGGGAGTCAAAATGATCAAGTCGTTTGACTTTGGCTTATTTAGGCCAGATCAAGCTCTAGTTCCAATGCTAGATATCTCTCTACAACTTGTATAAACTAGAGCTGGAGCACGCCAAGTAAGAGGCAACGAAAGCAACTAAAAACACACTACAACTACAAAACAAAATAGAGGAGTTGCAAAAAGTCCAGATGCAATTACAATTAGAGTTACAAAGCAGACAAGAGATGCCGCTTATTACTACAAGGAAGTCCAACAGCTCAATGAAGCCAACACTACTGTGCAAGTCAAGGAGAGGGAACAAAGTGAGAAGCTCCAAGAGTCCTACGTGGTGGTCAACAAGACTCTGACTAGCTTCTAGCCTTGCAAGAGACGCTGAGCTTGTCAAGCATGACAGCTAGATTGACCTCGCTGAACAAAGAGGTCCAGGATCTAAAGCACGCCCTTGCTCAAGAGAAATACGCTAGAAAAATTATGACAGTAGGGCATAGAGCATTGCAAAAAGCTGAAGACAAAGAGATTGAAAATTTGAAAAAGCAGCAGGCAGAGGCATAGGGAGATTTGGATGCTCTAAGGGAAACACGAGCAAAGCCCGAACAAACAACCCCCGTGGAATTTGAGCAAATAGGAGGACTTGAGAATTTCATTTTCAAAGCTTACCAAACGGTTATGCCAGGTACAAGCACACGAAAAGCAACACAAAAATCTAAAGATCCAGCCACGACATCCATCTCGGATACGGCAAAAGAAGAAATTCACACAAGGAGTATCTACAATATGAGCTCAAAGTGTTGGAGTCAGCATCCCTCCTCATGATCACTCCAGATGAAGTGGTAAAGAACCTCGGGCATGATATGATCGCCCTACCAATGATGAGTTATGAGGCTCTATTGTGGAAACTAAACATGCTACCTACCCTTGAGCCAAAGAGGGGATTACAGGGATGTTCCTGTAATTGCGCTAAAAATTTAGACTATCATTGACAATCAACCCCTCAAGAAAAATAAACGGTTTGAGCAACGCCAAACAGATGAAACATATTATAGAAATTCTCCACAGTATCTCAGGATTGACCCAGCTTGCTGTCCCATCAACAAATGGCAGGGAAAGATTTTATTCATGGCAAAGTAAAAGACCAGCAATGTTGAATTGCCCAGTCATAACAAAGCCAAGCAATAACAATCCCCCATCAAAAAAGTATATGGTTCAGACGCTCAAGGGGGTCATCAACATGATGAAGGAGATACCAGATCTCTCATGCTAGATGCTCGTGAAGATTTCAAATATGCTAATCACCTGCATTACGGCATTCAATGAGATAGAATCCGCGGAGCATCCTTGGAAAGTTTTTGTCGAAGGCACAAGAGGGCTCTGCTAGAATATGGAAACAGAAATCCCAATAAAAAATGCCATCATGGGAATATATACGAGAGTCATGTTCTCACCCTTCCACTACATGCAAACCTCGGGGGGTGCACTATGTAATCACGTTAATGTATAACGTGAGTTCGAAAGGAGGGGTTTTAAAAATTAAAAAATTTAGGCAATTTAACAGAGATACATTAAAACAAGGGGTTTTTATATTCAATTTTGGAAAAAAATCCTAAAGTAAGGGGTCATTTTATTCATTCAGACATGTTAAAAGAGGGGTTTTTTTAATACCCCGCGATCGCACGTTATATAGGGGGGTACTAAACGGTGAACCCCCCGAGATGCAAACCTTCAAGGAGGCATTCATGACAGGATTCTTTGAGGTAGACTCCTCCATATTTAATCCCATGACCAAAGGTTTACCAACTCGACACATAGCATATTAGAGCACTCTCAGCAGCAAATAAAAGTGGAGATATGGCGACAAAAGTGGAGATCGAGGCAAGGGCACAAAAGTTCAGGCACCTCATTGGGATGCTAGAAAAGATACTGATCAACTACTAGAACACAATCAAAGAAAGATTGCATGAGAACGTGCAATGAATAGGAAGGAGGGAATGTTTGGTGGACACAGCGAGCCGACACATATAAGGCGGATATACACCACACTTTGTTGTACTCGCTCATTTTTTCAAAAGAATCGGTGTAATTTTGCTAATGAGGATTCTCAATTGTAATATATACTATCATTCCCTCTTAGTCTCTCTAAGCCTACACACCATGTAAGTGGCCAAATGGCCGTGGGAAAGTCCCTCTAGCTCTTAAGTCAACACCCTTAGTTTTGAAAAACACACAATGGTTAGTTTTGGAAGAATTGGATGTCGACTGTGAGAGCTCTTTGCTGCTACAAACTATAATCCACTTTTCTCTTTGTTTGGTAATAAGAATTCGATTCCGAATAGCACATTGTGTTCCTTGACTCTTGCTCTACAATCTAAGTGTAATCATTCTTAATTTTGTTGTGGTTTGTGACGTCTTATTTTCAGCAAAATGCATTGATATGAGGTCTTAAATGGTTGTTCTTTGATGTTTTGACGTTGGAAAAGTGTTTCTATGCTTAAGGGGGACCTTTTTGTGTAGTTTTGTTTTAGTTTTTTACACATTTTTTGTGATGGATTGTGATTTATGTATGTTCCGGATGGATGCATAATTTGGTAGGAATGTGCCCTTAGGTGTTGTAATACCTCTTCTAAGTTTTGTTGCATTCCGAATTTGTTTGGATGCTGAAAACACGTGATGACCTTGAGTGGTGAGATCGAACATAGACTGATTTTCTACCTAGGAAGTGATTGATTTTCTTTTGTAGTAGTATGAATAGTCCTCTAAGTTCACTTTGGTGAGATTGACACTCTCATTAAGTCTCAGTGCCCAATCGTAAGTCACTTCCTTGCATATTGACATTATGCTAGTAACAAAAAGCTATGCTATAGACGTCCATCGTAGCGACCTGCCAGGTGACTTGTTAACAGTTCTCTTGGATATTGTTCCTTGAGAAGGCATGTCTACCATATCTGTGATCATTTCACTCATTATCGCTCTAGAAGGGAATCTAGGTGGCTCCCTCTTTGGAATTCTCGTGTTTGATGGAGGTATTTGTGGTCCTTCATTGATCAAATATCCACCTATTCCTAATGAAGTCCGTGGGTTTGTGCTTTTTATAGCTCTGTCTTTTGTCCATACTTGTCAACAACTATAGATTTCCATTGGTAGTTGACTCCGTATGTATAGACATATAAGAGCTTGTAATTTGTCAGCTCTCCTAGGTATGGCTCTGAGCACCTATAAAGGTTGACCTCACTATCGTCAACATATCTATACAATCCTTCACTCTCACAATTTGTCATCCAAACTCTCTCAACAAAAGTGGATTGCAAGTTTGGAAGATCCATTGTGGGCAGATGCTCCTCTATTGCTGGGCTCCCGAAGTTTATGTAAGTTGAGTTTTACTCTAAAGAGGACATGATGTTTGGGCAGCTTAACAGCTCTAACTTAATGTAAGAAGACTTATACCAATGTGCTCAAGTCCATTGGTTAGAAAAAAGTCAAAACCATGTTCAAAACCGTGATCGCTTTTTCACAATTCTCTCAAATTGTCACTTTAAGACAACCCTAACTTTTGGATGAATTTTGAGGCCTTAAATGACAATTTTTTGAACAGTGACCAACATTGAATGAACCGTAGGGTCATGGATTTTTGTTCAAGGGTTGCACTGAACCTTGTAGAGCTACTCTAGAGCTTTGTTTCGATAAAAAAATGTTTTTGAATCCAATACCGATAGCTCAAGTTATGAACAAAACAGTCAATCTGTGCCCGGAGACTTCATACCCATATGATGTCTACTTTCTCATATTTTCTCATATCATATGAGTTACTCAAAGGCTGCTGAGGTGGAACGTGAGCTTTTTGACTACCTTAGCAGAGGGTTTATCCAACCCAGTTCATGTTAGTGAAGAAAAAGGATGGCAGTATGTGCATGTGCGTAGACTACCGGGGCTTAAATACGGTTACGGTTAAGAAAAAATACCCATTGCCAAGAGTAGATAAGTTATATGATAAGCTAACTCATGCTCCCATTTTTACAAAAATTGACTTACGGTCAGGATATCACCAAGTACGTATTCGGCTTGCCGATATACCTAAGACTGCCTTCCGAAAACGGTTTGGACACTACGAGTTTTTGGTGATGCCCTTTGGGTTAACCAATGCGCCCGCAACATTTATGACACTTATGGATAGTGTCTTGAAGCCATATTTGGGCAAATTTGTCATTGTTTTCCTCGATGACATCCTAGTCTATAGTGCTTCTGAAGAAGAGCACTTACAACATCTCAGACAGGTGTTTGAGTTGTTACGTACAAACAAATTATATGCCAAGGAATCTAAATGTGATTTTCTAAAGGATGAAATTCATTATTTAGGGCATGTTATTTTAGCTAATGGCCTATACATGGATCAGTCCAAAGTGGACACCATCAAAAAATGGCCTCCTCCTAAAAATCTGGAAGAATTACATATATTTCTAGGCTTTGCAGAATTTTACCGAACGTTCGTTAAAAACTATGCTCAAAATGTTGTTCCTATGACGGACCAACTTAAAGGCAAAGGAAAAGCTTTTCAGTGGGGATCCACTCAACAACATAGTTTTGACACGCTCAAGGATGCATTAGCTACAACTCATATACTAGCTATTGTAGATCCTTTGAAACCATTCATTTTGGAAACGGATGCCAGTGATCGTGCTATAGGAGCAGTCCTGTTACAAGACGGACGACCGATTGAATTTGAAAGTAAGAAGCTTGATGCAGCTCAGCAGAATTATTCTGCTTACGAACGTGAACTCTATGCAATAGTGTCGGCCTTAAAAACATGGTAGCATTATCTGTATGGTGCTCAATTCGAGATTGTGTTTGACCATGCAAGCATCAAATGGTTTACACAACAAACAGATTTAAAGGGTTGAAAAGCCAGGTGGGCCGAGTTGCTTCAAGAATATGGCGCCAAGCTAAGGTATCGCAAAGGTTGATACAATGTAGTGGCAGATTCTCTTAGTAGAATGCCAGAGATTAATTCGCTCTTGTTCACAGAACTTCGTAGTGAATTTTTAGATTCTCTCAAGGGAAAATATGAGCATGATGAAGCATATTCCAAAATGTGGAGCGATGTTCAAAAGAGGGATCCTTCTCACTCCAACGACGGTAGTGTACAGTTAACCTCCACACCTAGTTCTCCTTTATCAAGTGATGAACTACAGCGATGGAAGCATTTCACCATCAACAATGGGTACCTATTCCACAAGGGGAGAGTTTGTGTACCGACGGACACGGACATTCGGCGCCAAATTCTTTTTGAATGTCATGATAGTCCAAGTGCAGGGCACCCGAAAATTAGAAAACCTTATGCTCTCGTACGACGATAGTTTTACTGGCCAGGTATACATGGCTTTGTTCAAGCTTATGTCTTGCACTGCCAAAAATGTCAAGTTAACAAAGCAGAGCGCCTGAAAGGAGGAGGA
Organism: Adiantum capillus-veneris; assembly: GCF_014529385.1. Taxonomy (NCBI): domain Eukaryota; kingdom Viridiplantae; phylum Streptophyta; class Polypodiopsida; order Polypodiales; family Pteridaceae; genus Adiantum; species Adiantum capillus-veneris. The sequence goes on along the minus strand of NC_140954.1, from coordinate 133,703,500 downwards.
CTCTTACATCCTTTGGAGATTCCCAATGGAAAATGGGAAAGCATATCTATGAATTTTATTGTAGGACCACCAACCACTATACAAGGTCATGACTTAGTATGGGTGGTCGTAGACAGGTTGACTAAACTTTGTAAGTTTATTCCAACCAAATCAACGGTTAAGACACCAGAACTAGCCAAGTTATTTGTGGACAATCTATACAAATTGTATGGTTTGCCAAGTAACATTGTTAGTGACCGTGACCCCAAGTTTAATAGCCACTTTTGGAGAGCTGTCTTTAAACGATTGGATACACAACTAAAACTCAGTACAGCTGATCATCTAGAAACGGATGGTCAAATGGAACGGGTTAACCAGGTGCTAGAGGATATGCTAAGATTGACAAAACTTTGTGGGAAGCCTTGGGACATGTTCCCTAAGCTAGTCGTGCACTTTTTTTTGAGTTGTGATCAATTTTCTACATTATGGGTCAAAATGAGCATTTGGGAGCTAATTTTCTTATTTTCTTTGAATTCTGGATGACCCATGGTCCATTTTGCCCAAAACTTGCATGTCACATTCCCCAAGGCTAGTTCAAATCGTTAGCATGATTTTTTCCTTGATCTGACATGTTGGGGGGCATGGATCGCGATTAAATGTTGTTGATTGTGATTACACCAGTGAAAAGGCGCTTTAAAGGGAATCCTTGGCACCACCTATTTTTTTATTTTTGAGGTGGGTGGAACATGGATCGCCCTCTCGTAACTTTGATCACATGCCCAATTTTTGCTCACTGAGGGGAGTTTTTTTGGTAAAAAAACATTTTATTTGGACTTCAAATGCCACCCCAAATGACCCTTGACACTTTGTGAATGTGGGACGCATGTCTTACCTCACCATCCTACCTTATTGCAGTATTAACAAGAATCACGATTAATTTGTCAAACCATGGGACGAAGCTGACTCAACTAGTGCATAGAGACTACAAGAGGTTGTCAATCTCTTGGAAAACAACTAACAACTCACATCTAACTCAAGCTACACTCAAGTGACTGAAATCACCAAAAGCCAATCGCTCATCGGCAAGCAAATCACATCTGTTACAACATCAAATGACATCCAAACATAACGAAACTTCTAGGACAAGTTTATAAGACCTAAGCACACATGCCTATGGTCTCAAACCACACTTTAAGTCAAGTTCCAAAATCACGATTATTAACAGCAGTGGATTTTTGACCTAGTCGTTTTTGACCCAGAATGCATCTAAATGCTTAGCAATGATGCCCCAATACCCCACATATGCTTAGTTTTCAATTTAAAAGTGTAAATTCCTAGTTATGATGAAATTAGTAGGCCGTAGGTCGGCGACACCAAAAGCTACGAAATACTGTGAATGGCTTACGTCAATGCGTAGAGCTCTTACCTGCGGTTGCAATGCAACAAACGGAATTGCAATGTGACAACCGGAGAGGGAGTAGGAAGCATGAGAAGGAAAGAAGTGAGCGCTGTTAGCTCACGCTGTGAATTTCTTAGCCAAAAACTTGTAAAAAACTTACAAAAATTGGCTTTTATATCTTTGCCAAGGTTTTTGGGTGGTCAAAACTAATAATTTGGAGTTACACTACAAGAGGTTGTGTGCTCTTGTGACGCTGTTAGCGACGGAAATACACTGGGTTTTTATAACCCCCGGCGTCGCTAAAACCGTCGCTAATAGCGTCGCTACGAGAGCGTCGCTATAGGCGTTTCTATAAGCGTCGCTATATAGAGACGCTCATAGCGACGATCATAGCGACGTTTACACAGAAGTCTATAGCGACGCTTATAGCGACGCTCCAGAGCCATAAATAGCGACGATTATAGCAACGCCCGAGAGAATTTTTTTTTGGTGACAGGGCATTGAATGCCATGCCACCCATCAACCATATTGTACTTGATTCACTTTTTAAAAAAAGTGCAAGGGTAGATAATAGACCCAAAATAGTCACCCACAAGACGCATTGTTTGCAAAATTGACAAGCGTAAAATTGACAATTGTACACATCATAGGCAAAATGAATTGATTGGCAAATGTAATAATGACAATTGTACAACATCATAGGCATAAAGAATTGATTGGCAAAATGAACTGTGGTGACAAATGTAATAATATACATGGTTCAAAAAGACGTATAAAATCCGTCTCATGATACATAAGCTATGAGAAACCCTAAACTAATGCTATCTAGCTACGACTAAACTGACGTCGTCTAGTCAGACGTCTCATCGCGTCCAAGCGGCGTATCTGTCGGATTCTGCAAAAAAAGACAATAAGACAGCTTTCAGTAAGTATAAACATATAACGACATTTATAAAACAATACAAAAAATAGAAAAGAGTAAACCCTAATACTAACCATGCCGCCGCGAGAACTTAGAATGTCCATCAGGGACTTTAAGCCCTTCCTGCCTGCGTACTCGCGCTCGTACGTTGTGGGATCACGTCCTGTCATCGACCACTGTCAAAACATACAAAGATTTCATTATGTTAGAATTAAAAAACTCATAAACCCTACACTATCGAACATAAAGAGCAATGGGAAAACACTTACAAAATCGGCCTCAAATGATGCCCATCCACCGCTCCCCAAGTGGTGCGAGCTCCCTACCTCTACTCGCGCTCTGGCTGCATCCTTTTGTTGCTTCCACTTTTCGGGATTCTCGCGCACTGCTTTCTTTGCATTCTTCCAATCTTCTTTGGCCAGCCAATCTGGCCTGTTCCACCCATGCTTGATTGCTTTTTGCACTTCGGAACGCTTGTGTTTGCAGTATTCGCGCATTCGAATCTTCATCAGGTCTTCATTGAAGCGTTGATCCCGTGTTGGAACGGGAAACTCATCATGAAGTATGCTGATGACTCTGTTTTTTAAATCACTTGGTACTTCACTCCATTTGTTTAGTATGTAGTGTCTAAACAGCTGAGAGCAAAGACCACGCATGCGCGAGATCACCTTCTTGCCTTCATCATCCATGATGATGCCGTCGCTGAAGTCGACGGAGTAAGGCAAGCCCTCTGGCCGGTGACGCGTGAACCTGGGTGTCCCGGCAGGGGTCTCTAGCCGCGTGTCGATGGGGGTACGGACGTCAGGTGTCTCCACCGGCGTCTGGGCCCCGGAGCGAGGAGTGTCGAGTGGGGTGGCTCCTGGTGGAGTAGGTAGAGGTGTGTAGCTGCTAGGAACAGTCAGCTGCGCAAAACCTGGCGTAGATGGCGATGCTGTGGCTGGTGTGGGGGCGGGCAAAGAAGGGGAGGGTAAAGAGCCTCGTCGAACACGAGGCGGTGTGGAGGCATCGGCGGCCGAATCCCCACAACAACCGCCACCACCACCACTAGAACGCCGGTGTCTAGACAAGTGTGAAGATCTTCTCGTCGACGCTGAAGCTTCGGAGCGCGCCGAATGCTACGAAAGAGAGGGAGATGCGGATGGAGTAGGAACGCGCGATGATGCGCCAGAGCGATGATGCTCCACGTACCACTGTCTCTGCTGCGGTGACAAAGAAGAAAGAAACTCCTCATCATCCATACCTGCATTAAACACACGAATATTTAAACTTAATATTGAATGAATAGAGTAGACAATGACGTAAAGACCATTAAATACAATGACGTAATGACGCATATAAATACAATGACGCAATGAATTGAGTGATAGAAGAGGCAAGTCGAAAACTCAGAATTTTCAATCAAAAGATGTGAGCGCGAGTAGAAAAGAGCGTTATACACTATGGAAGGTACTTAGAGAGCCAGAGCTTTTACAACACGGAGCAAAATTGTTCAAATACAATATTTGTGGCTTTAAGAGATCTCTCTCTCATCCTCGCATAACTCAGCATAACTTCCTATATCTATATAGAGCTCTCCGTTTAAACACATATCCTCTGTTTCATTTTGTAGCTCCTCTGCATGCACCCCATATAGAGTAGTAACATCTTGATGCTCGTCTGGCACCACCGCAGCGGCTTCTGATTGAGCATCTTCTCTGATCTCCTCCATTGATGCCATTGTGATTGGCACATGGTAGCCTTCATACATCCTTGCACTACGAGGGGCTACCTCTATGACGTACCACCAGTTTGATGTAGACTTTGTAGGATGAAATATTACCTGCCAGAGCCACATAACTTACATGAGAGCTTTCAAGCACATAACTTGTAAAAGGGGGATGTTAACTATTTACATACTTACTTGTTCACAATGCTCGGGTAGTACGAAAGTGTCTCTTAGGTCAGTCCATTTCTTAGTAGAATCCACCTCAAGAAAACCAGACTCTCCTCTACGCACAGTAGCGTTGCGACCCTCCATGATTATCTTGAACCATTGCACGTCGAACAAGTCGACAAAAAATCCTTTGTAATCGATCCTCAAAATCTCTTGTAGCGTGCCGAAGTAAGTGAGTTCCGCCACCACAGGATCTGCATCAGAGGAACGTCGTCGACTAGACTGTTCAAATTTTGCCATGATTCCACAATCTTGAGTAAAACGCTTTTTGTCGATCCATTCCACCCTAAAATGTCGACCTTTACACCATGCTGCTGTGTATGACATACTACAACGAACAAAGATTATGAGTGTCCGTTCAAACGTTTAGAAATAAAGTCACTAGCTGACTAGTCGTACATTGCAAACTTACCTTGGTCGCGCAACCCCAAGAGTACTCCCACTCTTCCTCAGACACTTCGTCACCGCATTGTTGTGCTCTTTTCAATTGGTTGTGCAACCATCTTAAGCTCATGAATGTTGGTAGGCTCTCCAGAGCCGTCGGATAGTGCATCGGTGGTCGTCTTTCCCGTCTCCACTCGATTCGTGCCCTTTGTCGCTCTTGCTTTGCATCCTCATATTGTGAAATCCACTTTTGCATCACTGGATTGTGAAGCATGCAAAATCGGTTGATTTTAGCCTCTAGATCTTCCGTCATCTTCTTCTCAACACCGAGATTGCACATGACAATCCCAGATATGCGCTCATCATCTATGGTTCGCCATAGCATGTCCTGAGCTTTATCAAATCCGTCTAGCCACTCTCCAATGTACACTAGGGACTCTGATACCAACCAACCTTCTTCCATGCTACCCTCCGGACGTGCCTTTTGACGCACATATCCCTTAAGCGTTTTCATGAAATGTTCTAAGAAGAACATCCATCTGGAATGAACTGTGCCAGCTATTTCCACCTCATCAACTATGTGAACAAGAAGATGCACCTGAATGGTTAGCATGGTAGTAGGAAAATGTTTCTCAAACATGCACACAAGCTCCGCAGCATTTAGTTTGGCGAATGGTATGGAGTCTACGTTGATCTCCTTTTGTGAGATCCATTGCACCAGCTTTGCAAGTTTGTAGATTGTGTTACGGATGTCGAGAGACAAACATCCCTCAATGGCAACCGGTAAAATAAATTGTAAAGTATGTGCAGCAATGATATTAAAGTCCACATTTTATGCAATGATATTAAAGTCCACTATGAACGTACTTGACACATTTTATGCCAATCGTGTGACTTCAAACCGGTAAGCTTTCCTTCTTTAGTAAAACACGTTCGGAGCGAGTGCATTACGCCAGTGGGGGTCCACAAAGATCGAATGGTCTCTTTTACTTTGCGTTCTTGGGCTCCTGTGAAAATCCATGGTGCTTTAGGGAGTTTTATCGATCCATCAGACGCTGTTTGCGGCCAATATTGCTCCATACGATCCACATTTCTAAGGTCAAATGTGGCTCCCAAAGTATCTTTCTTGCCGGTCAGATGGTCCCATAGTAGATTACCCACATTCTTGAATATGTGCATTGGATCGAGCAAGTGATTGATCATGAGTCAGGGCCAGTATGGTAACTCGTACCATAGAGATAGTCTCTTCATCGCTGGAGGCAATCCGTCATCGCACATCTCCTTCTGCTCTAACCATGCTTGTGCAGACATCCTTGGTGGCTCTCTTCCCAAAAAGCCGTCGCGTATCACATGATTCTCTGGAACATACGCTTGATGACCTTCATAGATTTGCTTCTTCAGTGAGGGCGCCCTACGTGCATTCAGTCTAGGTCCACATGTGACACATGCTATGTATCCGCTTGTTTGAAGCCCTGCATGTATACACATGATAATAGATCAACTATGGGAAAAAACAAGATTTACAGTGTCTGAGTGAGGAGTGTCAATAGATCACCTGAGCATTCTGCTAGCCCGGGATAGTCATGCATGGTCCACATTAGAATGCCTCTAATCAAAGCATTCCGTCGTCTTGTGTGTCGGCTCATATCCACCACCTCTATGCCAATCCACAATTGTTGTAGCTCTTCCAATAGTGGACGAAGATACACATCCATATTCTCCACTTTATATCGCCCTCGCACAATCAAGCTTAGCCATAGGTGCCCCTTCTTCGTAGTCAACCACGGGGGAATGTTGTAGTTGACGATGACAACGGGCCATACACTGTAAGATGTTGATCTTTGACCAAATGGATTTACGCCATCCATAGCCAGGCCTAAGCGCAAATTTCGAGCTTCCCTGGCAAAATCCGACCATGTTCCATCTATATGTTTCCAGGATGCACAATCTGCAGGAATTCGTAGCACACCATCCAGATTTATTCTCCTCATGCCATGATGCTAGGGCGGCCATGGACTTACATTCGAAGAAATGCTTGATGCGAGGAAGCAGAGAAAAATGTCGCAAAACCTTTTGTGGAATTTTTGTCCCGTGGAGATCTACTCGATATATTTCGGAATCACATTTCGGACACTTCTCCATGTCTATGTATTTCCCTCTGAAAAGAATGCAGTCATTAGGACAAGCGTGGATAAAATTGTAATCCATCCCCAAGTTTCGCAAAATCTTTCTTGCTTCATCTCGGGAATTTGGCATCACATTGTTAGCTGGTAGTATGTGCTCTTTAAGCAATCTACACAACATAAAAATACGATACAGTCGTGTAAAAATCTATCAGATCATTATACATTTAGAGTTTTATTAAAGTAAACTAATTGTCATAGATCACCTGAAAAGCACTGTGACGCTAGTGTCACTCCATCCAAACTTTGCCTACATGTTGAGAAGAACAAGGAGTGCTTTCAATCTAGACATACGTGCTCCATTATACAATGGCGTATCGGCTTCACTTTTCATATCATCATAGATAAGCCTTTCTGAATCCATGATCGTCTCGATCATTTCATCAATCTCGAGCTCAAACATTGCCTCGTTGGGAATGTGCTCTGGATGATCATCCCCCGAGCTGTCAGAGGCTACATCTTGTGGCCTCACATATGCTGCTTGACCAAAGCGCCTGCGAACACGTCTATTGGGTTGCAAGATTGCTGCTTGTTGGCCAGCGTCAGAGTCCGACGAGTTATAATTGGCAACAACTCGATCTATAATAGATGGATCGAACTCGCCAAATTCGCGAACGTGCTGCAAAGAAACACGTCTTGTCCGTCGCACAACATGCTTGCATTGATTACAAGGACATAAGACCCTCGTTGAGAGATAGGTGTTTCGGTTGGACGGTCCCACATCCTCATCACTACTCATAATGAGGATAAAAATCTTATAACCTGGACAACAAATTTAATATTCTATTGGCATTCTTCGTCTTATCTCTTTCTCTCTCTCTCTCTCTCTCTCTCTCTCTCTCTCTCTCTCTCTCTCTCTCTCTACCTCACATTCTCTAGTCATGTCCAATCCCCGCACACCTCGGTCTAGAGGTGCACGGAGATCAGAACCACCGGGTTATAATCTCGTCTTTATTGGTCAATACCTATATTTGTGGGTACAAGAAATCTACAGACCCACGTCTACATGATACTACATGTAGTGGACAAAACCCCTTTGCCTCTTCTCTAGCTGTAGCACTTCACAGCATCTTAACATCTTTTCACAGTAGATCTTTTCACTGTTCGTCTAACTCTAAACCCTAAACCGTAAGTAATTCTTGCGTGGACTCGATCTAATGTAAATAAGCGTAAATATAACTAAAAATAAACCTAAATCTAATTTAACGTAAGTCTACATGTAACCTAATCTTTAACATCTTTTGGGATAGTTTCCTACGACGTTAAAACTCTCTGCTTCTTTTGTGTGTGTGTGTGTGTGTGTGTGTGGGTAAACCTAAATAAACCTAAGTCTAATCTAATATAACATAAATCTAAATCTAACGTAAATTATGTTATATTAAAAACAAAGAACTAAACTAACAGGGATTATAAGAACCTTAAAACTGATTTAACACATAATTTTTCACATAACTCGGCAAGAGTTGGCATTCTCATCACTAAAGATGTGAGAGTTAACTTTCGGCGGTGACGCTGCCTCATCTCCATCCACATCTGACGACAGCAATTGGCCCTTTGGACCGTTCTTGCTCTTGTTACTAACTTTGAAGCTGCTGTTGAATGACTAGAGGTTGTATAGATGGTCATTGTCGGGGATGTAGTGACTCTTGCCGCCCTGAAGATCCACCTTCTTCCCTATCTTCTGAAGACATTTCACCAGTACTTTTGGATCGACGGAGCCCACCATGAGTGAAGGCAGCAATACCCTATATTCCATTGAGGGCTTTCTTCACCCGCTTCATGCAGGCATCGCAGTCTATGGAGACCTAAATCTAATCTAATATAACGTAAATCTAAATCTAGCGTAAATAAACGTAAATCTAACTAAAAATAAACCTAAATCTAATTTAACGTAAGTCTACATCTAACCTAATCTTTAACGTCTTTTAGGATAGTTTCCTACGACGTTATAACTCTCTTCTTCTTGTGTGTGTGCGTGTGTGTGGATGTGTGTGCCAATAAAAAGAGATAAATGGTATAACCTTTCTATCACCCATGCCAAGTATGATAGATTGGTTATGCCATTTCCCTCTTGAATAATAGGTCTTGAGTTCAACTCCTCGTCGGCTAGATCTTTAGGTCTTTTAATTTTAATTAGTTTCCTACGACGTTAAATTAGTTTCTCTCTCTTTCTCTCTCAATGTGTGTGCGTTTTTTTGTTTATGCATGTTTTCTCTCTCTTTTCCTCTCTCAATGTGTGCGTTTTTTGTTTATGCATGTTCTCTCTCTCTTTTCCTCTCTCAATGTGTGCGTTTTTTGTTTATGCATGCTCTCTCTCTCTTTTCCTCTCTCAATGTGTGTGTGCATTCTTTGTTTATGTATGTGTGTGTGCGTTTTTGTTTATGTTTGTACTCTTTCTCTCTCTCTCTCTCTCTCTCTCTCTCTCTCTCTCTCTCTCTCTCAAAAACACTATGTGTGTGTGTGTGTGAGAGAGAGAGAGAGAGAGAGAGGGAGAGAGAGAAAGAGGGGAAGGGAACATGAGAGTGAGGAGAGGGAAGGAGCATACCTGGCTCTCCTTCATCTCCTCATGTGTGTGTGTGTGTGTGTGGAGAAGAAAGAGAGAGAGAGAGAGAGAGAGAGAGAGAGAGAGAGAGAGAGAGAGAGGGAGAGCGTTACCTGCTCCTTGCTTGAGGGCGCCGAAAAACTCAGATGTGAGATCTGAGTTTTTGAGCGTTCTCTGTTATTTTTTTAGCCCAGCCGGCGTCGCTATGAGCGTCGCAAATTTACAAGTAAATTTGCGACGCTCATAGCGACGTCGGGAATTTTTTTTTTGAGCGTTGCTAATATGAATAGCCTCTTGTAGTGTTATACCAAAGCTGGGAAATGACTGGCTGAAACAATCTGGAAGCTTATAGCCCCGGCTCATTAATTACAAGGTTTATCAGAGAAAATAGGAGTTACAATATTCTTGATTCATCAAAATAATAAATGTTTTACAAGGAGAACTCCGAAAAATGGTGTCCGCATTAGCTTGCTGCTAACATTCCCCCCTCCTCGCCTTTGTCGTCCCTTGACACAGCTTTATGGACTGAAATAGTCTTCGGGTTGACGGATGGTGAGGTGGTCTTTAAGCGCGTCTGGTGCCTTCTGGTATCTGACTCTTTGTTCTTTGTCAAACACTTGCAGAAATTGCATTGTGACTTGATTCTTCAGCTCCACCACTGAGTAGCCTACAAACCTGGATGCTAGGTTGTTGATCACTGATGCTAATATCTTCGTTCGCGAGGTGAAGAATCCATTTTAGAATGATTCTTTAAAGGCTAGCATATTATTGGATGGTAGGAACATGCATCTTGCATAGAATCCGTAAAGGAACTCTTTTGAAGGTTGCCCACTCAGATCGTAGCATAAGCCTTTGTTTCCTTCCAAGAATGATAGCCATGGGGCTCCTGTTTGCTCAAGCTCATTAAAAACTTGTACATGTGAGCAGCATTCTGCAGATCTTTCATAACATGGCACAAGAGAGATTTGGCAGACTCTTGAAGAAAGACATGGCGCCCGTTAGGGTTTTCACCATGTATTTCTCCATCGCTTGGCCTCTCTCTGGAGTTGGTAGCCTGGGGAAGTTGAGCGAAGTTGGCCTCTTCTTTTGCAGTGCTTCATGCGCTTGCCATGTCCTTACTCTACAGGACAGAATGTTGGATCTCTTTGTAGGGCTGCATGTGCTCTTGTGAACAGAATCAGGTATCTCGGATTCTTGTTCAGCCAGCTTAACCTCCACTTTGGGTGGTCTTTATCTGCGCCATCTTCTTGCATATCCTTGTACAACCTTTCTTTCACCTGTAATAGTTCTACTTTGATGAGAGGGTACGATAGGGATTGTTGTTACCATTGAGTGTTGATCTGATTGGGAGTGAGTTGAGTGACATTGACAGAGTGTAAAACTCTCAACTCCCAATCCATAGCAGCTTTCCACAACTCATCCACCTCGGGTTATCTTCTCGTTCAGTGCGTCTTCTTTAGCTTTTGACAGCTGGACCATGGCACTATGTCTGCATCTATGATGTGAACCTAAAAATACTCATCACCACTTGGCTCTACTGTTGACTATAGCGAATGAGACCTAGGGTATGTCTATCTGTGGCTCTTCGTGCGTGTCTTGTTTTCCATCTCTCAGGAGTTGATTTATCCGCTTGAGTTATGCTATCTCCTTTACCTATCTCTGAACTCGCATCAATGCCAGGTCCCTGTGCTGTGATTGTTCTAACTTTAATTCCAATTCTAGGTCTTTATTTTTCTTTTCAAGTGCCTTGTACACTTCATCAGTTCCTTTGATCGAGGCCAAGGCTGGATTTTCTCTGATTTGCCTTAAGAAAATGGCCTGATCATTGATCCTCTGTTTAGAATATTGCAGAGAAGCATTGGAAACATCTAACTGCATCTGAAACTTCTGAGATGACAGAGAGCTTGTAAGAAGTTCATTCATAACTTCTGTCATCTGCTCGTCTTTTGCTTTGTAGGCATCAAATAATTTGGTGAGTAGATCACCTAGCTCCTCCATTTCTTTTTCTTGGTTATCTCTGGCTATCTGATGCTGTTTAACTTCTACCTTCAGCTCTTGCACTTGCCTTTGGAGATCAGTGATGACAGTCATCCTATCTTCTAGCTCTCCTTGAAGAGCGTCGATCACCATTTCGAGTGTTGGTATACTTGCAATGCCCACCTGTCTAAGTTCTACCACCACAATATATGCTGCACAGTTTGTAAGGCCCCCATATGAGGAGAAGCCAATGGCGCACATATATTTGGTGGATTCCAGCTATCCACGCTGATGAGATCTCTATTTGCGATCGTGGGTTGTACGGAGAAAATTCAGGGGCAACTTTGGGGGCCTCGGGGGCGGAAGCCCCCAAGACCTTTTTTTCCCTTCGTCGGAATATTCCTTTACGCCAGAATATCTTGGCTGGACGATGGCCGGAAGACAATCGGAAAATGGCGGTCCGGTGGCCGGTGGTCCATGGTCTTTGGTCGGTGGTCGGCGGCCAGTGGTCTTTGGCCGGTGGCCGATTTCTAGGAGGACTTGTCTACCCAAAAGCAGCTACACATGGGCGCATGGGAGAGTCCTACTTGGACTTGGCTATCTAAGGGCGGCTGCACATGGCCGTTTAGAGGCTCCCTTACAACTATATAAGGAGGCCTTTTCATGAGTATTTTGGTAGAATGGTGTGCACACTTGACGCACACAGCACATCCTTGTGTAAGGATTATTAGTCCCTTGTATTCACTTGCTCTAGTTGTCTAAATCGCCATCTAAGCTCTACCTTGAGAGTGCATGGGTGGATGACGCCATCAATTTGTATAGTGTGCTAATCTAAAGTTTTTGATTTGCCACTAATCTACTTTGCATCGTGTCTCTCTCTACTCTCCTTACTACTAGATCCTTATTGTATTCCACATTTCTTACATGGTATCAGAGCTATAGATGCTCGTAGCTAAGAAAGTACGAGAAGGACTTGTATTACTTTGCAAAATCAATTATGTCGGCGTCTTCAAGTTTCGTTGCCGGTGCTACTCCGCTTCGCATTCGTCCACCAGCATTCAACGAAGGAAAGCATGAGAACACCAACTACACATTGTGGAAATTCAAATTTTTTGCAATTCTAGATTCATATGAATTGTTGGATACGGTGTTGGGGTCAAATGGTGCAGACCCGGAGCCCACTGCAACAAATGATCTAGCAAATCCAAGCATTGTAACTCCCCCGAATGCTACTCTTCTACGTGCTTGGAAAAGAAGGAATTCAGTTGCATTATGCACCATTGTCATGTGTGTAAGTGATTATGTCCTCACTTTGATTCAGCATACCACTAAAGCACATGAAGCTTGGAACATATTGGCTCGCCAATATGAGGCACACAATCACACCAGAATTCAAAATCTGGAAAATCAACTTGCTTGCTGAGAAACTTTTTGATGGAGAGAAAGTGGAGGCCTTCATCAAGCTGCGGATTAAGGACCTCCAAGATCAATTAGCTGTCGTTGGTGTGGCTATTTCTCCAAAAGATTTAGCTCGGCGCTGCATTCGCATACTTCCGGCGAGATATGATGGTCTCGTTACGGCACTCAACACTCAGGTTTGTCCAACCCCTCTTATGTTTGAAGAAGTAAGTGCAATGTTGCTTGAAGAGGAGCTACGACTCAGAACCAGGGATGGTGGAGGTGATGATGCCTTCACAGCCAATGCAAACGGCAAGGAGACTACGTCAAATGATTCTAAGAAGAAGCCCAAGAAGAGGAAATTTTCAGGTAGCTGTTTTTACTGTGACAAGAAGGGTCATGTTGTTAAAGACTGTAGAAAGAAGAAAGCAGATGAGAAGAAAGGCACCATGAAAGCTTCTTGGAAGGAAAGAGAATCCTCCAACAATGCTGAAACAGACCTTGAACTATGGGCTGTCATAGAACAGGTATGCTCATCAACACAAACTCCGCTTGTTGATGGATCTTGGATTCTAGATAGTGGTGCATCCCGACATATGACTAGTAAGAAAGACTGGTATAGTTCTTGGAAGCCTCTACAGGAACCCATAAGTGTAATTGTTGGGAATAATGCCAAATGTCCAGCCGAAGGATCTGGGACAATTTCTTTTTTAGCAGCTACAGGTGAAACTAAAGAGCTCTCTAATGTGTTGTACATGCCTCAAATCAAGAAGAATTTGTTGTCCATTGCTGCAAATCACTGATCGTGATCTTGAAGTCCATTTCAAGAAAATTGGAGCAAAAATCTTGGATTCTAAAGGCAACACAATGGGAAAGGGTGTAAGGCGCAACAACCTCTACGAACTTTCTGCACTTACGGTCACAACAGAAAAAGGTACAACTCAATTATGGCATGAGAGATTTGGTCACTTAAGCATTTCTATCCCTTCGCCGGAATATTCCTTTACGCTGGAATATCTTGGCCGGACGACGGTCGGAAGACAATCGAAAAATGGCCGTCCGGTGGCCGGTGGCCGGTGGTCCATGGTCTTTGGTTGGTGGTCTTTGGCCGGTGGCCGATTTCTAGGAGGACTTGTCTACCCAAAAGAGGCTACACATGGGCGCATGGGAGAGTCCTACTTGGACTTGGCTATCTAAGGGCGGCTGCAAATGGGCGTTTAGAGGCTCCCTTACAACTATATAAGGAGGCCTTTTCATGAGTATTTTGGTAGAATGGTGTGCACACTTGACGCACACAACACATCCTTGTGTAAGGATTATTAGTCCCTTGTATTCACTTGTTCTAGTTGTCTAAATCGCTATCTAAGCTCTACCTTGAGAGCGCATGGGTGGATGACGCCATCAATTTGTATAGTGTGCTAATCTAAAGTTTTTGATTTTCCACTAATCTACTTTGCATCGTGTCTCTCTCTACTCTCCTTGTTACTAGATCCTTATTGTATTCCGCATTTCTTACATCGAGTTCCTTGGTCTTTGTGTTGTGGTTTAAAGCTGCTGAATGGAGTCTCTCTGTCATTTTCTTCATCTGCCGTGCATATTCATTGACCTATACTATTACTTCATCGTTTGTCTGCCACTCCTCTTGTCGTGCCAACTGGGATGTGCCTGCAGCCTCGTGTGTTGCTTCTTGCTGCGTCGTAATTGCTGGTGGTTCTTGTGTGGATGTAGGTGATTGGTCTTCTTCTTGGCCATCCTGAGGCTTTGATGCCTTGGCAGTTTCTGGTTCAGTAGAAGTGGAGGGTGTTGTCTCTACCCTTGCTGTCTCTTCAGGTGCCAGCCTTTCTTCTTTCTTTGGCTCAGGTTCTGTGTCATGTGAAATGGCAGGCTCTTTTTCTGCATCTGCTTTCTTAGAGTCTCTTGTTCATATCTACTTGCATGTTCCTCTTGAGGCTTTTGAGTCTCTTCATCTGCCTTGTCCTATTCCGGCTCGACTTCTTTTTCTTTTTGTCCGTCGGGGTGGTAAGTCTCTTGTGCAGATTCTGCTTGTTGGGTGGACTCAGAATCTTTCTCTTTCTCAGGCTCTGCTTCTTCATTGGTGTCTTTGCCTGCAGGTGATGGTGTTTGTCTAGGCATGGGATGGTCTTGTTGTTCTGGAGGCGGTGAGGTGGGTCGGGGAGATCCATGACTTTACTCTTGGCTAGTCGTTTCCTTAGCTTGCCTTTAATCTTCCGCTTCCTTGCCTTTCTTTGTAGCTTCTTCTGCTTTCTTCAGTTTTAGCGCTTCAACCTCTTGGTACATTCTTTCTAAATATTCTGTTGGATCATCCGCCTCTTTTCTTATATGATGCTTTGTTCAAGGGCCTTCAAGTCTTGCAGGTACCCATTTTTCTGGGTCCTTTCCTTGTGCTTGTTGATGGGGGATTTTCACAAGCCAAGCTCCCATACCCCTCTTCTCTCGTCCCCACCCCATGGAAACCCCCTCTTAGGGAGGGAGTGATAAAAGACATTGGAAAAGTAAGGAAAAAAAATAAAGTATGGGTATGTAAATAAGGAGAAAGGTAAAATGGGCCACCGTGGGCCTGCGGGGTAGCCCATCCCCACCTTGCCTCCTTTTTCTTCACTGTTGCCCCGCCGGGTGTCCCTTTTCCTCTCCTCCACTCAAAAGGTCAACCCCCTCTCTCTTCCCTTGTCCTTTCTCCTTTCTCTTTCCCCTGAAGCTACCCCACCCCCTGTCCTTACCAATAATGCACCCTAACTCACATGCCACCTGTCCTATCTTCCAAAACAGTATACCCCACTCCCCTTTTCTCTCTCCTACAATCTCCCATGATCCAAATACCCCCCTCTCTCTGTAAAATTCGAAATCTCTCTTGTCTTGTACCAGATGGCCTCCCCCACACTCACACACACTCAGTTTCACTGAAAAAGGTTCCCACAGACCCATCCCCACCCCTCTCTCTGTAAAATTCTAAATCTCTCTTGTCTTGTAGCCAGATGGCCTCCCCCACACTCACACACACTCAGTTTCACTGAAAAAGGTGCCCACAGACCCATCCCCACCCAGTGGTTACCTAATTTTTCTTGTGTTCACACACATCTGCACACAGATTCACCTCTGAACACACTCCCCTCTCTCCATGTCACCTCTCACTTTTTTTTTCATCAACCCATCTCTCTCTCTTAGTCTCTCTCTCATGAGACTACTGTTCTGGCACATATACACACAGCCAGACAAGTGGGGCCCACAGTCACATGGCCAGTGTAGATAATGATTTCTTCATTTCTAAATTCTAGAATTTCTCCCCCCTCCTACCCTATATAAAGAGGGGTCACTATCACACTAAAGACACACACAACATCACGAAAGAACACACTATGCACTGTGTGTGCCTAGTTCACACACACACACCCATACCATCACCATCACATCACCGTGCTTGTCTTGAGCATGACCTCTACACCCTTGGCTATGGAAGATGAAGGGCAACTAAATGAAGGATGATGGCCATAACCCTCATGCGAGTCTTCGCCATCAACTCCCACCTATCCACCATGTGCTCTACCACTCTCTCCCTTCTCATTCCCCTACCCTATGCTCCCCATTTCATCGCCTTATTCTCTAAATAAGATTGAGGTTTTGTGAGTATGTTTTCTTCCAATGTTTTGCCCATGAGAGGTGTGCGGAATCGCCACCTAGTCTTGTGTTTGGAGTGAGCTTGTGTATGTGTGAAGGGTGTGCGGATTCGCCATCCTTTTGTGGTGCCTAAGTACTAAGCCGCTATACCCCCTCCCTCACTCTCTCTCTCTCTCTCACTCTCTCTCACTTGATCTCATTCCCTTTCCTCTTCATCATTACTCCCAAGCATCCATCTCTCTTGGATGAAAACTTTGTTATGGTGGTGTGTTGTTTGCATTCTAGCCGCTGAAGCTAGGTGGTGCCCCCTGTTTGCTTTACCATGACAGGCTCGAGGCGCGCCATTCGGTCCCCGGTGTTTTAGAGGCCGTTGGGGTTCGGGGTTCGCTTTGCTCCCGTCATTTGGTGCCCCCACGGAGGATCTTTTCATGAAACCCTTCAGTTTACAAGACTGAAACCCTTAAACTATTGTGAATGGATGAATGGCTAGCAGGATTTGCTAATTGGACGACAGAAGAAGAAGATCTCCAAGCACAACTAGACGAACTCCGCATCTCCATCAAAGCTCGAGTGCCAGGCGTAACGGTAATCGATTTGCAGTGGGAGAGTCAACCAACACGCCAAACCCAATGGATATACATAGGCCAAGTGCCAAGAAGAAGAAGGAGAAGGTCGAAACCATGTCCGCAACCTAAGCCCAACCCACAACAACAAAATGGAAGGAGCTCTACACAATAGAGAATCAACACTATTCTACTTTGAGAATCGGGTAACTCAAGTCACCGAGGTAATTATCACAGTCAGTTTTCAAGTCGCACCTGATGCTACAACACAGATAATGGAATCATTGGCTCACACTCTCACTAGAGAAACTAGGGATCTACTGAGTTTGTTTCAGGAAAGAACACCACCCTCTCCCACAAGCTTGGACAGTGACTAAGCATCTCTAAGCTTCACATGAATCAGTACAACCTACCTCAAGACAGATCACACATACCAACACGTGTACGCTCAATCAAGGTAATACTGGATTTGAAGGCTCACTACCAGCACGTCATTGACACCATGCTAGGTGGGGAGCGATTTTTTGAGGTTCTGGCATCAGATCAACCATTTGTCCTACCTTTGGTACAAGGCAATGTACCGTTTGAAGTTTTCATCTATGTCCTAGTATAAGAGGGTATACAAGCCTCCTTGTAAAGAAGAAAAAAACTTTTGCAAGTTAAGGAGTGTGTCTTTCTAGCTCTCTCTCAGTAATCATGGCAAGTGTAGCATTTCCAACATTTAAAGGAAAGAAGGGGGAGGATTTGGTAACAGACTTCCTAGATGACTTTGAAGTAGCATGTGTAGTGAGCAACAAAGATACGGATGAATCCCGGGTTAGAATATTTAAGCATCTCATGAAGCTAGAAGCTAGATCATGGTACAATGCACTTCCACAAGCAACCAAGGATGACTGGGAACCCTTAAAAACTGCTTTTAAGAGGTGATTTGGGGGAGGTACCACTTCAGAAAAGTTGTGGGACAAGTTGAGAGACTTGAAGCAGGAGGGTCTTTTAGAATATGCCACCTATGAGTCCAAATTTGTGGATTTGTGGGAACGGTGGGTTGAGTCACTGGCTAGGGGGGAAGCTGCACCCGATTTCCTAAAAAAAGATCGGTTCACGCATGGCTTATGGCCGCTTCTCAAGGAGAAGGTGAAAGGTAGATTCTCGGCTACATACGAGTTAGCCGTTGAGATTGCTCGCCTTAAGGACAAGAAGCTGCGAATGAAAGACAAAGAAACCGAGTCAACAGAAGCAGGAACATCGCGTCGACCAGCAACTATGACAACCACCATTCCACCACCACCGCCGGCTCTTGGGGTAAGAGATGACCAACAAGATATGTTGGCCCATATTACTGACCAACTGCAGAATTTGTCTGTCCACTTAATACAACAAGGGAGGAGTCAAGAAAGAGATCAAGACCCTGGAAGAGCACGACGACAAAACAGAGAGTATCATTGCTACAACTGCGGAGAAGACAGTCACGGTATGTACTACCGTCCCAAACCACGACAAAACTATAATAGAGGAGGTAGGAGGAACCAATTGTCACCCCGTAGAGAAAGAACACCCCCACCCCGAGCACCAGCCCCACCAACACAAATTCTACGTCCACCCTAGGCACCACCACAAGCATCCATCCCACCTCTTCCACCAGCCCCACCACTTGATCGCCCTGTAAACATCATAAGGCTAGAAGAGAAAGGAAAAGCCATAGTAGTGGATCCACCCCGAGCAAAGGAGAGGGACAAGGGTAAGGAGAATGTAACCTTTTTAGAACCACTTGAAGCCATGACTGTGAAAAGATCTAGGAGGGAGAAAGCTACACAATCAGATGATGAGAGAAGCATGAGAGGAGAAACTAGCAAGAGGCCATCCAGGCCACGACGGAAATTGGGCATCACCGACTTCCAGCTAGGGGAAAGTTCTAAGCCCTATGATCTAACATTGGATGTGGCAGAGCAAGGAACGAAGATTACATGGCCACAGCTGCTACATCTTGCACCAAAAGTAAGGCGACAATGGTCTAAAATGGTAAGTAAAAGACTCTCCAAAACAAAGGTAGCCGGAGCAATTTCGGGATGCAACATGGATGACATCCTTCCAATTGTCGACGTAAACATAAAAGGAAAGAGGGTTGGAAACACCTACATTGATGGAGGTGCACAAATCTGTGTAATGAGCGAAGCTATGATGCTTCGATTAGGGCTTGAGGTTGATAGACCTTCTCCATGCAAGGCAAAGATGGCAAACAATGCAAAAGTAAAGTGTGTGGGTGTGGTAAGTGCCATGAAAATAAAAGCTTTCAACACTGAGGTAGAGGTAGATGTTTTTGTAATGCCTACTAAGGGGGAGGGCTATCCACTAATCTTGGGAAGGCCATGGTTGATGGCCATGAAGGCAAAACAGGACTGGGGTACTGGCCTTCTACTCATGACCGGTAAGAAAGGGGAGACAATCTACTACGACATGAGGATTGGCAAGTAGAAGCAAATGAATCTGGAAACATCGGGAGATGAAACCACTAGCGAATCTTCCAGTTCTGAGGAGGAGACCACATCCACCAACGAAAGTGACAGTTCCATTGATGTGATGGGTATCATTATGAAGGATCCACAAATGGTAAGCACAACTGGTGATCCATCACCAAAAGGGCAACCGAATGAAGAGGAGAGAAAATCACCTAGCCTAGGAGGAAGTAGGTTGAAGGGTATGTTGTCTACGGAATTAACACTTGAGGAGAAAGATAGTTTTTTGCAAATGTTGATGGGATTTCCTAACCTGTTCATTGACAACTATGAAAGAATCACAGGCATTACAGTGGTGGAACATCATATTAAGCTGAAGGAAGGGGTAAAACCAGTTATGCAAAAGCTACGACGACTGGGGGTCATACAAGAAAAGGCACTCTTAGCCGAGGTAAGGAAACTGCTGGAGGCGGGATTCATCTATCCTGTAGAAAACTCAAAATGGGTGTCACCCGTAGTGGTGACGCCTAAAAAGAATGGTAAGTGGAGGGTCTGTGTTGACTACAAACCACTAAATGCAGCTACAAAGAGAGACCACTTTCCTCTCCCTTTCTTGGATGAAATTCTGAATGAAGTAGCGGGTTTTGAATGCTATACCGTCTATGATGGTTATTCTGGATACTTTCAAATACGCATAGCCTTGGAAGATCAGCTAAAAACCACTTTTATCACGCCATGGGGTTGTTTTGCATACAGGGTTATGCCATTTGGTCTCACAAATGCACGTGCCACATTCCAAAGATATGTCACATATGTTTTTCAACCGTTCTTTGGAACATCCATAAGAGTGTTCATTGATGATTTTTGTATATATAGCTCCCGTATTTCACATTTAGAAAAGGTAACTGAAGGTTTGGCCAGGTTGCAGAGCCTAGGTGGGCAATTAAATGTGGATAAATGCCACATTGGGGAGAGCAAAGTCATTCTACTAGGCCATGAAATTTCAGCAAAAGGTATCAACGCTGACCCAAGTAAGGTGTCCGCACTCATAGCCCTACCTTCACCAACGACCGCACGTCAACTGGTCTCTTTTCTACAGAAGGTGAGGTACTTAAGTAGATTTATACATCTACTATCACAACTTGTTCTACCACTGCAACAACTCACTCAAAGATCAACTTTCACTTGGGATGAGGAAAGCGAACATCACTACAACAAGGTAAAGGAGGTCTTAGCCACTCTGCCAACTATCTCACCACCTAAGTGGGATGAAAAATTCTATGTCACCTCAAGTGTTGGTGATGACTCATTGGGGGCTGTGCTACTCCAAAAGGATACGACGACATCTTTCATGAGGCCAATCTACTTCTCTAGTCGAATGATGACAGCAGGAGAGAAAGGTTTCACCCATGTGGAACACTTAGTCCTAGCTCTTAGATTTGCAACTACAAAGTTTAGGTCATATTTGTTGCCTAAGCAATTTGTGATTCTGACCACGGATGAGATATTTCCCTATGTTGTACAACACATGGATGTGTCTGCTAGAATTACTAAATGGCTAGTTCGTCTGCAAGAGTTTGACTACACGGTACAGGTAGAAAGCACGACAAGGGCAAGTTTGGGGGGACTCATGACCTACCAAGTCTTTGAAAGGAAGGAGAAGCAATCTAAGGAAGGAGAAGTCCGATTACCTCCAGTACCACCGATGGTAGAAGGAGCATACTCTCTCTACTTTGATGGAGCCTACAAGCGAGCGTCCGACAAAGCAGTTGCAGGCATAGTGGTCTTTGATGACAAAGGGACAAAGGTATTTTCGTTGGGCCAATTGTTAGATTCACATTCTAACAATGAAGCTGAGTATGCAGCACTAACCAAGGGTCTACAATGGTGCGTCTCGCAAGGTGTACAATGCCTTAATGTATTTGGGGATGCTCTACTTCTGGTAAGGCAAGTAAATGGAGCATGGACATGCAAGAATCCTAGTTTAAGGACTCACTTAAGTGGTGTAAAAACCTTGTTGGGTAAGTTTGAAGAAGTTCAAATACACCATATCCCAAGGGCTCAAAACCAAGAAGCAGATGCCCTAGCAAGTGAAAGACTATAGGAAGTGGTGGTTGGAGCAATAAAACTAAAGCTCCCTCTATTTCAAGGAAGTGATGCCTTGCCTGACATCATGAATTTTTTGGAAACAGGGAAATGCCCATCAGATTTAACAAAGGGACAGAAGCAATGGATGACGCGGAAGGCCACAAGGTATTGACTCATCAATGAAGGTTTGTATTGTAAGGGTAAGGACCAAATACTCAGGAAGGTCCCTCTCTCTCTGGAAATCACGGGAGTAATTGCTAGCTGTCACGACGGGGTTTGTGGTGGTCACTTTGCCCTAGACATAACAAGTAGGAAAATCTTGTAGGCAGGCTTCATATGGCCTAGCCTCAACCGTGATGTACATCACTGGTGCAAAACATGTAAGTTGTGTCAAAAGGCCGGCACTAGGTCACTTATGCCTGAACCACAGACACCTATTCTCTCATATGGCCCATTTGAAAAATGGGGTATCGATGCCATTGGGCCATTACCTAGGGCCAACTCAGGAAAATTCTACATTATCATGGGGGTCGACTACATGACTAGATGGGCAGAGGCTACAACCACCACTAGAATCACAGCGATAGCCATAACCCAAATTTTGGCTTGAAAAGACTTCTTTGCGTTTTTTGACAATTTTACAAGTAATGGGTGGTCATTTTGGCTCATACTTGATTTTTGGCATGTAATAGGTGCATACACATGATAGGTCAGGTGATTTGACAATTTCCAAGTAAAAATGATGCAAAAGTAAATAATCGTGATTATTTACAACAGTGACAAAAACTTTGCAAAACCTACAAATTCTGACCTAGACATGTTTCATACACCTAATACAAGTCCTAAATTGAATTTGGTCAAGTTTGGTCATGTTGGCATCACTTTGTGCTCTGTCGACTCTAAAATCACCGTTTTTTGTGACTACTCTCTCTGTTGGGTTGGTCGATCAACTTTGAGGCTTTGGACTTGTCCGTAACATAGTCGTGAAGCAACTTGTTCAATTCTGGCTTATTTGGAGTCAATTTGACCTCATATGTTGAATTTGAGGCTTTGTAACTTTTGAGCCATTTTCTACTTTTTGAGGGCTTTGCTTGATGGATTTCACCAAACCAATCATATAAATTGTATATGGAGCTCATTAGCAAGCCATCTGTGGAGTCAGGTCGAGATTTTGGCATTTGCCAAAAACCTAACTTTTCTACTGGGGACCGCCTTGACCCCAATCAAATGGTTCAAATCCCATGCGATTTGGTCAAGCTGGCAGGCTGCTATGGTCTTTTTTAGGTCGTAGGTCTTCGTGCACTACTCAGTTTCTAGGGTTTTAAACTAGCTATTGGCTATACAAAATGGATCATCGTCAAGTAAAGAACTTACCCCTCATGTCTCGTGTGAGACGGCGTTGAAAATGGTCAATTGTGGGCTCCGAAAAAGTCGCGCAAAAGAGGCCGAAATCTCTCTCATGGAAATGAGGTGGTTTTAGCCTACCATGGATATATATACCTGGACTTCCCTAACCAGATTTCCCCAGATTCCCCCCTTAGTCCTACTAGACCGTGAAATCTATGTTAGACTAAAAAATCTCCCTGATTCGATTCCTATAGCTCATTCTGCAAGAATTTTGCAAAAGTAGACTTGGCCGCCTAATTTAGGCTTCCCGCTTCCATCTTCTTGTTTCATTGATAATTTTTGTGCTTTTTCACCTTGTATTTCTGATGAACATCGTGTCTTCCATTTTTCCGTCTGAGCTTCCCTGCTATTTATTATTAATTTTGACGCGTTTATTTGAAAAAAACAAAGAAAATAGCAAAATGCTCGAAAAAAGTTAAGTGAAAATCCAATAGTTAAGAAAATCTCTTGAAAAACACAACTTTATTGTTTTTTGTTGGATTTCTCTATTTTTAAGCCTCGTTATCAACAAAAATGATGAAAAATGCCCAAATAAGGACTATTTTTAATGATTTTTTGATAGTATATACACTATTTACACTCATCGGGAAGATATTATCAGTGAATTTTTCCTTGATGATGAATTATAAGGGTATTATTAGGTAATTTTGCAAAAAATCACACGTTAACATCAAACTTTTTCCTCCCTCTTTAAACATTGCCCTTAATTATTAGTACTTAGAGCCCTTCCACCCCTCCTAGATGACGTACTCCAAGACTACTCTGTGCATGGGTTGAACAACAATGTCTATGCATAGCCCTGGTTGGCTCGACCATCATATGAAGATCAATGCAATTCAAAGCAATATATTGTGCAAGAGCTGGATCTTGAGTAATTAACTCAAGGGTTTTTGATGTCGAGGTTTGTTTGATGACAGATCAAACGGGCGTCCAACTGGTCGGACACGAAGCCGAACACTACATTTGTACTCTATTATTTTTCCGAGCTAGTGTAGTAATACTCCGTGTAAATCCCAATTCCAGAGTAACAATCAATCTCTGAGTTGTAATTTTGTTATGTTAGTTGTAAAGGTCCGTGTGAGCTAGCCACTGGCCATTTAGAATTCCCTAGGTATAAATGTCAATAACTTTAATGTGAAAGGAGGCTTATCTTGAGAAGAAGAAGGGAGCTCAAAAAACGTACGCTCAAGCTACGAGCTGCTCCAATTTGTAATCGATGCAACTAATGAATGGGTAATCAGTTTTCAAATCTGAAAGTTGCATTGTGTTCCTCTCTCTTTGCTCTTTAAATTAAGTGTACGCATTGTTAGTTTTATTGTGGTTCGCGACTACGTGTCTGTGAGCTATAATTGTAGATTTGAGTGCTTAAATCGTTGTTTTTAGTCGTTTTAGTTAGGAAATAAGATGTAGCTAAATAAATAATTGAGTAGATTACTTAATGGAGAGAGACAGATTTACATACACGAGATTATAGAGTAGAGAGAGAGAGAGAGAGAGAGAGAGAGAGAGTACACACGATATACGTGGTTCACCCAATGTGGGCTACGTCCACGAGAAAGCAGCCACTCAATGGCTTTAGTACTTCAAAAAAAGTAGTAGTTTACAAAGGGATTATACCCTTAATGGAGCTCCCGCCTTGCTTCACTCTCACCACCTCACACTCACCTTGTTGCATCAACTTCACACTATGAAATGTGTGTAGAAATGGCCTCCTTTTATAGGCCAAAAGGGCTGCCCTCTCTCATGAGAGGCAGCCATGTGTAGCCGCCCTTGTGTAGATAAGTCCAAACCCTAAACCCTCCAATCCGCCCATGTGTGGCCGTCCTTGAGAAGACAAGTCCGCTTTTGAATTCGGCCACCGGACATTGAATTCGGTCACCGGCCACCGGCCATTGACTTCCGACCACCGGCCAACCGACGGTTGTTTTCCGACCACTTTCCGGCCGTCGTCCGGCCATAATATTCCGGCGAGGAAAAAAAAGTCTCGGGGGCTTCCGTCCCCGAGGCCCCTAAAGTTGCCCCTGATTTTTGGTTGTGAAAATTTTGGTTTCTGATGAGTGATTTTCCTTCACGCACGATGGCTTCTCCTCATAATGGGGGCCTTACAAATGTGCGCTTTTACCACAGAAAATTACAAGGGTAAATCAGGCTCCATACTTAACAGTTTTGACCATAGGAGAGTTTTCTTAGACCATAAGACGACAGTTCTAAATAGTTCTGTTGCAGGTTTTAGGACCTTTTCATGATCGATCATGATTTTGGTACCTTGTTGGATTGTGTCCAGATTTGCTAGGATAGTGCCCCTAGGTGTCCTAGACCTCCTCCTAAATTTTCATTGCATTTCGAGTCCGTTCGAGTGCTGAAATGGCGTGATGACCTAGAGATGTGAGAAAGGACATAGGCAGATTTACTTGATCATTGAGTGTTGGTTTGCTTGTAGAGTTGTTGTGTTTTCTTGTTAAGGTTTACTTCTTGAGATTGACGATCTCAAAGAGTCTATGTGCCCCATCCGAGTCACTTTCCCTGAGTATTGACATTATGTTAGTGCCAGAAAGCTATGCTTCAGACGTCCGTCGCGCGGCGACCCGCTAATATTGGCGCCGTTGCCGGGGATATGATCCTTAGATGGTGAGTGACCTAGTGCATTTTTCGAGTGTTCTTTTTCTAAAGATTTTCCTTCCATTCTATTTACACCTTAGCAGTGAAGCAGTTAGACACGGACAGGGTTTAGTGCTTCGTAGAGTCTAGAAGTCAGAGAACTTGCTAGATCTATTCTTGAGAAGTAAAGAGGGTTGTGAGTGAGATAGCCAAAAGCATTTCATTCTTTGATTTTCTCATTACTTTAAGAGTGTTGTTCCATTTTTCGTTATGACTTTATTTTGTACCATTCTGATTGTTTTTGTTTCATGTTTCATTTCAGTATTTAGGAGTAGGATAAGTAGAAACTACCACCATCAAAATTGGGCTAAACGATTGAGAAAAAAAGGGTGAAAGCCATATTTTGGCAAAAACGACCTTAACTTTGAAATTATGAAAATTTGATGGTAGAGAGCTCAAAAGTGATCCAAATTCAAACATTTGTGGATCAAGGGCATCAACATACTCTCTAGAATTAATTTGGAAAGTTTGTGAAGAATCTCTGGAGGAACATGAATCGCGATCCATGTACCACAGAAAACCATTTTTGGTGAAAAGTGACCTGTTACAGTGAGCATGAGTGGGAAACTGCTCTGATCAAGTTTGCTTGAAAGAAAAACTCAAAAATCACTTCAGAATTGGCTTTTAGGGAAAAAATTAGCAAAAACAGGTATTGCAGACACAAAATTGAGCAAATCTTCAGATTTTGGGATCGAAATTCTAAAAGGGGTTGAATCTGGCTTCTACAGGGCATAAAGAACCAACATAACAAAATTCATGAAAAAATGCTGCCAAACATGGATCGCGATCCATGTACCTTTTTGACATTTTGAGTTGATATTTGACAAGTACATACCCGATAACTAGGGGAACAACTTTGCCAAAAGGGACCATGTCAAATTGAAAAAAGTTGATCAATATAGCTAAATACAGAAACTAGTCAAAAACCGCAAGGCAGACATAAAAACTCACTTTTGACTAGGAAAAATTTGTCCAAATTCAAAAAGACTTGGGGAAGAGTATCACCATAACATGGACTACAAGCTGACCACGTTTCATGTCAAAATGTGGTCAAACATGGATCGCGATCCATGTACCTCATGAAAAAAATTTGAAACTTTTTTGGCTGAGATTTGAGCACTAGATAGTTGACACATAAACAAACAACCTTCCCAAAAGAACTATATGCAAAAAAGTTATAAAAAGTGATCAAAAGAGCCAAAAATAGAACATCGTCAAAACTGCCACAACAGACTATAGAAGTCAGTATTGATTGGGCAAAAGTGATTCAAATTCAAAAAGATTTGTGGAGCAGGCTACAAACATCACAAGCTATTAGCACACCAAAAATTTAGATCCAAAAAGTGGTGGAACATGGATCGCGATCCATGTACCCCTAATAAATTTTTGGATAGAAACTTTTGTAGTCTGTAGCAGAGACCATTGTGAACAAAAGTCCCCAAATAAATTTTGCCAAAAAAGTTCAAAAATTGGGTCAAAAGTGCCAGAAACACTTCAAGGTGAAAACCCTAAAACATACCTGTAAATTGACTTTTACTTGACCTAAAGTGATCCAAATCGCATAAAAACTATATAGCAGGGATTAGGAGACCAAGTTCCATTATCATCTGACACATAGGTACATGGATCACGATCCATGTTCTTTTGTCACAGACTGATACCATATTTTCACCATAGCTAGATCCCATCACAAGGAGTCTAGTGGTCTTTTCAAAAATGAATTTGGATATCAAAAACCAAACCAAAAGTCCAGAACTGCCAAGTACTCTCACAAAGTGTCAGAATTGACCCAATTTTCAATCCAGAGGTCCATTTTAAAAAAAAAATGATACCATAGGACCTACTAGTCATGCTGATTCTAATGGTACCAAGAGAAGTCAGTTTGGGCTCCAAACATGAATCGCGATCCATGTACCCATAGTGACAGCTTGACCTGAAACTTTCCAGATCAGTAGTGCTTACACAAGAAAACATATCCCCATGTCCAGTTTTGGAACAAATTGAGCAAATTTGGGTCAAAAGGGAGCAAAACAAGTGACAGATAGAAAACCGCAGTGCAGACCTAGTATTGGCTATTTGACCTGTCAAAACAAGTCCAAATCCAAAAAGATTTGAGATTTAGCTTGTGGACATAAAGTTCAACAAGCTACCAAGAGGACAAGTCCAGATGTGGTTGAACATGGATCGTGATCCATGTACCTCTACCTCAGAATTTGCTGAAAATTGGTATATAGCTTGCATATGACCTTGTCTACACATAGTCAAAATTTGGGAAAATTTTAAAAAACAATTGACTGGGAACATGGATCGCGATCCATGTACCTCTCATCATAGTGGGGGTATCAGACTTGATGATCTTGTAAACATACTTGAGGACATCCCAAATCTCAAGTTTGAGCTAAAAAAACCTTCTGGAGACCAAGATACAAGCCAAAGTTCCTGTTTTTTGGTCTTGAGATCGTTTTGAATGCTGTTTCAAGTGCAATTAACTAAAAGTGCTCTAACTTTCGATATACAACTCCAAATTGAGTTAGGCATATCTAGGAAGAAAGCTTGCGGGAAAGTTTTCGTTTTAGAGCTGAATTTTACTAGGTTTCCTAAATCCAAACTTTTAGGGTACCCCAAGACCAGTTTCCAGAGACCAAAAAGTCAGAAATTCCTGACTTTTGAGAGACCTGACCAAGGGCAAAAAGAGATAAGTTGCACTAAGCTAAAGTGGGATTGTCAAGGACTATCTTGAGACTTTTGAGTGAGCCTTAACCATGAAAAATCATCCACCACCAAGGTTCTCTACTCCACTCGGAGACATGAAAAACGCAAGAAACGCTCCAATGCCTTCAACAGGGGGAATGGGAGAATACCTAGAGGAGAGGCATTCTCTAATCAACAAACCAAATGTGAGATTCGTCAAAGCCAATGAATCCATGAGAGTGCTTACAGATTATGCTCATGATGGCTTATACAATTTCACAAATGGGGAGCCATACATCTTTTATAGATGTGTAGAACACAATGCTAGAGAGTTGACTACACATAAGAACCTCTATGCCTTCACATATACATATGCCAATGGAGTGCAAGTTTTGATGGTAGTGAGGCGGTCCGGGGCTGGCAACAAGAGAGGCGACCTCTAAACACCCCTCAAGGCTCTCGTGCTACTCAATTGGGACTAGGGGCAACCACAAGAACAACACAACAACGAACCCACAGCCAAACCGAAACAAGATAGGGGCACCACCTAGTTAGAGAGCGAACTAGGACGCAAAAGAGGAGAATCCCTTAGCAGTACAAGCGAGAAGGAAGGGTACACTATCACTAATTTAAATGCTACAAATACATACACCAAACACACACACACACACACACACACACACATATACAGACACAAAAATAGAGAGATCTTTGTGCAAGAATTTAGCTTCAATTTTAATGATTGACGTGGGTGTATGAACAGCTTGGAGGAGAGTCAAGAGACTCGATTAAGTTTGATGATATTGCAATCTACACATTATCTTAGGGTTATGAGAGACCTCTCACCATACAACCCCCTTATAATGTTTTCCCAAGCAACAAAAACAAACACAAGAGCTCTTGAGTCACATACAAGCAGATACTACAAAAGAATCTCAAAATGAAAACGGGTCACCTTAAACCAAACGAGATGAGGTTGCCAAGCGTGAATTGGAGACACTCAAGAGAGGTTTGAACCACGATTTGCACCCAACTTATCGATTAAATTGATGCGCAAGAGTAGGTACAACTTTGATTGGAAGTTATGAATCACTCACTCCCTTGCAATGCTACAACTAGCTCAAAAAAGCTTTCCTATACACCACATGTAATGGTGCATAGAGAGCTCACTCTCACTCCCTAAAACTAAGATGGTGAATGGCACGCTCAAAGTAGTGAGCAATAGTGTAGGGATCCTGCCATTTACAAAGGGAGAAGGGCTCTATTTATAGGTGAGGAGAGCCCTAATTAGGATTATACCTAATCAAACATTTTCATAGAAAACCATGTCTATGAAATTTTTTATATGTTCTTATGAGAGTGGGGCTCTCTTGTCTCTTGAGTCACATGGATGTGGGCTCAAAAGGAGAGAATTATTGAGGTGAAATAGAGAAGATTCTAGAGAGGTGAGTGATTTTTTGTGTGAGGTTGCCTACTCCACGGTAGAGTAGAGTGGGTGCAATTTACAAAAAAAGGGTTAGTGTTAGTAGTTTGAAATTAGTAGGATGGGGTAAAATTACATGGTATATGCACTCAAGGTGCATTATATGATTTATACAATGATAAAAAGTAAGAGAAGGATGATAATATATACAATTTGGTGGAAACCACAAGATGTAAATGAAATTTTCCACCTTCTCCTCCCGTGAATGAAGCGGTTGTAGAACTTTGTCGGTGCAGTTCTTCTGACCATGGGAAAGTTGAATTCTCCATGATCAAACTCCTTTTTCAGGGCTTGAGCTTGGTTATTTGCTGATTTTTTCTCTTTTTATGAAAGGATGAAGAGGTTATGGTAATATGAATTTGATTCTAGAGAGAGAAATTGAGCTATATGTGTGTAGAGATGATAATCTTTTGAGCTATGGAGTAAGGAGAGATGGAAATGGTGAAGAAGATGAAGTAAGCCATGAAAGTTGCAGGTTTGAGTGAGGGATGGAGAGGAATGAGTGTACGTGTGTGGAAGTGGGAAAAGAGGTGAGAGAAGACTATGTGTTACTTTGTGAAAAAATTGGGCAGACTGGGGTCCACTCAAAAAATCGTATCTCACCGCCGCTGGTAGCTCCAAAAACTATGAAAAAATTTGAGCTGATTATTCAGATTGTGGGCTATATTTTCTCTGTTGATTACTTCTTCAAATTCCGAGAGGAGATAGGTGCCACAATTATCACCAAAAAGCCTGTTTTTTATGCCTGCAAAAGTCTTTTAGTGGTCCCCTCCTTTTTCATATCATAATACAAAGCATCCAAGTTTCCCTTTACACGTGCATGGAGGATGATTATTGGTGAATAAAGTAATATATACATGGTGGGACTACTGTATGGACTATTCATGGATTTTAGCTCAATGAGCACATGGTGTTAGAATAATGAGTAAAAATAATAATAAAAATATGGAGGAATTATGGATGTGGAAAGATATTGGAATCATATGATATGGTCCCTCTTTGTATTATTTTGGGTGAAAGAAGAAAAGGTATGCAAGTAAATGAAAATAATATAATAAACATGAATAAGAAAGTAGAAATTATTTTTTTGTTTTCACGAGGGTGAGGGTGAAAATGTGGGGGTGATTTGTATAAAAGAAAAATATGAGGTTAGAGTATGTACACATTGGAAAAAAATACACTTATGGTGAAAGAGGATGAAAGAAGGCATACATAGGTTTAATAAAACACACACCTAGGTATAAATATTTAAATAAAATATCAAAATAACTATAAAATTCTCTATATTTAGGCCATATATATAATGAAATATTTACACACAAAGAGGCCATAATATACCTTTTTAATTATTATTTTTTATTTTTTTGGCTCAACTAGCCTAGTGACTAGCTAATTGAGGGTTTTTAAGAAAATATGGGAAAAGTCTCCTAACTCTCACACGCCTATGTATAGTGAAATGGTAGGGATAGCCATAGTGTTTGGGTGAATTTGGTAGGGTGAGGTAGCTCACTATGACAATTTTGAATAGTCGAAAAATGACTATCATTAGCCCTCCCCAAGGATGATGGTATATTCATGTACCATCATAAAGCATCTTTTCCAAAGAGAGTACTTCAGAGTCCTAGACAAGATCTTCATTGTTTGGCCCCTTGGCATTTTGACTGGAATTACATTCATGCTTCATGGAGAAATACTTACATGAGATAGCTGCCTTTTGACAAATCTTTGGCAGATCCTTTGGTATAAGGCGACTCAAATAAGGCTTCAAGCGATACCCGTTTACCTTCCTGGAGTGCTCTTTCCCATTCAAGTCTGTAAGTTGATAGTAACCTGAGTTGAAAGCCTTTTTGACTATGTATGGCCCCTGCTATCTAGTTTCAAATTTGGCATCAAAACGATTATCGAGTCGATTGTCATACCTTAGCACCAGATCTCCTTCCTTGATGCCTTTGTCCTTTAGTTTCTTGTCGAGTTTTTCTTTCGCCTCCGTAGCTTTCCTCTTGTAGCACTCATAAGTTGCTTCTCTTTTCCACTCAAGCTCCACTAGTGTAAGAAGTCGATCCATCCATACCTCTTGATCATCTTGTGCACCTTTTCCATGAAGCCGCATTGTTGGAATGTTGACCTCGATAGGCTGCAAAGCCTCTTGACCATAGATGAAGTGAAATGGTGTGAACTCCGTGGCTTCCTTATATGTGGTTCGATACGCCCACAAGGCACCATCCAAGAAGTCATCCCACAACTTTGTCTTGTTTTTCACCATCTTTCTAATGATGCCTACAATGACACCATTAGCTTTTTCTACCAAACCATTTGACTGGGGATAGTAGGATGTATTGTGACGATGTAGAATGTGAAGTTCTTCAGAGACTTCTGTGAGCAAGCCCTTCCTAAACCCTGGACCATTATCAGAAAAAATCTCCAAAGGTGTGCTAAATCTACAACAAATGTGAGTGGAGACGAATTTGCTCATTGTCCTCTCGTTTACCTTTGCCACACTTTGTTCTTCCACCCACCTAGTCATATAGTCTACAGCCACTAGAATGTAGAGTTTACCATTTTTTGTCCGAGGCAGAGGACCCATACCATCAATGCCCCACTTTTCAAAGGATCCATTTGCAAGCACGATTTTCCTTGGACCATAAACCAATCTTCTATTCCCATTTACCTGACAATTGTGACAACTTTTACACCAATGTTGGACATCCACATGCAAGATTGGCCAAACATACCCCGCAAGCAAAATCTTCTTCACAGCTAATTCTTGGGCAAAATGACCACCACATGTTTCTTCATGCAAACCTTTTAAAATGGCTGGGATCTCCTCAATAGTTGGTACTCTTCTGCACACTTGATCCTTCCCTCTTTGGTAGAGGGATCCTTCTAGGAAGAGATATGCGCTTGCCTTCTTCATGAGTCTCCTCTTCTGAGCCTTCGTGAAGTCTTGTGGAAAATCACCCTCCAAAATGTAGCTAATAATGGGAGTCAATGACTCCAATCCCTGGTATCTCGGTTGCTTGACAGTTGCTGCCACCATGATGACCTGCACTTCTTTCTCAACAAATGTAACTACTTGCTGTGCAAGTAAATTGGCATCTTCATTTTGTTTCCTAGGAATATGATATAGTTGCACTTCTTCAAATTGATTAAACAATCTACGAATGGCATGAAATTTTGTCCTTAGGCTTTCATTCTTGCATGCCCAAATGCCTAAAATTTCCTTCACAATGAGAAGTGCATCTCCCTTTACCATGAGACGTTCTTTACCTTGGCCAATGCATATCTTTAAACCATGAAGTAGTGTGTCGTATTCTGCTTGATTGTTGCTAGTTGAACCTGGTAGATTGACCTTCTCTTTCATGACCACCTCTCCACTTGGGTTGAGCAACGCTATCCCTCCCTCTGCTTTTCCTGTGGCTCGTCAAAAATCTACATCAAAGAACAAGGTAAAAGCATTAGGAATACTTTTTGGTGGTGGCAATGGTAGGGTCTTTACTTCAGGCACCTTAATCTCCTTCTCATGTACCCTATAAGTAAGGATCCCTGCCAATTGTGCACGCACACTATCTTCTACCTTGAAAGATTATTGGAACTCTTGCAATTCCATAATCCACTTTGAGATCCTAGTGCTAAGATTCATTTGAGATGATACCCAAGGAAAAAATAAAATTGCAGTGAGAATTACAAAAGGTTTTGGTAGCAAGTAGGATCTAAACTTTCTCACCGCAAACATGAGAGAAAGCATCATGAGTTATGCTTCTGTGTAGCCTCTCTCCAAGGCATTCATGACCCTACTAGAAAAGTAGATGGGTCGCATCCTGGTACTGTGGGGATCTTGTTGTAGCAACACAGCACCAATTGTTTCTCTTCCAGCACTAGAGCTAACAAAGAATGTGTACTACCAACAAGGAGGCATGAGTGTTGGTAGCTCTAACAAAATGACTTTAATGTTACAAAAGTACTCTTCAAGCTCATCAGACCATGCAAATTCTACTTGTTGTGTCAACTTTTGCAAAGGATGAAGCAACTCCGAAGCTAAGTGAATAAAGCGTGACATATACTTCACGTTTTGAATGAATGAGATGACCTCTTTGAGATTCTTGGGTGATGGGAGCTCAATAAGAGCCTTTGCCTTTGAAGGATCCACCTCAATGCCTTTATAGGAAACCTTGTGACCAAGCAAGATCACTTCATCCTCACCTATGTGACACTTGTCGGGGTTGAGTTGACCTCCCATGTCATAGAGATTCTTTAAACCTTCTTCTACCCTTTGTAGATGCAATGATCTTGAGCTATAAATGCAAAAATCATCAATAAAAACCCTAATGGACTTTCCAAAGAATGCTTGAAACACCATGTTCATGAAGCGTTGGAAAGTTGCAGGAGCATTTGTCACGCCAAATGGCATGACTCTAAAAGCATAACAACCCCAAGGAGTGATGAAGGTTGTTTTCAACTGATCTTCCAATGCGATACCTATTTGAAAGTAACCCGAGTAGCCATCACACACAATGTACTTCTCATGACCAGCTACCTCATTTAGTATCTCATCTTGAAATGGGAGGGGAAAGTGATCTCTTTTTGTTGCCTCATTGAGTGGACGGTAATCCACACACACCCTCCACTTGCCATTTTTCTTAGGAGTGACAACAATGGGAGAGACCCACTCTGAATTCTCCACTAGATTAATGAAACCTGCTGCTAGAAGCTTTCTTACCTCCTTGAGTAAAGCCTGCTCCTTGATGACTCCTAGCCTTCGTAGCTTCTAAGCCTTAGGTGTGGCCTCTTGCTTCAACTCAATTTTGTGTTGAACAGCATCTACTCCACGCACATCGATGTAGTCTTTAGAAAAAAGCCTAGGAAATTTCTTTAACACACCTTTGAGATCCTCTCTTTCATCCTTTGTAAGTGTTGTAGATAACATACCTTATAGAATTCTTTCATCTTCCACTTTTTGGTTCTCTTGGGAACCTACCTCTTCCAAACCTGGGCAAGAGGTCTCTTGGTTGTTTGGCTTAAACCTTACCCCCATGAATTCAATGGAAGACTCCTCTTCAGTAATGATGCCGCTACTTTCTCCTTCTGAAGTTCTATCGGTTCAGCCTTCCTCCGTCTCACTTTGAGATGATTCTTCATGGAGCTCCTCTTGGCGTTGCTCCTTCATGTCAAAGAAAACCTTCTTATGATTGTCATTCCTGCAAATTAGCTTTCCACTCTCCGAATCCTGCAAAGCTCGCATTTTCATTAGCCATGGTCTTCCTAGGATAAATGGGTAACCATTTCCTTTGGTAGACATGACATAGAAATCCAGTGCCTTCTTAATGCGAAAAGCCTCCACAAAAACATTTTTACAAATACCTATGCACCTAACCTTGCTATTGTTTGCCATCTTGACTTTAATTTCAGGTGTCTCATGGATGTGCATGCCTAGTCTTTGCATGAGTCCCTCTGTCATGATGCAAATTTGTGCGCCCCCATCCACTAGACCTTTCCTAACCAATCTTCCTTTGATGTAACAATCTAGCACCGGTGTAATATCCTCATTCATTTTAGCTTGTGCAATTTTTACAACAGGCACACTCTCTTTTACCTTTATCCTAGTGCTAACTGCCTTTGTTAGATCCCTCCTAACTTGTGGGCATAATGCAAGAAACTGAGGCCATGAGATATCAAGATCCTTACCTCTCATGTCTTGCAACAAGTTGTATGGAGCCATACCATGTCCAAGAGGGAACTCTTGGAGATTGATACGACGTCAAGTCCTCTTAGCTTCCTTGGTCTCCTTTGCCTTCTTGACTTTTCCATGGTCACTCTGTGATGTGACTCCTTCTTTCTCTTTACCTTTTTCTCGACCACGCTTAATTCCATTTGCTTCCATGTCAACCTCATTTGAATTTGTCACCTCTACCACATGCACATTTGGATCTGTAAAAGGTGGAACTCCTTCCACTCCTTGTGGAGGTGGTCTTGCTCCATTTGGCCTTTGTAGAAGCCGTGGTTGCTGACTAGTTCCTTCACTTGCATTCATCACTGGGTAATTCAAGCTAGGTCTCCCTGGCTCCCCACGGGGCCAAGGAAAATTATACATCCCATGTCTAGACTCTCCGCAATTCCAACATTGTAAGACTCTCCTAGGTCGTGGATCTCGCTCTTCAGACTTCTTTGCTTGTCCTTTTGGACCTACTGCTTGTGCAAGGTGAATTGACAGGCTGCTTAAAGATTCATTTAACTTCTCAATCACTTCAGCCGCCGTTACCTCCGGAAGCTCCCTAGATGTTGATTCTTGTGACTTACCTTTGGGTCTAAGACCTTCTATTGGAACCTCTCCCCTTAAGCACTTGAGTTTCCTATACTTCTCAGCAGCCCTAATTTCCGTTGCATCAAAAGTAGCAGGTGCACGTGCCTCAACTTTTACCTTAAGGTCAGGAAAGAGTCCGGCTATGAACCTCTCCTTCTTTAGAAATTCTGCACCATCACCAGGGTTAGCAACATTTCTCACCCATACAGCCTAAAGACGTAGAAACTCTTGTTTATACATGTAGTAGTCATCTAAGTCTTTTTGTTTGTGAGAAACAATGTCTTGCCATAGCTTTTGAGTGTTTTGGGGATCAAAGAAGTACCTCTTAAAATGAATCACAACTTCTGTGTAATTCCCTTTAACTTCCTCAGGAAAATAGTCAAACCAAGTGCTAGCATCTTTCCTAAGGACCACCTCAAACATTTCTACACGTTCTTGATCAGTTACTATCCTCTTGATACGACAAGACATCTTGAAATTTGCTAAAAATAATTCTGCATCCTCTCCAGGCTCTCCAAAGAAAAGAGGATATTTAGACATTTGGCGTTGGCTCTCCATTGAATTGATTTCAAAGTGATGCACGTTTTTGTTTTTTATTTCTTTAAAAGATTTACACAATAATATTTTCTAAATTGCAATCTATTCTACAACAAAATAAAAATATTCACATCAAATGACCTATGATAATCAATAAGAGGCAGGATGATAGGGTTTGGTGACGCGAGAATTTCTCCTACTCTTTGGGCACCAAACATGAACACCATACGTTGTTGAAAATGGAATTTTCTACTAATTGCAATGTTTACTCTAATGTGTGGAGTGAAATGGAAAGGGAAAACCTCTATTGCTGAGCCATTATCCATGGTCTATGCATGACCTAATTCTTAAAACAAAACAAAGATAGAGACATCCAAATTAAGGTCGTACCTAATGAGAGGCAAAATAAAAGGATTTACTAAAGCGTCTATCTAGGCCAACCTAAGAGGGCCCAAAATTCTACGAATTACTCGTTGAAATTGCAACTTATTACTAACAATTATGTGCACCTTTTGCCTTGCAATGGGAATAAAAGGACCGTACAAATTCTCATGATTTATGATAGGAAAGTATAGCCAGGAAGAAAGCTTGCGGGAAAGTTTTGGTTTTAGAGCTGAATTTTACTAGGTTTCCTAAATCCAAACTTTTAGGGTACTCGAAGACCTGACCAGGGGCAAAAAGAGATAAGTTTCACTAAGCCAAAGTGGGATTGTCAAGGACTATCTTCAGACTTCTGAGTGAGCCTTAACCATGAAAAATCATCCACCACCAAGGTTCTCTACTCCACTCGGAGACATGAAAAACGCAAGAAACGCTCCAATGCCTTCAACAGGTGGAATGGGAGAATACCTAGAGGAGAGGCATTCTCTAATCAACAAACCAAATGTGAGATTCATCAAATCCAATGAATCCATGAGAGTGCTTACAGATTATGCTCATGATGGCTTATACAATTTCACAAACGGGGAGCCATACATCTTTTACAGATGTGTAGAACACAATGCTAGAGATTTGACTACACATAAGAACCTCTATGCCTTCACATATACATATGCCAATGGAGTGCAAGTTTTGATGGTAGTGAGGCAGTCCGGGGAGGGCAAAAAGAGAGGCGACCTCTAAACACCCCTCAAGGCTCTCGTGCTACTCAATTGGGGCTAGGGGCAACCACAAGCACAACACAACAACCAACCCACAGCCAAACCCAAACAAGATAGGGGCACCACCTAGTTAGTGAGCGAACTAGGACGCAAAAAAGGAGAATCCCTTAGCAGTACAAGCGAGAAGGAAGGGTACACTATCACTAATTTAAATGCTACAAATACACACACCAAACACACACACAGACACATACATACACAAAAAGAGAGAGATCTTTGTGCAAGAATTTAGCTTCAATTTTAATGATTGATGTGGGTGTATGAACAGCTTGGAGGAGAGTCAAGAGACACGATTAAGTTTGATGATGTTGCAATCTACACATTATCTTACGGTTATGGGAGACCTCTCACCATACAACCCTTTTATAATGTTTTCCCAAGCAACACAAACAAACACAAGAGCTCTTGAGTCACATACAAGCAGATACTACAAAAGAATCTCAAAATGAAAACGCGTCACCTTAAACCAAACGCGATGAGGTTGCCAAGCGTGAATTGGAGACACTCAAGAGAGGTTTGAACCGCGATTTGCACCCAACTTATCGATTAAATTGATGCGCAAGAGTAGGTACAACTTTGATTAGGAGTTATGAATCACTCACTCCCTTGCAATGCTACGACTAGCTCAAAGAAGCTTTCCTATACACCACATGTAATGGTGCATAGAGAGCTCACTCTCACTCTCTAAAACTAAGATGGTGAATGGCACGCTCAAAGTAGTGAGCAATAGTGTAGGGATCCTACCATTTACAAAGGGAGAAGGGCTCTATTTATAGGTGAGGAGAGCCCTAATTAGGATTATACCTAATCAAACATTTTCATAGAAAACCATGTTTTTGAAATTTTTTATATGTTCTTATGAGAGTGGGGCTCTCTTGTCTCTTCAGTCACATGGATGTGGGCTCAAGAGGAGAGAATCATTGAGGTGAAATATAGAAGATTCTAGAGAGGTGAGTGATTTTTTGTGTGAGGTTGCCTACTCCACGGTAGAGTAGAGTGCGTGCAATTTACAAAAAAAGGGTTAGTGTTATTAGTTTGAAGTTAGTAGGATGGGGTAAAATTACATGGTATATGCACTCAAGGTGCATTATATGATTTATACAATGATAAAAAGTAAGAGAAGGATGATAATATATACAATTTGGTGGAAACCACAAGATGTAAATGAAATTTTCCACCTTCTCCTCCCGTGAATGAAGCGGTTGTAGAACTTTGTCGGTGCAGTTCTTCTGACCATGGGAAAGTTGAATTCTCCATGATCAAACTCCTTTTTCAGGGCTTGAGCTTGGTTATTTGCTGATTTTTTCTCTTTTTATGAAAGGATGAAGAGGTTATGGTAATATGAATTTGATTCTAGAGAGAGAAATTGAGCTATATGTGTGTAGAGATGATAATCTTTTGAGCTATGGAGTAAGGAGAGATGGAAATGGTGAAGAAGATGAAGTAAGCCATGAAAGTTGCAGGTTTGAGTGAGGGATGGAGAGTAATGAGTGTATGTGTGTGGAAGTGGGAAAGGAGGTGAGAGAAGACTATGGGTTACTTTGTGAAAAAAGTGGGCAGACTGGGGTCCACTCAAAAAATCCTATCTCACCGGCTCGTAGCTCCAAAAATCATGAAACAATTGGAGGTGATTATTCAGATTGTGGGCTACGTTTTCTTTGTTGATTACTTCTTCAAATTCCGAGCGGAGATAGGTGCCAAAATTATGACCAAAAAGCCTGTTTTTTATGCCTGCAAAAGTCTTTTAGTGGCCGTCTCCTTTGTTGAATTTGTACAATTCATCCAAGAGTGAGCGTCTCCTTTGTCATATCATAATACAAAGCATCCAAGTTGCCCTTTACACATGCATGGAGGAGGATTATTGGTGAATAAAGCAATATATACATGGTGGGACTAGTGTATGGAGTATTCATGGATTTTAGCTCAATGAGCACATGGTGTTAGAATAATGAGTAAAAATAATAATAAAAATATGGATGTGGAAAGATATTGGAATCATATGATATGGTCCTTCTTTGTATTATTTTGGGTGAAAGAAGATAAGGTATGCAAGTAAATAAAAATAATATAATAAACATGACTAAGAAAGTAGAAATCATTTTTTGTTTTCACGAGGGTGAGGGTGAAAATGTATTTGTATTAAAGAAAAATATGAGGTTAGAGTATGTACACATTGGCAAAAAATACACTTATGGTGCAAGAGGATGAAAGAAGGTATACATAGGTTTAATAAAACACACACCTAGGTATAAATATTTAAATAAAATATCAAAATAACTATAAAATTCTCTATATTTAGGCCATATATATAATGAAATATTTACACATAAAGAGGCCATAATATACATTTTTAATTATTATTTTTTATTTTTTTGGCTCAACTAGCCCAGTGACTAGCTAGTTCAGGGTTTTTAAGAAAATTTGGGAAAAGTCCCCTAACTCACACACGCCTATGTACAGTGAAATGGTAGGGATAGCCATAGTGTTTGGGTGAATTTGGTAGGGTGAGGTAGCTCACTCTGACAATTTTGAATAGTCAAAAAATGACTATCATTAGCCCTCCCCAAGGATGATGGTATATTCATGTACCATCATAAAGCATCTTTTCCAAAGAGAGTACTTCAGAGTCCTAGATAAGATCTTCATTGTTTGGCCCCTCGGCATTTTGACTGGAGTTACGTTCATGCTTCATGGAGAAATACTTACATGAGATAGCTGCCTTTTGACAAATCTTTGGCAGATCCTATGGTATAAGGCGACTCAAATAAGGCTTCAAGCGATACCCATTTACCTTCCTAGAGTGCTCTTTCCCATTCAAGTCCGTAAGCTGATAGTAACTTGAGTTGAAAGCCTTTTTGACTATGTATGGCCCCTGCCATCTAGTTTCAAATTTGGCATCAAAACGATTATCGAGTCGATTGTCATACCTTAGCACCAGATCTCCTTCCTTGATGCCTTTGTCCTTGAGTTTCTTATTGAGCTTTTCTTTCGCCTGCGTAGCTTTCCTCTTGTAGCACTCATAAGCTGCTTCTCTTTTCCACTCAAGCTCCACTAGTGTAAGAAGTCGATCCATCCATACCTCTTGATCATCTTGTGCACCTTTGCCATGAAGCCGCATTGTTGGAATGTTGAGCTCGATAGGCTGCAAAGCCTCTTGACCATAGACGAAGTGAAATGGTGTGAACTCCGTGGCTTCCCTATATGTGGTTCGATACGCCCACAAGGCACCATCCAAGAAGTCATCCCACAACTTTGTCTTGTTTTTCACCATCTTTCTAATGATGCCTACAATGACACCATTAGCTTTTTCTACCAAACCATTTGACTGGGGATAGTAGGATGTATTGTGACGATGTAGAATGTGAAGTTCTTCAGAGACTTCTGTGAGCAAGCCCTTCCTAAACCCTGGACCATTATCAGAAAAAATCTCCAAAGGTGTGCTAAATCTACAACAAATGTGAGTGGAGACGAATTTGCTCATTGTCCTCTCGTTTACCTTTGCCACACTTTGTGCTTCCACTCACATAGTCATATAGTCTACAACCACTAGAATGTAGAGTTTACCTTTGCCACTTTGTACACATAAAGAGGCCATAATATACCTTTTTAATTATTATTTTTTGTTTTTTTGGCTCAATTAGCCTAGTGACTAGCTAGTTGAGGGTTTTTAAGAAAATATGGAAAAAGTCCCCTAACTCACACACGCCTATGTACATTGAAATGGTAGGGATAGCCATAGTGTTTGGGTGAATTTGGTAGGGTGAGGTAGCTCACTATGACAATTTTGAATAGCCAAAAACTGGCTATCAGTAGATAAGTATGGAAGAGAGTACCAACTTCTTGATCCCATTGACCTCGTTAGATACACATACAAGGGTACTCCGATCTCTACCTACTTTCAACCAGAAATGATGCCACAATACACATCAGAGAGGATTCCACCAAGATTTTCTCCAGAGTACCCTTCCTTGTTTTTCTTGATGTTTGACACATTTTTGAGTGGTTGTTTGAAGGATATCTGGTAGTTATTTTGTCCTTGACACAATCATTATCATCTATCTGCATCAGGAATTGTGTTTTACTGGAGACTGATGGCATAGGTCGTGTTTTCACAATTCCGGTGTCCCTCTTTCGTCTATACCATTTTTTTCTTCTTGATTTCTGGTTTGGAAAGTCAAAAAACTTTTCCTCCCCTCTCTTTAACACTAGGTTGGTAATGGGACACTTTTATGTGCTGTTAAGTGACCATTTTCCTTGAATTATGTCAAGAGTTTCAAAATGGATTTTGAAGTGCTATCTATCTAGAAAGTTTTCTCATGAGCTGAAAAAAACTCGACATTTTTTTGGAATATCAATTCCATCTTTAACCTTGTCCTTGCACAACATTTCACAACCTAAACTGTGTGAAAAAACGGGTGCTGTTTTTGGCTTTTTTTAACTTCTTGCAACTATACCACTCTAGAATTCATGTTTGTGAGGTCTATAATGCTAGAGAACTATCTTTAGTAGTCCTCAACATGTCCTGATGCTTCTAGGGAGAAATAAATATTAAAGTTCTAAGTTATGACCAAATTACAAAAATTGTCAAATCCTGTTTTTTAGCCAATTTTAGCTCTTCTATGATTTTTTTGGTGGATTTCATGATATCCAAATGCATTTTTGATTTTCTATGTCGCATATTGTAACATAAAGCTAATATTCCTTGAGTTTTGGGGCACCTAATACCCTATTTTGCATAGTACACAACGATGGTTGATTTTTTCAATTATAGAAGAAAACAAAACATTCTAGTATATTAAGTATAGCTTTTTCAATATTGTTAGTTTCTTGTGACAAGTACATGCATTTTGTAGGTAGTAACCATATCTAGTCATAAGGATCAAATTTGGCTACATATTGAATAGTTTCTATGGGATTCTACAACTCATAATGTTGAACCCAGTTTTTTCATGTAATTTGCTGTATTTATCACTTCATCTTTGTCCCCAAGATTCCCCTTGGTAAGAGATGTATTATTCTTTTGACATGCTCCATGGATCCTTATGAACATAAAGGACAATAGGGAACTAAGAAAACATGCATATATTATTTGTATTGAGCGTGTCTATAGAAACTTTGATGATAGGTTTGCAGAATGGTAAAAATTCAACTTTTTTGTACCTATTTATTTTGGCAAAAGAAAAAAAAAGTGAGTGAGAAGCAATCATATGTTCTGATCACCAACCCAGTGAAGTTAACTATAGAATTTATCTCAAGTCCTACAAAAATCCCTAATCTTATTTTTATGCAACAAAATGTAAGAAATGACTGTTTTGATAAAAATGCACTGGTCCATCAACTTTGGAGGCTTGGTGTGACCAAAAGATGAGAAATTTTACAAGTTTCTTATTTTTTCCATGTGTAGTAGGCCTTGAACTATAACCTCATGAAAGGATTTTACAAAATGAGTGGATCTACTATGGCTTTGGACGTTTTTTTGAAAACACTGAAAGGACACTTTTATGTCCTGTTAGGTTACCAACCTAGTGTTAAGAGTAACTTAGCTCTCGTATACCCTTTTTCTGACCCTGATCATCTGAGGTAGCTGAGTGTTCATCTAACTTATCAGTTGTGTCGTAATAGAGGCCTGAAAAGACTTGTTGAGCTTTCATTAAGTCCTTGGGTTCCTCATCTTTGTTTTCAATGTTAAGGATTGAAATCATTTGGATGGGAATTATGTCACAACCATCCTCATTGCAAAATTGAGTAGGCATAGACATATTCACACATACATCCATTGTCGCTAAAATTTGAGTCCACTCAAATGGCTCAAATAAATGCTCTAGAAAGGGTTCAGGTACGTAGCCTTCGTCTGTGCTGTCCCTTTCTAGAATACATTCTTCTCGTCTTAAGCTTCCATTTTTTGAAGCTCTGCACATCCAAATAGGAGTGTCTTCGTTTAACCAGGATGGGAGTTTAGTTTCAGCCAAAGAGACTGAATCAAACTCTTGGATGGGTGTTTTCAAGACATCTCTATAAGTGTGATCTGTTAGATCGACTCTTGTTATACATCCCACTTGCTTCAAGTACAGATAGTTGTTTCCCCAATCTTGGATAAGCTATACCTGTTGCATGAAAGGTCTTCCCAATATGATTTCACAGTTGAGTTTTTTCCCAAAGTCTACTATGGAAAAAGTGTGTTGATATTCAATTCCACAGGAATTGACTATCACTTTTTCAAGCATCCCTAAAGGTCTCTCAATGTGTTTGTCAGCCAGCTGCAATTTCATTCATGTTTGTTTGATGGGGCTGGCTGTCCCTATGATTCCCATACTGCTTTAGTGGCTATGGCTATGCCAGCTCCACTATCAAGTCTCGCCCTGGTTTCAATGTCATTATATTTCATTGGGAGGGTGGTGTTTCCTTCTTCCCCTTCATAATATTCTCTGACCTTGTTCATAGGAACTGATTGAATCTCTTTGTTTTCCATTTCATTTTTCAATTTCCCAAACCCTTCGAGATTAACCCCATTATCCCCACCTTCTCTAGGGTTTTCTGTAAATCATTCCACAAGTATGGTCTGAGTTTTAACAGTTCTCCCAAGGTAAGAGTGCATTGGATGGGTGTAGACATGATTGAATGAATGTTGTCTTCTTCTAGGGTCTGTTAAGCTCTTTTTACTTGAGTGGTCTTGCACATGATGGATTCGTCTTTGTTATCTCCCAAGTAAGAAGGTAATGTTTTTAATGTCAATGGTTTCGACATTCCTGAAGCTTCCAATCCGCAATCCCCATACAAGGATTGTAAATCCATGTTCATATCAGAAGGTAGGTTATCCAACTAGACTTCCTCTATAGGAGCTGACTTTAAAGTTAGGCTC
Organism: Adiantum capillus-veneris; assembly: GCF_014529385.1. Classification (NCBI taxonomy): domain Eukaryota; kingdom Viridiplantae; phylum Streptophyta; class Polypodiopsida; order Polypodiales; family Pteridaceae; genus Adiantum; species Adiantum capillus-veneris. The sequence goes on along the minus strand of NC_140954.1, from coordinate 133,658,953 downwards.
CCATCATTGATCTCTCTCACTTTTTTCCATAAGTGTCTTGGCGAGTCTTCCTCTACGAACGGAATTCCGTCTAAGGCATCTCCGTTGTCCGGCACTATAAGCTCTGGTTCATTTGTTTCAAGGTGTGGTTCTACCACCACATTGGATTTTGCTTTCGTTTCTTCTACCACCACAAGCTCTTCAGGTTTTGCAATACTTTCCAGCTTGAGTTTTTGTTTTTCCAGCATTTCTTGTGTGATTCTTACCAAATTTTGATAAGCTTCCAGCTTAGTTGCTTCCATGTCTAGAGATGGATAGTTTTTCCACTTGTTTTCCATGTTTTGGCCTGCTTTAAGTCTTGCTTGGTAGGCTTCCAAGGTGGCATTAATAGGCTCAAAAATTTTACCAACCATAATGGATCCTCTAGATTTCACGGTTGTTTCCTTGAATTCACTACCAGTTTCTTTGAACTTGTCTTGGGCTAGCATTTTTGCTTTCTCTTCGATTTCAACCTGTTGTTTTTGTTTTCTCATCTCATATCTTTTGCTTCTGCGCCTTTTGATTCTTTGAAAAGAAACTTTCGTGTTCTCCGAATCATCAGAGGAGTTGTGTTTCTTTTTCTTTGCCTGGGCTCTAGTGATTACCTTGATTGGAACAATTGGTTCACTCTCTGATGAGCTACTAGGCATCACTTGGACTACGTTTACTACGGTTTTGCCCTTGTTCAAAGGATTTTTAGGACAATCTTTCGGAAAGTGTCCTCCCTTTTTGCAACTTTGTATGCAATAGGCTTCAATTGGTTTGAGATTTTTGTCAGGCTCTGGACATTCGTTTTTTCAATGGTCATCAGCACCACAGTTATGGCAGTTTCCTGTTCTAGGCTTCATCATGGGTCTTCCCATTGGAGGTCTGACACCTTGATTAGCTACATAATACATCGGTGCTAGCTCTGGTGGAACATAAGTCACAGTTTCTTCCATTGGTGGTGGATGTGGATTATACCATTCTCCTTCTACCATTATTGTAGATGGACTAGGCTCTGCATAGAGGGTAATAGGCACTAATGCTTGTTTATATATGATTCTTTCAGAGTGCATGTACTTTATAAGCACTGCATTATGTCCTAGATACGGAGGTTTTTGTCCCAACACAGTTTCAGGTCTTTCCATACCCATTGGTGGTCTTTGAGCTTGGGCCATATTAGGCTGATACCTGTACATGGGTTGTCTCATGGGCACGTACTAAACATTCCCATCATACTTTGGTCTGAAGTAGCACTTATGGGTCTCATGGTTGGTCCATTTATCCTCAATTTCACACCATTTTGTGGCCTAATTGGTTGTCCCTGTGGAGGTATTCCTTGTCCTGGTCCTCTCATAGGTGCTTTTTGCATATTGCTCATCATGTCGTTCATCCTTTTTAGCATATCTTCTATGGATGAGAGTGGTGCCGCAGCACCTGTTCCCACTTGTGCTGGTTTTTTGGATGGTGTTTTCTCACATTGGTTATTCTTAGGAACATCTTCTTCATTGAAAATTTTACAATTGTCTCCTAGGTCAATATCATCAGACACACACTCTTCTAGGGCTATACTATAGTGTATAGCATGAAGTTTTTTGTTAAGCAGCCTCTCTAGAAACAAAGATACTAGTCATTCTTCTGCAGGTATCTCCATCTCTGGCCATCTGGCAATGTATTGTTTCATTCAAGTTGCACAATCCCTAGCAGATTCACCATGTTTCTGTTTAAATCTGTAGATTTGAGCTACCGTATTATGTTTGATCCCTGTTTTGGAACAAGCAGCCATAAATCCTTGAGCTAATGTGTTCACCTTGGTGGAATGTTTTGGAACCATGTCAAAGCTTTTCCTTCTAATGTCATTCCAAACCCCTTGAATTGAGTATGAAAATCGAATATACGCTCTGATCTTAGCACTTGCTTAAAGCTTGCTAAGTGGTCATATGGATCCCCTGATCCACTATATTTTTTGACCCATTTTTGAAAATCAGCTAGTCTGACGCGTCTGTTTGGTTAAACTCTAAGTCTTCTGGGGAGTTGGTCCTGTTCCGAGTCCTTCAAACCAGTCTTTTGGAAATAGTGACTCATGTAGCCCTGGACTGGCCTTAGTGTCACCCGGTTTTCTACGTGATGAGGTGGTTTCTGGTTTCTTCACATTACTCTCAAATGACCTCTCACGGTGTTCATCCCTTGGAATTGTTTCTAGTCCTTGCCCTAATATCCAGTCCTGGATAGAATACCCTTAGTATTTGGTTTTTTCTACCTCCTCAGGAGTCATCATAACAAAGTTGTTGTTATAAAAATCCCTAAACACGTAGGTTGGTAGGTCTGCTGATCCCTTATCTTTGATCTTGAAGATATAGATGATCTTCATGGCCGTTAAGTGTACTAGTTTGGCATGAGAAGTCCACAGAAAATATTTTATGTTTCTATCTTCCCAACAATAGACTCCAATCCTAGGATTATCCATACTAAGCCATTTCAAAGGCTTCAAGTCTACTTGATCATATCCCGTGAATTCTAAAGTTGGTGGTCCTTCTTTTGCTGACATATGTGGGATTATGGTGTTTACTTCTAACCCCCATTTGTCTATCACGTCAGGGTTTTTGACCTGTAAATACCGAGTTCTATTTCGATCCATGTACATGTTTCCTTGTTTGTTGTCCCTAACCTCTTCTTCGAACTCAATACCATGGCATCAATGCGAATAGCATACTCCTCGTTAGGGTCCAAGTAAACCTGGCTCCATGATGGTTAGTCTTGTAAAAAGATAGTATATTCTTATAGCGCACTGTCATTCCAGTTTCTGAGTGAGTTGAGTAAGAAGACATTTTGGATGTTGAATCTGAAAAAGTGTTTGAGACTTCTTCAGGAATTGTGTGCAAGGAATTTCCTTGATTCACGCTTTCTTCGGTGGATACTCTACTGGAGGTTTCTCTGAGTATGCCCTGATTTCCTAGTACACGACCAGATCTAAGGTTCATATAGACTTATGAAGCCCTGGATAGAGTACTCACCTTTGGATTGACTTGTCGTCAATTTCCACTTGATTCAATTGCAACTTTTCGTCAAGCCACTGATTCCTCGTCTGCAACCTGATTCTTGTACAAATTTAATCAAGTTAGCTATTATTCTGTAAGACAGTAGAATTTTTGCTAACTCTTATATTTGGTCTTTGTGTATGACTTCAAATCCAGCTATGAGAGTCAAATTTTGACTTTCAGATTCGACTTTAGCAAAAATCAAAAGTTTGATTTGCAACCTGAAAACTAAGTGTACGTGTATCAATTTTGATCCTATTGAACTCAAAATTTCCCTGTGGCTTTATACTATGTTCATCTATCACTCTATAAGTTCAAAAGTAAAAAATGACGTCTTTGGATAGCAGAAGTAAATAATCGTGCTTCTTTACTTTTGTCAGTTTTTTGTACTTTCTTGATTGGTTTGGCAAGTATACAACTTGTTAAAGTCTTTGGACAAGTTTCAACAAGTTTGGATCACGTTTATGAACTATTTTGTGTCCGCGGACTCTGATTTTGAGAATCTAGCTTAAGTCTCACTTTTGGGATCCAAATTTCACCAAAATGGATTTGTGAGGTCTACTTGATCTGCTTGACCTTGTGGTGCACTCAAATTTGCAAAATCATCAAGTTTTGAAGCAGATATAAATAATCACAATTATTTACTGCAGCTAGATTTTTGCAAGTTTTTGCCCCAACTTTAACACAGATCTGTTAAGGACCTTAAGTTGAGGTCACTAGCCAAGTTTCATTAAGTTTGGACAATTTTTGGTCAAATGGTCATCAATTATCTGTCCGCAGACTAACTTTGCAATTTTCAATCCAATGGTCCAAATCTTACTAAAATTGGTTTGTGGGTTTATTACAATAGGGTGAAGCTAGTGGTATGTAGACTCGATCAAAAAGTTGAAAAATAGGGCAGATGTAAATAATCGCAATTATTTACTTTTGACAAATTTTTGGTCAACTGAGCATATACACATGTTGATCACATCAACATAAGCCTATGAATCAAATTTCAATAATTTTGGAAAAAATTTCCCCCAATTTATACTCAAGATTCAAAAAGTCAGTACAAACTTTAGTTTTTACCCAATTTTTTGCCAGTTTAGTGATCCAAATCTCTTGGGCCTTTACAAAAGTTGTTTGTACACATGTAATGAGTCAATGGTATGAACCTTGGTCTGTTTAGAGCAGAAAGTTAATAATTGCGATTATTAACTTTAGGCTTAAAATGAACACATTTTTGCAATGTTCTCAAAGACAGTCTTTATATGAGCTATTTTAAGCCTATGAATTAAGTCAAAACTTAATTTGGCCTAATATGTCAAGAAAAAGTAAATAATCTGAGTTTTGGCCAACTCTTGAAATTTTTTACCTCAAAGTGTCTTTTGAGCTTACCAACCGGTTCAGACAACTCTTAGACTTACTCTCCAGTCGGATTGAGTGGATTCGAGTCTTTTCGAGCTATTTCTAGCTGTAGACCTGAAATTTTGCAACTTCCAATAACAACTCACACTTGATTCTTTCAAAGAGAGAAATGTTTTGAAATCTACCTCAGATCCTACTTACCCTACTCCTAGATTCTCATGCAATGGGGTTGTGGAAAGTGTCCACAAACACTCGTTTTCTTGTGTTTTTTATGTTTTTCAGAGTCTTGATCTTAAGACTTGTCTCATCTATCAATCATTATCCAAATCCTAATCTAAATCTACAATCCTACAGTACTAAAGGTACTCAGCAAGTACGATTACTTCCAAGCTACCTCTACATAGAAAAAGACGACAATCTTAATCTATGTGGTTTCTAAAAGAAAGTTTTGAACTCTAGGCAAACCTAGAGGAACTTAAAGGATAACTACACAAGACGCTCGTGTTTTTCCCTAGTTTAGGTCTCTTCAATCCCGGAAACGGCGCCAAATGTGGGATGCATGTCTAACCTCACCATCCTATCTCATTGCAGTATTAGCGAGAACCACGATTAATTTGTCAAACCATGGGACGAAGATGACTCGACTAGTGCACAGAGGCTACAAGAGGTTGTAAATCTCTCGAAAAACAACTAACAACTTGCATCTAACTCAAGCTACACTCAAGTGACTAAAATCACCAAAAGCCCATTGCTCATCGACAAGCGAATCACATCCGTTACAGCATCAAATGACATCCAAACGTAACGAAATTTCTAGGACAAGTTTATAAGACCTAAGCACACATGCATATGGTCTCAAACCCCACTTTAGGTCAAGTTCCAAAATCGTGATTATTAATAGCAGTGGATTTTTGACCTAGTCATTTTTGACCCAGAATGCATCTAAATGCTCAACAATGATGCCCCAATACCACACCTATGCTTAGTTTTTGATATAAAAGTGTAAATTCTTAGTTATGATGAAATTAGGCTGCGGGTCGACGATGCCAAAAGCTACGAAATACTATGAATGGCTTACATCAATGCGTAGAACTCTTACTTGCGGTTGCAATGCAACAAACACAATCCCAATGTGACAACCGAAAAGGGAGTAGGAAGCGCGAGAAGGAGAGAAGTGAGCGCTGTTAGCTCACGTTGTGTATTTCTTATCCAAAAACTTATAAAACACTTACAAAAATTGGCTTTTATACCTTTACCAAGGTTTTTGGGTGGTCAAAAGTAATAATCTGGAGTTCTACCAAAGTTGGGAAATGACTGGCTGATACAATCTGGAAGCTTGTAGGCCCGATTCATTAATTACAAAGTTTATATGAGAAAATAGGAGTTACAATATTCCCGATTCATCAAAATAATAAATGTTTTACAAGGAGAACTTCGAAAAATGGTGTCCGCGTTAGCTTGTTGGTAACAGTGAAAATCACCGATTTGATTTGATTGATGCAATGTTTTGTGTTAGTTTTTTGTTCATTTGGTAGTTCACATCTATTCTTGCACTAAAGATGAGCATACCTCTAGAATCTGGTGAAGGGGTGCTTTTTGGTGTGTCTATAGCAAGAAAAACTCCAACAGAAGGCTCTAGGTCACAAGCTCTCTCTCTCTCTCTCTCTCTCTCTCTCTCTCTCTCTCTCTAACTACAAATGAGGCTTAATTTTCCCATTTTGCCTATGTGTACCCAACTTACCGAAATGCTAATTGCATGCTTACCTTATTTGATTACATTTTCCATGGTATACGACCTATGGCTTAGACAATTCATCATTTGGATGCTCGGTCATTAATTGCCCTCAATTTTGCAATTTTTGTATGATGCAAATTGGCTCAAATTTTGATATGTGCCAAATCCTTCCTAACTCTCAAAGCTCTTGATTTGTAGATTTGGTATTGTCTTTCAAAACTTGAATCCGACTTTCTTGGATTTTTTTCCTAATTTTTAATCCTTCTTACATTTAAAACAAAATAGAATTATTGAAAATTAGTATTATTTGGCCAAAAAAAAATTCAAAATTATTCCTTGCACTCATATGTACATACTCTCACTCTAGGCATTATCTCCTTTGAAATTTGTCATGATGGATCATTATTTTGCCTGATAAGTGTCAAACTCTACTGAAAAGCAACAAAAAAGAAAAAAATTAAGAAGTAAAACAAACTTTATACACTATTTACATGATCTTTCATCATCTTGCAGCTCTAGATCATCTTGCAATATGTTGCTTTAGCTAGTGTTTCTTCCCCTTTCCCAATCTGATTCATCCCACACGAAGCTATGTGCAACATGCATGGGTGTGAAAAATGTGTTTATGCAATGCCGTGAAATGTGACCTATTATTCTTATGTAAGAGATGCAATGAGTAACACTATGTTGTGCAAGATGTGGGTACTAAATGGATTGTTTAGTGGTTTTGGTTGGTGATGTTGCATCTAGACTGCTTTTTCCTAATAAAAGCCTTTGAAGATGGTAGACTCGTTCCTAGATTGTTGTTTTGGTGAGTTTTGGCATCATTATTTTGAGTGGCTTTGGCTTCCACCCATTTGGTCAAGTAATATGTGGCCACTTTGATGTATTGAGCATGCGTCCTATAGGATGGTGGTGTGATATGTCCAACAAAATCTATCCCCACTTGACAAAATCCGATGGACCCATAATTCGTGTTAATGGCATTTCATCGCATTGCATTGGTGCTTTTGTGTGCTGAGGTAGTCCTCACATTGTTTTAGGTATTTCTTGGTATCCATATACAGAGTTGGCCACTAGATTCTTGCAAGAAGTAGCATTTTGCAATTTTGTCTGCAAAAAAGTTTCCTCCTATTGGATCGGCATGTGCTTGCTCAAGAATTGGTATGTACTGGATTTTTGTTGCACATATTCGCAAGTTGTTATCAATTTCAAGGGGGGTCACCTAATAATTATGTGACTATCATGTGAGTGCAACAATAGAGATTATTAAATTTCTTTTTCTCTCACATTTTCACATACAAAAGGGTACCATAAAATATAATTAAAAAATCAATTTATATATTGAACAGGAAAAGGGTGTATTTCATTCGTAAAAATTTCATAGATAAGGTGTTTTAGAATTATTCCCTGAATGCACCTGATATACACAATTTATAAATAGTGACCCCCCCTCCCCCCAGTTATCAATCCCCCTTTGATAAATATAATTTTAATCATGACGTAGTTTTTCGCTTCATTTTGGATTGAGCGTTGTAGATCAGATCATGTTAGTTGGCAAGACTCTCAGTTCTAGATAACTAACAATGTATTTTCTCCACTTGGATGCTTTTGCTATTCTTAACAGTGTAGCATGTTTAATTGGCATCTGAATCACACAAATATCACACGAACTAACAAAGTCATAGACACTTTGCTGCATACGATGCCAATACACCCCAAGTTCCATCAATCTCTGCAATTTTCATTATGAACTCCTGTTGTTTGCATGTGAGCTTTCCTCAAGTACAAATCTTTCTCCGATGTCTCTATACATAGCCTAAGTATTCCATCCTTTCCTTGCTTCGATAGTCTTCTTACTATTAGCATAAGCGAGAAAATTTGTACTTGAGCTTCCCTTGAGTACAAATCTTGCTCCGATGTCTCTATACATAGCCTAAGTATCCCATCCTTTCCATGCTTAGATAGTTGTGCTGCTATTAGCATAAGCAAGCAGGTTTGCTAAATGACTTATGGCTGCCTTTCAATCTATATAGAACCAATGGTGAGAAATGGAATTACATGTTCATTTCACCTTGGTACCATTTGTATATTGAAAAGGTACAAGTATGGTAGTTCATCGTCAACTCCAAGAGGTGCCTCTTCATGAATCAATCAAGAAAAATGGTTCGCCCTCTTATGAGTTGTCCCTTTTTTTACCACTATAATAAAATCAAACTCTAGCAATATAATAAACCATAGAACGATTCATCCAATGTTGCATGGCTTGTTCACCAAATACAATAGTATCCTGTGATCCACAAAAAATGTAAATTTGTTTTTCAAGAAGGTAATTTTTGATGGCATATGTCATTCCCAATCTCTCTCTTTCTATGGTTGTGTAATTTTTTTCTGCACTATTGAGTTTTCTACTGAGTAACAGATTGGAAAATCCATATTGTTCTCTCAAGGTTCTGCTAAGATGCATCCAATTTTGTATGCTGACGCATCTACATGGACATGGAAGATCTTGTTCCAATCTGTAGCTTTTTGTAACAAAAATTAGTCTCTACTTCACCTACTGAATGCCTTTTCACATTCTTTAGTCCACTCAAACTTTGTGCTGAGAGTATAGAGAGGTTTTGTAATGACTGCATACATATAGATAAACCTTCAGTAATAGCCGCAATGGTCCATAAAGACTTAAACCTCTCTAACTTTGGTGGGTCTTGGAAGACCAACAATGACTTGTATATTCTCAAGATCTACGAAAATGTCTTTTTTGGACACAATGTGTCCTGAAATCTTCCCCGATCTTACCATGAAGAAATATTCTTTAGGATTTGAACAGATATGATAAGTTTTTCACTTTTCAAATATCTTATTCAAGTGATCAACATGTTAATTTCTCATTAGAGAATGCTCACATAGGTCATCCATATAAATTGTCTTAGAAATGCATGACTCATCAGCCTCTGAAATGTGGTAGGTGCATCGGTTAAGCCAAGTGGCATCACCCTATCAGCAAATATACTCCATTCTATTACAAATTCCATTTTGTGTTGATCCTTTGTCTTTATTGTGTTTTGATTACTCCTTGATTTAAACTTGAAAAGCCATCAAGAAAGATGTAAGCTTCCTAGTCTACAGCTCTCTCAATCACATGATCTGTGATGGGTAAGGGATAGTCATTAGGGAAACTTTGGACTCACAAACGGGCTTTATAAGGAGTTTGACTTCCTCTCTCATGTCCAAAACGGGCGTGCGGTAAACTTTTTGCAAATCAAGTCTAAACTTGGCGGAGATTTGACAATTAGAATCTACTCTTCAAGCTTTTTCTATTGACATGTAGCACGCCGTAAGATTTCTCCTATTTTTAAAGATTCTATTTTTGATTCTCTTGTGATGTGACAACTCTGTCTAGAATCTAGAGAATAAAAAGTAGAATCTTTCAAAATATGAGGAATCTCGTGGCGTGCTATATATCAGTAGAAAGAGCTTGACGGGTAGATTCTAACTGCCACATCTCCACCAAGTTTAGAGTTGATTTGCAAAAGTTTTATTGCACGTCCATTTTGGACATGAGAGAGGAAGTCAAACTCCTTATAAGGCCCCTTTGTGAGTCCAAATTTTCCCTAATGTGTCTCTTATCGTGGCATCATTCACCTAGTTGAGATTCACACACACATGCAATTTTTGATTATTTTTGGGCATTACCATGATTGGTGACACCAATTTCATGTGTTCAATCTCGTAGTAGATAAATTGTGCCTTTTTAAGCTTATCTATTTCTTCTTTGATTTTCTTTGCAAATGTTTCATTAGAAGTATAGGGATGTTGTTTGCGCGTCTTAGCATCACCCTTAATGGGTATTGCATGTTAACATATAATTGGGTTAACTCCCTTGAGATCCTTTTAGGACCAAGCAAACACATCTCTATACTATTTGAGAGTAGCTTTGAAAAGTTTTTGTTCCTCTTTGGTGAGATTCATGGCTAGTAAGCCATTTTTTGTTCTTCTCCTCATTTAGCTAGGTCAACTCTCTTGGAATTTTCAGGCCCATCATACATTGTGACTAGTTCCTTGTGCTCCCGTATTGGTTGTTGAAGCACGATTCATATGTCTTGGATGTTCTACATTTTATAGTGAGAGGGTGCATTAAATTTCTCACTGTTGGACTCCACTTCCCTTTCCAGCTCCATTGCCTAGACTTCTTTTAAAATCTATTTCAATTTTTTATAATTATATTTTTGCTCAATTTTGGACATCATTGTTGATGTTTTGGATGTGTCCTTGGGTTTCTTTTTGTGCTGCTTCTTTGGATTTGTTTGTAGAGATGTTAACTTTAATGGCTTTTGTGTAATTTTGTCTTGGACACAATCATCTGCTCCCACGAGCATGAGATACTGTATTTTTCTCATCAATCACGGCATTGATTTCTCAAGTTGGTTTCATTGTTTTCCCACCTATTTCATTTGGTATCTCCTTTGCCTTTTCACTTTTTGGTTGGGAAAGTCATAGAAGATTGCCTTATGTTTTTTAGGTTTGTCCTCATTTTTTGAGCTACTCAAGAGCTCATCCTCAACATCGTTTCCTGTGAAGACCCTGGTGGGACTGCCTTGGTGGAATGATCCTCTCAACCTCCCTTTATATAGCCCCCTGGGCCTCATTCCCTATCCACACTAGTAGTCGGCCCCTTGGGCCTCAACCTTGACCACCGGGGTTTATTCCCTTAGCATGACATTAATCCCCCCTTGGAGAAGCGTTTTTGTCCTTGAAAGCAAGAGTGGTGATACACTAATGTGTTCCCTAGTGGTATCCTTCATGGATCCAACTATTTATTGGAACATGGTTCTATGGGACGTTCAACAAAATCATGAATAACATCCTGATTTTCCACATTGTTGTCCCTTTGCAATTGTCTTGGTGTAATTGTCTCATATACAACATAGCATGTAAACTCCATTTATAACTCACTTGAGTATGCTAAACAAGTTATCCCCACTAAGATGTACCCAAAAGAATACCTCTTTTCACCTTCCATGAAAATAACTTGCTGACATAACTCATCAGCCAACTTTAAATCCTTGACTTGTTATCTTCTCATATCAGTTAAACAACCCCCCACCATAGCTAGTGTTCAAGGTTGAGATATTGAATTAGACATGAAGAGACAAAACCTACTTGCAAACTTGCTTTAACTTACAGTAAGTAAACTCCAACTAGAGCAATAAGTGCTGACTAATGGGAATGCTTGGTGGCCACGTATGCCACGGACAACCTGTCAATGACTTTACGTTGCCACCATTGAATGCTTGGTGGCATCCATGGCCATACGTGCTAATACATATGGTAAATGTGATGCTCGTAGCACACATTAAAGAGGAGTGTAAATAGTTTTGAAAAGAAACTAAATAATTTCTACTTCAATCAATTGCAAGACTTGTTGAAAGTTTGAATCTTAATAGAAGGTGAAACGTTAATCACTTCTAGGTATAAATAATGAAACTTGTTCACTAATAACTCCTTGCTATATGCATAAAGAACCATCTGTTAGTGTTGTTTAGTTGCACTTGTAACCTTAACAAGTCGTTTTGCATATCGGACAATTTCTAGCCATTGAAATTGTTCCTGATATGACATGCAAAAATGTTAAGTATGGAGCGAGATTTACCCCTTGTAAATTTTTGTGTTAAAACCGCACATTTGTAAGGCCCCCATTATGAGGAGAAGCCATCGTGCTTGAAGAAAAATCACTCACCAAAAACCAATGGAATATTCCTTTTTGGTCGCGGACAACGGCCGAAAAGTGGTCGGAAAACGGTTGATCGTTTGGCCGGTGGCCGGTAGTCAATGGCCGGTGGCCGGTGGTGGTCGAAAGTCATTGACAGGTTGTCCGTGGCCGAATTCAATGGCCGGTGGCCAATTTCAAAGGTGGAGTTGTATTCTTAAGGGCGGCCACACATGGGCAGATTGGAGGGTTCGATTTGGACATGTCTACACAAGGGAGGCTACACATGGCTTCCTCTCTTGAGAGAGGGCATCCCTTTGGCCTATAAAAGGATACCTCTTATAGACACAAAAATAGATTGTGAAGCATTGTGGTGCAGTGTGAAGTTGATGCAACAAAGTGGGTGTGAGGTGGTGAGAGTGAATCAAGATGGGATCTCCAAAAGGTTATAATCCCTTTGTAATCTACTTCTTGTTTTGAAGTACTAAAGACATTGAGTGGCTGCTTTCCCGTGGGCGTATCCCACATTGGGTGAACCACGTATATCATGTGTACTCTCTCTCTCACTCTCTACTCTATAATCTCTTGTATGTGAAAATTATTTCTCTCCATTAAGTAATGTACTCGATTATCTACTAAGCTATGCCCTATTTTCTAACAACTAGTATCAGCGCAAGGTTTGCTCGTAGCTAAGGATTCCTGGAATTGAGTGGAATTAATGGTGGAGGAAGGGAATCTCAAGATCATGAAGTTCAACGGCAGAAACTACCAACATTGGAAGATGCAGATTGAAGACTATCTTTACCAAAAGAACCTCTATTTGCCATTAGGCATTCTTGCAAAGAAGCCGGCAATGATGGCAGATGAAGCATGGATTGTTCTTGACCGAAAGGCACTGGGAACAATCTAGTTAAGCTTAGTGTCAACAGTGGCCTTCAATGTTTTGGAGATAAAGACCATGGAGGACATGATGAAGTCACTTGACGGCCTCTACGAGAAACCATCGGCATCCAATAAGGTATTTCTCATTGTTCAATCTAAAGATGGTAGAGAATGGTTCAGTTGCAAAACACCTAAATGGATTTAACACCAACATAAGTCAGCTTTGATTGGTGAAAATCAATTTCGATGCAAGATCTCCTTATACTATCTTCTCTATTGGATAGTTGGGACAATCTTGTGATGGCTGTAATTAGTTCTATCTTTGGCACAAATAATCTTAAGTTTGATGATGTTGTGGGTGTTCTCCTAAGCAAGAAAATGCGAAGGAGATGCATAGGTGAATCAGCATGTGATGCAATGTCAGTGGAAACAAGAGGAAGGCCTAAGGAGAGGTTCAAAATCCAAAAGGGTTGTGATTGCTCAAGACGGAGAAAGTCACACAAAAAGTCAGTTCTTGAATGCTAGAATTGCGGCAAGAAGGGCCTCAAGAAGGATTGATGTTCCAAGAAGAAGAAGGAGTCGGAGTCTCAAGATAACAAGCCAACATTGGAGGCCAAAGTGGCAGGTAAAGTAGAGCAAGATGCTCTAATTCTCTCATTAGACAATGTGGCTAATTCCTGAATAGTACATTCCGGGGCTTCATTCCATCCAACACCACACAAGCAGCATTTCCAAGATTACACCAAAGATAATTTTGGGTATGTATATTTGGGAGATGATGAAGCTTGTGAAATTGTCTGCAAAGGTACAATTTGTGTCAAAACTGCTAACAAAAATGAATGGAAGTCCTTCTCTTTGCAAGAATTTGATATCTATAGGACAATTGGATGATGAAGGTCACAAAATTTGTTGTGGTTCATCAACACAGAGAAAAAGTTATTCATCATAATGCTCTCAACCTCTCATAACTCGAATTTAGCATTTAGAAACAGTAACATGACACAGAATATATGGAATGAGAGAAGAAGTAACTCAGAATAAAGAGTAAGAATGCTTCATTCATAAAAAAGGAGCTACAAAGATATCTCAGTACAATCAGATCCTTCACAGTGTAGAGAACCGACTTATATCAACTTTACCAAGAAGTTATACCAACCTCAGTCTTGATACAGTATAACTGTAAAATATACGATTGATTAACATACGACTGATTACAATCCAACTTACTACATATCCGATGAAGCATATCCGACTGACTAACAAAACAGATTTGACTAACTACTAAACCGAGATACTAATATGCCTGCCAGCACATGGCACGCCCCGGTGGTGGATTTCCCAGAAATCTGACTCGAATCCACATATCTGTTGATCAGAAAGAGATAGACAAAAATACTGAGTCTTTACCACCCTAAATTGCAGATCCTTCTTTGGCAACATCTTCAATAAACACTTCATGAACAACTTGATCTTCAGTAATAAACACTTGATCTCCAGCATCTGCAACAACTGCAATTTCCTGCTGAGGTGCACTCTCCATTAAAATATCTCCCACATTTGACTTCTGAACTTTATCATCATCCTGCAAAGTCTGAACATAAACATCCACTAACTTCTTCAATGCAGAAACTGATACAAATATATGTTCTTCCTCTTTATCCAACTCTTTTCCCTTGTAATCTTGCAAGTGCTCTAGATAAATTTTCTTCTCTTTCTTCAAGTGTTCCACTGTCTCCAACAAATCAACTTCATAAGAACTCAAAAATCCTTCTTTCACAGCTTCATAAGGATATTTGATAATTGAAGTCAATCTCTCTCTCATGGCCTTCCACACATCTTGCATCCCCTCTACTAACTGTTGCCTGACCAAATTCAGATCTCCTTCTTCCATAAGCACTCCAGTGACATTTACATCCTCTTGATCCAACACCTGCTTCTCTAATTCCTGTAAAGGTTTCAACCTCTATTGAAGGATCTCATTTTGTACCTGTAATTCTGTATTTTTGCTAGAAATCTGATCCAATTCAGAATTAACTCTACTTTCCAGATCTTTTGTCCAATCCTTAAACATACCCAAGGACAATTTAACCTTGGCTACTTCCTGAAGCTGCATTTCGTTCTGATGTCTTTCTTTCATGTCCACTAGTTACAATTTCAGATCTTTCACTAATTTTGACTGCTGCTGTAGCATGACTTTTGAAACATCAAAATCTGCTACACTTTGTAATTAATCTTCCATCTTCTGCTGCTGATTAATGAAAAAGCCATGTAAAGCCTTAAGCATTTTAAGAGCTATTAGTACATCACTAACATTAATTTCAGACTTTGATGCAGAACTTGGACCAACTGCAGAAAAGTCCAAGTATTTGGCTACTTCATGCACAGAAGCATCCAATTTTCTCTTTTTAGGCATTGTGAAAGTCTTTCCTATAATCGTGCTTGGTGATTGGGCATCAACATCCAGATTTTTCAATAGATCACCCATGACTAAGTTATGCCCAGGACTAGCCAATACCATTTTTGCCTCTTCCTCAGCATAGCCTGCATCAATCAAATCTTGTAAAGTGTGCAATTTGTCTCAGGCAGGGATTTAATATTCACGTGATCACATGAAATTTCTTGTAATCACAATGCTTATTATCACATTCACATAATCACAAATAACGTGATCACAAAAAAGCCGGTAAGTGGTGACGTGGAAACCCACCAAAACATCATCGAGTTATGAATTTTTTTCAATGGACCTATTGAGAAACTATAAGAATGCGAAATCAATCCAACCAAGAAATGAAAAAATCCCAATAGGCTTATGAAAATGGAATATTTTTATAGGTTAAGGTAAAGTCACATTGATGGAGCAAAAGATGTCGTGAGCACACTCACACACCCAGACAACTCAACACCACACAAGGAATTTACTTGAATTCCAACCCACACACACCAACACTCAAAATCTCCTTGAAAATCCTACCCACAAGCTCGATTCAAACTCCAAACGCCTCGACCTACAAGCCCTTGCCTGCCCGCAGACACTACAAGGTGAGTCGCAGTGATCAACACTTGAAATCATGCTTGATGGTGACCAAAACATACAAGAAAAACCAAAAACTCCAGCCACAAAAGGCCACTCTCAAACCATTGCAAAAGCTTCACCAAACTCCACTCTGTTGGACTCTTTGGAGTAGCGCCAACCCTAATGGCACCGATACAGGGTCACATAGTTTTGCAGAAAGCTGCACCTTATTCCCTCAATTCCTTGCACACACACATCCATGAAACCTCAGAACTTCCATAGACTCTCCAAAGTGCAAAATTGAAGAGAGAAATCTCTCCTTCACTCCTCCACACACTCGAAAACAGGACGCGAATGCAACGGGACTGCACTAGACCACCTGTAGGAACCCTGCTTCCTCCCACACACAAAGGGGTGAAAGTGTTGATATTGCTCTTCAAAAGTTCTCACTCAGCCTCAACACTCATGGAACGGTGAGTGATGTGTCAATTTGAAGCCATTTCACACCTTTTTTGACCATTTTTTGACCTTTTCTGGCCTAGTTTTGGCCAATTTTGACCCCTGGCGGGCATTTTTCGCGGGAAAAACCCCAAACGGACTCCAAAATTCACCAAATTTTTCATGCTGATCCTCAATACCCAAATCAATTTTCCACATCCCCACATTCTATTTTTAACCACTTCTAGGGCGGTGCACGCATCACCGCAGATCAAGCACCGTAAATAGACAGTTACTGCATGTCCCAAACTTCTTGAGCAGGATGAGAGTACCCACACTTGTCACTTGCATTATTTACATTCTAGAAAGCTTAAACACATTCTATAGAACCAAAATAAGCCACCTAAAATCATATCCAAGGCCCCGATACCCTATACGGGCATGTACATGTGTCCGACTGCTAGTGCGCGAACCTGACTATTCACAATGTGTACACGTTGCATCTTTTTTCGAACTTGAAACCACTTTTCAAAGCTCCCAAATTCATGTATTTAAATATTTTTGAACATATGACCATGCATTTAAATGCTGCTTTGTACTTGCCAAAAGTGATTTATCATCATTGCCCAACCCCTAGTTAATCATTTATGCTCAACACTTGCATCAAACTGTGACAAAAAGAACCTATTGAAATGATTGCAAAATTCCTCCGGGATCATAGGGAAACTTACACATCCGCATAGAACCAACTACATGCTCAAGCAGGCTACCCCTATCAAAGAAAAAAACATCCTTTTTCTTGCCAAAATGCCATTGTCCACCTGGATCCCAAGCACGATATAAATCACCTCGAAGGTTGCTACACACCATCTCACACCAGAAGCTATCACAATCATTCAGAACCATAGATACCTCAAAATGCATCTCATAATTAGATCCCATTCGATTGACAACCATAAATTGTACAGCATCTTCCTGACACATCCGCTGCTCTTCATTTCTTATGGCTACGAGATCATCACTCCAAGCATTAACAAATCCACTCCGAAATTGAAAAATTTCTCCAAAAATGCTATCACTAGCAGATTCTTCTTCTTCCACATAAGACATTTTCCACTTGAAAAGCTGGAAACATGCATACAAAGCCACATAGCACCTTATAATCAAGTCTTCATCATGCCAACTAGCCCCAAGACTCTCCCACTGCCAATTAGGATCTTCAAAGATAAAGGGATATGTCCTAAACATACATTGAAGTTTGTGAAATTCATCCATCAAATCATCCTGCAAGCAAAAGGTCACTTTAACCTCCTTGTCTACCCCATCCTCAAGAAGTTTATACTTAACAACCGTAGGTCGCATATTCTCACGGACATCCCTTGGAGATGGCACTAGCATCAAATCCTTGCACACATAGAACTCATCCATATAAACTTCATGACCCAATGTCTTTGCATCACAACCACTATAGGGTTGCCCAACCCCTAGCTCTGGTAAAGCACATGGACCCAAGGTCACATCAACCATCATAGCATCATTATCTCCTACGTCATATTTGCTTGATGTGGAAACTCCCTGACCATATCCCATCATCTCATCATCAATGCAATCATCCATGCCATGTTGCTGCAAAGCTGCTTCCCAAAAGATACGTTGCTCTTTGTGCAAGGCTACCATATCCTTCAATGGATCTAGTGACTCTATGTCATCATCACATACATCATCGCACCAACTCTCACAAGCATCAGACGTGTCACCATCATAGGTTACCTCATCCTTGTCAATTTCACTCTCATCATCTTCACTTTCCACACTAGTGCTCAAACTTTTGCATTCATCTACTATGTCCTTGCCATTTTGAACCATGGGCATGTGTATGGTCTCTAAAATTGCTTCACATACTTCATTTGCATTGAATTTGTGCATATGGGCATCCACGCCTGTATCCAAGCTATTATCCTTGCTAGCATGAGCACCTGCAACTGTGACTTTATGCACATAAAGGTCATCTACACTATCCATACCACGTATTGAAAAAGGGAAATTCATGCATGTGGCAACGCATAGCTTTCTTTCTTTTCTTAGCGATAACTTCAATGCTTCATGCATGGAACTGGGCTCTTTCTCTTGCAATTTCATCTTAAGGACCGGCCGCATAGACTTGTGAATACCTGTATTCTTTGGCTATTTGTAAATGCAGAATAGAATTCCTCTTTAGACATGGCTTCCACATGCAAAAGATCATCTTTCCACATTCACCAAGCATCATCAAATCTTGACCAAACATCTGCAACAGACTCGTGCTCTTGCATAAACAAACTAGTGACCTGTTTCCATGCATCTTGGTGAGGGATCACCTTCTTAAACCGCTTCAAAAAGCATCTCTTAAGCATGTCCCAATTTGCCTTCTCATCTTGTGATAAGCCCTCGTACCATTCTCTTGCATTACCTCTGACCACTAGATTGATACCTGCAGGCTTTTGCGCCTCACTTGGAACTCCACAACATTATCATGTCAAATCAAACTCATATGATGTAAGCCAATCGTCTGCTTCCTCAAAACCTGTGAAAATTGATGGTTGGAATGGAACCACCATCATGAAACTCCCCTCAACATCCAAAATGTGCATACATCATTGCTCAAAATCCAAATTCTGGGTGCACAACCGGCAAGTTTCGATCTTCAGCAGGATCGCCAAATGATGATGGAGCAAAAGATGTCGTGCGCACACTCAGACACCCAGACAACTCAACACCACACAAGGAATTTACTTGAATTCCAACCCACACACACCAACACTCAAAATCTCCCTACCCACAAGCTCGATTCAAACTCCAAACGCCTCGACCTACAAGCTCTTGCCTACCCGTAGACACTACAAGGTGAGTCGAGGTGATCAACACTTGAGATCACTCTTGATGGTGACCAAAATATACAAGAAAAACCATCAAATAACAAAAAACTCCAGCAACAAAAGGACACTCTCAAACCATTGCAAAAGCTTCACCAAACTCCACTCTGTTGGACTCTTTGGAGTAGCGCCAACCCTTATGGCACCGATACAGGGTCACATAGTCTTGCAGAAAGCCGCACCTTCTTCCCTCAATTCCTTGCACACACACATCCATGAAAACCTCAGAACTTCCATAGACTCTCCAAAGTGCAAAATTGAAGAGAGAAAGCTCTCCTTCACTCCTCTACACACTCAAAAACAGGACGCGAACGCAACGGAACTGCACTAGACCACCTGTAGGAACCCTGCTTCGTCCCACACAGAGGGGTGAAAGTGTTGATATTTCTCTTCAAAAGTTCTCCCTCATCCTCAACACTCACGGAACCGTGAGTGATGTGTCAATTTGAAGCCATTTCACACCCTTTTTGACCATTTTTTTACCTTTTTTGGCCCAGTGTTGGCCAATTTTGACCCCCGGCGGGCATTTTTCGCGGGAAAAACCCCAAACGGACTCCAACATTCACCAAATTTCTCACGCTGATCCTCAATACCCAAATCACTTTTCCACATCCCCACATTCTATTTTAAACCACTTCTAGGACGGTGCACGCATCACCGCAGATCAAGCACCGTAAATAGACAATTACTGCATGTCCCAAACTTCTCGAGCAGGATGAGAGTATCCACACTTGTCACTTGCATTATTTACATTCTAAAAATCTCAAACACATTCTATAGAACTGAAATAATCCACCTCCTAAAATCATATCCAAGGCTCTGATACCCTATACGGGCATGTACATGTGTCCGACTGCCAGTGCGCGAACCTGACTATTCACAATGTGTACATGTTGCATCTTTTTCCGAACTTGAAACCACTTTGAAAAGCTCCAAAATGCATTTTTTGAACATATGACCATGCATATAAATGCTACTTTGTACATGCCAAAAGTGATTTATAAACGTGAATATTTAACATGATCAAGTATTTTGAAATGTGATCACTCAACGTTATTAACGTAATCACATATTTGTGATCACGTTAATGAAATCCCTGGTCTGCACCACCTGTAGTGATAGATGATGTCTCAGATATTTTAGTCTAATCCTGTACTGAAGTTGACTCAAGACTAGGAGTCATAACAGACACTGAAATCTCCCTTGTATCCAGTCTTTGAGCAAAAACAAATAGAGGTGAAAGAAATGCTGATAGCCTACTACTACACTGTGTCTCCCTCTTATCCGAGCTGAAAATATTTGCATGGATTCTCTCATAAACCCAGTGATCCTAGCTAACTTTACCCCCATTCTCAGCAAAACATAATGGTGCCCAATTGTCTTTAGACATGTAGTCATACTTGGCTAGAAAACAAACCCTTTCTAAGAATCACTTAAGTTGTTCTCTTCTACAATAGTCCAAATTTTTTAACACCAAATACTGTCTATCCACTTCCCTTGGACCAAATTCTTTTTTCAAGTCTTCATCCGAATATTTGGGTGCTGTAGTTATAGAGGTGAAAGGAAGTTGAAATACCTGTGAAGCCACACCCGGACTGAGATTTACCTTTTCCAATATAGCTCCTCTGGTCTTCCTCAATAGTTCCATTTGTGTCTTGGCATAGATGTTTGCCTTCCATTGCCTCCAGGGAAGTGTAGCAAACTCATACAAGCCAACTTCATTCAACCATCTCTCATTGCGTTCTCCACTTTAAAATCTGTGAATGGCTCCATGAGGCGCTCCAACATCTTGCTAGAGGAATCTCTTTGACCAGATTTTGAGCAATGAGCTGTGTTGCAAGAAGATCATTTTGGAGCTGTAGGAGGTCATTTCTTAGGGGATATCACAGGAAAAAAGATATTACAAGCTGGTTTATGGTGGCCTATTGTATTGAAGGATGCTCATTCCTATGCAAAAAGTTGTGTGGTATGTCAACAGTTTGGTCAACCTAATTCTAGGGACGGGATGACAGATCATCCTATATTACCATTGGAACCATTTTAGAAATGGGGTATGGATGACAGATCATTCTCCAGTAATAACCAGAAAAGGTCTGCTAATGAGAGCAAATTTCCTTCTTTGATCTGTTGTAAACTCATTTGGCATGATACCATCAGTTAAGAAAACAAGCATTTGACCATACCATGAATCAATAATGGAACTCTGAATTTCAAATAATTTTGCATCTAGTAACTAATCCTGAACTCCTGTCGGTTGTTCTCCTATCTCAATCCGACTCAGATAATCAGCTATTTCATGCTCTTTTCCAGGTGTATGAAAAATGATGAAGTCAAACTCCTGTAAACAGCAACATCCACCTTGCTAACCTACCTGTAAAAGTAAGGGCTTTTTGATAAGGTAAATCAAAGCTTGGTGATCAACATGGAATATGACCATGTTGATCACCAAGCTTGTTTATGCATAGGAGGTAATGCATGAATTTATTCAAAGCATAAACCATCCCTAAGGCTTCTTTCTCAATTACTGCATAATTCTTCTCAGCAGAGGTAAGTACCCTACTGGCATAGTACAAAGGTCGGAACCACCCTTTGGTCTTCTCCTACATTAGCACAGCTCCAATAGCCACATCCAAGGCATCAACAAATACATGGAATGGTAGTACCCAATCTGGAGGTTGTCCTGAGGTTCAGACAATACAAAGTCTACATGATTTTTTGTTAAGTGGGTAAGAGGCATGCACACATTGGCCAAATATCTGATGTACCTGCTATGCCATTTGACTTGTCCCATAAATCTGCTCAATTCCTTGACATTGGTAGGTTCTTGTGCTGATTGAATTACTTCAATCTTCTTCACATCTATAGACATTCATTTTTGAGATACCAAATGACCCAATAGCACACCACTTTTGATAGCCATTACACTTTTATAAGGATTTAAGGATAATCTGAACATCCAGCATGCTGAAGGTGTAAATCTATTTGACTAAAAAGTGAGAAGTCATCCACAAAAACCCTCATGAAATCTTGCAAATAAGACTCAAATGTCTTATAAGCTGTAAAATTGAATGATGGTGGTGGTCCATTCTTGAGACCAAAATTCATGATTGTAGATGCAAAATCTCCCCAATCTATTCTGAAGGCTATTTTGTGTTGATCCTCTTCAACTACTTTAATCTGATTATACCCTGAAAAACCATCAAGGAAACTATACATTTCTTTCCTTGCTACTGCATTCAATATAGCATCACAAAAAGGCATTGGGAAAGGATCTGTAATTGTGGCTGCATTTAACTTCTTGTAATCAACACATACTCTAATCTTCCCATTTTTCTTTGGTACCACAATGATTGGTGATAACCAAGTAACCTCATGAATAGGGTCGATAAATCCAACTGCCAATAAATTGTCAATTTTTTGATTGACCTCCTGTGAAAAATTAGGGTTCATCCGATATCTTTGCTGCACAATCCGAATTGCATCTTCTCTCAGATTAATGTGATCCTGATGCAGTAGTGGATCAATAACTTTAACATCTGAGTAATCCCAAGAAAATACATCCTTATACTCTAGCAACAACTGTAACAAATTCTATAGAAATTCTCCATTCACATAAATGCTGACTTTGACCATCTTTGGGTCATCCTTAGTCCCTAAGTTCTGTTAAGTATGGAGCCTGATTTACCCTTGTAATTTTCTATGGTAAAAGCGCACATTTGTAAGGACCCCATTATGAGGCGAAGCCATCGTGCGTGAAGGAAAATCACTCACCGGAAACCAAAATTTTCACGGACAAGAATCAGGGGCAACTCTGAAGGCCTCGGGGGCGGAGGCCTCCAAGACTTTTTTTTTCGTCAGAATATTATGGCCGGACGGCGGCCGGAAAGTGGTCGAAAAACAACCGGTCGGTTGGCCGGTGGCCGGTAGTCAATGCCCAATGGCCGGTGGTCGGAAGTCAATGGCCGGTGGCGGGTGGTCGGAAGTCAATGGCCGGTGGCCGGTGGCCGAATTCAAAAGCAGACTTGTCTTCTCAAGGGCGGCCACACATGGGCGGATTGGAGGGTCCGATTTGGACTTATTCGCACAAGGGCGGCTACACATGGCTGTCTCTCATAAGAGAGGGTAGCCCTTTTGGCCTATAAAAGGAGGCCATTTCTACACACATTTCATAGTGTGAAGTTGATGCAACAAGGTGAGTGTGAGGTGGTGAGAGTGAAGCAAGGCGGGAGCTCCATTAAGGGTATAATCCCTTTGTAAACTACTTCTTGTTTTGAAGTACTAAAGCCATTGAGTGGCTGCTTTCCCATGGACGTAGCCCACATTGGGTGAACCAGGTATATCGTGTGTACTCTCTCTCTCTCTCTCTCTACTCTATAATCTCGTGTATATAAATCTGTCTCTCTCCATTAAGTAATCTACTCAATTATCTATTTAGCTACGTCTTATTTCCCAACAAGTGGTATCAGAGCAAGGTTTGCTCGTAGCTAAATTATCTCAAGGAAAGTATTCCTTGAATTGAGTGGGAGTTATGGCGGAGGAAGGGAAGCTCAAGATTGAGAAGTTCAACGGAAAAAACTACCAACATTGGAAGATGCAGATTGAAGACTATCTCTACCAGAAGGACCTCTATTTGCCACTAGGCGGTCTTGCGAAGAAGCCCGCAACAATGGCAGATGAAGCATGGATTGTCCTTGATCGAAAGGCACTGGGAACAATCCGGTTAAGCTTGGCGTCAACGGTGGCCTTCAATGTTTCGGAGATGAAGACCACGGAGGACTTGATGAAGTCACTTGACGACTTCTACGAGAAACCATCGGCATCCAATAAGGTATTTCTTATGAAGTGCTTGTTCAATCTAAAGATGGCAGAGAATGGTTCAGTTGCAGAACACCTAAATGACTTTAACACAAACATAAGTCAACTTCGATCAGTGAAAATCAATTTCGATGACGAAGTGCGAGCTCTCCTTATACTATCATCTCTACCGGATAGTTGGGACAGCCTTGTGATGGCTGTAAGTAATTCTATCTCTGGCACAAATACTCTTAAGTTTGATGATGTTGTGGGTGTTCTCCTAAGCGAGGAAATGCGAAGGAGAAGCACAGGAGAATCATCAAGTGCTGCACTATCAGTGGAAACAAGAGGAAGGCTTAAGGAGAGGTTCAAAAACCAAAAGGGTCGTGATCGCTCAAGGCGGAGCAAGTCACGCACAAAGTCAGTTCTTGAATGTTGGAACTGCGGCAAGAAGGGCCACGTCAAGAAGGATTGCTTGTCCAAGAAGAAGAAGGAGACAGAGTCTCAAGACAACAAGGCAACATCGGAGGCCAATGTGGCAGGTAAAGTAGAGCAAGATGCTCTAATTCTCTCATTAGACAATGTGTCTAGTTCCTGGATAGTAGATTCCGGGGCTTCATTCCATGCGACACCACACAAGCAACATTTCCAAGACTACACCAAAGGTAATTTTGGGTATGTATACTTGGGAGATGATGAAGCTTGTGAGATTGTCGGCAAAGGTACAGTTTCTGTCAAAATTGCTAACGGAAATGAATGGAAGCTTAAAGATGTTAGGCATGTTCCTTCTCTTCGCAAAAATTTGATCTCTACAGGACAATTGGACGATGAAGGTCACAACATTGCATTCGGAAACAAATGGTGGAAGATCTCAAAGGGATCTTTGGTGGTTGCCAAGGGTGAAAAAGTCGGTACACTTTACTTGTGTACTGTTAGCACGCAACCTTCAGCTTGTGCAGCAACTACAGAAGTTGACAGTGCGATGTGGCACTACCGACTTGGGCATATGAGTGCCAAAGGAATGCAAATACTTCAAACAAAGAAGCTTCTCCTAGGTTTGAAAGAAGTGGACTTAGAGTTTTGTGAAGATTGTGTTTATGGTAAACAAAAGAGGGTAAAATTTCAAAAATCAGGAAATGAAAGAAAAAATAAAAAACTTGAGTTGGTTCATTCTGATGTTTGGGGTCCTGCAAGTACACCATCACTTGGTGGCTCATTGTACTATGTAACATTCATAGACGATGCGACTAGAAAAACATGGGTTTATGTCATGAAGAATAAATCCGATGTATTTTCCATATTTCAAAGGTGGAAAGCCTTTGTGGAGAATGAAACAGGTACCAAGGTTAAATGCCTCATATCCGACAATGGAGGCGAATATTGCAGCCAAGCTTTTGAAAGCTTTTGTGCTAGCAATGGCATTCGGAGGCAAAGGAAAACCCCAAGGACACCTCAGCAAAATGGGATTTCGGAAAGGATGAACAGGACAATCATGGAACGAGCACGAAGCATGCGGCTACATGCAGGCCTACCGCTTGAGCTTTGGGCGGAAGCTGTAAGTACGTTTGTGTACTTAATCAATCGGTCACTCTCAACGGCATTGGATGGGGGAGTTCCAGAAGAGGCATGGACAGGTAAACCGGTGAATTATGCATTTCTCAAAGTGTTTGGGTGTGAGGCTTTCATGCACATAGATAGAAGCCTAAGATCAAAGTTCGATGCAAAGTCCAAAAAGTGTTTCTTCATTGGCTATGGAGAAGGAGACTTTGGGTATCGCCTATGGAATCCTGAAGATGGTAAAATCTTAAGGAGTAGGGATGTAATTTTTAATGAACAAAATATGTACAAAGATTACTTGGAAAGAAAACAAACAAAAGAAACAGGTGATGAGTACATGGAGCTTGAGGACGGTGAAGACTCAAGGACTGCAAATGGTGACAATGTGCAACAACGTCAACCAAATGAGGAGCCTCAACCTATTCCACGAAGATCTACAAGAGCAAGTAGACCTCCAGAAAGGTTTGTTCCTTCCTCCAACCATCTCTTGATCTCTGATTCTGGAGAGCCGGAATCATATGAAGAAGCTATGCAACATGAATCCAAAGGAGAATGGATGAAGAGCATGCAAGTGGAGATGGACTCACTACATCGCAACCAAACATGGGAGTTGGTTGAGTTGCCTAAAGGTAAGCGGGCACTTCAAAACAAATGGGTGTACAAGCTAAAGGAAGAAGAAGGTGGGAAGAAAAGGTACAAGTCTAGGCTTGTGGTAAAAGGTTTTTCTCAAAAGAAAGGTATTGACTTCAATGAAATATTTTCTCCTGTTGTAAAAATGAACTCAATTAGGCTTGTCTTAAGCCTTGTGGCTACTCATGATCTAAATCTCGAGCAAATGGATGTAAATACGGCATTCCCTCACGGTGACTTAGAGGAGGAAATCTACATGCTTCAACCAAAGGGGTATGAAGTAAAAGGTAAGGAGAAAATGGTTTGCAGATTAAAGAAGAGCTTGTATGGTTTAAAGCAAGCATCAAGACAATGGTACTTGAAGTTTGATCGATGGATGTTGGATCATGGATTCACAACATGCAACTCGGATCACTGCGTCTACACGGAGAATTTGGGAGATGGGAAATTCATCATCCTAATGTTGTATGTTGATGACATGTTGATTGCAAGTGCTTACATGTAGGACATCAAAGACCTAAAAGAGGAGCTGTCCAAATCTTTTTCAATGAAAGATTTAGGTGCTGCAAAGAGGATACTTGGTATGAAAATATCAAGGGACAGGACGAAGAAGACAATAAAGCTATCTCAAGAAGATTACATCAAGAAGGTACTAGAAAGGTTTTTACACCTTTGGCTGGTCATTTTAATCTAACAAAGGATATGTGTCCAAAGACACAAGAGGAGATAGCCTATATGTCTAAAATTCCGTATGCTGCAGCGGTAGGTTCTCTAATGTATTCTATGGTCTGGACAAGGCCAGACATTGCACATGCAGTGGGAGTTGTGAGTAGGTTCATGGACAACCCAGGTAAAGAGCATTGGCAAGCTGTGAAGTGGATACTTAGGTATCTAAAAGGGACAACAACAAATGCTTTGTATTTTGGAGGAACTGATATTTTTCTAGAAGGGTATGCTGATGAAGATATGGCAGGTGACACAGATACTCGAAGGAGCACTGTTGGCTATGTGTTCACGGTTGGAGGCACAACAGTAAGCTGGGCTTCAAAGCTACAAAAAGTGGTTTCACTTTCTACCACGGAAGCAGAGTACGTAGCAATGACGGAGGCAAGCAAAGAAATTTTGTGGCTTCACAGATTCTTAGAAGAGCTTGGATTCAAACAAGACAATTGTGTCTTGTACAGTGATAGCCAAAGCGCTATCCATCTTGCGAAGAACTCAGCCTTTCATTCAAGGACAAAGCACATTGAGGTGAGATATCACTTCATACGAACTCTTTTGGAAGAGGGACAACTAAAGCTAGGAAAGGTGCATACAAGTGAAAATCCTGCAGACATGTTTACAAAGGTGGTCAACAAGGAGAAGTTGGGCTTTTGCTCATCTTCAATCGGCATTCAGGCATAAGAAGCCAGAATGAAAAGCAGTCACAGGTTTGGTTTGGAGATCAGTCTCCAAGTGGGAGATTGTTAAGTATGGAGCCTGATTTACCCTTGTAATTTTCTGTGGTAAAAGCGCACATTTGTAAGGCCCCCATTATGAGGCGAAGCCATCGTGCGTGAAGGAAAATCACTCACCGGAAACCAAAATTTTCACGGACAAGAATCAGGGGCAACTCTTAAGGCCTCGGGGACGGAGGCCTCTGAGACTTTTTTTGTCGCCGGAATATTCTTTTTCGCCGGAATATTATGGCCGGACGGCGGCCTGAAAGTGGTCCGAAAACAACCGGTTGGTTGGCCGGTGGCCGGTAGTCAATGGCCGATGGTCGGTGGTCGGAAGTCAATGGCGGGTGGCCGGTGGTCGGAAGTCAATGGCCGGTGGCCGGTGGCCGAATTCAAAAGCAGACTTGTCTTCTCAAGGGCGGCCACACATGGGCGGATTGGAGGGTCCGATTTGGACTTATTCGCACAAGGGCGGCTACACATGGCTATCTCTCATAAGAGAGGGCAGCCCTTTTGGCCTATAAAAGGAGGCCATTTCTACACACATTTCATAGTGTGAAGTTGATGCAACAAGGTGAGTGTGAGGTGGTGAGAGTGAAGCAAGGCGGGAGCTCCATTAAGGGTATAATCCCTTTGTAAACTACTTCTTGTTTTGAAGTACTAAAGCCATTGAGTGGCTGCTTTCCTGTGGACGTAGCCCACATTGGGTGAACCACGTATATCGTGTGTACTCTCTCTCTCTCTCTCTCTCTACTCTATAATCTCGTGTATATAAATCTGTCTCTCTCCATTAAGTAATCTACTCAATTATCTATTTAGCTACGTCTTATTTCCTAACAAGTTCAACTCTTTGAGTTCATCCGGTTGTACTCTTTTAGAGCCACCAAACCTTTTATTATAGTTCTTTTCTACCATGTCTCTGGCATCTCTTTCCTCTTGTGCTGAACTTCCTCTTTGGTACTGGAAGATACACTCTGATCCATCAACTTTAGTATGTCGGATCCCTAAATTTCTTGACCCATAACAGTTTCAGCAACAGTTTCTTTAGGTTCCTTCTCTTTCTGCAAGATACCTTCAATGTCAATGTCAAACACTGGAACAACAGTCGGATTAGCGTGCAAAAAGGCTTCCTCCTCATCATCCTCTACTTCTTCAGCAAGATTGATTGATTGAGCAAACAGTGGCCTTTCTTTGCTAGGAATGTGCTTTCTACCCAGCATAGGAATAGTGGTTACCTGTTTCCCCTTGGTAAGAACCACCTAATTCTCACCCCAATCCTGTTTCACCTTGGCCAATCTGAACCAAGGTCTACCCAACAACATCTCATAGGAAGCAACATCTCTCCTTCCTTCATTATGAGTACAACAAAATTTACTTGAAAGTGCATACCTGCAATCTGAATGGAAGATTTCCTTAAAATACCTATAAGCTAGACCCTTCTCTGATCAGCCATTTTAACCTGGAAAGGTGCTGGTTCCAACTTTTATAAGCCCATTGTGAGATAAACTGACTCAGGTAAAATATTGACTCTAGATCCTCCATCCAGCAATACCTCTTCAAATATGCTATCTTGCAAAGTCACCTTAATAATTGGGACCATGAAATCCACATTAGAAGGATGAATGGTATTCACACCTAGTTCCCCTTTTTGCTGAGTCGGAATTCCATAGTGCTTTCCCAACAACTTATGCAATAACTTTTCCTTAAATGCTGGTACCCTGGAAATCATTTGATCCAAAGATAAGTTCAATGGAGAGTTAATAAGTACCTCAAACCAATCAGGTTCAGATACCTCCACCTTCTTTTGCTGTTGCAGTGGTTCATTGGAATCGGAATTCTCCTCCAAAACTTGATGTTGTTGCTCCTTCTAAACATGTTTATGCACTTGATCTCTTACTCCTCTTTGCTGATCCTAGTAAATAGGACCTTTGGCCTTAGACCTTGTGACAGCCAATACATCAATCCCTGGCTCCAGATGCTCTGGATGGTTGCAATCTATCTCCACATTATCATATTCCTCAAGCTGGTTTGTTGTTGTTGATCCAATATTTGGCCCTTGATAGATTGGAATATCTATAATGATGACATTAGCATGTGCCTGTGGTTGATTCTGAGGAGGTTGTGGAGGACCTGCTTGCTGGTTCTCCTGATTAAAAGGCACCACCGGAATACCCCTTTCCTCTCTATGCTTTACCCACAATGCACATCTAAGACCTACCCAATGATTAGGGTTACCACAATAGACACAAGTCATTACCCCTTGGGGTCTTCTCTGATTATTATCCTGATTTCTACCAGGTCCTCTTGGATTCCCATGTCCTGGTGGTCTTCCTGTAGATGGTTTATTTCTCTGTTTAAGATTGTACCAGCGTTGAGTAGTGGTATGCCCATCCTTCTCACAGATTTCACAAAACCTCTTGTCCTTAGTAGCTATAACTGAATATCCAATACTCTTCAATTGTTGGATCAGATCAACCTCATCACCTGCCTTGTCCTTCTTTTTCCTAACAGGACTCTTTTTCTTCTTTTTGTCCTCTTCATCAGAGGAACTTTTTGAATCTGAATCTCCAAGATCTATGACATATGATATATCAATAGAAAGCACTTGAAACAAGAAATCCAAATGTACAACCTCAGACAAATTTTGATATTATTTGTAAAACACTTACCGGACGCCCAACTTTTTGAAGATGTGCTAACTTGAAACTGCTAACTAGCACAAAAGGCGTGACACGTTAACATGCTTTCACCCAATAACTAATGAATTACATAAAACAAAGGAAGATACAGAAAAGATTTTGTTTACAAAATTGACTAGTATAGTCACAATAGAAGCTCCACATAATTCTACTCCACATTTGATACCATATCTAAACTTTGATCCAAGTGTGGTTGATGTGCACGAGTGAGGCCTTCTTTGGCTTTTAGAGCATGCCTTTCTGGAATCTTTATTCTAGAAAATGGTCCTTCTTTGTTGGGTCTCCAGGACCAAACAATTACATCTACAGTTTCCCACACTTGTGGGTCCGTATAGTTGACAGCCCAATAACCCTTCCAACAATTACTGTAAGCTTGAGTATCTGTCATCCCACTTTTTCTCGCACAATGTGCCCAATATTGAATCAATATTTTTCTGTAGTTTGGTGATGTAGGCTCATTATCAATGTCAGATAAATCCATTGCAAGCCACACTGGATAGATTTCTGTGTCACTCGGAACAAGCATAAGAAAGTCACCTTGGTGCACATCAGACATAGGGTCAAACTCTTCCCTTGGCCTATCTCGTTGAGGCCCACAAAAATGATCATTCAACTCTTCAAGGCCTAGGAATCTTTCTGCTCCTTGTTGAAAATCCATTGTAGTGCTTTGTAGGTGATAATATTCTTGAGTTTTTGGCCAAAACATTTCACACAAGACTCCCTCTGATATGATTGCTTTTCCAATATCTTCAATTACCTTACTCCAATAATCTATCACGGGTCTATAATATTGCGGAATACTTGAACCATTCCCTAAATTTTTCCAAACGTTTATATAGTTCTTTAGCCCCAAAATGACTTCTTCGTGGGCCATGACGTACTCCGCCATTGGTACTAGAGGTGGATCTCCATGTGATAACATTGGCTTGCCTTCTGTGTTTGTTTTCCAAAGGCGAATACTTCCACTCCAACTTGATACACCTACATGTAACTTCTCATCCTTCATAAAGAACCTGAACTGAAGTTGTTTGGAATGTCCAACAAGTATGTCTTGTCCATCACAAAGATAGCCATCACAATATTGCTTGAAATCGGGGATCTTTGTGAGAAAAAAATGGAGTTGGAGCTGGAGATGAGTTGTTCCGTAATGTATTCATCAAATGTGGAAAAGTATAGGTTTGTAAAACTCTCAACTTCTCTGAAAACCTACTAAACATGGCGTCTATGTCCTCATGTGTATGCCCAACCATTAAAAATCCTAGCTGGATGGTTTTGAAAACACCCCTTGCAACAAGCATTGACAAATAGGCAAATAAGTATTGATTTTTGTTTACCCCTGCACAATTATCTAATTGTAGCAACAAGTTCTCTGGCAACCTGCGAAATGTTGACCCCAATTCCTCTTTTGCAATTTTTGATGGCTGCACAATGGGCTCTTTTCCATCACTTAAGTTATGGTAGTCCAAAGCATCCCTTGAGTTCAAAGCATGTAGTAGTGAAATATTTCTCGTTGGAAGTCCATTTGTTACTAGATCACCAAGAGGATGCTTATCTATCCTCTCTAGATTATGTAAACAAATAGCAATTGAGCCAATTGTAAGATTTGGATCAGCTGGCCACAAACCATTCAAGACAAAGTGTTCGTAATGACCTTCTCCATGTCCATGAGTGATCATTCCAATCAATGCCATGTGCAAATTATATCCTGAATCCACACCCTTAGGAACAATGCGTAATCTAGGAATGGAATTCTTCATTTGATCCATCTTATCATGGATTATGCATACATATTTTTGTGGTTGAGTTTCTGAATACGTGCGCCATGCATAATATAGGCTTCTGCAACTCTTTTGTTGTGCCATGTGAACTTCTCTCTCCCTCAAGAGAAGAGCTCTCTCTTCAAGAGAAGGTTTAGCTTCTAACCTTGCCTTGATTGAGCTACAAATATTGCACTTAGAGAACTCACTCGTCTTTGTTAAAGTGATATGTGGGTACTCTTTGTTCCAAATTCTACCAAAAGAAGATTGGGATAGCTTCTTCTCATAGCCCATTTGGTCAAGTGTCGTGTTGATTTCACATAAAATATCCACTTATTTGTATGTTGATGGAATCACGAATTGAGTCTCTCTTGAGCCATCTAGTAGTGTTCTACTTCTATGTGGCATCTTCTCAGAGTTGTTTTCCACAAACTCATTTAGTAGCGCTCTTGCTAAACTAGTATGTTGAAGTCCCCTTCTCAATGTACATGTGTTCCCATGTACATATTGGCACACACCATTTTCAAAGTTCTCCTTGTATCGATAAAATGATGTCTTTGGTATTCCATGCAGCTCATACCATGCTCTACAACAAACAATAGAGCCATTTAGTGTGAATTGGTATCATGACTTCTCATCTTTCTGATAACATATAGAAAGATCATCATAAACATAATTAGTGCGTGATTTTTGAAACTCTCCCCAAAATTGTTGTCGTAACCTTGTCACCATATCACGATCTACAAACTGGCAATATTTTTGTGCACAACAATCAATGCATGATACCCTTTGAATTGATTTTTTTGAAAGGTAAAAAGTGGAAGATGGTGCCGCTTTTGATTTCTGAGTCATGTTCATGAAAGTGTATCGTCTCTTCCTTGACAACTGGACAACATTACTCCCATCAAGTTTTTTTCCAACATTGTCATCATTGGATACATCCTTATATGTAGTATGCATGCCATCAACAGGAACAAAGCGTTGTAATGGGCTCCCATTCAACATTGTTGTCTACTTGATGGGCCATTTTAGCAAAGTGATGCTACCCACTTCAACCACATCATCAATGCTTGCATTTGCTCTTTCAATACCCACACCCACACAATCATGACCAAGTTCCTGAAAGTTGACATAATCATGTTGAAATACATATAAGATGGTCCCTTCATTCATGGTTTGCATCATTGTGTCATCTTTTAAAAGGACCCTCTCATTTCTCCAAGACTCTCGAATCACTGCTTCAAATTCTGGGCTTGTCATAGGTATTGCATCTGTAACTAGAGGATTAGAATGATCATGTTCTTCATCACCATTGTAGATTTCTTGTGGATCAATTAAGTTCCCATTTAATATAAAAGATCGCAAAAGAAGCTTTGACCATCGAACAACACTCCATAATGAGCCTTGGAGAGATGAAGTATCCATTGTAGGAAAAGGTAGGACCACATCCTTCAAGCATTCCTCCACTAGTATGGAGACACCACAAGTGGAATCTGGATCTGTTCTACACACACAAACAATACCAACAATTTCATTATCAAGTATCATATGTACTTTCTCCCGAGATTTGAAGTCCATCCTGTAAGTGAAAAAGATTACATTGTTAAATCCATAGTTATAGTAAAATACTCTTCAAACAAAAAATCATGCTACAACATGAAAAAGTTTTGAATAGGTTGGACAAGTGGTGAACCTTGAGACCAAATCCTCATTGCTATATTAATGGAAGCAAGGTTGGAAATTATGGTGGATCTTGAAACCAAAGCATCCTTGCTATATTAGAGCATAGGTTGGACAAGTGGTGGACCTAGTTGTAATACCCACTGCCACCTATGAACTACTATAGGACTATGCTTTCCAATGTCCAAGTATCGCTTGAGTTTTGCAAGGTTAAACACTTGGTGGATCTTGAAACTAAAATCCCCTTTCTATATCAGAGCATAGATTGGACAAGTGGTGGACCCAGTTATAATGCCCAATATCCAAGGTGAAATACCTTAGGACCTTGCTACCTTGCTTGTCAATGTTTACATAGCCCCTCATTTCTTTAATGGAAGCAATGTTGGACAAGTGGTGGACCTTGAAACGAAATCCTCTTTGCTATATTAGAGCATAGGTTGGACCTAGTTGTAATACCCACTGCCACCTATCAACTACTATAGGACTATGCTTTCCAATGTCCAAGTATCCCTTGAGTCTTGCAAGGTTGAACACGTGGTGGATCTTGAAACCAAAATCCCCTTTTA
This sequence comes from Adiantum capillus-veneris, assembly GCF_014529385.1. Classification (NCBI taxonomy): domain Eukaryota; kingdom Viridiplantae; phylum Streptophyta; class Polypodiopsida; order Polypodiales; family Pteridaceae; genus Adiantum; species Adiantum capillus-veneris. The sequence continues at coordinate 133,624,753 of NC_140954.1, read as the reverse complement.
ATATCAGAGCATAGCTTGGACAAGTGGTGGACCTAGTTATAATGCCCAATATCCAAGGTGAAATACCTTCGGACCTTGCTACCTTGCTTGCCAATGTTTACGTAGCCCCTCATTTCTTTAATGGAAGCAAGTTTGGACAAGTGGTGGACCTTGAAACCAAAGCCTCTTTGCTATATTAGAGCATAGGTTGGACCTAGTTGTAATATCCACTGCCACCTATCAACTACTGTAGGACTATGCTTTCCAATGTCCAAGTATCCCTTGAGTCTTGCAAGGTTGAACACGTGGTGGATCTTGAAACCAAAATCCCCTTTCTATATCAGAGCATAGCTTGGACAAGTGGTGGACCTAGTTATAATGCCCAATATCCAAGGTGAAATACCTTAGGACCTTGCTACCTTGCTTGCCAATGTTTACGTAGCCCCTCATTTGTTTAATGGAAGCAAGGTTGGACAAGTGGTGGACCTTGAAACAAAATCCTCTTTGCTATATGAGAGCATAGGTTGGACCTAGTTGTAATACCCACTGCCACCTACCAACTACTATAGGACTATGCTTTCCAATGTCCAAGTATCCCTTGAGTCTTGCAAGGTTGAACACGTGGTGGATTCTTGAAACCAAAATCCCCTTTCTATATAAGAGCATAGCTTGGACAAGTTCCCATGATATGTTTTACATGGGGGTTCCATTCCAAGGTCCACCACTTGTCCAAGCTAACTCTATTCAAACATAGAGATAAGCAAAGGTCCACCACTTGTCCAAGATAACTCTATTCAAACATAGAGAGAAGCAAAGGTTCACCACTTGTCAAAGCTAGGTTCCGTTGAAACATGGAGAGAAGTAACCTCCATCATTTTTCCAAGATAGGTGCCATTCAAACATGGAGAGAATCAAGATCTACCATGTCTCCAAGATGCTAAGCTCCATTGAAACACCCTAAAACCATGATATTTGTACATGGGGTGTTTAAATTCAAGGTCTACCACTTGTCTAGCCTATTATACCTAGTAGCATGAGTGGTTTGGTCTTAAGATTCATCACTTATCCAGTCTATGTCATTATGTTAAGGAGAACTGGGTGTTAAAGTCCACCACTTGTCCAACCTATAAGGTTATATCTTAAATGGTATCCTTCACCACTTGTCAAGTTCCATCACCGCTTTTCCAACGTATAAGGTTATATCTTGAATGATGTTTTTTCTCATCACTTGTAATGCCCATGCTATGTTTTACAAAGGTGTTTTGTTCCAAGATCCACTACTTGTCCAAGCTAACTCTATTGAAACATAGACAGAAGCAAAGGTCCACCACTTGTCCAAGATAGGCTCCATTGAAACATGGAGAGAAGGATGCTCCACCATTTCTCCAAGATAGGTTCCATTGAAACATTGAGAGAAGCAATCTCCACCATGTCTCCAAACTAGGCTCCATTGAAATACCCTAAACCCATAATATTTTGTACATGAGGGGTTTACATTCAAGTTCCACCACTTGTCCAACCTATTATCCCTATTAGCACGAGTGTTTTGGTCTCAAGATTCACCACTTGTACACTCTATGTCATTATATTAAGAAGAACCATCTGTTAAGGTCCACCGCTTGTCCAACCTATAAGGTTATATCTTAAATGATATCATTTCTCACCACTTGAAATGCCAATGATATGTTTTACATGGGGGTTTCATTCCAAGGTCCACCACTTGTCCAAGCTAACTCTATTAAAACATATAGAGAAAGAAAGGTCCACCACTTGTCCAAGCTAGGCTCATTGAAACATGGAGAGAAGGAACCTCCAAAATTTCTCCTAGATAGGCTCCATTGAAACATGGAGAGAAGTAAGCTCCACCATGTCTCCAAGATGATAAGCTCCATTGAAATGCCCAATACCCATGATATTTTGTACATGGGGGGTTTACATTCAAGGTCCACCACTTGTCCAACCTATTATCCGTAGTAGGTTTGGTCTCATGATTCACCACTTGTCTACTCTATGTCATTATATTAAGGAATTGGGTGTTAAGGTCCACCACTTGTCCAACCTATAATGTTATAGCTTGAATGGTATTTTTTTCTCACCACCTGTAATTCCCATGACATGATTTACATGGGGGTTTTGTTCCAAGGTCCACCACTTGTCCAAGATAACTCTTTTGAAACATAGAGAGAAACAAAGGTCCACCACTTTTCCAAGCTAGGCTCCATTGAAACAAGGACCTTAATACCAAATTATTCCTAGTAGCATGAGTGATATTTTGTACATGGGAGGTTTACATTCAAGGTCCACCACTTGTCCAACCTATTTTCCTTAGTAGGTTTGGTACCAAGTTCACCACTTGTCCACTCTATGTCATTATATTAAGAATAATTGGGTGTTAAGGTCCACCACTTGTCCAACTTATAAGGTTATATATTGAATGGTATTTTTTCTCACCACTTGTAATGCCCATGATATGTTTTACATGGGGGTTTTGTTCCAAGGTCCACCACTTTTCCAAGATAACTCTATTCAAACATAGAGAGAAAGAAAGGTCCACCACTTGTGCACTAGGCTCCATTGAAACATGGAGAGAATGATGCTCCACTATTTATCCAAGATAGGCTCTATTGAAACATGGAGAGAAGAAAGCTTTACCATGTTTCCAAGCTAGGCTCCATTGAAACATCTAGGGGGTTTTATTTCAAGGCCCACCACTTGTTTAACCTATTATCCCTAGTAGCATGAGTGGTTTGTTTTCAGGATTCACCACTTGTACACTCTATGTCATTATATCAAGAAGAACAATGTGTTAAGGTCCACCACTTGTCCAACCTATAAGGTTATATCTTAAATGGTATCCTTTCTCGCCACTTGAAATGCCCATGATATGTTTTACATGGGAGTTTCATTCCAAGATCTACCACTTGTCCAAGCTAACCATATTCAAACATAGAGAGAAACAAAGGTCCACGACTTGTCCAAGCTAGGCTCCATTGAAACATGGAGAGAAGGAACCTCCACCATTTCTCCTAGATAGGCTCCATTAAAACATGGAGAGAAGTAAGTTCCACCATGTCTCCAAGATGCTAGGCTCCATTGAAATACGCAAAACCCATGATATTTTGTACATGGGGGATTTACATTCGAGATCAACCACTTGTCCAACCTATTATCCCTAGTAGGTTTGGTCTCACGATTCACCACTTTCCCACTCTATGTCATTATATTAAGAGGAATTTGGTGTTAAGGTCCACCACTTGTCCAGCCTATAAGGTTATACCTTGAATGGTATTTTTTCTCACCACTTGTTATGCCCATGACATGCTTTACATCGGGGTTTTGTTCCAAGGTTGACCACTTGTCCAAGCTAATTCTATTGAAACATAGAGAGAAACAAAGGTCCACCACTTGTCCAAGCTAGGCTCCATTGAAACATGGACCTTAATACCAAATTATTCCTAGTAGCATGAGTGATATTTTGTACATGGGAGGTTTGCATTCAAGGTTCACTACTTGTCCAAACTACTTTTACTAGTAGGTTTGGTCGCAAGATTCACCACTTGTCCACTCTATGTCAATATATTAAGAATAATTGGGTGTTAAGGTCCACCACTTGTCCAACCTATAAGGTTATATATTGAATGGTATTTTTTCTCACCACTTGTAATTTACATGATATGTTTTACATGGGGGTTTTGTTCCAAGGTCCACCACTTGTTCAAGCTAAATCTGTTCAAACATAGAGAGAAACAAAGGTCCACCACTTCTCCAAGCTAGGCTCCATTGAAACATGGAGATAATGATGCTCCACCATTTATCCAAGATAGGCTCCATTGAAACATGGAGAGAAGCAAGATCCACCTTGTCTCCAAGATGCTAGAGTCCATTGAAATACCCAAAACCCATGATACTTTGTACATTGGGGGTTTACATTCAAGGTCCACCAGTTGTCCAACCTATTATCCCTAGTAGCATGAGTGGTTTGGTCTTAGGATTCACCACTTGTCCACTCTATATCATTATATTAAGAAAAATTGGGTTTGCATACCTAAATGGATCTTTGCTTGGATAAGTGGTAGACCTTGAGACCTAAATACCCATTCTACACTAGAGCATTGGTTAAGCTTTATGCACTTCAAGCATACCTTTAACAACAAGTAGTAGTTATTAGTTGACTTAAGTCTAGTTGAACTCCATGGTATTGAGACTAAGAGAGAGTGTAGCATAAAAAAGAGTCATGATTTTAATTTGAATTTCTTTCTGTTAATGAGTAGATCATAGATGGATTTTGGTATCTAATAAAACCTTAGGGTAGACAATGTAAAACTCATGTCTATTGTTGTGTTTGCATTAAGTGTTCTTGTTCTTTAATTTCAGAATCATTACAGAAAAATGGATTGGCTATATGCTGGCATAAATTGAAGAAAACTATTGAATTACCCATCCAACCTCCTCCAAGACCTTGTCCAAGGAATCAACCACCTCCTTATCACCTACCACTTGCTTTCAAGGAAATCAAAAGAGTACTTATCTTGGATCTAGAGGGGTTACTTCTCAAGACAATTGAAATGAAACATGGAGATTCTATGCCAGCTTGGGCTCAACACATGCGACTTGTGGAGGATAAAGATAAAGTTTATCATGTGGTGCAACCAGACGCACAAAGTTTTTTGGATTCTTGTGCTGAATACTTTGAGCTATGGATATGGAGTTGCTATAACTTAACAAGGGTGCAACACATCACACAAAAATGTTTTCGTGAGCAGTATACCAAGTTCAAGGTGTTTATGAGTAACAAAAATTGCCAAAATCCAAATATCATGTTAGGATTTACAAGGGTTTATCACAAAAATTTGAGTGATATTTGGAAGATATTTGAAGATTTGGATGCAAACAATACCTTAATTTTTTATGACACTCCATATAGGGTGATGTGGAACATGCCAGGGACATATCTTATATTTCCAAAGATGTGGAGGCAAACTTCCAAGCAACTTCAAAACTTCTTGCAGAGAATCATAATTCCATGGTTGGTAGGATGGTTGTATGCAAGAGATAAGAGAGTCTATACATACAACACAATTGTAAATCAGTATAGTGATTCTGAGACAAATTATGTCCTTGGTGTGTACTTGTCAACACGAAAGCATTGAATAAATATGGCCATAAGATGTTTTTCTATTCTAGTGTGTATCTTACAACATTTTTATAATTTGATATAGTCTTTTAAAAAAAAAAAAACAAAGGTGTGTCAATTTTATGAACACTTCAATGGAGTGCACCCTACTCTAAGGGGACTTCAATGTACTATTAGAGTTCATCCTATTGTAAGGGGACTCTGATGTATTGCTAGAGTGCACCCAAATTTTTGGGAACTCGTTTTTTATTTGATTGGGGCCTATGTTGGATCATACACTAAAAGAAATTCATTTTTTGTCAATTCATATCGAGGTTGCATTTATTTGTAACTAGGAGAGAATTGATGTTTGATGTCAAAATAAAACTTGTAAGTGTGGATCAAAGAATTCATGGACTTTAAATATGTGAGAGGGATCTTTTTCTTGGGCACAAATGTTTGCTTCAATAATTTTATCATTATATCCTTTATGTGAAACAGTTTTAGAACCTAAAAGACTTTTAAAAGAAAACTATGGAATCTAAGTGCATGTATTCTTGAATGGCTTGAAAGTTGATATATACATGCATGTCGCCTTGATGAAGGTTTAGATCTAACAAGATGCAAAGCTAGAATTCTTGGCCGTTACCTTTGTCAATTTGGTATGAAATAACATATTTAACTTTCTTTTCTTATGGGTGGAAAATATATTATGATGTGCATTTGGAACATAATTGCTTGACCTTCAAACCAAGATTCCTATGTTATTTTTTCATATACTTTTTTGTAATGGATTAAGATTGTGGATACAAGGTCCACCACTTGTTCAAGCTAGATCTAAGAAAGTATATATACTGAGTCTTCAAACTAGTAAACCAAGGGAAGAGAGAAGCAGGGCCCATCACTTGTCCAAGCTCATCTCTAGACAACATAGAGAGATGCTAGGTCTACTAATTGTCTAATATAGACATGGAGAAATGATAGAAGGTTGATCCACTTGTCCAACCTATCATCTCTAGTAAAATGGGAGGTTTGGCCTTAAGTTTCACCATGTAACCAGCCTATACTTCATTGTATTATGAAGAGTAGAAAAGCAAAGCTCCACCACTTGTCTAAGGTAGTTCCAAAATCCACATGGAGAGAAGCAAGCTTCACCATTTGTCGAAGATAGGTTCCATTAAAACATTGAAAACCTCATATATGTTGTACATGGAAGCTTTTTTCCAAGGTCCGCCACTTGTCCAAGCTAGGATCCATTAAAACATGGATAGAAACAAGACTCCACCACTCGTCCAACCTTTATAGCTACAAAGTGTACCGGTTGTCTAAACTAGGCATGGGAAAATAATAGAAGGTCCACCACTTATCCAATATATTATCTCTAATAGCATGGGAGGTTTGGTCTCAAGATTTAGGAATTGGATGACCTATATTTCATTGTATTATGATGAATTTGGTTTTAAGGTCAACTACTTATCCAAGCTATAAGTTTATATCTTGAATGGTATTCCTTCCCATCACTTAGAAAACCAATGATATGTTGTACATGGGGGGGTTTGTTACAAGGTCCACCACTTGTCCAAGCTAGTTCATTGAAACATGGATGAAGAAAAGCTCCACCATTTGTTAAAGCTAGACTCCATTGAAATATAGAAAACCCATGCTATGTTGTACATGGGGGGTTTGTTTTAAGGTCCAACACTTGTCCAAGCTAAGCTTCATTGAAACATGGAGAGGAGAAACACTCCACCACTTGTCCAAGCTAGGAAACATTAATAGTAGTTGGTTTGGTTTGAAGATCCACCACGTGTCTAAGCTAACTCTATTGAAACCTAGAGAGAAGCAAAGGTCCACCAATTGTCCAAGCTAGGCTCCATTGAAACATGGACAGAAGCAAGCTCCACCATTTCTCCAAGATAGGCTCCATTGAAACATGGAGAGAATCAAACGTCCACCATTTCTCCAAGCTAGGCTCCAGTTGTCCAACCTATAAGGTTATATCTTAAATGGTAATCTTTCTAATCACTTGGAATACCCATGATATGTTTTACATGGGGGTTTTGTTCCAAGGTCATTACTTGTCCAAGCTAACTCTATTGAAACATAGAGAGAAGCAAAGGTCCACCACTTGTCCAAGCTGGTCTCCATTGAAACAAGGAGAGAAGAAAGCTCCATCATTTCTCCAAGATACGCTAGCTTGGATAAGTGCACCTTGAAACCAACCTTCCTTGAGGCAATAGAGCATATGTTACATATTTTATATATGCCCCATGCCTCAAATTAAGAAGTTCTAGATTAGAAGTGGACCTAGGCCTTGCTTGAATGTCACATGCAATAAATTAAGGAAAAATAGCCAAGTGGATTGTATTTCTCAATGGATCCTTGCTTTCATAAGTTGTGAACCTTGAGTCACTTTTACATTAACTTGGACAAGTGGTGGACCTAGAAACCAAGCTCTCCATGTTGAGATAAGTTGTAGGTAGGACAGTAGAACATAGACAATGATAATGGATGCAATATACTCGTCTCCTAATAATCCAATTGGTTGCAACCATGGTATTTTAGTTTTTTTCATTGTGTATTGTATGTGCATAAAGTGGAATGAGACCTTAAGAAGACTCAAATTTTTTACAAAATCTCTATATTTTGTACATGATATATTGAAAGTTGTCCAACCTGGGAATTGGGATTTTCCCACTTTACCTAATATGGTCTTTTACAGTGGCCATGGAGCGAACATGGCATATGATGAGTTCAATAATATTTTTATGGACCTGCAGATATTGCAAAAGAGAATGGTGGAGTTTTACAACATCACATTTGAAGAGTCACGAGGGGTATTATATTTTGTGTTGAAACTGGATGAGTGTGAGGTTGTTAAAGACAAGAAGCTAGAGCGTGTTACTATTAATTTAATGAATAGATCCCTCTCAAAGTGTCCCAATGATGATCCTTTGTATTTTAGTGTTCAATTAGAATGATTTAACATATGGTGGCTTGGTGCTTTTGAGGTAAGCGAGATTCTCAGCTAAGCTCAAATGTTCACATCTACTTAAGTCTCATTTATTTGTGTTGCAGGTAAAAAAAGAAGATCATGAGATTCTATATTGGGTGTTCCATCAAACTAATGTTCCGGAGGTGATTGATCGATAGACTAACCAGGGAGAGGTACTACGTCTAGATGGAAGGGGAGACTTTCAAGTTCAGTGGCATCTTGCAGGTGACCTCAAACATTAAAGTGCATGTATAATTATGGAATGGGTGTAATGGAAAAGTCACCGTGTTTGTTCTGCATGGATCTTGCAAAGGTCATGGACCCAAAGTGGTGGAGAAAAGCTCCAACACGTCACATTGAGGACCCTGCTTTTCGACTGGTTTTGAAAATACCACTTGTGAATGTCTACATCTGTACAATGCATTCCCTTTGTAGAATTGTGGAGAAATTGGTCTACTTATATATAGGTTTTGCTTGGAAACGAAGAACTCAGCAGAGCGACAAGTGGCCCTACAGTGCTTAGAATTGGTACTGTCAGATATGGGGCTTCATGGTGGCAATTTGAAAATCTAGCGGGATGAAAAGAGATCAATTGCTGAGAAGGATGTCCAATGAAAACCATCCATCGTGGGGTGAAGGCACGGAGGTTTTTATCTAAACCCCAAGGAATACGAGATCCGAACTAACAAAACATGGAAAAATATATAACACATCTTATGTTAGCAAGGTAGAGTATCAGAGCTGGAAAAAGCTACATATTGCAGTCAAAGATCAAGAACCAACTACTCGTAACGTGAAGGCTGAGGTTTGGCGATCAATAGACATGCTATTTTTGATGTGCGACAAAGATGAGTGGTCACATGTGATATGAACAAGTTCCAAGAGAATCTCAACCTTCTCAAGAAATCATTCAAGACAGCATGGACAAACACCCAGACTACTCACTACATGGTATTATTGTGTATTTGATTCTCTTTTATGTGTAACTATGTGAGTGTAAAACATTCTAAGTAATCTGTTTTCATATCCAACACATCATTTTCAATCATTTACCATATTTTATACAAAAGTATGGGAACCCAAAAATATGGAATACCCAAGGGATGGAAAAGTCTCATTACATGGCGAGAAATGCGTATTTCAGGCAAACACAACATGGTGGCTCTCGAATCAAGGCTAACAGTTTGAGAGAACTATTTGAATGGTTCTATCGTCGAATCATTCATCAAATGCAGGCCAAAGAAGTCTTGGCCTCTTCAGCAACAGCACAATCCATCATACATTTACAACAAAAAAAAATTAAAAGATCAATGGCATACAACAACTCCGGTGCTCGTGAAGGTCAACAAAGATGGAGAGAGACAATGGTGTATGTGAACCACAAGTGGAGAAAGATACTCTGAGTGGATGACATTGTACAAAATTTCTGTAATACATGATCTTATACAATTGCTACTTGAAGTGTATCAAGATTTTGAAGGTTCAATTTTTTTTTTTTGGCACATCACACTTGTAACGAATCATGAGATGTTTTCCATACTCTAAAAGTTCATCCGGGTTTTGTATGCCAAGAGCTAGTGACATTCCTGTGTAAGTGTAGTAATACGCTGCCCGACCACCTGTATAGCCCGGGCAGTAACCAAAACAATCTCTGGCAAACACTTTGTCCACAAAAATGACTTTATATGCACTTTTGGGCAGCACGGGTCCACCCAAGAAGCGTGATAGTGTCTATAATATGTAAGTTTCTATTGTACCATCTTGTGACATTCCATTGTGAAAAACTATTATCGACGACTCGCAAAGCTTTGAAAGGTACTTGATAGATGGAAAACGAACAGTGCAATCGGGTGGCCTCTGTACTCGTGCACACTTCACAAACCACGCCTCATGCAAACAAGCAAAGAACAAAACAAAGGGGGCACCACCCTAAATTAAGAGGTTTAGGGACCTCACACATAGTGCACATAGGCAAGTGAGACTTCTGGCATTATGATGGCATCAAAACATATGGCAAAACACATAGAAACGAAGCTTAGGGACCTTATGTAGCATATATATACACAAGACACCAGCTTAACAATACAACGGCATCTGATCATACATAACAAGGATATAGAAAAGCAAGCCAAGGATGGCATAATCCCTTGTCAAAAACAATCAACCCAGCAAGTAGGTATGATCCTACTAGCAACACATCAATACCTTAGAGAATGATGGCGAGGATGGTGGCCATGGAGCATGAGAGAAGACTCCTTATTTAGGTTTTAGGGCTAGTAATGTAGCATACTAGAGGGAGAGAGAGAGTAGAGCTCCATCCATAACTCCTCATTGTGAGCAATGTCGTCATAGCTACGTTGCTTGGTGAAGTGGGTGAAGTGTTGGTTTTGAGTGAGAGAAGGCCTCCTTATATAGGTTTCTGAGAGGGTTTAGGATTAGGGATAAACATGCTTAAATCCGCTGATTGGGGTTACTTTTTGCTTAGGGTGGTCAACAGATTGAGGTCACCTAATATGTCACCATCAAGATATTCTCTAGAGTGATGTGAGAGGGGAGGGTAAATGCTGATCTTTCTGATTGTGACACATGGGGATAAGGCCTTGACCAGCATTTAAGAGCAGGTAAGGTGGTTGTTGAAACTGGAGGTTTTGCACATGTCAGGGGGGGACCTACGGGGGGGAGGTGGCAGCTGAGTTCTCCTGAATATCAAATTCTCAAAAAATCCTCAACCATGGCTTCTTTTGACATGTGTTCTTTGAAAAAATCAGCATGTCTCTTGTCAACTCAAAAGTCTTTATCCGTGTTGACTCACCTTTACCATAAGATTTTCCCCTTTTCTCCTCCTGTAACTGCATTGTTGATGCCCAATCACTGCTTCTAGTAACAGTGAACTGTTACCTACCAAATACTTATGGTGCAGTAAAAAATATTTACCATGGGTAAAAAAAGTTACTGTAGGTAAAAAGTGATTTGTATTTACCATGTAGGTGAAAAATATTTACTGTAGGTAAAAAATATTTATAGTCGGTCAAAAAGTGAAAACG